>NW_026606193.1:1386000-2079000 GCF_029834395.1 Sorex fumeus
ATGGGACATATCCATGATGGATTGAGGATGGCCTTGTACTTCTGTGGGTTTCTTCTTAATGATGTTTCTCTCTGCCACAAATTACTAGAGGTTGGGGGGGGGAATTCGCCACTAAAAGAAGGAAGAGTAAGAGGAAAGGAAGAAAACAGGAGGAAAGAAAGGAAATGTTAAGTATGAAAGAGAGGAAGGGAAGGAAAGAAAACAATACATGCACTTTACTTATAAGGCTTCTTGAATCTTCTTAACGAAAACCACTTACAGAACAATGCAGAGTTGCACAGATAAAAATGAACCAATTATATGCAAATATCATGACTTCATCATTTTTAACAGCTGCATAGTATTCCGTTGTGTAGATATACCAAAGTTTCTTTAACCATTAATCTGTTCTTGGACACTCAGTATTTTTCCAGATTTTGGCTATTGTAGACTATAGACAGAATATGATGGCCGTTCAATACCTCTATTGCAAACCACAACACCCAAAAGGAGAGAGAATAAAAGAAAAGGCCCTGCTGCTGAGGCAGGGTGGTGTGGTGGGAGATGGGGTGGAGTTGGTGGGGGGGATGCTCGAAACATTGGTGGGGGAGAATGGGTCCTGGTGGAGGAATGGGTAAACGATAATTGTATGACTGTAATTCAAACACAAAAGTAAATAAGTTTGTAACTGTATCTAATGATGATTCACTAATAAAATTTTTTTAAAATGAACCAGAAGAGTTACTTCATGCTAAATATGCCTATTTTGAGAAACTCATCTAACATCTCTAATTTGACACATAAAGCAGCATGATAGATACATTAAATTATTAAATTACACACACACACACATATACATATTAAGTATTGCAATAGTAGGTTTCTAGGGCTGGGCGGTAGCTCTGGGGTCCGACTGGCATAAACTCAGACTCCGTGCCAGCACTGTGAGACTTCTGGAGCCACAACCCTCGAGGTCCCACAAGGCTTGGTCAACGAGACACTGCACCCAGCCAGCCCTGACCTTCAAGCACTCAGCCCCGGCCCCAGAAGTTCCCTTGTTTGTTGTTCTGGAGACCTAAATAAACATAAAAACTATACACATTTTTCTGGTAAAATATTATGATCTGATTACTGATATAAAAATATATGAGGTATTTAAAGTGCGTGTTTTAAAATGAAATGATCAAAGGATGCGCATATGAGTATTTTAAAGACTTGTTTATTTAAGATTTCTTGGGGGCTGGAGCAATAGCACAGCAGAAGGGCGTTTGCCTTGCATGCAGCGAACACGGCCAACCCAAGTTCGATTCCTCCGCCCCTCTTGGAGAGCCCAGCAAGCTACTGAGAGTCTCTCACCCGCATGGCAGAGCCTGGCAAGCTGTCCGTGACGTACTCGATATGCCAAACACAGTAACAAGTCTCACGATGGAGATGTTACTGGGTCCATTCGAGCAAAAGATTTCTTGGAGGAAAATCGTGGTACCTAGAAGGTGGTGATTTGATTTTGGGGCCACACCTGGCTCTGCTCTCTGAGCCGAGGCTGTCAGGGTTCAGGCAACCTGCCTGGGAGGGTAGTTGTGTGCCCCTGTGCTATTACTCAGTCCAGTAATGTGTGTTTTAACTAGGGAAATAGCACATAGGACTTGGATGTGTGCTGTCTTGAGACTAGCATCTGAATTCGGGTCACTGTGGTTGGAATTCTGTTTCTAGCTCTTAGAGTCCTTGGGCGAGTTACATTTAGCTTTCTCAGGCTTGATTTGATTGATCTCCAATGTGGAGATAAAATAGTTCCAAGCACAGTGGAATGCTATGAATGCAAAAGATCTAATCACATAAATAAAATATCTGTAGAGTTTAATAAGTGCAGAGTTAAGGGGTGCAATTAACATTTTGTATTGATATTTATTATAAAACACAGGAACATATTCCTCTAAAAGAACAAAAACGCAGGGCTGGAGGGATGGTCCAGTGGGTAGGGTGCTTGCCTGGCACGCGGTAGACCTGGCTTCAACCGTGGCCTCCCATACGGTCCCGTGGGCAGCCCCAGGAGTAATTCCAGAGTGCAGAGCCAGGAGTAACATCTCAGTACTGCTAAGAGGGATATAAAACAAACAAAAAATTGAAAACACTAGTACATTTTGTAGACAAAAGAGTCGGAATTCCAATCACTTTGAAAAGTGATGTTTTAATGATATTCGAATAACATAGTGAATTAAATATGTTCATCCACTTGGAAAAATATGGTATGATATAATGTAACAAAATTGTTTTTATAATTATGAAACTTAGATTTTCGTTTAAGCCTTAAGAATATGTATTTTCCCCCGGACCCTCCAGGGAGGGCTTTCTGGATACCAGAAATGGCCCTATTTTTTCTTTTTTTTTTTTTAAATGTTTTTAAAGTGCTCTTCAAACAGATGATTCCCTCGCCCTCTTCACTGTAATTTTCCACTTACCACAATGTCAACCATACATTGAACTTTAATCACGCCTGATTGCTGATGGAGGTGCTGATGAAGGAGTGACTCAAACACGGTGCTCTCTTCGGGAGATGCAAACAGAAGGGAAGGAACAGTGGTTTGGGGAAGAGAGAGGGGAGATTTATATTTTAATTTTAAATATAATAATTTTTATATTTGTGTGTGACCGAATGCAATGAGAGTGGACGGCTGCTCTCGTCGCCTGCCTTGATTTCTCTTACAGAGCATCTCACCCTGCGGAGGTGGCTGCCCTCGAGACCCCCCACCCCCCAGAGCTAGGTTGCAGCACCCTGGCCCAAATAGCTCAGACCTAGAGTAAAAGCGGCAGTCAAAGCCCTCCCGGGAAGGAGTAGAATAGATCCAGGGGAAGCCACAGTGTGCACAAGAAAAAAAAAACAGAATCAATCCCTTCAGCAACTTGGGGCTGGAGTGATAGCACAGAGGGTAGGGCGTTTGCCTTGTACTTGGCCGACCCTGGTTCGATCCCTGGCATCCCATATGGTCTCCTGAGCGCCGCCATGAGTTACTTCTTGAGTGCATGAGCCAGGAGGAACCCCTGTGCATCGTCGGTTGTGAGCCAAAAAGCAAATCCTTCAGGTCTTCTAGACATAGAGGGCAACACAGACAAAAAGAGGATATATATATATATATATATATATATATATATATATTCACTTTAAACAGTTTATTCATGCTTCAAATCAAAACCCAGCCAGTTCCTTCACAGGCTGCAGTGTTCAGGGACAGTCTGGACCAGCCCTGACCATGGCCTCAGCCACGCACGCCCACCCAGGGCCCCACTGAGAGATTCTGAGTGTCCTTGGCACAACCTGCCACCAGAAACCATGGAAGGGGGGGTCTCAGAGGTGAGTGTGTGGACCCCCATGACCAGGGAGAAGGGGGTCACAGAACTGAGGGGCTCGTTGCTTCTGTCAGAACAACTGGGATGGCCACTTGATGGCCTGTCTGGGCGCAGAGGGTGAGTGGGCCGTGGCCCAGGCTGCAGGCATCCATAGTCAGTGCCCCACTGTCCCCCTGTGGCTTTGAGCTTAAACCAGGCTGCTGACTGTCTGGGCAATGACCCCAGCTTCCACTGATGCACCCAGTGATTGTTGATGTTTGACCGGCCGTAATGTCTGTACACTTAGGCTGCAGTCCGTGTCTGGAACAGGTTGGGGAGTGACATAGCCTGTAGCCCGTGGGTGCTGCCTGCACTTCCTGGTCTCCCTGGTGCATGAACAGTCCCTGGATGCCAGTGGGGACCAGGCAGAAGGTGCCGACCCTTTGAAATCAGACACCTCCCTGTCCTGGGACCACTCAGCGGTGACAGGGAAGCACTGAGGGGCTGGTTCAGCAGTGCCCACTCATTTCCTCTCCTGGAACTGGACTTCTTCCTGCTGTGCTCCCAGAATGGATGCCCTAGAAAAGCAGGTGGAGAGAGGATGCCTTAGGGGCTGCCCGCTGCCACCAAATGATTGGATACACTATATGTAAGTATACTGTCTTACGTTTAATATTGTCCTCCCGTTGTTCATCGATTTGCTCGAGCGGGCACCAGTAACAACTCACAACAAATTGTGAGACTTGTTGTTAATGTGTTTGGCATATTGAATACGTCACGGGGAGCTTGCCAGGCTTTGCCGTGTGGGCGAGATACTCTCGATAGCTTGCCGGGCTCTTCGAGAGGGACGGAGGAATCGAACTCGGGTTGGCCATGTTGGCTGTGTGCAAGGCAAACACCCTACCCGCTGTGCTATCGCTCCAGCCCATATATAAGTAAATATACAAAATATAAAAAGATATATATGTGGCTATATATAAATATATAAATATGTAAATGTGTGTGCGTGCGTGCGTGCGTGCGTGTGTGCGTGTGTGCGTGTGTGTGTGTGTGTAAGTGTCTCTCTCAGACACATAAAATATGACCATGTCTCTGGACTTTTTTGTTTCCTTTAAGCAATGTTTGGGGAAACATCAAAATATTTACAATAATCATCTGGAGCTATAGTACAGCAGGTACGACTCTGGCCTGGCACACAACCAGCCCAGGTTCAATCTCTGAGTCCCATATTTCTCTGAACCCCTCAAAATCATTCCTGTATGCAGAGCAAGGAGTAAGCCCTGCGTATCAGTGGATGTGATGCCCAGACCTCCCTCCCGTTGATCGTCGATTTGCTCGAGCGGGCCCAGTAACGTCTCCATTGGAGACTTTGTTGTTACTGTGTCTGGCATATCCAATACTCTCGGTAGCTTGCCGGGCTCTCCGAGAGGGGCGGAGGAATCGAACTCGGGCCGGCCATGTTGGCTGCGTGCAAGGCGAACGCCCTACCCGCTGTGCTATTGCTATTGCTCCAGCAACGGTGGCGCCCAGACAAACAAAAATTTTAATTTAGAATAAAAAATACATTTAACTTGTGTACATTTTGTATTTATAGCTCAAATCACCTGATATATCTGCTTTCTCTCTTCAAAAGTTCTGTTATTGTTAGGAAATTAAAAATAGTGTACAACGTAAGGTATATCATATAAAAATATTTTTTAAATAACAGGTGGAAAGTATATTACCAGTTGTGTTCATATTTGTTTATTGAACTCAAACCCTTGTCCACACATCCTGGTGTAGCATGTTGTAATGATATACTGGTGGCAGGCTAAAAATTATATCAGTAAAGTAAGAAATTATTTCATTGTATTTGGAGGGGAGGGTTGCCAATAATTACATGATCTTTGTTTTATAAAAAAAGCTAATTTAATGTCTTGGACTTTGAAGGTTGCAGTCACAAACAATATAAACTTACCCTTTATTATTTTCTTCCCCAATTTTCTTAAACATCAAATTCTCTTCTCATCTAACAATTCATTTCATACAGAATAGCCACTGAGCTTCAGAAGACTTCTGATGAATTTTCTAAACTTGTGTCTGGGGAATATTTCTAATTATGTAACCCATCCAGACAACATGAAGCTGATAATACAAAGTTGTGCTCAGTAGCAAAAAGCAAAGTTAGACAAAAAAGAACAACCGTACTGACCAGCATTGTGTCATTAAGTAGCTCTGCTAATGGCTAACGGTAATAGTTTCCATATTTCATTTAAGAACGAAAAATAAAGTCAATATTTTGCTCTGATTTCAAGTAACTTTTTCAAGAGATTAAAAATCTAAAAGACATTGGGGCCAGAGGAGACAAAGGGTCTGCCTTTCACCCAGACCCACTGAGACTAAATCTCCATCACCACAAATTGCTCCCCAAGCCCCATCAAGAATGATTCCCTGAGCACAGAGTCAGGAGTTAGCCCTGAGCCCCACCAGATGTGGCCCTCAAAACAAGAAAAAAATATCTAAAAGGCGTTGATTAAAATTAGAAAGTGTTTTCTTGAATCAGGATTAACTAATTGTCCTGAGGAACTCAGCTAACATCATTTATTCACATTAATAGTCCTTGAGCAAACTAATAAAATTTCCAAAAATGCACAATCTAGGACCACAGTACGCCAACCAGACACAAGCACCTTAGAAGTCTGTCTAAAACATCCACACACATTAAATTACATTCTATTTTAAGAGTGTTTTTAACCCAACTATGCAAAAGAAATTGCCTGATTACTTCATATCATAAATCATGTTATCCCACTTACTGAATGTCAAGAGCTTTTGCTCTTAGTTTTAAAATATGTAAGAGCACAAACAAAGTAAAATAACTTTCAATCATTTATTGCCTAGAATTTATGGCATTATTCAACACTATCATTTAAATATATGAAAGCTACTCTTTCCAGAATATAAGAAATGAGTACATATATATGTCAAACTACGTAGTTTTTTTTTTACCCTCTAAACACAGAGAGGAATAGGAATAATTTTTTTTGCTGCATATCATACCCATTCAAATGTATTATGCAAATGAATTTTTTAAAAAACAGTCAATTCTACTGAAGTACCAATTAGATGTGATTCTAAATACTTATTGATAGTTAATTACTGGTATTTACAGCCATCACACTTAAATCATTCTGGAGCATAAAAGTTAATTGCATGTAAGAAATCTAGTCAAATTTTATAAATGTAAAAATTGTATATATCTCAGTGAAGTGCTATTAGCCACTCATATTTTAATAAAAATAAGAAAAGATTAAGGTTTTGATATATTTTTAAATAATATCTCAAAAAGAAATTCAGCTTTATACATATATTTTTCTCCCAAAAAATTTATTAAGTCTTTGAAGTAGTAGAATTTTCTGTGGTCACTTTATTTCTACATAGAGAAATGCTGATGCACATAAATAAGTTTAACATAAATGTTTTTGTTTGTTTAAAATTGAAATTTCATTCATATGTGATTTGAAATATACATATTTTTATGTCATATTATCTTTAGAGTGGATGGAGCAATAGCACAGCAGGTAGGGCATCTACCTTGCCCAGCAAGCTACCGAGAGCATCCCGCCAGCACGGCAGAGCCTGGCAAGCTCCCCGTGGCATATTCGATATGCCAAACACAGTAACAACAAGTCTCAGAGTAGAGATGTTACTGGTGCCCGCTGGAGCAAATCGATGAACAACTGGAGGACAGTGCTACAGACAGTGCATTATCTTTAGGAGTTATAACTGTAGTTGATTACTACTACTACTTCTTATGTGGACAAAGATGAACCCCTCTTTTTTTAGTTGGGAAATAGGAAATTAGACTTTTCTCTAGACAATTCAGTCAATCGCCATGATTCATGATGCAACCCTAAGTGTCTTTAGTTTTGCCTTGTTAATTCCTCATTTACAAAACACACTTTGATAATTTCTTCCCAGGAGACTATTTAAAGACAGGGAGCAGCAAACAAAGGAATTTGTTTACTTAATCCCAAATAGATTAAAATTCAAAGCTTGATTAAATGGGACCATTGTCTATTCTTTAGGCTTGGAAAATCCTCCACAGAATTCGAATCCTCCTGGTACCCCATTCTCCATCACAGTCCAGAAACCAACATCACTTTCGTTTAATGATTTCCAAAGGAGAAACCCTTGCTGTAGAGTGCCAACGTTATTCAGAGTAAAAGCGCAGAGTGTAAACAGAAACAGAAGCATAGCGGTTCTCAAGTTATAGGAGACAGTTGTTTTTATTTTCCTATCACATCACATCTTTGACATCATACTTAATCTTAGACCAAATCAGTTTGAATGAGTCATCAATATGCGTAATCTAATTCTCAATAAAGTTAGCACATCTTAAATATCTTAAATAATAACCAATTACAATAATAACCAATTTTTTTAGAATATTTCTTGTACTTACTTAAAAAACAAATAAATACACATGTTGCTTATATGTAAAATGATCGTGGTTATGAATAGAAGAACACCATTATGAAGTAACCAAGTTCTACAGTAAGAATGGAATCTTAGTGATGTCCTCACTGGTCAGCCATGTGTAGTATGCAGATGGTAGAACAAAAATACTTACATGTTTGCACTCGGGACAAAAAATAGTACTCATTCTTTGTGCTGACTGCAATCAATTCCTTCTCTAAAATACTTAAAATCGAAAGGTCTTACATATAATGAAAAATCATTTCCACGAATCAAAATTAGTTAATGATTCTAATGAATTTGGTTGATATATTCTCTTACACTGGCAATCTGAAAAAAGCTAAAAAATAAAATGTTCTATTTTTTAGGGAAGACTTTGTATTATTTCTAGGGTTATGCTACAAATGTCAATCGAAGAAGAAGAAGAAGAAGAAGAAGAAGAAGAAGAAGAAGAAGAAGAAGAAGAAGAAGAAGAAGAAGAAGAAGAAGAAGAATTGTGAGAAATAAAATAAGAATGATCTCCACATCTCATTTGTTTTTCTAGTTTTGGTTCATACGTTCTGGCTGAAATCACAAGTCCTGATAGAGAGCAGGAAGCAGAAGCCTGCTTTGGAGCTTTCAAAACCAATTCGCACCACATTAAAGGCCCTCTTCACAGCCCCCTGAGTGCTCTATTCAACAAATTATATACCAGATGCAGTTATACTTTCTTCATTTTTTTTAAGTTTGGGAGATCACACCCAGGAATGCTCATGGGGTTACTCCTGGCAGTGCTCTGGGGTCCATGTGAAATAGCAGGGATAGGACCTGGGTCAGCCACATGCAAGGCAAATGCCTTCCCACACTGTGCTATCACTCTGTTCCATGAAATTCCTGTCATTTGAAGAAGATAGGCAGAGAAGAAAGAGCAACTGCAGAGTGGTCCCTCAGCATCTTCCAGGAGGCTAACTATAAAATCTCACCCACAACACAGCAAGAATGCTAAAAAAAACAAAGGGGAAAACACACAGAAGCCCACCAAATTCAAAGAGCAAACGCAGTACCACTGAAGACATAAATAACCAGCCCAGCAAAGCCTCAGACAATTAGTGATGCCGTAATAAGGGTGTTCAATGAGATCAAAGAAACTACGTCACAGATAGTCAGCAAAGTTTAAAACAAGCATGCAAGAGTCGAAAGGGGAAAATGACTAAAATCAGAAACAACATAAATGGAGAATGTGGTAGGGGATATTAAAAAAAAAAAAGTCCTAACAGCAGAATAACAGAAGCAGAGCACAAGACTGAGAAGATCCAAGATGAGAAGGAGGAAACCAATAGGAACAGCAGAAGGGGGAAACTAGTAATGTGAAGGTAAGGTAACTAGTATGAAAAGCAACAAAGAGCATCACAAAGAACTAGGGGCTGGGTTCAGGAGAGACTGTATAAGACTCATCAGATTGTTACTACTTTCTGGTACAGTTTAAAGTTGGGGAAGGTGATTCTTCCCATCTTTTTTTTTTTTTCCGAGAAATGCTGATGGTTGGAGAGATCACTAGGGATGGAGATGCATGTTAAAAGTAGACTATGGACCAAACATGATGGCTACTTGTTACCTGCACTGCAAACCATAACCCCAAAAGGACAGACTAAGAGGTATTGTGCCTGTCACAGAGGCAGGGGGTGGGGAGGGGTCGGGGTGGTGGGAGGGATACTGGGAATTTTGGGGTGGAGAACGGGCACTGGTGGAGGGATGGGTACTTTAACATTGATTGAAACACAATCATGAAAGTCTGTAAGTCTGTAAATGTATCTCACGATGATTCATTGAAATTGAAATAACAATTAAAAAAAGAATTGTCAAAGTCCGTGAAGAACAAGAAGGTGAGTATGATGAAGAAATAGTAGTTAAAGATATCACCAATAATGATTTAACATCTAATTTATTTTTATTTTTCTATATTTGATCTTTTTTAACATCTAAAGTTCTTAGCTCTTTAACATATTAGTAGAGACACTCGGGCAGTATCTATAATATATTTTCATATATAAATACCAAAAAATAAAATTTTCCTTTCTTAAGATAAAACACTTTGTATTAGTAAAAGTTTGCTCATATTTTCCATTTTATACTTTCATCATTCTCTTAACTCTAGCTAAATGTCATATTTCTAATTTTTGCCTACTTCATAGAAACTCAAAAATAAATTATCACAGACCTTTAAAAAGTATTTATTTATAACAGGGAAGACATGATCATTGCCACCATAAGTTTTAAGTACAAAATAAAGTTTAATGCAACATGTTAGATGTCATATTTGTAAACATATTAGTTACTGTACATATTAGTTATGAAACTGAGTATAAGCAGAATATATATTTTTATTGTATTAAATGGTCCACATTTCTTTATTTACATAGGTTAAAGTCATACAGCAATCAATCCTTACATATTGTCTTTGATTGGTTTATTATCTGACAATTCCATTTTTTGTTTCTTAAGTATTGTTGGAGCAAATAATATAAAGCAAATTTGTTATATGCCTGTCAAAGGGGCAACTGGGGTGACCTCAGAAACATGGGGATATTGGTGGGGGCACGGTTGGGGTTGGGGTTGGGGTTGGAACATTGTATGCCTGAAACACTCTATTATGGAAAATTTTGTAAATCACAGTGTCATATTAAAAATTAAAAGAAAATTAAAAATATGAAGTTATGATCAAGTCATTATAAAGTGAAAATCCTTTCCTATAATTAAGATGAATTTATGGTAAAAATATATTTTAAAGACTTACTGTACAACGATAGCATAAGCTGTTTATACTGTTTTTAAGAAAAATCTGAAATTTCCATCAAATCACTTTACATATCTTTTAAAATCCACTTGAATAGAACAAAGTCTAAATAGTATTTTGTTGTCCTGGGTATAGTTAAATGAATATTGAGAAATTATATAACTCTTTCAATTAAAAAATAAGATACCTTTGCATCATCAGTTCTCTCTTCAGTTATTTGTCAGATACACTTTGTTCTGAATTTTAATCAATTCAAACAAACGTTTGCTACATTGACATAACTCTTCTTCTATTTTTTGTCATAGTAAATTAACTAATTTTACCAAAATAGTAAAAAACAAAACCCAACTAAAACTCTAACTTGACCATCATAATTGCTTCATTTATAATTTATTCATTTTTATGGATGAATTTTTATACATGTTGGCTATAAATTTCCCTGAGCTGTCAATGTCAATTTCCACCATAGTTACACAAATATTCTAGGAGAATTTTCTGAAACAAAACTAGTTAACTATAAAAGAATTTTCTGAGAAGTTTCTTCCAAGACCTGAGTAACCTTGTCTTTGAACACAGTTGTTTCACAGCTACTGGGTAAGACTGTCGAGGAGTTCAGTTCTCACTTAATGACCTTCAGCCCCCAAATGTTTAAGCGAAAACCATACACCAGCAGCCAGGTTGATAAAACACAAATTTTCCTCTAGTGACATCCTACATTACTGAGATGCAATATCAATTCACACAGTTTATCATTTTTTAAAAATACACTTAAGTAACACCGCTCTCTAACATTGGATGTTTCAGGCATGTATTATTGAAAATCATGTTTGCTGCATTAAATTTAACCTAACATTCTAATATTTTTGTTAATCATATAATTTTTTAATTTTGTACATGCTTACTCACTCTTCTATAATCATTTCTGGTAACCACTAATTGTTCTTACTGTACAAAGTTTAATTTTGTTTCGTTTAGTTCATCTGTTTCTTTTATGGATATACTGCCTATGAGTGATCTGATATTGTTTGCTTTTTACCATCTGGCTAATTTCTCTAGGTCCATCAATTGTGAGGCAAATGAGAAAATATTTAGTATGTGGCCACTTACGTTGTTGTCAGCTATGGATATTATAAAAATACCACAACAATTCCATTCACAACAAACATGCTATCATTCTTATCTCTGATTAAGAGAACAAATGTGTATCACTTTTAAGGAATGGGAAAGTTGTTGGAAGAATCAAAAAAAATATTTTTCTAATAAGAGTTTTCTTATAGTTTTTTTCTTCATTGTGTTTAGTCAATTCCTGAGTAGAAAAGAAAGAAGGAGGAAGAGTTAAATTCTGGCTAGTTATATTCTACCTAGTGTCTATCATGTCATAAACATTTTTCTCCTTAAGATTCACATATCTAATACTTCTTTTTAAAGCCTAGAAGATTTGGTCTATTCTATGAATTCTGCATTTCTGCAAAGTATTTTCAAGATCTTCCTTAAATTATCTGAATTGTAGTATCAAGCACCATCTGTTTACTGGCGTTCCTTAGAAAAAACATGAGTTTTCAGATCACTGCTATAAACCAATATCAAGATATAAAAAAGCGCAATTCCTCCAAATTTTGGGATTTCCGGCACATAAAATTTTATGTATACAGTTTTATGGCATCTATTATGTGTGAATAGATTTTTAGTACTCTGACTTTAAGGGGTTCAAAATTTCAATGGAGGTCGTCACTGAAGATGTCTCAGAAACAGCAAGAAAACTAGATTAGAACTGAGAATGAAGCTCTACCTTGGCCGCTGTTGTAGGAGACCAAGATTTCTACCTCTTTTAGCCTCTGACAAACCTTTTCCTCAAAGATGAATCATTTTCAGATTGTGGTTTAAAGGGGAAAGATATGTGACTCAACAGAGCAATTTGGAACTATTGTGAAGTTGTTCATTTCAGGTCAGGGAGAAAAACAGAGGCCAGGAGAACACATGGAAGAGCTCAAGTTCATCCCTGGCTCTGCATAGTGCCCAGAGCCTTAGTACAAAAGGTTCAGGCACTTGCTTTGCACGTGGCCAACTCAGAATCGACTTCTGTCACCACATATGGAAACTTGAGTCCTGCCAGGAGTGATCCTTGAGCATGAAGCCAGGAGAAAACCCTGAGCACTGCTAGGAGCGGTCAATACCAAAAAAAAAAAAAACTAAACACATAAATAAGCCAATCTGCAGCATATTACTGGATTTTTGCATCAAAATGCTCAAGCACCCTGACTGGGCATCCCCAGGAGTGGCATCAGAACCCATGGGCACTACATGGGAGACGCAGATGTAATTAGCTAATTTCAGCATCATTGGGTCTCAGAAAGAAAGGGGTTCCAAGAATAGAGATGTGGAGTAGCAGCTGGTCTTGAAATATTTCACAATATTGATTATTGAAATTCAGTGACTCAAATGAGTGGAGTGGGTAGGATTCCCAATTATAGCATTAGATCAGTGATCAGAGATCACCATAATAGGTAAAATAATGGCAAGATAGTTTATATGTTGTGAGAACTGACAAAGTGTGACACAGACACTCAACCTGAGCACATGTGTCAAATAAACCAATAAATCAATAATAAGCCAATAAGCCTAACACACTCAAGGTTGACTCAAATTTCCAAATTGTAAAAGAACACTTTATGGTAGCTCCAATTCACCAATTGTACTTTCTTATTTTTGCCATAGAGGGAAATATCTTTATCTATCTATCTATCTATCTATCTATCTATCTATCTATCTGTAGATGACCAATAGATCAGTAGATAGATAGATAGATAGATAGATAGATAGATAGATAGATAGATAGATATCCTCTCAGAGATCCCAACAAGCTACCGAGAATATCCCACCCACACGGCAGAGCCTAGCAAGCTACCCGTGGCATGTTCGATATGTCAAAAACAGCAACAATAATGGGGCTCATTCCCCTGACCCTGAAAGAACCTCTAATATGGCATCATTGGGAAGGATGAGTAAGGAGAGCCTGCTAAAATCTCAGGGCTGGGACAATGGAGACGTTACTGGCACCCGCTCAAGTAAATCGATCACAGTGACACAGTGGTACAGTGATTCTTGCCATGACACACATAACCCACAAACACAAGTTATTATTGAAGCACTTGCCATCTCTTATGTTTCTTGGGTATTTTATGGTTTGAGTAGGATATTAAAAACGTCAGTCCATCTTGAGTTCATTTTTGTGTCTGATGTCAGACAGTGGGTCAGTTTCATCCCTCTCATTTTTACAGTTTCCTCAAAACTATTTACTGAAGACACACCTGGCTCTACAATATATAATCTTGGTTCTGCAACATTTAAGATCCCCGCTCCTAAAGAAGTTCTTTATCTGTGTTAGTTGACTCCTAAGCACTCGGCTGTGTTCTATTTTTCTGTGTCTGCTCTTATTTCACTGCATACTGTTTTGATATATTATTTTGTAGTATAGTATGAAGTCAGGAAGCATGCTTATTTTTTTTAAATCAGGATTGCTTGAATAGTCAGGGTTCTTTGGCTATACTAATTTTAGAAAATTTTGCTATGTGACTATGTAAACCTTGAAGTACTGCATTGCTTTATATAAGTATTTATACAAAGTGACTATTTTATCAATCTGAACTTATCTTGTCCATAGGTATGGAATGCCTTTGTACCTCAATATATTTTTTTCTATTTTTTTAAACATTATTTTAAAAGCTTAATTTTGGGGGGTGGTAGGGATACTGGGACCCATGGTGGTGGAAAATGGACACTGGTGGAGGGATGGGTACTTGATCATTGTATGACTGAAACCCAAGCACAAAAATTTGTAAGTCTACAACTTTACCTCGGTGTTTCACTAATAAAAATTTAAAAATTTTAAAAAATTAAAAAATAAAACCGTAGTTTTAAGTGTTCACATATTTCACCTTCTTGATTAAGCTTATTCCTAAGTATTTTAATCCTAATCTTTTTTTTCAAGATTATAAATAGTACTGCTTTCTTTAATAATTGCCGGATGTGACATTGTGTATAAATCCAACTGATATTTTTAATGAAGTAACCTGCCATGTCATTATATTTGTAACTATCACTATCCTCCCATTATTCATCGATTTGCTCGAGTGGGCCCAGTAACGTCTCCATTGGAGATTTTGTTGTTACTGTGTTTGGCAAATCGAACACATCACGGGTGGCTTGCCAGGCTCTCCGTGTGGGCGAGATACTCTCGGTAGCTTGCCGGGCTCTCCGAGAGGGGCGGAGGAATCGAACTCGGATTGGCCATGTTGGCTGCGTGCAAGGCAAACGCCCTACCGCTGTGCTATCGTTCTAGCCATGTTTTCCAATAATCAAATGAAGCCATTTTGATGTCCTGTGTATAATATTATTTGATGTCCTGTGTATAAATTCTAACAGTTTTAATTATTCCTTTTTGATTTGAATCAATTTATTTTTCTTGCTTGATTGCTCTGAATTGACCAGTCCTTAGAACTGTATGCTGAACAGCAATGGTGAGAATAGGCATTCTTGTCATCTTGATCTTAGTGTAAAAGCTTTCAGTTTTACACCACTGTGTATGTTGTTAGTATATGCTTGTCAAATATGATCATTAGTATATTTCCTAACATTTTCCTCTATTCTTTTTATCAAGAGTCAAAAAAATTTGGATATACATTTTTCAAATGTCATTATTTTATAAGCACCATCTAATATATATTAGGCATATATACACACATATATACCTAATATAATATATACATACCTATATATGCATATATACTTACGTGTGATACTAGTCAATTCTAGACTAATGATAAAAATTTGCAATGTTGCTACTCAAAGCAGTGTGTATGGAACTGGAGGGTATTACGCTGGGTGAAATAAACCATATAGAGAAAAATATATTATTTGCTTAAGAAAAAGATCCACAGGCAATCAACAAACAAATTTAAAAAACAAAACAAAACCCTGGATTCTGAAACTGGGAGGAAAAAGGATCTTGAGTGGGTAAAATTGGGAAAGAGGGTAAATTATTCTGTGGCAGATGAAAATCAGACTTCCAGTGGTTATCGTTAGTCTATACAGAGACTAAAAGTTGAAACTGTGCACCTCGAATGCAAAGAAAATATATTAGCAAGACACTCCTTCAAAGACATACAGATAGTCAACAAGCCATGAAACATGTCCATTTTCTGAACCCTGTATACTTTGTGCAAAACCCCGTAGCTTCAAAGTGTAGTCAAGTGAAGTGGGTAGAAGAAAGGATGCTTGTTCTAAGACTTGGTACGGTGACTTTTGTACATTATTTGTGTCAGACTGCAGAAAGATTGTTTTTGCCTCACTCTCGTTCATGCTCATGATGACGCCCTCAGTATGTGGCAGCACATAGACAATGAACTCAAAGCTTGAATATCTATCTGCACTTCTTCTGACAACACGTGCTAGAGAACCATTAGATCTTCTGCTTTTTTTATGTTTGTTCTCAGAGTTTATTTCGAGCTCTGGGTGCGGGGGTCACTCTTGGTGGGACGCCAGGAACACATGTGTTTCAGGGTTGTCTATATGAAACTCCGTCTTTAATAGGATGTACAATGTCTTGGGCCCAAAGACTGTTTCTATTTTTAATCAAAATGCTACCCCAACATTTGGTGTGTGTGTGGGGGGGGGGAATTATGCCCACAAATATAACCCTGAGATCCAGATGTTTCCTGGGGCAAATCAGCTTAGGTTTTAGAATATAAACGGCAGAGAAGATTGAACCCAGGTAAGAACAGAATATAATATTAAAGGGTATGCATGCAAGATGGGCAAACATAGAAGAGGAAACCACAGTGACTGTACTTTGAAGATGACCTGGGATGTGAAATATCCCACTCCCTGCTCTTAATGTACCCATTAAATATTTTATGTGTAGTTTTATTCATTTATTTTTTTAAATTTTTATTAGGGAAACATCATGAGGTACAGTTGTAGACTTACAAATTTTTGTGCTTGGGTTTCAGTTATACAATGATCAAGTACCCATCCCACCACCAATACCCGTTTTCCACCACCACAGCTCCCAGTATCCCTCCCACGCCCCATCCCCCCATCCCACCCTGCCTCTGTGGCAGGGCATTCCCTTTTTGTTCTCTCTTTCCTTTTGGGTGCTGTGGTTTGCAAAAGAGGCGTTGAGTGGCAATCATGTTTGGTACCCATTAAATTTTGATGTGCTTACTAAATGATTTTGATGTGTCCTTAATAATTCTGACAATTTAATAACTGATATGTTGAGAACGAGGGTGAGAGAGCAGTATTTTGTTGGATAAATAAACTGCCCAGGTGCCCTCAAGCTTGACAGTCATTGTGTTGGCCTCATTCTCCAGCTGAATGGACATGAGAGATGTCAACCCCAATGACCTCAGATGGATTTAGATAACCAGAACGCTTTCCTTTTGCAATGAAACATGCATTTCAACTGTTCATTATACATAATTATCATAAATTTTGTAATAACAAATGAAATACCTGTAAACAACTTATAAAAACTACTGCTTTGGAAACATTCAATAGGTATAAGCTATAATTATTCATTTTATCATTCATTTAATTTAATTATTCTTAATGTATTTTTGAGCACTTATTGACAACTCCTAAATTAGGCATGGGGTAAAACAGATATGCTAATTTATCACCAATTCATGATCATATTCAGCTCGAAACTTTTGGTTAGACTCGCTATATAAAATGAGAAAATAACTACTGAGTGTATACTTCGGAATGAAAAGAGAAATCAGAAAGAACTAACTTCTCATTGTATTTGACATCTCAATACTCAATAAATTCTAGTTATATTAATATTATCATCATTAGCAATGTGAATATTGTTAATTTTTATCATAGAAAAATATTACAGTAAGTTATCACTTAAATTATATAATAACATAAGAAAATTATATAATAACATAAGAATTATTTCAATAACTATATGTATTTCAATAACTATAAAATTATTTCAATAACTATATGTATTTCAATAACTATAAAATTATATAACATAAGAATTATTTCAATAACTATATGGGCTGGAGCGATAGCACAGTGGTAGGGTGTTCGCCTTACAAGCAACCAACATGGCCGACCCGAGTTCGATTCCTCCGCCCCTCTCGGAGAGCCCGGCAAGCTACCGAGAGTATTCAATATGCCAGACACAGTAACATCAAAGTCTCCAATGGAGACGTTACTGGGCCCGCTCGAGCAAATCGACGATCAACGGGAGGGCCTTTACCTTTACCTTTACCTTTACCTTATATGTATGATAAAAGCAGTCTTATAAAAGGCAGTATATATCATTGCCACTACTTTTGTTCAGTTTTGTTCCTTATAAATGGAGTAAAAGTTATTGCAATTACATGTATCTCAATTACCACACTTATATTTTTCTCTAATTTCTGCCTTGTGATGGCACTGAATTTAGATCATTCATTTTGAGCTTTTATGATATTTTTTTCAAATCCTTACATCCATTAAAGTAACCTTAGCCCACCCCTGTGGCAGGACATTCCCTTTTGTTCTCTCTCTCCTTTTGGGTGCTGTGGGTGGGGTGGTGGGAGGGATGCTGGGACCCGTGGTGGTGGAGGATGAGCACTGGTGGAGGGTTGGGGACACAATCATTGTATAACTGAAATCCAAGCACAAAAAGTTGTAAGTCTACAACTGTACCTCATGGTGTTTCACTAATAAAAATTTAAGAAAAAGAATACCACTAGCCAAACCTACTCATTTATATATAGTCTATGATTCTGTCTTGCTGCAACAGTAAATTTAATCAGCTACAATAGATTACAGATCCTGAAAAGTGGAAATTATTTTTCCATATGACGCCAAATAAAAAAGTATCTCTAAAAAAATAAAACTTAAAAAAATAAATAAAGTAACCTTAGGTGGGGCTCTGATTCCTCATCTACTTACCAGTCTTATTACTGTTCTTTAGCTTGGAATTTTATGACCCATAATTATCTGTGAAATATTAATCACATTTGGTTTTGTGAGCTCTCAATTCTATCCAGATAGTCAATGAACACACGAACCACAACAGCTTCTTAAAACCACTTTTAGCAATTATTCATAGCAACATTTTTATCGTGTCCTAAGACAAGATCCCGGTATTCTCCACCAACCAAACCACTCATTTTTATCTAGGCTCAAACCAATTTCTTCCTGAATTATGAATCTTCAAGTCATAATTCTTACTAATAACAATCTATCCATTTTTTCTGTCAAACACATGCAACCATACCTTACCGATCATTTCTTTATAGTTATATTTTACTTATCAACCTGCAACTTAGCATTTGTGTGTGTGTTTGTCTTCGTAGTAAAAGTTTTGTGAGAAAGCCTCATACTTTAATGCCCCAGGAAAAAAGATTGAAAAAAATAATAATTAATGATGTAAAAATGTTTAATCTGTTCATAAAAATTTTTTACTACTAAAATTGACTTTTATATGTGAATTAGTAGAAGTATTAATACTAGTAAAATTTCACAGGCAGTCTGAATAGGTAAGTTGTTTACAAATTTTATGGAATTATGCAGAATTAATTAATAATGCAGAATCCTAGAATGCTTCTTTTATACAATGGTTGAGAAATGGAAATTATGTAAAGTGTATGATGTAAATTGTATATAGTGCATGATGTGAATGATATACAGTGTCTGAGATTAGCAGTTTAACAGCTTAAATTTTGACTGAAACTGTTTAGGACACTTATGTCAAAATAAATTCAAGACATAAGTGTTTTAAAAGAAATATTTTAATAAAACTTTCCCTTTGGGAAATCAATGATCTGGCTTTTCAAAAATGTTGGTTTTGATGATAAACAGTATTTCTATCTGTGTATGCAAATGAAGAACAACATACAATCAGGAGTTTTATTATTTTGATTATTAAGAGAAGTGAGCTGTTAAATACTGCCACCATGATCTTGTGTACCTAAACATTACTCGCCAAACTGTACTGTGTGAATTAGTATTCTATATTTAAAAATATGCAACTGTACCTCATGATGTCTCACTATTAAAAAATTTTAAAAAATTTAAAAAAATAAAAATATGCACCTTATTTGTAGGGTTAGGGCTGGAGCAATAGCACAGCGGGTAGGGCGTTCACCTTACAAGCGGCCAACATGGCCGACCCGAGTTCGATTCCTCCGCCCCTCTCGGAGAGCCCGGCAAGCTACCGAGAGTATTCGATATGCCAGACACAGTAACAACAAAGTCTCCAATGGAGACGTTACTGGGCCTGCTCGAGCAAATCGACGATCAACGGGAGGGCCTTTACCTTTACCTTTTGTTTGTAGCCTAAATTTTTGTTTAGATAATACAAAAATTATCTAATAACTCACATTTAACATTTTGTCAGCTCAGCAAGCTATGCCAATGAGCAATTATCCTTTTTCTTGGCCAATTTCTCAAGTAATTGCAAGTAGTAAAATACAAAGTACTTTGTTCATGGCTTACTTGATCTCCTCTTAAAGTTCACATATAAATTGCTCTCATAAATCTAATGCTTAATGTCATATTATTTGGCATTAAATCTACCAGCAATGAACACAGCCAATAAAACTAATTAAGGAAAATAATGTACAAAGTTACAATATAGCTTTAGAATTTAGCTATAAATGTACATTTTATTTTGTTCATAGGAATACCTTATGCAAATGATTGCAAAAGAAAAATAATTTGCGGTATGATTTATTTAACTGTATACTTCGTCAATTATAAATACTTTGTGAATTCGTATACGGCAAACATGTATACATACACACACTTAAGCACACACACTTAAGTAGGCTTTCATTCGTTCCAGGGACAGTTACTTTAATTATGCAAATACATTTAGTTTTATCCAGTCCTATTTGTTAATTGTTACTTTTATTTGCCTAGTTATTTCAGTCAAACCCTCAAATATGTCGTGGTGCATCTTGTCAATGTTTTCTTCAATATATTTTACGATTCTAGATCTGAATTCCAGAACTTCAATAAATTTTTATATCACTTCTGTGCTTTGTTTGAGACAATGACCTAATTTGAATCTTTCCTGTGTGCTTACTCAGTTTCTCCACCGCTACTGAGAGACTTTATTTTCACTCTTTTTCTCACAGTCTCTTGTTGTACAATGGCAGTCCATATCATACATTTTTGATTTGGGCCTCTCAGTTCTATTCATACCCGTGCTTCTAGTTTGAGCCAATACCACTCTATTTTGACTTGTATCCGTGGAGTAGAGTTTCTGTTTTGTTTTGCTTCAGGGTCACTGTTGGACCCTGCTCATGGCTTGCTCCTGGAACACACAGCACCGCTCCTGGTGGTCCACAGGAGACCCTATCAGGTTCTTGGGATCGAACCAGGGGCAACCACATGAAAGAGAATTATCTTAAGCCTTGTATTGTCTCTCTGCCCCCCCTTAGAGCAGAGTTCAAAATCAGAGAAAATAGTGACACCTATGAACAACTTTACAACATTCATTTGAAAAACCTAGAAGCAGTAGACGGATTCTTACTCTTACACTCCCCAAACATTAAAATCAGGCAGAAATAGAAAACACAAACAATTCATTATATGCAATGAACATGGCACAGAAATCCAAATTCTTCCTTCACCCCCACACCAGTCACTGAACTAAATTGTTTTCCTAGTATGTTCCACTAAACCTTCAAAGGTTACCTGCTTCCTATCCTTCTCAGGATTTTTCTAAGAAGGAAATATTGTTCCTTTATATGAGGAAAGTATTACTTTGATCCTAATAGAAACCAATGAAATAACTCCCCCCCAAAAAACCCTACAGTCTAACAAACCTGATCTTGTTAAAAGTAGTGGCTAAACCAAATTTAAAAATGGAATAATTCAAAATGACTAATATGCATACCAGATCCAATAATGATATGACATACAAACATACACACATCAATAAATGTAATATAGCACATCAAAAGAAGAGAAAGATAAAAATTATAAAAATTGTATGGGCAGAAGCAGAAAAAGGTTGATAAGATTATACATAATTTTTTAAAATCTCATAAAATTGGAGATAAAACTAATGTATATCAGTAAACTCTACACATGACAAACCTACCACTAGCATCTTCTCAATGGAATAAAGAAGAAAGCTTCTCCTCTAACATCAGGAATAAGAAAAAAACATTTACTTTTACTAGCATACTAGTACATTTTTACAAATCTATGTTACAATTCTATTATTTGGGAATAATAGTTATATTCTTATTATTATAGTTATATTCACAAATAATACTAGATACAATGTTATAGTATAATGGTTATAATATAAATATTATTCCCAAATAATACCTCCGACCCTCTCGGAAAGCCTGGCAAGCTACTGAGAGTATTTTGCCCACTTGGCAAAGCCTGGCAAGCTCCTCATGACATGTTCAATATGCCAAACACAGTAAGAACAAGTCTCAAAATAGAAACGTTACTAGGCCCACTCAATAATATTGGACATAGAATTGTATTTGAGAATATGTATAATAAGGAGCACCTGTGACCCTTATTCAACATAGCATACATGTCCCAGCCAAAGTTTTATGAAAGAGAAGGAAATAAAAGGAGTGTATTTGGAAAATAAGACGTAAAACTATTAATATTTTCATGTTTCATGATAGAACACAGTAAGGGCATAAACAATCTACTAAAACCTATTAAAAACAATAAATCAAATCAGTAAATGGTAAACACCAAAATTTACTGGGAAAATGTTACGTTTCCATATTTAAAAATTTTAGAAAGAAAATTTTCTGTAGGCAGGATTTTTTCCAGTTCATCACCATGATCATCAGACACTCACATGCTTATGTGACATGTGCCTTGCTTAAATCTTGTTACACACTTGGCACATTAACCATATGACATAAAAAAAAATTCTGTCAATATAAAATCTAATTATGTTAATCACATTGAATCAAGTATGAGGAATCAATAAAAAAAATCATCTTTTTTCTTTTTTTTCTTTTTTTCTTTTGGTTTTTGGGTCACACCCGGTGATGCACAGGGGTTACTCCTGGTTCATGCACTCAGGTATTACTCCTGACGGTGCTCAGGGGACCATATGGGATCTGGGAAATGAACCTGGGTCAATTTTGCAAGGCAAATGCCCTACTTGCTGTGCTATTGCTCCAGCCCCAGAAATCACCTTTTTTCTCAATTTTTATTTTTATAAAGTTGTTCATGGTGATTTATTACATTCAATATTCTAACACCAGTCCCACCACCGTTGTCCTTTCCTACCACCATTATTTTCGGTTTTCCCAACCACCACCCAAGTCTTCCCCAATAATAGATCCTATATTATTTATTATGAATAATTACCTAAAAATGATCAAAATAGGTTTCCTTAGATGAATGCGTGTAAAGATTGTTGTATCTCACCCTGGAGCCATTAAACCCTTATATAAGAGATGACTAACACGTTGTTACAGGTTGAGACCTGTGTGTTAATATTCTCTTAATCAAGATTGATTGCCTTCTGTTCTACATCCCATCCAATGTGGTGTGCTACTCCTGGTTTATCAGTGATGTAGATTGTGGCAAGAAGGCCAGACTTCAGGAATTCTAAAATTTTTGATGGAGTGATACAGCTGGACGGTTCCACAATGAAATAGACCACATCATATTCAATCGGCGGTTTTGCCTAACCGATGTTGCTGTTGTCCCAAAATTCCAAACGGGATCAGACCACCGTCTTCTTCGTGCAAAATTCTACCTCACAGAACGAGGAGAAAAGAATGCAAGGTTTAAGAAGAGGACTCCCAGAACAACTACCAACTGGGAACTCTTTGGCTCTGTTGCGGCAACATGGGAAGATGCCGTCATTGACAACATTGATGAGGAATACGATCGAATGATTCAGCACCTCCATGATTGTGCAAGGAATGCCAAGAGAGAGATAACCACAAAAAACCGTCTTTCTTCGAACACTCTTGAACTTATTTGCCAACGTGGCTTGGCACGTGCCTCAGGCAACCACAAACAAACGTCCGAACTGGCAAAACAGTGCAGAGAAGCCTTCAAGGATGCCCTCAAAAACAGGAGAGCAGCAGTACTGGTAGATGCAGCAGAAGCTGGGAAAAACATTCGTAATGCCCGCCTGTCCTTCACCAACTACAAAACCAAGATGACTGCTCTCCGACATCATGATGGATCTATCACATCTTCCAGAAGGGCAATGGAGAAGATTATTCATGACTTCTACTCAGATCTCTTTAATAGCCACATCAACTTGCCCACATACCACATACTACATGATGGATATTTCGTTCCCAATGTTCTCCCTTCCGAAATCCAACATGCCATCTCGTCGGTAAAGAAACAAAGAGCACCTGGCCCAGACAAGATCAGACCTGAACACCTGAAGAACTTACCATCAGTACTCATCAATACATTGGTCGACTCTTCACACACTACCTGTCTGAATGCAAGGTTCCATCCCAATGGAAAACCAGCAAGACTGTACTACTATACAAGAAAGGAGACATCCACGACATTGGCAACTATCGCCCAATCTGCCTATTGTCTGTCATCTACAAACTATTCACTCGAGTCATCCTGAATAGGATTAGCAGAACACTAGATGAAGGACAACCATGTGAACAAGCTGGATTCCGAAAAGGATTCAGTACCATCGACCATATCCACACAATAACCAAGCTCTTTGAGGTATCTCGGGAGTTCAAGATGCCACTCTGTCTAACGTTCATTGATTTAAAGAAGGCCTTTGATTCTGTTGAGACGGAAGCGGTCATGGAAGCCCTAGCCAATCAGGGCGTACAAACTCAATACATCAGGATCCTTCGTGAGCTCTATTGCGGATTCACTACCAAGATCTCACCATTCTACAAAGAAGTTATCATCCATATCAAGAGAGGGGTTCGGCAGGGTGATACCATTTCACCAAAACTCTTCAGTGCCACCCTCGAGAACATCATGCGACGACTGGAATGGGAAAACATGGGAGTGAAGATAGATGGTCGGCAACTACACCACCTCCGCTTTGCTGATGACATCGTTCTAATAACACCAAACATCAACCAAGCGGCACAAATGCTGAACGACTTTGACCGTGAATGTGGAAAGGTCGGACTACAGCTGAATCTTACGAAGACAATGTTTATGAGAAACAGCCTTGTTCCTGATGCTCCATTCGCTCTCAACGGAACCACCATCTCCGAATGCAACAGTTATATATACCTAGGTCGAGAAATCAACATGATGAATGACCTGGCACCTGAGTTGCGCAGGAGGAAGAGAGCAGCTTGGAATGCCTTCAAGAGCATTGAAGAAATAACTAAAAGGACAAAGAACCTCCAGCTACGAGCACATCTCTTTGATTCCACTATTCTTCCTGCATTAACATATGCCTCAGAGACCTGGACCCTACGAAAACAGGATGAGAATACTATTCGGGTCTCTCAAAGAGGAATCGAAAGAACTATGCTTGGAATATCACGATTCACTCAAATGAGAGATAGAATCCGGAGTTCTGATCTTCGTCAACGCTCAAGAATCAGGGACGCTGTCTCATTTGCCAAGACATCAAAAATCAGATGGGCTGGACACGTAATGAGGTTTACAGACAACCGCTGGACTAGAGCCATTACTGATTGGATTCCACGAGACATCAAAAGATCACGTGGACGCCCACCTATAAGATGGTCAGACTTCTTCGTCAAGACCCTAAATGATCGGTTTGAGGCTCTACATGTTCCTAAAAAGAACAGATACCATTGGGCTACACTAGCACGCAACCGGGATGAATGGAGACGTTACTGGCACCCGCTCAAATAAATCGATGAATAACGGGGATTAAGTGATTAAGTGATTAAGTGATACAGCTGGAGTGAGATTTTTAACTGGGAGTGACTGTGGGAAGCATCTCTAAGCTTGTTCATCTCTTTTGAGATGTATTTATGAGTCTCTGACCATGGCTGGTTAATGAGCTTTTATGGCGCCAGAGGCAGTTCATGGGCGTGACTTCCAGGCTACCGGAAGAACAGGGAGATGGAAGAGGGTAACCTATCCAGGCTCTGTGGGAACCTGGAGATTTCAGTCACAACCCCCCCCCCCAATACCTGAGTTTTTTCAAGAGATTCACTTCTGGATGAGGCTCATCCTGAGTTCGTGGAGTCAGGCTCTGAGCGTGATGGTGATTACAGTGCCAGAAATCATTTTTTAAATAAATAGAAGGCTCAGGAGGTGGAAAGATACTCCGTGTCCATGGAGTGAAATGATTAAATAAACTTTGTTAATCTCTATTTAAGATATTGTATTAAGTCAATGAACTACCTATCAAAACTCAAATGACATTGTTCTGGGAATCCATCAAATGGTATTGAAATTTATTTGGAATCACAAAAGACTTGACTTGTCGCAATTCTGATACAAAATGAGGAAAGGAGATACTTTTCTTTATTTCCTTAAATTATTAAGAAAGAATGTAGGTGATCCATTGATCAAAATAAGCAAAACAAATAGGCTATTTGATACATTTATGAAGTTGTCATTGAAAACAAGGAATCGATAATGGGTAAATACCAAAGCAAACCAGCTATAAATTCCTAAAAGGTCAAATCATTACAGTTATCATGCAAATATAAAATAAATATATGTTCAAAATTACCCTGAAATTATTAATTAATATGACAACCAGTATGCTAAAAAAGGGAAGTTAAAAAAATCAAAAAGTCTTTGGAAGTCTAAGTATTTAATAACCAATGATAGGAAAACAAACATGCTTTAAAGATCACAGTAACATATATCTTTGAAACATTTCAGACTATCTTTTATGGGCACACAATATTTTCATTTTTATGTTTAAACAAATCTACAAGTTTACTTCCATCCATGAAGTATTGTAAAAGTAAACAGATCATTGAAAGTTAAGACATAAATTGAAAAAAGAAAATGTTCTATAGCCTTGACTGCTTTGTTTCAAGTTATAATACTATGAACTACAAAAAAACAAAAACCTCTTTGAAGGTTAGTGAGAATGAAGCCCACATATACATTTTTTGTTAAAGCAAACAAGAGATCCTAACTCATTCTTAGTTTTTAGAACAGTATTAGAGTTGAAAAACATTGTTATAGTCAATGAAAAATAAATATTTATCTTCTTTTCTAAGAAATAATTAAATGCTCATTATAATGCTGATAACAATTTAAATTATGATACTGACTCATTTTAAATATTTTTTATTTTTTCTATTATTCCTGAAGATATTAAAAAAACTTTCACTATTACACTTAATGATTATCTTATTTTACTTCCCTTAAGAATTCTTACATGTAATGTATTTTTGAACATTGCATGTGGTATAATTATACAGCATAAAACAAATGCGATTTTAGTTCTTTCCCTGGGAAATGAGAAGAGCTTTTCATCAGTGTGAAATTATAAAATAATGAATTAGATCCAAGATAAGAGATTATAATATGAATTTAGTCAGTATGTTGTTATATTTATTATACATTGATTCCCCTTAAAGGAACTCTTTTTTCACTTTACTACATTCGTGAATTTGTATGAAGCAGTATCCACCATTCTCAGATCTCAGAAAGTTATATTTCTTTCCATATAAGTCAATCCGAATAAATTCAACCAGATCAGAAATATCCCCTTCACATAAATAAGCCAAAAGGAATCACTGAAAGAATTGTGAAAGGGCTATAACTTTTCACGAATCCTTTATTTCTAATAACACTATAGTAGTACATGCTCTGTCTACTATCACTATTGTACAACAATACTCAATAAAGAAGACCCCAATAATGACCATCATCATGATGATGAGAGAATAATCCAGGATTTGGATAAAGCTAGATTTAGTCCCAAATCTTCCTTTGATCTTTTTTATTTTTTGGTGGTGGGGGTTTTTGAGCCAGTGGGTCCTCTTTGCTTTTAGTTTTCCTCTTTGAAGAAGACTCGTTGACTTGTTTACTCTACCATAAGCCAAAAGACACAAACTACCCTAAACTGCATGGAAACAAGGCAAAAAAAGACTCCAGAAATAGACGTTAGGCTCCGGAGTTGGAGAGAGATTGAAGATAAAATGTTAGCTTGAATGGTTGGGGCAATTCAGTGATTCCCCATTGAAGTTTTCTCATATGCTTCCATTCCTTGGTGGAGTACCTTCTATTGCTTTTCTTAATTAAAACACCTTCCTTTCGTCACTCTGAAGTCTCTTTTAACTAGTTGAGCTAGAGACCTTTTGTGGAATTGGGATCCTTCCAAGTTTTCATTTGCTAATGCTGGTCATTCCATCCACTTCTTCATTGTGAGGATTTGAGTTAATGTGGCTTTTGAACACTTTATATTTTTTAATTTTATTGAATCACCGTGGGCTGGAGCTATAGCACAGCGGTAGGGCGTTTTCCTTGCATGCAGCCAACATGGCTGACCTGAGTTCGATTCCTCTGCCCATCTCGGAGAGCCCGGCAAGCTACCGAGAGTATCTAGCCCGCACGGCAGAGCCTGGCAAGCTCCCCGTGATGTATTTGATATGCCAGACACAGTAACAACAAAGTCTCCAATGGAGACGTTACTGGGCCCGCTCGAGGAAATCGATGATCAACGGGAGGACAGTGACAGTGACAGTTGAATCACCGTGAGATAGTTCCAAGCTTTCATGTTTGTGTTACAATCACATAATGCTCAAACACCCATCCCTCCACCAGTGCACATTCCCCACCACCAACATCCCTGGTATCCCCCACTTTCCCACCCTCCCCCTGCCTCCATGGCAGACATGATTCCCCATAATCTCTCTCTACTTTTGGGCATTATGGTTTGCAATGCAGATACTGAGAGGTTATCATGTTTGGTCCTTTATCTACTTTCTGCACACATCTCCCATCCCGACCGATTCCTCCAGCCATCATTTTCTTAGAGATCCCTTCTCTATTCCAGCTGCCTTCTCCCCTTGGCTCATGAGGCAGGCTTCCAGCTATGGAGCAATCCATCTGTCCCGTGTATCTACTGTCCTTAGGAGTCAGCCTCATGTTATGTTGTTTTACACTCCACAAATGAGTGCCATCCTTCTATGTCTGTCCCTTTCTTTCTGACTCATTTCACTTAGCATGATACACTCCATGTTTATACAGGGCATTTGCCTTGCATGCAGCCAACATGGCTGACCCGAGTTCAATTCCTCCGCCCCTCTCAGAGAGCCTGGCAAGCTACCGAGAGTATCTCGCCCGCATGGCAGAGCCTGGCAAGCTCCCCGTGACATACTCGATATGCCAGACACAGTAACAACAAAGTCTCCAATGGAGACGTTACTGGGCCCACTCGAGCAAATCGATGAACAACGGGAGGGCCTTTACCTTTACTTTTACCTCTCTAAACAGCTGCATAGTATTTCATTGTGTAGATGTACCAACATTTCTTTAACCAGTCATCTGTTCTAGGGCACTTTGGTTGTTTCCAGGTTTTTGCTATTGTCAACAGTGCTGCAGTGAACATATAGTTACAGATTTATTTTATATGGTTTGGTAATTCTTTTTCAAAACTGAACTCTGACTTTTAAAAAAGTCAATGATTTTAAGAAAATTTGAAGAAATTTGCTTCTCGTTCATCTGCTGTAAGATTTGCTTCTGGTGAGTTAGAATGATACGATGATTATGAAACAGAATCTAATCAGAAGCTAAAATAAAGAATCTTTTTACATCCAGAGAATTCTTGAGATAAGTGTTTTTAACAATTTCTACCAAAGTTTCACTATTATATGTTTGCTGTCATGCCTTTGTATTTTAATCACTTGATCACTTGACATCCCATTACTCATCGATTTGCTTGAGCGGGCTCCAGTAACATCTCCATTCATCCCTGTCTGGTGCTAGTGTAGCCCACTGGCGTCTGTCTGCTCGCTCCAGGAACACAAAGAGCCTCAAACCGATCGTTCAGGGTCTTGACAAAGAAGTCTGACCATCTCGTGGGTGGGCAGCCACGCAATCTTTTGACATCCCGTGGAATCCAGTCGGTAATAGCTCTAGCCCAGCAGTCATCTCCAAATCTCATTACGTGTCCAGCCCATCTTATTTTAGACACCTTGGCAAATGAGACAGCATCCCTGATTCTCGATCGTCGATGGAGGTCCGAACGCTAGATTCTTTCTCTCAATTGAGTGAAACGTGATACTCCAAGCATAGCTCTTTCCATTCTTCTTTGGGAGACTGGAATAGCCTTCTCATCCTGTTTGCATAGGGCCCAGGTCTCTGAGGCATATGTTAATGCAGGAAGAACAGTGGAATCAAAGAGATGTGCCCAGAGCTGGAGGTTCTTCGTTCTCTTAGCTATTTCTTTCGACACTCTTGAAGGCGTTCCAAGCCGCTCTCTTCCTATTGTACAACTCAGGTGCTAGGTCATTCGTCATGCTGACTTCTCGACCTAGGTATACATAACTGTTGCATTTGGAGACTGTCATTCCATTGAAAGTAAATGGAGCGTCAGGAATGAGGCTGTTTCTCATAAACATTGTCTTCATAAGAGTCAGCTGTAGTCTGACCTTTTCACACTCACGGTTGAAGTCGGCCAGCATTTGTGCTGCTTGGCTATGTTTGGTGTTATTAGAACAATGTCATCAGTGAAGTGGAGGTGGTGTAGATGCGGACCCTTGTATTTTAATAGAATAACAATTAACAGCAATTAGTAAATTAATAGTAAATTAATAGTAAATAGTAAATTTCTCTGTTTTATTTCAGAGAAAATAGTCCATCTATACTCTAAATGTAACTGTTATGTGCCAGTGCTTATTAATTCCTCATTGCAATGAATTCATGGACAACTAACTTTATTATTAGTCTTAATAGAGAAAATATTGATTGATATTTATCAAACTATTGATTTTAATGATAACATTGAGCCATAAATTATCAAAATGCAGATTAAATTTAATATTTATCTTAGATAAAGTCTTAATCTTGATTTTCTTTCCCCACTTTCTCTTGGAGGGGATACCCGATAGTGCTCAGGGATGACTCCTGGCTCTGTGCTCAGTGATTGCTCCTGGTTGGTGCTGAGTTGAGCATATGGGGTGCTGGGGATCAAGCCTTTATCAGCTACACGCAAAGAAAGTGCCCTACCCACTACACTATCTCCTTGGTCCTCTTATTTAGTTTTACTTAGAAATACTTTGATAGGGATTCTGAAAATTACGTTGAAGGTACAGTTCATGTTATATTTTACCATTGGTAAAGGTTCTCTTCCAAACAGATGGTTTCTACTAAAAAATTTAATTTGCCATAATACTAACACACATCTAATGCAAGAAGAATTAGAAGAAAATAAGGCAAATACAAGTACTAATGGATGTCTTTCATGAAAAAAAAAAGAGCATACAGTACTCCTCAAGCAGGAAAAGGGTCATATTTATTGATATAGAAAAAGTTCAAAGACAAGGCTGTATGAGTCATGAGAGTTTCAAGAGCATAGTGTTCTGATTTCCTTCAAGTAGTATATTCTCCCTTGTTAGACCTTCACCATAAAGAAAAGGCAAAGTTAAAGAATTTTTATCGTATTATCTTTTTTTTTCATCCAGAGCATCTATCATGTGAAAGTTATATTTAACTTGTATGTTTGACATGTATAACATATTCTAAATCTCATTCAAAATTGGTTTATATCTCCCAAAATCTCTTTCGTAATTTTCCCAATTATTTGAGTGATTTGTTTACTTTTTTAGCTGCAAGTGGGAGTTGTACTATTGACTAATTTTCAAGTTAAATTGTTCGTAAAGCTCTGGAATCGATGTAAAATATTTACCAATTAAAAAGAGAAAGTAAATTTTCTGGGAACCTGTCTATTTTTTCAGATAATTATTATGCAGTAGGACAAAAAGAGTATCCACACTGACCTAACAGTTATAGGGCACTTTCATATTGTGTTCCTATTATCTAACCCATATTTTTCTTTCTTTAGCTTCTAGTCATTTTGCTCTTTGTCCTCATGTCTTCTGAGACTATGAATAATTCCCTTCTTTCATTATGTTGTTACCCAGGAGGTATTATTTATAGATTGCGAGCATGGTTCACTTCAGTTTCTTTCTAGACTGTTAAGTTTTTTCTGTTCTCCTTCACAAATTTTTCTCTCTCTTCGTTGAATCACTTTTGTTCTCTTTCAGAATTTCACAATTTCTTAAATTATTTCTAAATTCTGGACAGCAACGATACACAGAATATTAAAGGAACAGTGTCAGACTGACTTGAATGAGCACGCCATCATATTTCCCCATTGTTATTTTATTTTTCTATTGTGGGCAACAGAAACTTTTATTCACCTAGTTTGTCTTTATAATTTTTTTTATTGAATTAAGGAACTGTGTTGTACAGAGCCGTTGGTAGCTGAGCTTTAGGCATGTAGTATTTCAGCATCGATCCCACCACCAGTGACAACTTCGCCTCACTAGTGTCCCCAGGATCCTCCCTTCCTCCACTCCCCATACCCCCACCTACCATCTTAGCATGCCCCAGTGACATGCTGAGATATTCTACCTCTGACTTTAGCCACAGTGTGTATGAGTATATTAGTCAATTTTACTTGGTCATTATAAAACCATTTCAGTACTCAGGGGTGTAAGTTTTTACTAGACTCTAATTTTACAAATACTTTTGCTTGATAGGAATAAATTCCAGCTTTGAGTTTGATTAGACATACAACTACTATTTAATAACTCTGGCAAGCTACCCGTGACATATTCAACATCCCAAACACAGTAACAACAAGTCTCACAATGTTACTGGGCCTGCTCGAGCAAATCGATGAACAATGAAAGGATAGTGGGAGGGTACTATAGTGCTGTATTATTTGGAGAGGGAGAGAAAATCACCTCTTTCTCTCTCTCAATTAATGAAACTTCTATTAATATCAAGTACATTATAAAAAAAGCAGTGTGAATTAAAAAATGATATTCCAGAAAGGCAAATTTAGGACAGGTGAAGAAACTACTCGTGTAAAAACAGTGTTCTTAGTTTATAACCACATGGAAAGGGCGTTTGGAGTTACTGTTACCTTTACTTTGCCACTAATTTTTAAATTATACTAAGCTATACTTTTCTTAACCCAAGTCACATACACTATTTGTTTTTCTTCTAGAAATTGAGCAATAGGAATAGAATCTATGACCTAGAAATGTGGGACTGTGTGCTCATTTTCTCTTTAGTAGAGCTTAGTTAATAATGCTGAATCACTACACCTAAAAAATTAGAACACAGAAATTCTCCACCGGAGAGCAACCTCCGAGTCTTTGGGCTGTCCCTACACCTAGTTCCAAATGAGCGTGCCCTTGAACTTCATGGAAATCTATGTTAGAGCAGTACTTTACCCTCTGTTAGCCCTTCCTGCCAGTGTCCCCCTTTTCACTCACACTGGACCCCAGGACACAATATTAGTATATATTCTTGGTAACACTTTCTCATCTATCAACACTTTGCCCATCTGATTCTCTTGTCTCACCAGTATCCAACCCCAATTTCATTTTCTCTGCATTTGTTTCAGGTTGCCAAACGCTGTTAGGAAAAAAAATTACATAATGCATTTTGTAATGAGCTTATTTCTGTGCATTAAAAAATTTGTATTTAACCTCAGTTGGTCCTTCAAAATGCTTCTAGTAGAAGTCCTTTCCCTTAATACAAATCAACGATGGTCCTCATCCCTTTAACAACTATTTTAAGTCTTGCCCACATTTCTCATGCTCTGAACCTTCAACATGCTCACGTATTCTTGTCAGGAAGATGAGTCCTTGTTTTAGAAGGGTGTTAGAAGTAAACGTATCAACTATCCCAACCCCCGTACCTTTGTCACCCGAAATGCATATGTCTCTCACCTGCAATTGCTTCTTGCCCCCATGTGTCAAAAGTAAAATTATCCCATGATTCTTGTTTCGTTTGGTTTGTGAAGCTGAAGCCTATACCCGGCTTTTGTTTCTCTCTCTTTTTATTTTTTGAGTGGGGAAGGCCTGGTAGTGCTCAGCATTTACTCCTCGCTCTGTGCTCAGATATTATCCCTGGTTGGGCTCTGGGGGCAATGTGTGCTTCCTGAGACAGACCTGGGATGGAATCGGCACAAGCCAAGCACCCTACCCATTGCATTAGCTCTCCGCTTCGTATACCTCAGTTTCTGTTCTCTTTGGTTTTAGTTTTTGAGCCATGCCCCACAATGTTCAGGGTTTATGCCTGGCTCTGCACTCGAGGGTCACCCCTGACAGGCTTGGGGAGCGATAGGGGATGGAGGACCTCAAACTTGCGGCACCCACGTGCAAGGTGAGTGCCCTACCTGCCGGTACTGTCGCTGTTTCTCACATCTCTTCTTTTTTTTTTTAGTATAATGCCATATATTTTATTTTTATTTTATTTTATTTTTGTTAGTGAAACACCATGAAGTACAGTTGTAGACTTACAAATTTTTGTGCTTGGGTTTCAGTTATACAATGATCAAATATCCAAACCTCCACCAGTGCCCATCCTCCACCACCACGGGTCTCAGCATCCCTCCCACCCCCCCCCCCCCCCCCCCCCGTCTCCCCTGCCTCTGCAGCAGGGCATTCCCCCTTGTTCTCTCTCTCTTCTTTTGGGTCCTGTGTTTTGCAAGAGGGGCATTGAGTGGCAATCACGTTTGGTCTATAATCTACTTTCAGCATGCTTCTCCCACCCTGGGAGGATCCTCACAACACCCTGTATTTGGTGCTCCCTTCTCTATCTGAGCTTCCTTTTCCCCTAGCACGTGTGGCTGGCCTCCAAGTCATGGAGCAAAATTCCTGGTACTAATCTCAGCCACTCCTGGGTGTTGGACGTCTGGGTTGTTTTCATTCCCTGAGTATTAAACTAAGCATTGCAGTAAACATAGGGGAGTGGATATCTTTGAATCTGTGCTTTTGCATTTGTGGGATAGATGCCACAAATACATCTAGAGTCACTGGATCATATGGAACTTGTAGTTTTACCTTTGGAGGGGATGCATAGGTGTGGTTTGACCACACCCAGCTGTGATCAGGGTTTTCTCCTGTTCCTGTGCTCAGGGTAACTCTGGTAGTGCTCAGGGGATCATAGGCAATGCCACCTCTGAGGCAAGAATCTCACTTTCAGATAATTTTCCCGTCACTCAAGCCTTAACTTTATAAGAAATCTCCAAACTGCTTTCCATAGACGCTGAAGCAGATGGCATTCCATCAGCAGTAGATAGGGGTTCCTTTCTCACCACACCCCTGCCAACTCTGATTGTTTCTAATTTTTTGATGTATGGCACTCTCACTGGTCTAAGAGGAGATGGCATTGTTGTTTTGATTTGCATTTCTCTGATAACAAGTGAGGATGATCACTCTTTCATATGCCTTGCTGGCCATCTGCATGTTTTATTCAGAGTGTCTGTTCATTTCTTCTCCCCATGGGGTTATTAGGTTTTCTTGTTATTGTTGTGAAGCTTTTTTTAAAATCTAATATATTGTGTGAAGATATTTTCTTTCATTCACTATAGTATCTCTTTGTTTTTAAAGAATTTTACTCCTGAAATTTTTCCTGAGTATCTATTGTTGTGGAAAAAAATGTAATTGATAAATCCCCATTGGTTTTATTTTTTTTACTTTTCACTATGAAGTCAAATCACTGAAGTCACCACTGAGATCCGTATCCTCGAGTTTTGCCTGTGATTTGGTCAATGTAGTTTATGAATTCTGGTTTTATCTCAAGTTATTTAATGCACTTTGAGTTAAATTTTGTAAGTGGTGTGAGATGTGACTCTTTCTTCACTTTTTTTTTCTTTTGTGACTATCCAAATTTCCCGAGTATTTGTTGAAAAGGTTCTTCCTTCTTCTCTACACCTCTTTTATCATAAATAAACTGTCCACAAATATGAGGGTTCATCTCTGGGCTCTCCGTTGTCTTCCACTTTTCTGTAAGTCTATGTTGATGACTGTACCACATATTTTTAATTATATAGCTTGTGAGTATAATTTAAAGTTCTAAAATACAGACCTGGAGAGATAGTCCAGCAGGTAGGGAACGTGCCTTATAGGTAGGTGACCATGTTTTGATTCCTGGTGTCCCATATGCCTCCCCCAACCCACCCCGCCCCAAACATTGCCAGGAGTGATTCTTGAGTTCAGGAGTAATAAGTATCACCAAATGTGACCCATAAAACAAAGTTAACTAATTAATTGAATAAAATCACCTAATACAATACCTCCATGTTTGTTTTTAATCTCATTACTGCTATGGTTATGCAGAGAATATAATTCCATACAAATATTAGTAGAGTTTGTTCTAAGTCTTTGATGAAGAAAGTCATTGGAATTTTGAAGACGGTCTTGTGTGTGAATAAAACCATCATAATATCATTATCATGGGCAGGAGTGATAGCACAGTGATAGGGTGTTTTCCCTGCACGCAGCCAACATGGCCAACCGTAGTTCAATTCCTCTGCCCCTCACGGAGAGCCTGGCAAGCTACCAAGAGTATCTCTCCCGCACAGCAAAGCCTGACAAGCTCCCCGTGATGTATTCCATATGCCAAACACAAGTAACAACAAGTCTCACGATGGAGATGTTACTGGGCCTGCTCGAGCAAATTGATGAACAACGGGAGGGCCATGACCATGAATCCTTATCATTTAGGTAAAAGTGAGATCACAAATCACAAATCACAAATCATCCTGCTAATCGTCGATTGCCTCAAGCAGGCCCCAGTAACGTCTCCTTCATCCTAGCCCTGAGATTATATTCAAGGCTCTTTAGGAGAATGAGACCCATCATTGTTACTGGTATTTGGCATATTGGGTACGCCACAGGGAGTTTGCCAGACTCTGCCGTGTGGGCAGGCTACATTCGGTAGCCTGCCAGTTTGTCCAAAGTAGGAATGAGATAATAAGATGTCATAATAAGATGTCGCGCGGCCGCAAATGCGGCCGCACGGTTCTGGGAGCAGGTTTTTATAGTCTCTGAGTCTTGGCCGCTGATGGGATTTCACGGCGCCAGGGGGCCAGTTGGTGGGTGTGACCCCCACCTACTGCAATTTGGAGGATCTGGGTGGAGGATGCTCGGCCCAAATCCAAGTAGGCTTGGAGATCTTGACCCCGGAACCCACATGACTTTGTCCCTCTGCCAGTACCTTCCTTCATGTGTGCGGAGAGTGGTCTCAGCATGGTGGTGGCTAGTCCTGGAGGTCTTTGGCTGCCAGGGCCATGGTCGGGGCGGGGAGGAAAGCTCAACCCGCTCCCCTCCAAGGGGCCCCATGGGACAAAGTGAGATATGTCCAAAAATTGCCTAGTCTACTATCATATGTGACTGGAAACCTATAGACAAGAAAATCAGGGATTCATATGCCTATGATTAAAAGTATATAGATGACAAAACAAATGGAAAGACAGTCTCAATTCAGAATGCTCAATATATGAAGCAATTCTTTTTGTGTCTCAGAGTGGCAGTGTGCAGATTGGTTTTAAAAAGGAAGCTGGTTCTTTGGAGGCATCTTCAGGGAATTGTTAGCATATTGATTATTGCCAGAGATCTTAAGCAGCAGTTAGAGGTAGAAATTCTATGGATCATTGCTATTGTCTGCTTTGAAGGAAAGTGCTTAATTAGTTCTTTTTGTTTATGTGTGTTCCCAGTTATGTCATAACTGGTTCATTCTTGTGTCTGTGACAAGATCAGGTACCCAGCACTCCTGAAGATGCAAAAGCTTTTCTCACTCTGAAAAACAAAAAAGTGTTGCTTCTAGCAAATTAATATGATTAACAGAATGCACTGGGAACCTTTTCAATTTTTTTTAAACCTTGTTACATAACTGGTTCAAATAAATCCCTGAATCAAGCTTTTATTTTCTAGTTGATAGATTAAGATTTTCTTTGAGTAACCCTGGAAGCAAAATTAGTATTTTCTGATGCAGATTTTCTCTATCTTGAAGCTAATGACGTTTAAGACAAACAGTCCTTTGACACTGCAGGTTTTGTGTATATGTGAGACCAGTAAGCATCAAAGAGGAGAGAGTACAATTCTCTCCCAGTTATGAGAACACAGAGGCAAGGTGGCAAAATACCTATAGTATAAGAACATGTAGAATAACTACAGAAAAATAATTTATAACTAATAATGGGGTATTTTATTTTCAAAATATCTGTATGAAAAATATTATACTTTCTCCTATTTTAGAAATAAGAACACTTGCAGAGTTTCTCATTTATACATGTTACAATGAATAGAAAGAAGATCTAGTATACTGACCTAATCTAGAACAAATATTTTCTTATTCACATTCCTCTGCTTTTTAGCTCAATAACATATTAATCTTGCCTTACAAGCAGCCAACATGGCCAACCCGAGTTCGATTCCTCCGCCCCTCTCGGAGAGCCCAGCAAGCTACCAAGAGTATCTCGCCCGCACGGCAGAGCCTGGCAAGCTACCCGTGACGTATCCAATATGCCAAACACAGTAACAACAATTCTCATGATGGAGATGTTACTGGGCCCACTCGAGCAAATTGATGAACAACGGGAGGACTGTGACCGAACATATTAATACTCACCTTTCTAACTAAGTGTCAAATATTTTGATGATTTTGACTTCAAGGATAACCGTTTTAGTTCTGCTGAAAATGTCCTGCTATAAAATGCTTTAATCACTTAAGATATTATATATTCATTGTAATAGAGTTTCCATCCTATGTTCCCTGATATTTTCTGGTTTGCCTCTAGTGGTTTTTGCTACAATATATCTTAGCATAACTCTCCCTAAATCTCATGCTTTCCTTCACCTAAAGATTCTGTACTCTCATCATTATGCATAGAGATTTTCATGTTAACCTATATATCCCTTGTGAAATTCTATTCCTGCCGCCTACAGAGTCTGAGAACCAGCCAGATAAAAGTTTCCGGGTTTCCAGTAACGCCCCAAGTCATGCCAACAGATAAAAGACATCCCCTGCCTTGAGTAGTGCCTTTGGTCTCTGAGCCTGGAGGTACAAGCATTCATTCATTTATTCATTCCCTTTTCTTGTAAAGAAAATGTAAAGCAGCCTTCTTGTAAAGAAAATGTAATCTCCTAGGTAAGTTACCAGCCCCCTTAAAAGCTCAGCAGCGGCCACTGAAGCCCAGAACCTCCTTTACCATCAGAGATAGCATCTTCTACCACGGAGTCTGAATTTACCTAAATCTACACTTTCATTCTACACTTCTTCTACACTTGAGTATTTTCTTTTGTCTGATTTATGTCCGTGCTGCTGTTGCAATTTGCAGTAATACAGTAGTAGTTCATTCATTTCGAATGCTATATATAGCATTCCGTTGTATAAATATGCAACCATTATACTGACCCATTTGTGCTGTCTTAATTTGCACTACTATTTTATTATTCAGCCTCAGCCTCTGTTGGGGCTGGAGTGATCGTACGGAGGGAAGAGTGCCTGCCTTGCAGGTGGCCAAACCAGGAAGGGATTCCTGAGCACAGAGCCAGGAGTAAGCCCTGAACACCAAACTGACTCAAAAAATAAACTCCAGTCTCACTTTTTGTAGACACTTCTAAATCTCAGTGTAGATCTTGTTGTTGTTGCTTGTTTATATGGGGGGGGGACTTACCAAATGATGAACAGGAAGTCCTGGGGCCCATCAGTGTTCTCGGCAAACTAGCTGATGATTCAGTGCATTGTCCTGTGGATAAAGTTTTTGACCTGTGTTACCAGGGAGACCCAGAGGGTCTCTAGGATGACACAAAATTGTACTCAGGGTACTATATAGTTCCTGAATAGACCACAGTTGTATCTCTTGGCAGCTAGATTAATTTTTATTTCATATTTTGTGTTCTCAGAGACCAAAATTCTTATTATAATAAATGAAAATGTATTCCGTTCAATTTAATCACGTTTTGAATTGATATGTGATTTCACCTGTATTATATTAGACAATCCATGGACATTAAATTAACAAAAAGAGTAAATATCACACATGCCAGGCAGTACATGAGTACATTTCTACAAGAGAGCAAATACAAAGAAAACAAAAGGTTCCAACATAATCTAACAAGCATATTCTTTTTCATCAACTTTGATTTGAAATGACTGGGTTATAAGTTATTAATTTTATTAAATAGACACCAATAAATATTGCTCCATCATAAAAAGAAGGAAATGAAATCTTCCTACTGGGGATAAAATAGAACTAAAGGTCATTATTTGATGTGAAATGGGCTAAAGATAAACAAATGTATTTTATTGCTTTTATGTAGACTTTTTTTAAATGTTATGTTCACAACAACAGAAAACAAAATGGTGGTTGGCAGGTGCTCAAGAAAATGTAGGAGGAATAGAAAATATAGAGCAAAGAATACAATTTGTTTAAAGAAGAATAAATTCATAGAATCAGGCATGGCAACTAGTTAACAACACAGTAGTACATACTAAAATTAGTAGAGTCTCAGAAAATACTGAAAACACAGTTTAACACATAAAATAATTGGCTTACTCTTGGTAATTATTTCACAATGTCTGTGTATCACAAATAATCGCATTATATAATTTAAATATAAATAATTATACTTGTGAATCATTCTTCATGCGTGTAGAGGGTGAACTCAGCATGGTTGTGGCTGGTTCTGGAGGTCTTCAGCTGCCAAAGGTCTACTCAGGGTGGGTAGGGAAACTCAACCCAGCTCCTGGAAGAGAACAGCACAGAGTCTCCTGCCCCCATGCCTGGCTGTCCTCTCCGGGGACCCTTGGAGGGGAGCGGGTTAAGTTTCCCTCCCCGCCCCAAGTAGACCTCCGACAGCTGAAGACCTCCAGAACCAGCCACCACCATGCTGAAACCACTATCCGCACACATGAAGGTACCGGCAGAGGAACAAAGGCATGCGGGTCCCAGGGCTGAGGTCTCTAAGCCTGCTCGGATTGGGGCTGAGCATCCTCCACCCAGATCCTCCATCTTCCAGTGGGCAAGGGTCACACCCACCAATTGACCCCCTGGTGCCGTGTAATAGCATCAATGGCCAAGACCCAGAGACTATAAAACCCAGCTCCCAGAATGACATCTTATTATCTCATTCTTACTTTGGACAACCTGGCAGGCTACCAAATGTAACCTGCCCACACGGCAGAGTCTGGCAAATTCCCTGTGGTGTACCCAATATGCCAAATACCAGTAACAACAATGGGTGTCATTCTCCTAACCCTGAAAGAGCCTTGAATATGGCACTTTAAAATCGCAGGGCTAGGACAAAGAAGACGTTACTGGGGCCTGCTCGAGGCAATCGATGAACAACATGATGATCGTGATCGTGAATCATTCTTCAGTGATATTTAGGTGAGAAGGAAGAAAAGAATTTGGACATGTTAACATTCAGGAGGTCGGTAAAATAGCTAAAATATGTCATTCAGGAAGTACGAGTTTTGGTAGAAAGAGTGAAATGTGGAGATAAATGATTGGATTTTGTTATAGAGGGGAATAGAAGAATAAGGCCAGGATGTAAGAAACAAGAGTAGGTGCCAGCTCCCAGTATGACGTTGGTCAACCCATCAGTCTTTCGGAACAAGATATTCCCCTTCTCGATATCATCTTGTTATCTTAGCAGTCTTGCATGTTTGTAATTTGGTCCACCTTAACTAGAATACTAAAGCATTTGGTTTAGAATGACTTGATCTGCCTTATTTTAAGATTGTGCCAAGGGAACCGAACGGACCTCCCCAGACCAGAAATTCTCCAGCCCCAAACGACATCAGTGCTACGACTGGGAGCATCTTTACAGACCTTGAGAGTGATGTTCGGGAGGGCTTGAGCACAGAAAATCATGGCCAGTTGTTCAGTGCCAGACCTGGAAAATGGGCTGTTTCCCCAGGTCACGGGTTTGTCAGGGACAATCTTTGCGCCGCGGTATACGAAGCATGCGTTACAACAACTGTTCTATCTTTCCACCCACTGTGTCTCATTTTAAAAATAAAACAAAATTGAGCCAAGGAAGTAAACAGTTCCTCGAAGTAAAGAGGTATAGAACGTAGACCTCAGACCCTCAATATCTTTAGTCAATTAAAAAAAATCACCCTGCTCTTCTCTTTATCTTATTCCTTTTCAGACGACACATGATAGCATTCATTTAAAATACAATAATTTTAAGGAGAGGATAGGAGAAAAGGAATTAAGGGAATGTATTTGGGCAAGTTAGCAGCAGCCTAAGGACTAATGCAATATTTAGCCAAATTATTCTAAAAGTGCAAGAAGTTTTTTTGTGCTGAAATGTAATTTTAGAGCATTTAAACCCAATGCCACAAAGAAGAAATTTATTATCCCCTATTTTCCACAGTAAAGTAAAATAAATAGGTATGTAGTTAATTAGTAGAAATAGTAACTCAAAAAAAGTTAAATAATTAAGGTTAAATTATAGATGAGGGAATAAATAAGAGAATTAAAAGTCATCATATTATTTTCAACAATATTTTAGCAGCTTTCATCTAAGCATAGTAGACATTATGTACTCACAAATGAAAATTTTCAGTAGGAGATATAAAATCTTTATTTTGTAAAACTTTTAAAACAATACAATAATATATATTACATATGATTTAATAATCCTCTATTTTAAAGGAAATAAAATTAATGATTATAATGAAACACATTTAATGTGCAATTTTGTACACTCTGTTTGGACAGCCTAGATAGACTATGTAGTGAAATTAAGTATTCATGGAATGATGACTAAAAGCCCTTACACATAATCAATATATATGTATATATATATATATATATAAACTGTGCCAAATAGCATGTTCATGAATGATCAGCAACATTAAACAGGCTAATAATTGAGAGAAAATGAGTAAACTAAAAAGTAAAATTTGTGTGACTTCTTCAAAGAATTGGGGTTGCAGTGAAATCATGTTCCCTAAATCTGACTTTCTGAATATAGACATTGAAAGTTACTTTGCCAAGATATGATCAAGCAGAAATGGCTCAAGCTATAAGGGTTATGATTTTTTATAATTGTCTGATATAAATCCATTTAGTGTTCATTTGCTCAGAAATAGTGTACATTTCATACTGCATTTGAGAAATAGCATTACCCTTGGGTGATTTGACTGAGAAGTTTATTTAAAGAAGTTAAAAAATGTTGGAGTTATGTTCCTAAAGTTAATAACCTGTGCTGATTTTAGAGCTCTCTTGTTTTTTGTTTGGGGGTCACATTCTGTAATGATCGGGGGTTACTCCTGGTTCTGCCGTCAGGAATCACTCCTGGAACGAATGAGTATCAACCATATTCAAGCCAAGCACCTTGCCCGCTATTCTGTTTTGTCCCACTGCAGAGGATTTTTCATATACTTTGTAGGTATATGTATGTCTTCTATGAGGAAGATTCTGTTCATCTCTTCCCCTGTCCTCATTTATAAATGACTTTTTCTTTTCTTATATAATTCAACCACTACTTTCTATATACTAGATATCAATCCTTTATCATGATTAATTTCACAGTATAAGTTAAAGTTGAAGAATGGTAAGTCTCCTATCATTGTCCATTATATTACTTTTTTATTTAGTTTATTTTATTATTTTATATAAACTTTAACAGCATTAGTTCACTTCTTTAAAAAGATCATGGCTATTAATAAGGGGTGGAATTGAATCAGGGAAATGCTTAGGGTAATGTAAGATTGTCATTTGATAATACCATGGCTTCCCATCCATGAATAGGGGTTATGTTTTCATTTACTTGTGTCTTCTTTTGTTTATTTTACTAACTATATTATTGGTCTGCAATTATACCACATTAGTACAAGGGAATGATTATTTGATGTTTATCTTCCCTTGTATTGATGTGGCATAATTACATTATTTTACTTACATAATCAATATTTACCATCTGCGCATACCTGAAATAAATCCTACATAGTCATTGTGCATGGATTTTTTGACGTGTTATTTAATTTTATTTGCTAATATTTTGTTGAGGATATTTGCATCCTTTATTTCATCAGAACATAGTCTTATAGTTTTCCTCTTTTTTGCTATACTCACTTTTGATATTGGGGTATTGTTTGCCTCAGAAAATGGGAGAATCCTATTTCTTTGACTTCCTAGAAGAACCAAAGACGTTCTGGAAGTTGAATTCCTTTATAGATTTAGAAGAATTTACTAGTACACTCACATGGGTATGGAAATTTGTTTTAGGGGTTACTTTTGGTGGCTATTTAATATTTTCGCTAGCAGTTGGTCTATTGGAATTTCTGTTCCCCTTTGTTTCATTCTTTTAAAGATATGAGAATCCAAAAGTCACTCATTTCCTCCATGTTCTCCAATTCCCTGCCATAGAGATTTCATCAATCATTATCTTTGGAATTTCTGTATTTTTTTATGACAGCTTCTCTTTAATTACTCTATTTCTTCATCAGAATGTACATATGAGCTGAAAACGTATGTGTACTAGACTTTTGAGGGAGGCTACCCGATATGTATCTTCCAAATTCATCTTTTCCAAATCTGCCTTTAAGTCAGTATTTATTGTTGAGTTCTTGTCTAGATGATCTATACAGTGGTGAGAGAGGTGTGTTAAAATGTCTTGCTACTATTGTGCTGCTGAAGTCTATTAGCAGATGTTTTAAATATTTCGATGTTCTACACTACGTACGTATTATTTAGGACCATAAGCTTTTGATATATAGATCTCTTGTCATTAGGTACAAACCATCCTCGTCCCTTAGAGCCTTTTTTTTTATAATTTATTTATTTATCGAATCACTGTGGGAAAAGTTACAGAGCTTTCGGGTTTAGGTCTCAGTCATTGAAGTCTATGTTGCTTGATGGAAGTATTGCCACTATTACTTGTCTTTAAGATTGTTTCCCGGTGCTGGAGAGATAGTGAATGAGGAGAATACCTGCTTCTCAAGTCATCAACACAAGTTCAACACCTAATACCCTAGAGGGTCCCCTGAGCCCTACTGCAAATGATTCTCAAGTGCAGAGCCTGGAGTAACACTGACTGAGTTTGTGTTTGTGTGAACCCTCAGACGTGACTTTATTTTCCCACTCCTGTGGTCATGCTATGTCCCTTGATTCGTGAGTTAAGACAATTGGTCATGAAGAGGGTATCAAGATGCAGGAACTCAACATCATTTTCTAGAAACAATAGGTGTTGGCAAAGTTCACCTTGTATTATAAAGACAGTTCTTCCATTCTTCTTGCAAACCTAGTTTCAAGATGAATTTCTCCAGCCTCTTAAAGTGAGCCTCATTCCTTCCATTGTAGAGGACAACCTGCCTAAATAGAGGATTCTGAGTGAAGTGTTTATTTCATAGTTGATTTTAACCGTATCCATCCTTTTCTTCTGGCTTACAGAGTCTCTTTTGATGAATAGACTGTGAGTCTCCTGGGAGATCACTTGATCACTTGACTTCCTGTTAATCATCAATTTGCTCTAGCAGGCACCAGTAATGTCTTCATTCGTCCCTGTCGCGTGCTTGTGTAGCCCAGTAGTGTCTGTTCATTCTAGGAACACGAAGAACCTCAAACCGATCGTTCAGGGTCTTGACAAAGAAGTCTGACCATCTGGTAGGTGGGTGGCCACGTGAATCCAGTCCGTAACAGCTGTAGCCCAGTGGTCGTCTCCAAATCTCATTATGTGTCCAGCCCATCTGATTTTCGACGCCTTGGCAAAGGAGACAGCGTCCCTGATTCTTGATCGTCCACGGAGTTTGAAACTCCGGATTCTTTCTCTCATTTGAGTGAAATGTGATACTCCAAGCAAATCTCTTTTGATTCCTCTTTGGGAGACGGGAGACCCGAATAGAGTTCTCATCCTGTTTACCTAAGGCCAGGTCTCTGAGGCGTATGTTAATGCAGGAAGAACAGTGGAATCAAAGAGATGTGCCTAGAGCTGGAGGTTCTTCGTCCTCTTAGCTGTTTTTTGTCGCTCTTGAAGGTGTTCTGAGCCGCTCTCTTCCTCTTGTGCAACTCAGGTGCTCAGTCATTCGTCATGTCGACTTCTCGACCTAGGTACACGTAACTGTTGCATTTAGAGATGGTCATTCCATTGAGAGCAAATGGAACATCAGGAACGAGACTGTTTCTCAATGATTTCTGGGAGATCATTGGACGCAATTTCGTTCTTGGTTCCTTCCACTTTCACTACCTGCCTCTGCCTTCCGTCCTTGTCATTCTGATTACGGTGGATCTTGGAATTTTATAATTTGGGTTTACGTTGGTTGCAATGTGACTTGAGCGTCTTGAATCAGGATGCACCGGCTCCTCTCCTCTGGAAAGTGTTTCTTTCTTCGGTGTCTATCTCTTCATTGGTCATGCCGTTCTTTCCTCGGGGATTCATGGCTTTTGTATTGTTCCTCTTAATTTCGTACTGCAGATCCCTGTTGGTGCTTCACTTTATATTCTGCCTTTATACTAATATTCTTCTGTTTTCTAGAAGTTTCCTGCACCTCATCTTTGCACACACCGAGTGATTCCCTCGGCTGTTGTCACTCTGCTGCTCAGGGCTTCCACTGAGGAAGACTCACAGTCTTTTTCACTGTCACTTCTGATTGTAGCTTCACTTTTTTTTTTTTGGCCTGTTCTTATGCTTGCTTGTGTTTTGTTCAGCAAGCAGCTCTAGCACCCTTTATCTGAGCTGATTAACATCTCCATCACGGCCTCACTGAAAGATTCCAGACTGGTCCAGTAGAGCCTTGCTGCAAGTCATCTCCACTGATGAAACTTGGTCCACTTCTTGGAGTCTGCAGTTTGGGGAGAACAGCGAGGTACTGAGCCCCTTGAAGGAGCCCTGGGAAGGACTCACCTAATATTGCTCCTTTGCTTTTCTGCCCATCTCTCTCTCTCCCAGAGCCCCTTGCTACCCCCTTTTGTGATTTGGTGAACAGGTAAGGCCTGCTTTGTCTCCAGCTACAGTTAAAGCCTCTAGGATTTCTCAGCACCAGCAGAGATGTAATGGTTTTTCAGAGGCTTCTCTTCAGGGAGGGTGATTGGTGCTGGGCGTCAGGACTCGAAGCATCAAGTCCTGGGGGGTACTCAGTGCTATCCCCAAGTGTGCCTCTTCAGAGCAGGGGCTGTAAGTGTACGCAGCGTGAGCTGTGAGCATCAGAGCTGCGTCACAGCCAAGCAAGTGGCCTCACAGTTCAGGGGCCACGTGTTTGTAGGCGGAGCTTGGTGGAACATCCATGTCCTGAGTGACAACGTCAACTGGCCAGCGGTGGCCTGGACATATGTTCTGACCCAGACAGATGAAAACTCACCTGATGCTTGAGCAGTGAAGCAGATCCAGAGGGAAATCCTGAGTCCCATTTTTGAAAACTGAAATGCTGCACTTGTGCAAGAAGAATAAATTTCCTGGATTGAGTTTGCATTTAAATCTATTCAACAGAAGCATATATTCAAGTTTAGCTTCTGCAAATTCAGAGCAAGAATTTACTTTAAAAATAAGCTATAGCATGATTGCAAATCATTCTTAAAGTTCGCATTCTCTAACTTTTATAAATACCTCTTGTGCTTTTCTTTTACGGCCTTATTTTATATTGTGGAAATCCCCAGGAGTACTAGGTAAGATGTGAGTTTTTCCGTTTCTCCCTCTCTCATAAACTTCTAAAACCTTCTCCTGTATTACTAGTTGCAGCCCAAAGGCAAACTTTCAGATTTTTCCAAAATTGGATTTTAGTTCAGAACAAATGTTAGAGGAGAAATGTGATATTAAAAATGAAATGAAAGAGAGGGTATAAGAGGAAAAACTGGACATATAAAAACATGATTTGTTAATCACAATAATTTCCTAGCTAATTTCCCTCTGTAAAGTTACAATAAAAAAATTAGAATCGGTAAGTAACCAAATTCTTTTTGTTGCAAGGTGAGGCTTCTGTTTCTTTCTTGCATGCTTTAATCCTTTGTTTTGCATCCTTGACTCTCATCCCCTTTAAGTGGTCACTATTCAAATTTAACCCCATTCCTATGTAAATTATATTCTCAGTATTTTAGAAATTTTAAGGAATACTAGGATTCATACTATCGAAGTGCCTTACTGTGAAGCTAAATGAATTTATGTCTTTAAAGACTAACTTCTATCCCAAAGATTTTAAGTTAGAATTATGTCTAACACTTAGAGCCTTGTACCACCACATGCTTAAAATCTTCTTTTTCTTCATTCCAGAAATATTGCTGTATGTTTGTTTACTGTTTCTCCACAAGCTAATTAGAACCTATAGGACACCTAGTCTCTCGGTCGTATAAAAACTTCTAGTTGGCTGCATAGCTTACCATTTACATCCATTCCAATTACAAGCATGACTTTTCAAAAAAACACTTTGTATTTTTCTCTCTGTAGCCTTGTATCAATCATATTTCTATTTCAAATACTCCTATCCATTTGTCAAAAACTACATAGAAATCTAACTTCAAAACAAGTCCTACTAGTAATTATTCATATCAAAGAAATACCGAGAACGTTTTGTAAAATAACAACACATTATGAATTAAACATAAAAAAGAATTAAAAGGTTCACTTAGCTTCCTACCAAACTAGAACATAACAAGCAGACCAAGCTTAGGTAATTTTGTTAAAATTACTCCAATATCATTGCTGATGTTACACAAAAATATTTCTAAATTTAATCTTAATTTCCTTCCTCTGTGCCACTCTGCCCTGTGTTCAGGCCAAAATATGACTCTTCTAATTGCAAAATCATCTTAAAGGATCACACATGAACATACACTTATGTGCACGCTAAAACACAGATGAAGTGTCTGGAGGCAAAATACAGAACAAATGAAGTTTCAGTTGATGTCGACATCTTTTCTAGTTTACTACTCTTTTACTAACTGGATTTCCAAAAATTGTTTTAAATCTTTTTGTCCAGACATTGACTATGTGTTGCTTTAGAGAAGACACAAGTAAATTCCACTCAAAAGTTTAAGTGAAATATGAATTTCAAATGCTAGACGAACATACTTTAGAAAATCAATATATTAAAATTGTTATTAAAGAAAAAAATGACACAATAGGAATAAAAATAAAATATCTGATAGAAAAAGAGGTGATGCTTCATGGGTTAATTATTTCTATTATCCGTTGATTTTAAATCAATCACAATAGTTTTATAATTGTTTCTGAAAATAATCAACTTGAAAAAACCATCATTCCTACTATAGACTGTCATTTTTGGCATGGCTAAGTATTCTTGCATTATAATCAATTTGTAAAATACCATTATGGTTGTACAAAATAAAGTCGAATATATAAAGAATTGTGCTGGTCTATCATTCCAGCAACAACAGTGCAAGAGAAATGAAAAATATATTTACGTTTAAGCAAGGGAGAAGTATCATTTTTGACTTGACATGTTTCTGTGTTACTGTTATAAATATATTCGGATAGCAATCTGAGCGACAGCACAGTGGGGAGGCATTTTACTTGCATGCAGCTGACCCAGATTCAATCCTCAGCAACACATATGTTCCCCAGAGCACCAGCAGGAGTGATCCCAGAGTGCAGAGCCAGGAGGAATCCCTGAGAACCACTGGGTGTGGCCCCCAAAGCTTATGTATGTGTGTGTGTTTGTGTATACATACATACCCACATATGTAGAGATAGAGAGAGAGAACTAGAGAGACAGAGAAATAGAGAGACAGAGAGACGCAGAGAGAGACAGAGAGATGTGGAGTATGGAAACAGCCATCTGGACATTGGTCAATTCCAAGTCCATCAGTGTCCAGGTCCACTAGGTGACAGAAATCAGACTTTTTTTGAATCTAGGTGAGATACAGAGTTACAAAGTTGTTCATAATTGGGTTTCACTTTTGTAATGTTTCAACACCGGTCTGTTGACCATTGTACATTGTCCACACAAATCAGATTATTAATTATTCAATACATTCAAACTTCCATGTAAAAAACTCCCTTTCTATTCATCGGATGTGAAGCATAGAGATCAGGGGAAAAACACTTTTCTTGCATACATGACCACTTGAGACCCTGGCTCCAAACCATGTCACTTGAATGCATATCTTAGAAACTCTATTTAAATTAGAACCTATGATTTTTCTAGTTTGATGAAATCTCTCTTTTCCTTTTAGATGTTTAAACTTTTATATCTGCATCCACTATGATGTTATAAAACATAGCCTACCTTATAATTTTTGGACCAATGATCATTAATATTAAGATATTTGTTGAATGAAAATGTATTTTCATTAACTGAAATCTGTTTTCTGAGTTTTCCTTATTCATTTAAATATTACATTTTACTAATAGAAGCAATAATGTAATTTAAGAATGACTCCCTGAACTAATTTAGAAATCGTAGATTCTTTAGAAATCTTAACGGGATTAAAATGATTCAATTCTTAAGTGTCAAATTAAGAAAGAAATCTACAGCCAAAAAATATGCTCTGATTGTTCTTGTGAGATTCTCATGTTAGCTGCATTCCAACAGACTTCCTCCTAAGACAATATCGAATTCCTCCATAGCTGAACGGGTGATGCTCCCATGCCCTGGACTCATTTCCAATTTACCTTCTTGTTAAAATTAATCACTTCCAAGTGAGAATAACTCCTCTTCTCATGTTTAGTGTGATGAATGCCATGGTACTCTGAATGATTTATGATTGTCCATTTATATAATTATATTGTTCCAACTTTTCATCACACTTAGCAAGAAGATATGTGCTGATAAATGTAATTACAATTTCACCCACCTCCACCTCATTTCCAGTGCTAGAAATTAAATGTGTCTAAACTAACAATCCATCCAATTTCTCCCCACTGGATTTAAATAGTAAATCTATGCTAATACGATATTATTTTATAATAGACAAAAATAAAAGTGTTCCTACAGAGGCCTTCTACTAAATGCAATTGCAATATATGTTACACAATGAGAAAAAAAACTTAAACCCTCTTTAGGGGAAAACCAATGAAAAGTCCAGAAGAAATTCCTTAGTGGTCATATTATAAAATGGATTTATCTCTTGATACAATTCTCACTAGATATAGAGATAGTTTATATAATTTATTTTGTGGTAATAATAATAATGCCAATATTAAATACTTTCCATAGAGAGGAGAATATTTTTGTCTCCAGAAGTGTTATAAGTGTTATAAGCCTGTCACTCTCCTGAACTGAACTGAGTGGTTGTTTGGACAAGTGAAGAGGCATTCACAGTCGGACAAATACTTGATTTCTATCATCTTTGACACAGGGCTCTAAAATTTGACCAGGATTATTTGTATCCTGATGTAGTATTTCCAAGTAGTAAATAAAATCATGATCAGGAATGACAAAGTGTATTCAAAAAGAAAACTCTACATTCTGTGAAGATGGAAGGATTTGAATCTAGGGCTTAGAACCCCAACAGAAATCTGGATCACCAGCACGGGGGTCAGCAGAAAGTGAGTGCAGGAAATGAAACAAAAAATAAATTATATTAAAAAAAAAGCTAAGGAAACACTTGTTTGTCCTAGAAGGCCGAACACCTGTGTGAATAGTGTCCTTGTCTTCATCTCAGAAATCCCCAAGATTTAGATCATGCAAAATAAAAAAAGCGGTACTTATGAGGAAGTTAATACCAATATAGCCATATAGAATATATTTCTCATGTGTAAAATCTCAAGCAAACATCATTACTCCAAAAAGAATTAAAAAATAGTAACAAATGGAACCAAATAAGCTACAGAGTTGGGGGTAATAAAAATTAGAATAGCTCTAAATTATAAAGAAATAAAAGAACAATATTAAGCATCAATGAAAGCAAAACCTGATTATGCAAAAGGTGGATAAATGGCAGAAACCTTTAGTTAAGCTAAGTCGGATTTAAAACAACCAAGGTGATAGACTGGAGGAAAAATGGAAGTGCTTGAGATATGCCAAGAATGAGAAAGGCATCAACTTTACTTGATGCGCTCCACGTGGTTTCTGGTGCTTCATGCATTGCCCATTTTCACAACACACTGGGAAACTGAAAAGTGGAGAGTTTCTTAGAATCACTTTAGAGTCCAAGACTCAATCGGGGGGAAATAGCGAACCTTAACGGATGGAGCTTGAGCTGCAGACGAAAGGCAGAAAGAGTCCGCGCCAAAGACTTCCATGTCTAGGTTTGCACTAACACAGTCACTTTCTGGGAGTGTAAGAAAATGGTTGGTACAGTCTCAAGACATAAAGATAGTATGTTAAACCCTGCCCACAACCCACCCACCCTGCGCACACTAGCCTGGGACACGGAAAGGTAAAGGAAGTGGATCCTTCGAGGAGCAGAAGGTGTTGGTGATGAAATGTTGCATCCATAAAACCACTAGCAACAGCACTGCAAACCACAATGCTCAAAATTAAAGTAACGACAGAACTGAATTTAGTGGTATAAAAAACAAAAAATGAATCCATGTTCGCTGTTACTGGGGACATTTTCTGGTTCAGCACCCATGATCAGCAGTATGGAAATGTCTTAAAAGGTTAGAACAGCATTCCCACATAACCCAGTGACGCCACTCCTTGTCATCTACCTCCAAACACTGAGACAATAATTTGAAAATATTTATGTGTATTAATTGCCATTCCCATTCGTTGCCACCCAATCAGCCGTGCCTGAAAACAACCCACATTTCCAATGACAGTTGGGTGAACAAAGAGACCGTGAGATATGCACACAGGGAATAGCCTGAAGAAAAGATGAAATCACGCAGTTGGATGAAACCTGAATGGAACTGGTGACCATCGTGTTGGTGGAAATAAGGCAGAGAGAATAACAAATACTATTCTGGCCCCACAGAGCCCAAATGGCTCCACAGCCTCATGTTCTGACATTAAACCCCTTCCCCACTGATGACTTATTGCAGCAAGGGGCTCCAGGACACCTGGGCTTTGCTTAGGAAGCCAAATAAAAGGGTAGTACTTTGCAACAACCAGACAAGCACCCCATCCAAACTGGAGGGACCTGCTTAGCAGACAACTCTCCAGAGATTAGCACTGATCAATCAGGAGGTGGAGAAGGCAACATTATTTATTCTCCAGGAAATACAAATCAAACTACCACATCATCTCACACACTTAAAAAAGAACTACATTTAAGTGCCAGAAACAAAAGGTCATGTTGGTAAGGAGAGAAAAAATCTCGCACATATATTTGTGGGATCATCCCAGCCTCTAAGGAAAGCAGTGCAGATATTTCTTTTAAAAATGAAAAGACACGGATCTGGAGCGATAGCACAGCGGGTAGCGTGTTTGCCTTGCACACAGCCAACCTGGTTTCGATTCCCAGCATCCCATTTAGTCCCCTGAGCACTGCTACGGCTAATTCCTGAATGTAGAGCCAGGAGTAACCCTTGTGCATCAGCGGGTGTGACCCAAAAAGCAAAAAAAAAAAAAGATGCTACTATTAAGAAAACAGAAAGATGCCAATGGACACATTAAAACTATATCCATTGTCACCTATCATGAGAGAAATCAAGACAGCAATGTGACAGCCCACAGCAGTGAGACGGGCACACATCAAAAGATCTGTGTTGGCTGCAATGTGGAGAAAAGTAAACTCTCACCCATGGCCGGCAGGGATGTTATTTGGTTCACACCCCCACTGGATTGGGATGGGGCCTTCTCCACCTAGACCCCCCACCTTCCAGTAGGTAGGCATTACACCCACCAGCTGCCGCCAGCACCAGGTTGGTGCCATCAACGGCGAAGACCCAGAGACTATAAAACCCAGCTCCCAGAAACGCACGACCACATTTGTGGCCGTGTGACATCTTATTATCTTATTTTTCCTTTGGAGAACCTGTCAGGCTACCAAAAGTATCATGCCCACAAGGCAGACTCTGGCAAACTCCCCGTGGCGTACCCAGTATGCCAAATTCCAGTAACAATGATGGGTGTCTTTCTCCTAATCCTGAAAGAGCATTGAAATGGCTCTTTTAAAATCTCAGGGCTAGGAAGAAGGAGACGTTACTGGTGCCTGCTTGAGACAATCGACGAACAACAGGATGATTATGATAGTGAGGGCTCAGAAGAAGGACAAATATCATATGATCTCCCTTATCTGTGACATATGGGAAGATAACAGGAGTAGGGAATGCCCAGTAACCAAAGGGCAATACGCAGATTACCTTTGACACAGAATCATAGAAGTGAGAAGGACAAGGAAGGAAGGAAACAAAGGACTTGGAACAAGAAGAGGTGAATGGGAGGTAACAGGTAGGGGTGACAGACCTCAGCATGCTGGTTGGGTGGAGGTGTGGTATATGCATACATCTAAACAACAGAGCAAACAAACTATAAGCAGGAGATCCAAGCTACAACAACCGACTTTTTTTAAAGGGTCTGTCCAAGAGGTGTGCAAGGGACCGTGGGGTCATTGGTGGCAGCAAAGTGGTGAGTGCTAGGATTGATGCTGAAATATTAGGGTGTGCCTGAAACCCAACTATGAATAGCCATGTAAACCATCATGCCTTAATATTCGAAATTAAAGCAATAAATTAAGAAGGATTAAAATAGAACAGAATAGGTATTATCAACCAACTACACTCAGAAGTGTCAATCATAAACCAGTAAAGAAAATAAGTACTCTGGTTGCTGGGAGACACTTTAGCAAATCAGTCAAATTGAAAGAGAATATTGTGTAAACTCTGAGTGATAGGTAGTTGATCGGAAACTCAGATGATAACATGGGCTTTTGGTTGTTAATGGGGGTATAGTTCTGTCGGTCTGATCCACTGATCTCTAGGATCCATCATGTCTCTTATTTTCTTCTCTTATACATTTTGTTTTGTGCCACACCTGGACGTGCCCATGGCTTACTCTTGGCTCTGTGCTTAAGGATCATTCCTGACAGAGTTCATGAGACCATATGGCATGTCAAGAATCAAACTTCAGTTGGCTGTGTGCAAGGCAAATCCCTCTCTATTATCTCTCCAGACTTTTTTTTTGCAGGGGTACCACCCCCAGCAGTGCTCAGGTTTACAACTGACTCTGTGCTCAGGTATCGCTTCCTGCAGTGCTAGGGAACCATGTGGACTGAAACCAGGTCAGCCTTGTGCAAGGGAAGCACCTTAGCTGTTGGACTATCTCTCTGGGCCCTTAGTTTTCTCTCTGTCCTTCACGCAGTGACCAGGTGTTATTTGCTTCTCCTATATACTTTTTTTATTATTTAATTTTTATTAGTGAAACACCATGAGGTACAGTTGTAGACTTACAAATTTTCATGCTTGGGTTTCAGTTCTACAATGATCAAATACCCATCCCTCCCCCAGTGCCCATTCTCGACCACCTCTGAGTCCAGTCACTCCCCATCCCCCCATCCCACCCTGCCTCTGTGGCAGGGCATTCCCTTTCGTTCTCTCTCCTTTTGGGTCCTGTGTTTTGCAAGAGAGGCACTGAGTGGCAATCATGTTTGGTCTATAGTCTACTTTCAGCATGCATCTCCCATCCTGGGAGTATTGTCCCTCCTATGTACTTTTCGAAGGAATATCTTGATGCGCTCAGTTTCTTCCTATCCTTGTTCAGGAATAAGTACTGACAGTGCTCAGAGGATGTATGTATTGTTGAGATTGAACCCAGTTGACACATGTAAAGCAAGCACCTTTCCACTGTACTGTCTCAGGCCTACTATGCACTTATGCTGGAAAGGTTTAACACAGTATGTTCAACAGTTCACAAATCACAAATCATCCTGTTATTCGTCGATTGCCTCGAGCAGGCCCCAGTAATGTCTCCTTCATCCTGGCCCTGAGGTTATATTCAAGGCTCTTTAGGAGAATGAGACCCATCATTGTTACTGGTATTTGGCATATTGGGTACGCCACGGGGAGTTTGCCAGACTCTGCCGTGTGGGCAGGCTACATTTGGTAGCCTGCCAGTTTGTCAAAGTAGGAATGAGATGTCATAATAAGATGTCAACTGCGGCCGCGCGGTTCAGGGAGCTGGTTTTTATAGTCTCAGAGTCTTGGCCCCTGATGGGATTACAGGGCGCCAGGGGGCCAGTTGGTGGGTGTGACCCCCGCCTACTGGAATTTGGAGGATCTGGGTGGAGGATGCTCGACTCCAATCCGAGTAGGCTTGGAGATCTCAGCCCCGGAACCCACGTGGCTTTGTCCCTCTGCCGCTGCCTTCAGGTGTGCAGAGAGTGGTCTCAGCATGGTGGTGGCTGGTCCTGTTCAACAGTTAGCATCTGAAAAAAATCAGTACATTAAACATCTAGCATCTGAAAAAAAAGTTTTCTTTTTTTTTTGTCTTAGAATCTTGAAATCTACTTTGTATATTGTCAGTTACATATTCTGGCTAGAGCGATAGCATAGCAGTAGGGCGTTTGCCTTGCACATGGCTGGCCTGGCCAACCAGGGTTCAATTCCTCCGCCCCTCTTGGAGATCCCAGCAAGCTACTGAGAGTATCTCGCTCACACAGCAAAGCCTGGCAAGCTCCCCATGACGTATTTGATATGCCAAAAACAGTAACAAGTGTCACAATGGAGACATTACTGGGCCCACTCGAGCAAATCAATGAACAACGGGAGGGCAGTGCTACAGTGCTACGTATATTCTGACAAGATCAACCCTAAATATTGATCGAAAGGATGCAATCAGTCTCCCCGAAATATTTAGATAACATTGTCTCAAATCTCACAGAGAAGATTTCGAATAAGTGCTGCCTCATTGGCCTGGGGAACTAAGGTCTGTGCTCCATTGGCATTAGGGAAGCCATATAAATTATTCTTGGTGAAGAACTGTAAGAGCTACAGAGGCTGAGGGAAGCTCTTATTATTGTCTCGGTCCTTTGCTTTGTTTCTTAATAAAGAAAAGTAGTAACAAGTCTCCATTGCATGACCTAGAAGACTGCAGTTTAGGGGGTACCAATTAAGTGTTAATTTAACAGTGAATACAACCTCCAATCTGAACAAATATAATATATATATACATATATATATATTATACTCTCAGAATAAAAGATAAAGTCATACTTTTCTGGTAACCAATATTCCATTTCACCTCAATAATCATGTCCCCTAAACACTGTCTAGTCCTATTATACTACAGAATACCTAGCCATATAAATTATCTACATATATTTTATTAAATTGAATTTTTTCTTAAACCCTGCAATGCTCTTTAATTGCCCATTCAGCCTGAAATGATCCCACTTGGATCGAGGAGATTTCCCTCTGCCCTGACAAGTGTGTAATAATTAAATGAATACAATTCATGAAAACTTAAAGCTAGTTTTTGTAATAATTAACTCATAATTTCAACCCTCAAATTTAGATAATCTTTCAATATGATGCACGGTATTTTCATGTAAGTCACCTGACGGTTTGTTAGTTCCTTATAACTCAAAGTGAAGCCAACAGCATCCACATCATTTGGTTGTTTGTAGGAATGTAAAATGTCAGGTCAGGGGCTAGAAAAATTGAAATAGAAACTACATTTTAACAAAATCTCTAGGTGAAAATGGAGTAAATTTTGAAAATCACCTTCAGTGCATTTCAAGTATGAACTAGAGTAAAATTTCTGACATCAAATCCAGATTCTGTGACACTGTTTTGAAGGAAAAGAAATTGACTTTCACTTCCATGAAATAAACTAATTTGTAAGAAATAACTCCCTGTCCAATTTCTTTTGAAATCAATTAATTATTTATGTTCGTTAATTCTGAGGTAATTCTGAGAACATATATTGCTATGCAATATTCTAGCTTATGGGAAATCCCCAAGAATTTACATTCTAAATAAGGCAAATGATATGCGATATTAATATTAATAGCTAAAACAGAAGGAAATTAAATGCAAAGGAAATCGGAAATTAATAGTAAATCAGTAAGCCTAAGTGGGTAGTATACTAATTTTTGGTTATGTTGGAAAATATTGATATAAATTTTAAAAATGTTTATACAAATCTTTTAAATCATAAAGTCATGTGATAGCCTGAACTACTTTTGTTTTGTTTTGAGGAACAACACCCAGCAGTGATAGGGGGTTTCTCTTGGTTCTCTTCACAAGGCTCACCCAAAAAGGGGTTCTAAGGACCATAGGTGATGCCAGGGGTCAAATCCAGGTTGGCTGTGTGCATGACAAAAGTATTACCTGCTGTACTATTTTCAACAGCTCCATCATAGCCTGAACTACTATTTCCAACTAGGAAACAAATTTTCTTCAATATCGATTTGATCACATTTTTAAAAAAATTTAGCGAGCAATGTAACTTATAGGAGACCAGTTAATAGAGATAAAGAAGAAAATCCACATTACACAGACACAAGTTTGACCTCCCTAGAATGATTTCCATGCATAGACCTTACAGAAGTTTGTTCTCAGGAACACCCTACAAAAGCCTTGACAAAATTGGATTGGAAAAAAAAATTAGTTGAATTATGATTATTATATTACAAAATTGTAAGGTCCCTAGGGACCCTGAGGGAGATTACAGAGTTAAAACTCTACTAATTGTAACTCTCCCTTTCCTGCCCCCTCCCTAGTAGAGCTTTAGAGTGAAACCATTCCTTATTGGGATGTAAATTCTGAAACCATTTGTTGACTCTTCCTTACTGAGATGCAAATTCTGACCCAAGTTCCACTCCTCCACCCCTCTCTGAGAGCCTGGCAAGCTATCAGTGACATATTCGATATGCCAAACACAGTAAGGAGAAGTCTCACGATGGGATGGAGATGTTACTGGGCCCGCTCGAGCAAATCGATGAACAACGGGAGGACCATGACCATGACCTTATCTATTATCTCTGTTAGGAACTTTTCCCTTATCCACCTCCACTGGATTGCAGGAGCCATGAACTGAGAATCAAAGGAAGCCAGGTGATAACCAAATGTCCAAGTTACCAGATGCCCACTAGTCACAATGCCTATGTACATAAATGCTGATCTTTGAATCTATAGGCTAAGGAGTGATGTACTTTCAAATGGATTGTTTAAGAAAGTATATGTTGTTATGAATCTATTGGCCATGAAATGTGCGGGCTTTGCTGTAATGGCCAGTGAAGGCCTATATAAGATCCCCTTTGAAGAAGTTCGGGGTCTTGCCTCACCTATCTGACCTGCATGTCTGTGTAGGTGGCTCTCGACCCTGGCTAGCCAGTCTCACAATAAACTTTGCTTGCTGTTTGCAGTCTCTAGAGTCTCTTTGTCGTTAAAGGGAGATCACAATCCGCGTCCTAACAAAAATAAACTTCAAGCAACTAGACAGGTGAAATTCAGAAGATGAGATTATCTTTTGATAGTGTCCAGAGATGAAGAAAGACACTCCTGTTCCCATCTTAATAAATAATTATTATTATGGATCTCTGCTATAGGATTTTCTGTAAGATCTATTTCTGGCTGTTGTTCTTGTGGTATGTGGTCCTTCAAGAAACATTACCAGATAGGATTTCTTATGCAACTTTTTTTTGATTGATTTGTTTATTCTGCTTTTGGGATCACACCCGATGATGTACAGGGGTTCCTCCTGGTTCTGCACTCAGGAATTACTCCTGGTGGTTTATGCAACATTTTTTATTTGCAAATATTGTGAGGAAACAGGGGATGTGTGAAGGAGCAGGAAAGCTTAATATCAGGAAAACACATAGGAGGGAATATTGTCTGCTGTTGTGTCAGACACCTTTAATTCTAACATTTCTCAAGGTTATTAGGGTGTCTTTAAGTCGATTTAACCTGCTTTCACTAGAAAAGAATAGATTCAGAGGTTTGCTGTAAATAAATAAAATTAGAACATTAAAAGCAAAATCTTCAGATGACTTTAGAATATGGCTTTCCAAAGAGCCCTGCATTTCTTTGTAAGGGTGTCCCTTTACGTCTCTTACCTGAACAGTCTTTCACATTTACCTGGTGGAAGCATAAGCTTAATTTCAAATCTAGGACAATGAAATTATCTTTCAGTCAGAGATCTGAGAGGTAGCTGATAACCGGCATGAAAAATAATCTAGCTATTTCTGCAAAGTATAGTTATGGAATAATGTGTTCAGAATGTGTTTGAGTCACCAGTTTCCTTATCTGCTATGGACTTCTGAGAAGAAATGAATCTTTTTATTAATCATGGACTGATAATAAAAGAAACTAGGAGTACATAAACTTCTAGGATGAAATGCGGTGCTATTCCACACTGCCATGGATTCAACAGTAGAAACACTCACACAATGATGAGTCTAAAATGGAATATAATGGAAAAACTATATCAATTATGACCCCTATTTGTAGTAGCATACGTATCTCACTGTTTACAATCTTCTCATTTTGTTTTATTTTAGATATGAGGACTGCAACCATTTCCAACTGCCAATACGAATGCAATTTAAGGTAGGCACCAGCATTTATGAACAATGCAGGCTGCAGAAAATACGCAGGGTTTTTAATAAAGCACTCCTTGGTTTTCTGAGATATATCCAATATAAACGATCAGTAAATGAGGGTGATAGTATACTCATTAACTCAGGGCGCATTTCTTTATTTCAGAGTTATTTTCTATTTTATCTGTTTAAAAAAGAAAAATCACGACAGACCCATAATATAGTGGTTTATGCAGAAGCCCCATAAAGCTTGTTATTTCTGCGCTTTCTGCTTCTCAGAAAAGTGCAATTCTAAATTAATCCACTTGGACTTTTTGGATCAGCACTAATTAATCTAGACCACCTTAAACTAGTCAGTAAACTAGTTAGATAATCATGATAAATGCCCTTCCCATTCACTGCTCCAAAGGCGCTTAGGGCCAGATATCCTGGATTTTCTTTTGCTAACAACCTTGACCCCACCTCTGACACAAAAGCACTATCATCTGGTGAAAACACGTAGAGCTGTCTTGTTCCGTGATGGTTTGGATAGGCTGTGGTTTTTTTTTTTTTGGTCATGTTAGGCAATGCTCATGAGTCACTCCTGGTGGTACTCAGGGCACCTTGAAGTGACAGGGACTGAATTTGTGACTCATGCACTGAAATCGTATGCTCCATACTGTTGATTCATCTCATCAGCTCATTGCAAATATGTTCTATTTGGTTTGGTTACTGTTTGGGTTTGTTTGTTTTTGTTTGAGGCTGAGGTGATAGCTCATCAGGTAGGGCGTTTGCCTTGCACGCGGCCGACCCGGCAGACCTGGGTTCGATTCCTCTGCCCCTCTTGGAGAGCCTGCAAGGTACTGAGAGTATCTCGCCTGCATGGCAAAGCCTGGCAAGCTCCCCATGACGTATTCGATATGCCAAGCACAGTAACAACAAGTCTCACAATGGCGACGTTACTGGGCCCGCTCGAGCAAATCAATGAACAATGGGAGGACATTGCTACAGTGCTACAGTTTTTGTTTTGAGGCCACACTTGGTGATGCTCAGGGCTTAATCCTGGCTCTGTGCTCAGGGATCACTCCCAATAGGGCTCGGGGTTCAATATGGGGAGCTAGAAATGGAACCTGAGTCAGCCACATTCAAAGCAAAGGCACCGCCCATTGTACTATCACTCTGGCCCCTGTTTGCTATATTTAATGCTTTTATTTTTCTGAGAATGAATGGAATAGTATCATTTTATAAAGCCAGATCATATTCTAAAGTCATCTGAAGATTTTCTTTTTAATGTTTTAATTTATTAGAAATACAACTAAATAAAGTCTTAGTATTCACTTTTTAATATCACTTCTGTTTTGGGAGCGGCACCTCTAACTCAAATCATAAGGAACTTGGCAATTATTCCTAGATCTCAGAGAATACGTTCTAAGATATTTTGAGCCAAGTTCTAGAAATTATTTAATTCTGTCTGAACCATAGCTGGACTGCAATTGCTTGATATTTTGGTTGTATCAGAATATTAATGAAAGCATTTATGGAGAGAAATTATCTTAATCTTCTAATTTTGCTACCATGGGAAACTGGTTAAATGTGTTCTTTAATATCTTTAAATTAAAATTGGTTTGGGGTAGTGTTGAAGAGATCTGGCACACAACAAACATCTGAATTTGTTCTTCTCTGGCAAAAGCAGGTTAAATCGACTTAAAGGAGCAAGTAGATTTCTTAGCAGAGAAACTCTTATCCCTGGTGTGTTCTTGTTCTTTGACCTGGAAAGAATGACATGGTAGGGCAGAGGCTCATGGGTATGCAGTATACGCCTCCACGTCAGGAGAGAGGCGAACTAGGGGAGACGCATGGGCAGGAAGACAGGAGACTCTCTATTCAAAACGCCTCTACTCAAAGACCCTCTACTCAAAATGCGTAGGATGCTGTGAGCTTCTGCATTTTGTTCTGGTTCTCAAAGAAGGTTCGGGTCATGAAATAAGATCTGAGCCTGATTCCTTCTCTCCTCTAGCAAACAGACAGGAGGAACATTAGAGTTCAAGTCGGCTTTGGTTGGCTTCTTGCCTTGCACTGGTAGGAAGCAGCGGTGGGCGTTTGAAAAGCGTTTGTCCCTGCCTCCCCTGAGCGCTGATCTGGCCCGCAGCCCGGTGCTGAAGTGGTGGGGGCCTCTCAGGAATCTCTCAGGGAAGTGCCGGTACCAATTCTGCATGAATGATAATGGGCCGCAAGAACAGTCATAACTCAAATAGATTCGATTCCTTAAAAATCTATATGAAGCACATTCAAATGCTTGAGATTCTCAAACGTTTAAGTTAGTGAAATGAATTCTTTCCGGAGCTTATAGAATTTCGCATTCACAGGTGAACTGGGGAGTAGGGAGACAGTCTTATGTGAAGGGGGGAGATGTTCCTTGCTTTCGCGGTTGCAATACAGTGTATAGAGGTTGAGGTAAATGATATTTCAATATGATTGATCATATGGAAAACTCTCCCAAGGAAAAGTGCAATTAACAAAGAAAAGTACTTTAGTCCAAGTTCGTGTCTAAACGGTGTTGAGGGCATTGAACTTCAAGTGAAATTCTTGGGGATGGGGATTTTCATCTAAGTGATCACCAAATTAAAAATCAGCAAGTTGCTCAACTTAAAACCACTCATTTTGGTAAATAGGAGTAATCAGCATTTAGGTCTGATGGACCTTTAAATTTAAAAGTATTGTTTTTCTTATATTGGCATCCAGATACACCCAAAGGGAATTACGAACTGGTCTCAAAATGACCCCTGTGCTCTGGGCTTGGAATATTGAGCAAAATATGTTTCCTTCATCCTATCATCCACACAGAAGCCTATCCCAGTACAGCCACACCATAGGAGATTTCTGATTTAGCACCCTGCTCATCCACTTTGCAACCTGTTCTTTCTGAAAATAGACTCTGTCACGGCATGAGAGAGTTCAGTGTGTAGGACACTTGTCTTGAACAGATGCAACCTTGGTTCAATCCCTGGCATCACATATTTTATTTCAAGCCCCAACAGGAGTGATCCTTGAGTGCAGATCCAGGAGTAAGCTCTGAGCAATGCCAGGTGTGCCCCACCCCACAATAAATGAATACAATTAAAAATTTAGACTTCCTCATTACTTTTCTCTGTGCATTGCTACTCACAATTGTTTCAGCAATATGGTTCTCTTATACATGGCTCTACCATATTGCAACTTACCAACTTGTTGCTTATAAAGCTCTCCTTACTCTGGACCTCATCTCTAATTGATTGCCCCTTCAAGTGGCAAATGGACAGTCAAGATTACAATTGGTAATTTAGTCAGAAACTCAATTTTGCTATAGCAAGTTGAGCTTCAATCAGGAAATACTGGGTTATGTGCCTTGCAGTCAAACGATCTCTCTACATCTCACAACACTCATAAAAGCCAGAGGAAGACCTGCTGTGTAAGTCAATCAACTTTTTAATGACCTCTTCTATACCTAGAAGTAGGATAAATTACCTTTAAGTGCACTCCCAGAAGTTCCGTTCCCTTCTCTTTGGCTCTGTTTCTCAATAGTACCTGAAGCAATCTGTAGAGAGAGCGCTCTTGGAATGGAAACGTTGTGGGATGCAGAGGAGCACTTAGGAACTTGGTCATCTGTCAACTGTGGCTACTTTGATTATCTCTTAATCTGGACTATTGGTTCCCAAAATAGTGCACTAAGATAGAGTAATTTTAATGCAAAAAATATTTCATTTACCCATGAGAATTCTGGAAGGTTGGAACTTAGGAGAGTTTGAATTTAGAAACCGTTATGTCTACATTGTTGCTTCACAGGACTGACTTACAGATAAAGACTTTGACAATTGGTAGTGTGGAAACAATCTAGCAATCTGAGCAGCCATGTGGCCCTTGAATGGCCCTTCTGCTGCCTCATTAAAAGAGTGGTACTTAGGAAGAACCCAACCACTTTTATGAATGAATAATAAAATTAATACAACTACAAATCTTCAAAATAAAACCCGTATAATCACACGCTCTGACCTCTCACAACTTTGATGGGGATCATCAGGGTGTTTTACTGGCTTCAGGGAAAGAATATTTTGCTATGAAAGGTCCTTTTAATAAGGTTCTAAAAGAGGACACAATGAAATGAATTGATTGATAAAATATTCACCAAAAAAAGGCATCTCCATAAAGTATTTTACTAACCATTCAGCAACTTGTTTCCTTTTTGAAGTATTACTTTTTAAATGTTTTCTAAAGTCCTGAGATTTATTCGTGCAATGCATTGCATATAATGATCTTTTAGAATTTATCTGTGAGGAACTGGAGAGATAGCACAGAGTTTAGGGCATTTGCCTTGCATGTGGCTGACCTGGGTTTGATTCCCAGCATCCCATAGGGTCCCCTGAACACTGCCAGGAGTAACTCCTGAGTGTAAAGCCAGGAGAAACTCCTGTGCATCGCAGGTGTGACTCAAAAAGCAAAAAAAAAAATAAATTAAATTAAATTAATCTGTGAATGAAGGGTTTGGAGTAGTTTTCATGAATGCTTCAAACTTTTCATGGGTTATTAAAGGAGAGTCCTGGCAGCTGAAGACCTCCAGAACCAGCCATAATCATGCTGAGACCACTCTCAACACGCATGAAGGTAAAGGAACGAAGGCATGCGGGCCCCAGGGCTGAGATCTCCAAGCCTGCTCGGATCGGAGCTGAGCATCCTCCACCCAGATCCTCCATCTTCCAGTAGGTGGGGGTCGCACCCATCAACTGCCTCCTGGCTGTGTAATCCCATCAACAGCCAAGACCCAGAGACTATAAAAAACAGTTCCCGGAATGACATCTTATTATCTCATTCTTACTTTGGACAACCTGGCAGGCTGCCGAATGTAACCTGCCCACACGGCAGAGTCTGGCAAACTCCCTGTGGCGTACCCAATATGCCAAATACCAGTATGGGTCTCATTCTCCTAACCCTGAAAGAGCCTTAATTATGGCACTTTTTAAAATCTCAGGGCTATGACAAAGGAGATGTTACTGGTGCCTGCTCGAGGCAATCGACAAGCAACAGGATGATCGTGATCGTGATTAAAGGATATTATGATTCAAGGCTTTGTTCCTTTGTGACTCTAAGAAGAAAAAGCTTAATGTGACTTAAGGTAAATATATTGTAGAAAGAACGAAAGAAATGAAGGAAGAAAGGAAGAAAGGAAGGAAGGAAGGAAGGAAGGAAGGAAGGAAGGAAGGAAGGAAGAAAAGATTGTTAAGAAAATCTGTAAAGTCAAAAGTCATAAATTTCAGTGGTCATGGCTGAACTTTATAATTCCATGAAACCCAGTTTAAAGCCATTAATGTGTCATTAATTATGTTTTACATTGGAAGTAAACTTGGGATCTTTTGGATAGGCAAAAAAGATAGATGCTCTTTTGTTATATTTTTATTTAAATGAAGGATTTGTAAAATATGTATTTTTTCCATTCAAATGTAGAGACTTGTTCATCAAAATGACTTATTGGGTAAAAGATTAAAGAGAAAAAATGTAAAAGTATTATGATTAGCCATATGGAACATTTTTTTTTAAGATCTAAAGTGATGTACCAACAAGATTATGGTCTTCCTTTTGTAGTAATATCAGACATGTTTTAAAGCTTCAGTGGTCACTTGGAAATAAGTTGAATTTTCAAAACTTAATCACTTAACCACTTAACTTCCCGTTAGTCATTGATTTGCTAGAGCAGGCGCCAGTAACGTCTCCATTTGTCCCTGTCGCGTGCTAGTGTAGCCCAATGGCATCTGTTTGCTCTGGGAACATGAAGAGCCTCAAACCGATCGTTCATGACCTTGATGAAGAAGTCTGACCATCTGGTAGGTGGGCGGCCACGCGTTGTTTTGACATCCCGTGGAATCCAGTCGGTAACGGCTCTAGTCCAGCGGTCCTCTTTAAATCTTATTACGTGACCAGCCCATCTGATTTTCGACACCTTGGCAAACGAGACAGCGTCTCTGATTCTTGATCTTCGACGGATGTCGGAACTCTGGATTCTTTCTCTCATTTGAGTGAAATGTGATATTCCAAGCATAGCTCTTCCAATTCCTCTTTGGGAGACCCAAATAGTGTTCTCATCCTGTTTGCGTAGGGCCCAGGTCTCTGAGGCATATGTTAATGCAGGAAGAACAGTGGAATCAAAGAGATGTGCCCGGAGCCGGAGGTTCTTCGTCCTCTTAGCTATTTCTTCGACATTCTTGGTTCCATTGAGAGCGAATGGGGCGTCAGGAACGAGGCTGTTGCTCATAAACGTTGTCTTTGTAAGATTCAGGTGTAGTCCTACCTTTTCACACTCATGGTCAAAGGATTTAAAGGGAAAATAAGACAAAGGGCAGGTTGGGAGTCCATTAACAACTGAAAGTAAGAAATTGAAGTGTACCTATTTGTCCTCCCTGATTTTATTATTTTCATAACAAAGAAAATCTTGGATTAGATACAAGTTTCATTTGTTCTTACCTCCAATTCAAGAAGAAGGATTGTTCTCATACTTGAATAAAAAAGACCTGTATTATTCCTAACTGCCTTGAGTCATCTGTCTATTCCAGCAGGGTTTTCTTGTAATTGAATGAAATACTTTGTTTTAGATTATAAGAATCTTGCATTATAAAAATTTTCATACTATATTGAAACACGTTTGTTTATTCAAATAACTGGTAGAGTAAACCTCTGGTATAATATAGGATATGACCAAGGTCTTGGAGGAATTAGGCTATCTTTGCATTATGAATAAAGTCTTTAGCTGGACCAAAAGTGTTGTTTCTGAAACATGCCTTCATGTCCCCAATTTCCTTTAGGGTATTAGACAATTAGGACAATCTTAGTTGCCTCTATTAGACAGTTACACATAAACCACAATTGCATCTTTATGCAGAAACTTTGCTTCTCTCAACCTTGGGACTGAAAGTAATTATTTGAAATGGAAAATTGGGGCCAGAAAAATAGTATAGTGAGTAGGGTGCTTGCCTAGCATGCAACTGACCTGGATTCAGTATCAGCACCCCATTGGGTGCTTTAAATCCCACTAAGACAGGATGCCTGAACACAGATCCAGGTGTAAGCCCTGAGCACCACTGGGCATGGTCTGAAACAAAACAAACAAAAAGCAAATTTAAGAAGAGTCTTCTTAAAGTAGAGATAAGCAAATTTTTAAAATTTGCAGAATGAAAACAATGAAATTGTGTTTTCACAACTATTGACAGACTAAATATTTCTTTAAGATGAATACACACGCCTGAAATTTTAATGAAAACTAAGAGATAATAATTTTTGTGTCTGCCTGTATGTTGGTGTTTTCCCATGTCTGTTGTTTTTAATTTGGCCTCCAGATGGTGTAATTAGAATTAATTCCTATAATATACAATGCCAATGAAAGTTCTTATAAATGGATAGGCCCTAACAATGTTTTTAAAGGATTATCTGGAATAACCTTGGTAAATAAAAACCTTTAAAAGTGGGTGGTAAAGTTAGGAAAGGGTACATCTTCAAAATAATAAGACTTGGTATTATACTCTTTTTATTCTACCTATATTTGTGAATCAGAATTAGCCCATTTTAACAAGAAAAGCTGACTTGGACTCACAAAATCTTATGACTGCTCTAAAGGTACTAAGGTGAACCTGCTCACTGTGCTGATGCCAGGGACATTGGCGATTCAGATGGACTCACTCGGAAGGGAAGCATTTTGAATACATGGTCAAACTGTCTAGCAATAATTAGTCTCGTAGAGACTTTTAGTAACTTAGTTTAACTTACGTAATGAGACAGAACAAAGGAAAGATTCTGATTTAGCCAATCTCACAAATACTTAAGAAGACACAGAAGGCAAGCCTAGTGATTCTCAGTCAACCAGGACACCAGCACATTACTGGTTTGGGAATCCCACCCATCAGGTGTTGAGAGACCAATCCCACTAAGTGCTCTATGTCAATTCTGGTTGGGCCTGGGAAACTTGAGGTGCCAGACATCACCCCAGTCAAGAAACGTGCAGAGTCTGCACTCCAGCGACTGCAGCTCTTCAGCCAGGAGTATATTTCTAAAACATGGTTCCAGATTAAGTTAAGATTCTCCTTCTTGCAGAGAGGGATAGACATAGAAAGATTGCATTCATCTGGGGGATATAAAGTAACAAAGTATGAGATTAATACCCAAGAATAGCTGAGATCAGCACCAGAAGGATTACTCCATAACTTAGAGGCCAGCCGGGTATCCTAGAGGAAAGGGCAGTTCAGATAGAGAAGGGAGCACCAAATAAAGTATGTTTGGAGGATCCTCCCAGGAGGGGAGATGCATGTCGAAAGTAGACTATGGACTGAACATGTTTGCCACTCAATGCCTCTTTTGCAGACCACAACACCCAAAAGGAGAGAGAGAACACAGGGGATTGCCCTGCCACAGAGACAGGGGGGATGGGGGGATGAGGGTGGGAGGGATATTATCCATGGTGGTGGAAAATGGGCACTGGTGGAGGGATGGGTATCTGATCATTGTATAATTGAAACCAAAGCACAAAAAATTGTAAATCTACAACTTTAAAAAAAATAAAATAAAATAAAGGGGAAAAAAAAAAAGATTCTCCTTCTTGCAAAAACTGAAGTTACAGAATGAGATCAAAGAATGTTTATCAGGGATTACTTTGTTTTGGACTGGATCGATAGCACAGCAGGTAGGGCATTTGCCTTGCATGCAGTCAACCCGGGTTCGATTCCTCTGCCCCTCTCAGAGAGCCCGGCAAGCTACCGAGAGTATCCCGCCTTCATGGCAGAGCCTGGGAAGCTACCCGTGGCATATTCAATATGCCTAAAACAGTAACAACCATTCTCACAGTAGAGGTCTTACTGGTGCCCGCTCGAGCAAATCAATGAACAACAGGAGGACAGTACTATAGTACTACTCTGTTTTGAATGTGCTTCTTCAGTTGTTCACAAAATTCTTGAGGGGACAATGTTTTGTAGCGTTAATTATGTGAATTCATTCAGAATTTGATCTTTTTGTTAAGGTATTAGTTATTGAATTTATGACTTTTTTTTAAACCAGTGACTTGTACCTACAAAATATATTGTTGACAAGAAAGCTATACTATAGGGAATGATATGCTGGACAAATTTGTAAATTTACTTGGAAGTCTTCTACACAAACAAGGTAACACTTTTTTATAACTACGGTTTTGAATTTAGATATTTTGAATTTAATTTTGAATTTAATTAAAATTAAATTTTAATTTAATTTTGAATTTAGATACTCTGGTTTCTCTTCAGATCGCATAAATCTTTCGCCTTAGATATTAAGATTTTAAATATTTGTTTCTAAAATTATGAAAAAATAGTTTTTGGAAAGAAAGTTTAGCTTTGAATATAAAGAGACTAGTAGGTGCATGTTTTAAGTAAAAAAAGTTACAAAGAAAATAAAACATGTATCCACTATCTATATATGAAGTTGAGGAAAGGAAGAATTTTTTTTCCAAAATAAAACTGGTTACATTTTATATGGAGTGAAGCAATGTTATAGAAAAGAATATAAATGTAAATGAAATATGATGAAAGTTTATGCTAAAGGAATCTTTAGAAGCTGGAGGCAGGGATAAGAGGACAGAAAATGGAGCAATTTGAAAGCACACCAGGGACTCAAAAAAAAAAAACTGCCTTAACTAAAAATAGAATTAAAGCCAGCATACTACGTGAGCCCCTAGGCAGTTGACTGGAGGGAGAAACCAGCAATCATTTCTAAGAGAGACCTACACTAGAGAACTAGGACCAATGACAAAGCAGATGGGCAGAGAGAAGGAGTTTAACTCCAGAGAGGAAGGGGAGCATCACAGACTGTTAAAGATGAAACTTGTCCCCAGCCAAAGGAAGAGGCAAGCTGAAAACCTGATCCCCACTCTTTAGCACTCAACTCTACAAAACATAACTGAAAGTTAAGGAATTGCCCAGAGAGAAACTTACTGAGTGAAATGAGTCCAAAGGAGAAGAACAGATATAGAATGACTGCATTCATCTGTGAGATATAAAATACCGTAGATCAAGAACAATAGAGACCAGGTCTGGAGGATTGCTCCATGGTTGGAAGCCTGCCTCATGTGCTGAGGAACGGGACAGCTGGGATAGAGAAGGGATCACTAAGTCAGTGTTGGTTGGAGGGATCTCTCGGGATGGGAGATGTGTGCTGAATGCAGACAAAGGACCAAACGTGATGGCCTCTCAGTATCTATATTTCTAACCAATGCCCCAAATTAGAGAGAGAGTAAGAAGAAAAGTGTCTGCTACAGAGGCAGACAGGGGGTGGAGATGTGGTAGGGGTGGCAGGAGGGAAATGGGGATATTGGTGGTAGGAAATGTACACTGGTAGAAGGATGGGTACTGGGACGTTGTATGGCTGAACCTGATCATGAAAGCTTTATAACTGTGTATCCCACAGTACTACAATAAAAAATTTTAAAGAACAATTAAACACTCTGTACAGATGGAGGAGGAGGAGGAGGAGGAGAAGAAGAAAAAGAATACGACGACGATGACGAAGGAGAAGAAGAAGAAGAAGAAGAAGAAGAAGAAGAAGAAGAAGAAGAAGAAGAAGAAGAAGAAGAAGAAGAAGAAGAAGAAGAAGAGGAGAAGGAGGAGGAGGAAGAGGAGGGAGGAAGAGGAAGAGGAAGAAGAGGAGGAGGAGGAAGGAGGAAGAGGAAGAAGAGGAAGAGGAGAAAGAAGAAGAGGAAGGGGAAGAAGAGGAAGAGGAGGAGCAGGAAGAAGAAGAATAAGAAGAAGAAGAAGAGGAGGAGGAGGAGGAGGAGGAGGGAGGAAGAGGAAGAGGAAGAAGAGGAGGAGGAGGAAGGAGGAAGAGGAAGAAGAGGAAGAGGAGAAAGAAGAAGAGGAAGGGGAAGAAGAGGAAGAGGAGGAGCAGGAAGAAGAAGAAGAAGAAGAAGAAGAAGAAGAAGAAGAAGAAGAAGAAGAAGAAGAAGAGGAGGAGGAGGAGGAGGAGGAGGAGGAGGAGGAGGAGGAGGAGGAGGAGGAGGAGGAGCAAGAGGAGGAACAGGAGGAGGAGCAGGAGGAAGAACCAAAATAAGAACAAGAACAAGAAGAAATTGCCCAAAGATAACTAGGTTGGTTGATAACAGTTGGCATCTATTTGAGGTCTCCTCAAGCAATTAATGAATCTCTGATTCTGTACTGAATGAATGGAAAGTAACATGCAGAAAAATTCCTCTATTCCAAACAGAGGATAAGGCAATTGTGAGCTGTGTGACATCCACTAGCCCCAGGCGAAACCAAACTCAGGCCCTTCAAATTACACCTGACTGGTTGTAGCCCGAGAATGGAAATGTAGAGTAAGAAAAGACTTGCAGAGACTAAGGTAACAAATCTAAGTTACCTGCTGTGTCTCAAGTCACCCCACACATGATCATTTAACTGTGTGATCTGGTTAAACTGAGGGTCAGGCTACAGGACACATCCCGTGTGAGGTTAAGCCCATCTGAAACAGCACCACAAATAGCCCAGTGACAAATAGATCAACTTGTAATTACAGGGGCTATCAAGATGAAAAGGCCCCAGTTGCTTCTTTTGGATCAGTACCGCAAGCACAGTCAAGATGGGGCTCTGCACACCTAGGGATGGAGAGTGAGATACTGCACTTGGGAAGAGAGCTGCCACCGTGTGTCAGTCCCGGCAGTGCTCCAGAGCAACACAAACGAAGAGCAACATTCCCAGAGAGGGATGAGCAAAAACCCTGGACATCCTCCTAATCCTGCACAAAACAAGACTCTCAACCCCTACTTTCAAATTTCACCAGACGCAAAGAACACAAGAATCACCTGAATTAATGAGCAAAGACCAGAGCTAGGAAGGATGCCAGCATGCAAGAACTTTCTACATGCCCAGTGAACTCAACAAGATGACTGTAAAGATCTTCATTGAATTCAGGAAAGAAAGAACACAGCTCCGACAGGAAGAATCTCACAGAAGCACACACGTGAAAACTACTCAGAATCACTAAACTGAGAAAATAATAAGGGATCAAAAAAAATCACAAAAGAGTGATGCCAATGACAAATGACAAGTTGGATGCCAAAAGCAAAATGACAAAAGTCAAGAAGCAAATCAGTGTACTGGGAATTTAAAAACCCACTGAAAATAACAGAATAGGAAATAAAGAATTAAGTACAATCAAGTAAACCAGAGACCTATAGAACAACACAAAGAATTAATGTATTTGTAAAAAAAAAACTATGCACGCGGAAGGTTGTGTGGTCACGGGCTTGCTGGACAGCTCTGTCTCATCACCCGCGTTCGGTGCTCTTGAGTCGCTGTGTGTGGCCTGGATGGAGACGGCTGTTGGACAAGGACAGAGGAAGGAAGAGACGAGAGCCAAGCTGGTTGGTCTTAGTTGCACTTTATTCCAATCCTCTCTTCCTTCACTTCTGTCTCTCTCTCCAACTCCTCTGCCTCCTATTCCCTTGCTGTCTGTGTTGACACTCACCCAGTCAGGTAGCAAAATCAACATAAGAAAGCCCTTCCTGAGGGCCCACCTAATTCAAAGGGAACACCACTTAAAAGGTCTTCCAAAGCCCTTCATGACTGCCCAAGGGCAAAAAACATTCTAAGGTGTTTTTCTCTTTCCCTCAGTCCAATAACTATCAACATATCAATACTAGCTATTTTTGTATGGTCACAATAAGAGATAACATTGAGACTTGTAGGGCAGCTCTCCTGGGAACATCTTGCCACAGACTCAGACTACAGTGCTCAGGCCAGATTAATCATTCCTAATCCTAACAGAGTCCAAATCTAGTTATTATTTTTGGATCATGACCGCATTTGTCCATGACCAAGCTCTTAACTTACAGTTAACTTACAGTTATGGCGCTTTGGCCAGGCCCATCTGGATGCCAGGGTAGCATAAAGCTTACCGCTTGCCCTGGTTCCATCAGTCCCTCATCAGAACCCTGCTTTTGGGGGCGCTAGGAAGTAAAGGCAGCTGAGGTTTAGGTGAGAGAGAACAGATGCCCAGGAGGGAAATATTACTGAGAGTCACATTACAGAAGCATGTCTTCTTGTGTCCATACAAAAAGGACATTGCTCTGAATAAACTATGCATAGGACTTAGGGAGAAGAGAAAAACAATATTTACAAGTCAACAGAGCACTAAGAAAGTTACAAATAAACACTGAGGAATGGGAGCACTGTGATGGGAGCAACCCAATAAACCTAAACTACCTGAGGCTACCTGCAGGAAGGACAGAACAGTGTTATCCTACATGTATTCGTCTCATATAAGTTCCAAAAGTATAAGAAATGATGATTAGAAAATCACTGAGTGAAGATACAGATAAGAATTTCCCAGTCTGAGAATAAAATCATATATCCAGCTTCATAAGGCCACGTAGCTGCAAATGAAATAACTTCAAAAGGGAAGAACATCAATAAGCAATATAATTAAAATGGCAAGTCACTAAGAATCTGAGAACAGTAAGACCAAAGCAAAATCTCATAGTAAGGGAATTCCCTTAAGAATACAGCATATTTGGCAAGTGAATTCCTACAAGCCAGGAAGATACGGTATAGAGGAGTGAAAATGTTGAATGAAATACACATCAAAACAAGAATGTCTTTGTCCAGGTAGATTATCACCCAAAGTCAAAGGCGTGCTGCAATATCCTTTTGCCAAACAAAAACTAAAGTTCATGGCTATCAAGTCAGGTCCTTCAAGTATTAAATGATCTTTTATAAAATGCATAAACATTACTTGGAAATATTAAGATATCTTAAAATGTGGAAAGGAGGAAAGTAAATCTGAGATCTCCTGTGATAATTCAAGGATCAATGTTTAGAACTTAGTAGGGGGTATGATATAAAGTCAGACCTCAGAGGAAAACTTCCTTTTAATCTCAAGAGAAGCACACTTAGAAGATTCAAAGAAGAGGTCAAAGAAAAGTAACCACTCCATTTATACAAATATCAAAGTATGTGAAAGAAAATAAAGTCAAAGAACAATAACATACCTTAGAGGCTACAGATAGGAAAATGACAATAAATTGCTGAACATCAATATTCCTTTTAAGAACCTGACCTAAGTTCACCATTTAACAGATTGTGGTAAGATGGGTCAGAAGACTCAAGCCAGCTTCACTTCCTGGGAGATGCATTTGCACCATTTTGATGAACAAGGACTCAAAGTGAAAAATAGGAGAACAGCCATAAAGTCAAATATTTGCCTAACAATACTGGGACGGTCATATTAATAACAGAAAATCACTCACATCAAGCAAAAAATGCGAGAAGAAACATAGAGATTATATATTGATTAAAGATCTCTACATCAGTAAGACTACATGTTAGGACTAGGTTGTGATCTTCCTTTAATGACAAAGAGACTCCAGAGACTGCAAACAGCAAGCAGGATTTATTGCAAGACTGGCTAGTCAGGGTCGAGCCGCCTATGAAGACACACAGGTCTGGCAGGATGGGCAAGACCCTGAATTTCTTCAAAGGAGATCTTCACTGGCCAATACAGCAGAGTCTGCGCATTTCATAGCCAATAGATTTGTAATAACCCATTCTTTTCTGACCAATCCATTTTAAAATACATCACTCCGTAGCCTATAATTTAAAGGTGAACATTTGCGTCAGTGCTTAGGAACGTCCTGTTTTTTTCGGGCAGTCCTGGGTCTGGTGACATGGGTCTTGTGAGAGACATCTGGTTATCTGGTCTGACCCCCACCCTTCTCGTGACTTGCAACTCGGGGCACCTGTGTCTGAATTCCTTGCTCAGGGGCAGAAGAAACCAGTTATTTTGCAATGTGGTTTCCTGTTAAGCTAAGCTAAATTAATTGTGGTGGTCTATTTTTGCCCTGTCCCTCACACTACACTCATTAGCTAGGCACTAAGTGAAAGTATCAAGTATATAAAGCAACTACTAAGAAGTCTGAAGAAATACAGCATCAGCAAACCATAATAGTACTGGGCGATATTAACACCTCACCCTTTCTCACTATTGATGAAATGGGCGGAAAGGTAACTCAAGAAAGAAACACTAACTGTATACTCAGTGCTGCAAGATAGGAAACCTTTCTTCTAAGATCAAGTACAAGACTAGAATAGCCATCATCTCTTGCTCTTCAGAATTGGAAGTTCAAACCTCAGTAATTAAAGCAAGAAAGCAGTTCATGTAATTCAATACAGAAAGTAAACACAGAAAATAAATTAAACCATTAATATTTTTAGAAAGTCACTGTCACTGTCCTCCCTGTCCTGTTGTTCATCGATTTGCTGGAGCGGGCCCAGTAACATCTCCATTTTTTTGAGACTTGTTGTTACTGTGTTCGGCGTTTGCCTTGTGCACAGTCAGCCCGGCTGAGCTGGGTTCGATTCCTCTGCCACTCTCGGAGAGCCCGGCAAGCTACCGAGAGTATCTTGCCCGCACGGCAGAGCCTATCAAGCTACCCGTGATGTATTCAATATTCATTTTTAGAAGATACGTTATTATACATAGTAGGCCCTGAATATTTTATAAAAACCTCATATGGGGTGCCAAGGGTTCAACTTGAATCAACCATATGCAAGGTAAGCACCATACAAGTTTTACCATTACTTAGATCCCACTAGCTTTAATTGCTGGTAGTAATGGATTAGGGTCAAAAATTACATTTGAAATTACAATTTTCTAATACCACAGCAGGGGACGAATCACTTGCTGAACATATATTGCAGATAATTCATCACAGTGATTGTACCTGGACAAATGTGGTGCAGTGTTTCAAGATATATGAAAATATCAGAATCTGTCATCTGAATATTCTTTCACTGATACTAGAAATAGATCTCCACTGGGACTTTGCAGAACTCGTGGCTGGTAGTGGACTTTTAATCTTTTACCTCTCATTTTTCTCTATAGATGAAACCCTGTAATTGGACTAATTTGTTACCTGAACTGTAAGAATAATTCTATGAAGTGATTAGACAAATCAACTTCTAATTGGGGGAACTTCTCAAGATTTTACAAAGGCAGAGCTGGAAGAGCAAAAACTCCCATGCCAAAGACAAGTCTTAAGTAAAATGTTGATTTCATTGAAGCGGAACCTAAAAGAATAATGGAGACTAACTTTGAAGTAATATTTTTTTCTCCAGGTTTGCTTGTTATTTTCCACCAGTTTCCTATAATCTCTTTCAGCAAAACAAATACTGTTCTTCATTGATGCCCTATTTCCCACAATATATGGAAACAAAAAAATCAAAGTAGTGATTTTAAATAAGCCTCCCCCACCCCATTAAATTAAGAACCGGATTCAAAAGTAAGATCGGAAAATTCATCTGGAAGTGGACCTATGAGAAGGTAAGAAAGATTTCCCATATTTTCTTTCCCTAAAGCCTGTACAAAGAGGGTAACATTAAGAAAGAACTCTTGCTCATGAATGTCTAAATAGATAAATCCCCAAAGCTATTGGCTAGTCCTGTCCATTCTGCAATAGACACCCAGTTCTGCTTCTCTGTCACCAGCTTTGGGGGCCATTGCTGGTGAGATAATTTGTCAGATGTGAATCATTATCTTCCGTGAAGTTAACTTGTTCCTAATAAAGTTTCTGATCTATCACTTCATTTCCATTGGATTGCTTTCCCTGACTGAAAAAGTGAAAATAACCCCAAATATCCAGAGTCTCACTGCTCACAATTACCTAAAAGCCAGCCACCACCATGCTGAGACCACTCTCCGCACACAAGAAGGTACTGGCAGAGGGACAAAGTCACGCGGGTTCTGGGGCCAAACATTCTCCACCCAGATCCTCCAAATTCCAGTAGGCGGGGGTCACACCCACCAACTGGTCCCCTGGTGCTGTGTAATCCCATCAATGGCCAAGACTCAGAGACTATAAAAACCAGCTCCCGGAAGAGAACAGTGCAGTCTCCTGCCCCCACGACTGACTGTCCTCGCCGCCAGGGCCCCTTGGAGGGGAGCGGGTTGAGCTTTCCTCCCCGCCCCGACCAGGGCTCCGGCAGCCAAAGACCTCCAGGACCAGCCACCACCATGCTGAGACCACTCTCCGCACACATGAAGGTACTGGCAAAGGGACAAAGTCACACGGGTTCCGGGGCCGAGATCTCCAAGCCTACTCGGATTTGGACCGAGCATCCTCCACCCAGATCCTCCAAATTCCAGTAGGCGGGGGTCACACTCACCAACTGGCCCCCTGGCATCCTGTAATCCCATCAACAGCCAAGACTCAGAGACTATAAAATAAAGCTCCCAGAACCGGACATCCTATTATGACATCTTATTATCTCATTCCTGTTTTGGACAAACTGGCAGGCTACCGAATGTAGCCTGCCCACACAGCAGAGTCTGGCAAACTCCCCGTGGCGTTCCCAATATGCCAAATACCAGTAACAATGATGGGTCTCATTCTCCTAAAGAGCCTTGAATATAATCTCAGGGCTAGGACGAAGGATACGTTACTGGGGCCTGCTCGAGGCAATCGACGAATAACAGGATGATTTGTGATTTGTGATTATTAAATAGCAAATTATCTTAGACTGACTTCACTTTTATAAATATATTTTAATTGAATTACCATGAGATAGAGTTACAAAGATATTCATGATTGGGTTTGCGTCATTCAGTTTCCAACACCATCACAATTGCACATTTCCCATGACCAATGTCCCCAATTTCCCTCCCACCACCCCTTCTTGAAGACTGTCTCGCTGGTAGGCACTTTTCCTCTCTCTCTCTATCTATCTATCTATCTATCTATCTATCTATCTATCTATCTATCTTTCTCTTTGCCTCTTACTCTCTCTTCTCTCTCTGTCTCTCTCCTTTTGGGCATTATGGTTTACAACACAGATACTGAGAAGTTCTCATGTTTGTGCCTTGACCACCTTTCAGCGCTCAGATCTTGTCCAGAATGATCATTTCCAAATATCATTGTCATAGTGGTCCCTTCTCTCTCCCAACTGCCTTGTCCCCACACCACGTGAAGCAAGTCTCCAACCGTGGACCAATCCTCCTGGCCCTTGTTTCCACAGTCCTGGTGTATTCATTTCATAGCATGTTTTTATATCACGCAAACGAGTGCAATCAAATGTCTGTCCCTCTCCTTCTGACTCATTTCACTCAGCATGATACTCTCCATGTCCATCCATTTAGAAGCAAATTTTGCACTTTCATTTTTCCTGGTTACTGCATAGTATTCCATTATGTAGCTGTACTATAGTTTCACTTTTTTTATCCAGTCATCTGTTCTCATGGCTTTGGATTGTTTACAGGTTCTGGCTACTGTGATTCGTGCTAAGATGAACACAGTAGTGTGGATGACTTTTCTTCAGTATTTTTGGAACCCTGGGGTATATTCCCCTGAGTTACTATTGCTGGGTCATATGGAAGCTCAATTTCTAGTTTGAGGAAAGCCCATATTTTGAGGAATACTGGGCATTTTCTCCCCGCCCTGACCAGGGCTCCGGCAGCCAAAGACCTCCAGAACCAGCCACCACCATGCTGAGACCACTCTCCGCGAACATGAAGGTATTGGCAGAGGAACAAAGGCACGCAGGTCCCAGGGTCGAGATCTCCAAGCCTACTTGGATCGGAGCTGAGCATCCTCCACCCAGATCCTCCAAATTCCAGTAGGCGGGGGTCACACCCACCACCTGGCCCCCTGGCACCGTGTAATCCCATCAGCGGCCAAGACTCAGAGACTATAAAACCCAGCTCCAGGAAGAGAACAGTGCAGAGTCTCCTGCCCCCACTCCTGGCTGTCCTCGTTGGGGCCCCTTGGAGGGGAGCAGGTTGAGTTTCCCTCCCCACCCCGACCAGGGCTCCCGCAGCCAAAGACCTCCAGAACCAGCCACCACCATGCTGAGACCACTCTCCACACGCATGAAGGTACTGGCAGAGGAACAAAGGCACACTGGGCCCGGGGCTGAGATCTCCAAGCCTACTCGGATCGGGACTGAGCATCCTCCACCCAGGATCTTATCATCTCATTCCTACTTTGGACAAACTGGCAGACTACCGAATGTAACCTGCCCACATGGCAGAGTCTGGCAAACTCCCCGTGGCGTACCCAATATGCCAACCACCAGAAACAATGAAGGGTCTTATTCTCCTCTAACTCTGAAAGTGCGTTGAATATGGCACTTTTTAAAAAAAATCTCATGGCTAGGACGAAGGAGACTTACTGGGGACTGATCGAGGCAATCGACGAATAACAGGATGGTTGTGATTGTGATTGTGACTGGGCATTTTGAGGAAAACCAGTACACATTCCCACCCACCGAGAGCGAATGAGTCTCTTTCTCTCCTCATCCACACCAGAACTGGTTGTTTTTGTTCATTTGAATGTGTGCCAGTCTCTGTGTGAGATGGTATCTCACTGTTGTTTTGATTTGCATATCCCTGTTGATTGTGATGTAGAACATTCTTTTCATGTTCCTTTTGGCCATGTATATTTCTTCTTTAAGGAAGTTTCTGTTTACTTCTTTTCCCCATTTTTTATGGGGTTGGATGATTTTTCTTGTGATGTTCCTCCAGTGCCTTAGCTATCTTGAATATTCACCCCTTCCCAGATGGGTATTGAGCAAATGATTTTTCCCAATTCCACGGGCTTTCTTTGTATCTTGGCCATAATTCCTTTTGGGGTACAGAAGTTTCTTAGTTTACTCTTAGACCATTTGTTTATCTTTGCTTCCACTTGCTTTGTCAGCTGTGTTTCATCTTTGAAGTTGCCTTTAGCTTCAATGTCACCGAGGATTCTGCCCACATTTTCCTCCATGTACTTTATGGATTTACGTATGATAATGAGGACTTTGGGTCCTGCCCAAACAGCAGAGTCTGGCAAACTCCCCATGGCGTATTCAATATGCCAAAAACCAGTAACAATCATGGGTCTCATTCTCCTACCCTGAAAGAGCCTCAAGTGTGGCACTTTTTAAAATCTCAGGGCTAGGACGAAGAGGACATTACTGGGGCCTGCTCAAGGCAATCGATGACCAACAGGATGACAGTGATACAGTGAATGAGGACTTTAATTCACTTTGATCTGACTTTTATGCCTTGCATTAGAAAGAAGTCTTAGTTCATTTTGTTTGTTTGTTTGCTTGCAACTGGCCAATTTTCCCAGCACCATCTTTTTTCTTTTTTATTTTTTTATTAATGAAACACCATGAGGTACAGTTATAGACTTAAAAATTTTCGTACTTGGGTTTCAGGTATACAATGATCAAGTACCCATCCCTCCACCAGAGCCCATCCTCCACCACCACGTGTCCCAGCATCCCTCCCACCCCCCACCCGCCCTGTCCCACCCTGCCTCTGTGGCAGGGCATTCCCCCTTGTTCTCTCTTCTTTTGGGTCCTGTGTTTTGCAAGAGAGGCATTGAGTGGCAATCATGTTTGGTCTATAGTCTACTTTCAGCATGCTTCTCCCACCCTGGGAGGATCCTCCCAACACCCTTTATTTGGTGCTCTCTTCTCTATCTGAGCTTCCTTTTCCCCTAGCACATGTGGCTGGCCTCCAAGTCATGGAGCAAAATTCCTGGTACTAATGTCAGCCACTCCTGGGTGTTAGTCTCCCATTTTGTCCCAGCACCATCTTTGAAGAGGTTTCCTTGCTTCACATCATGTATCTTGTTCCTTTATCAAATATTAAGTAACCATATATTTAAGGGCTGGTGTCAGGATATTCACTTCTATTCCATTGATCTGAGGGTCAGTCTTTATTCCAATACTATGTTGTTTTAATTACCACAGCTTTGTAGTAGTTTGAAATGGGGGAAGATGTCACCCATCTTCTTTTTTTGACAAGGAAATACTTTAGCATGGGGATTTATTCTTCCATTTGAATTTCAGGAGTATTTTATTTATTTCTTTGAAAAATGTCATGGATATCTTTATAAGGACTGTATTGAATATGTGCGATGCTTTGGGTAATATTGCCATTTTGACAATACTAACTTCATTTTGAGAGGAAAGTGTGATGGAAATGAGTGTTCTAAGACTAAATCATCCAGATATGAAAAAAGATACTACTTATGATTTGCTGTACTCAGAAGGACTCCAGTACTGGAAGAGAAACTAGATATGATTCTTTCAGAGGAACTAAGATTAGATGCATTCCTCCAAATTATCATATAACTTTAGAAAAAGAAAATACCCAAGTTTCTACTACACACAAGTTCAAATTTCAAATATTCTACATGGAACAAGATTAGAAAAAATATAAAATTTAAAATAAAAATGACAGGGAAATTCTATTTTTTCTCATTATCTAGCTCCCATTTTGTCATAAATTTAAAATTTACATAATCTTCTGGTGGGACTAAGCAAAATGTTAATTAATGTGTTTTTTCCTCTCCATAAGATATTCCTATAGTAAGATATTCCTCTACTTAGACAGCTCCTTCATTCCTATGGTAATGATGCAGTCATCCCTAAAATAAATTCTTTTGAGTGCAGTTTTCAAGAAATTCTATACAAGCCACATTCTCAAGAATCAGCAACTATGTGAAATGAATATTCAAAACAGTTATAACTCTCTGTACACTACTTCTGCCAGCCTAGTTGACTGGCCTTTTAAAGGACGCCGAGTTCCTGGAACTAGAAATCAAGTCATCTAAAAAGTGTGATACAAATGAGACCTGCATCTAAGGATATCGAGATAAAAGAAGAGTCAAGATAGTAAGACATTAACATAGCGGCGTCCTACAGTTTTTCATGACCAAAAGTTTCCTTGAAAAATACTTTTTTCCTTTGGAGTTGGATAAAGTCAAAGCTTACTTGACATAGACAACATTCTATTTAGACGGGAATATTACTGATGTTTTCCTACTACGTGCCTGTTACAATTAGAATCTATGGGCCAGGAGATGAGCAGTTAGGAAGTAAGCCTGGCAGGGACCCAGTCTGGGTCTGGTTCCCCATGCCTCCCAGCCCCCCTCCCCCATGGCTGTTTGCAGCCATGGAGCTTCTCCAAATCTCTGAACTCCAAAAATTCCTGCATCTCAGATGAGAGTCTCACAACATCATCTGGCCCTGCTCAGAACCACCGCGCAACTGACTGAAAATCACCACTGGGTTCCCTAAAAGTAGCACTAGCACGTAGACTATGATATACTAATGTGAATCTAATAACGAAAAAATGGGTGCTCTGTATTACTCTAGCACTTCACACCACAAATACATAATATTTCTTTGCCAAATCATCTTGAGAGTAAGGAAAATCTTGGAGGAAATAAGTATCACAAACAACAGAACTCTTAGCACAGTTAAATAGAGTATTTTGTGCAAGAAAGATATTACAGGGGTTAAGGTATTTGTATTATCAGTGCCCAACCTTCAACTGAACAATGCCAGGTGTGGCTCAAAACACCTAAAAAATAGGAAAACAAAAAAGTCATTGTGTATTTTCAGACAGGTTTCTAATGACTTCTGCAGACTGGGCTTGCACATTTTCTTGAATCTATCAAATTATCACGTTATTTTAAAAGCATTGCTTTTTCTGTTATAATTATAAAGATAGTGCATCTAACTCACTTTAAAAAAAAGTAAAAGTAAAGGCCCTCCCGTTGATCGTCGATTTGCTCGAGCGGGCCCAGTAACGTCTCCATTGGAGACTTTGTTGTTACTGTGTCTGGCATATCGAATACTCTCGGTAGCTTGCCGGGCTCTCCGAGAGGGGCGGAGGAATCGAACTCGGGTCGGCCATGTTGGCCGCTTGTAAGGCAAACGCCCTACCCGCTGTGCTATCGTTTCAGCCCACTTTACTAACTCACTTTACAGTGGGATATTGCCAGAAACACTGCATGGTAATTAAGTGGATTTATTTTCCATAAATAAAGCATTTATTTTCCAAAAATATATCATTAAATATTTTTAAAAAGCAGATGTGGCCATGCATCTACCTACCTGTCACTGTCACTGTCACTGTCCTCCCGTTGTTCATTGATTTGCTCGAGCGGGTCCAGTAACGTCTCCATTTGTTTGGAGACTTTGTTGTTATTGTGTCTGGCATATTGAATACGTCACGGGGAGCTTGCCAGGCTCTGCCGTGCGGGCGAGATACTCTCGGTAGCTTGCTGGGCTCTCCAAGAGGGGCGGAGGAATCGAACTCGGGTCGGCCATGTGCTATCACTATAGCACAGTGGTAGGGCGTTTGCCTTGCACGCAGCTAACATGGCCGACCCGAGTTCAATTCCTCCACCCCTCTCGGAGAGTCCGGCAAGTTACTGAGAGTATCTCACCCACACGGCAAAGCCTGGCAAGCTCCCCGTGATGTATTTGATATGCCAAACACAGTAACAACAAAGTCTCCAATGGAGACGTTACTGGACCAGCTCGAGAAAATTGATGAACAATGGGAGGGCAGTGGCCAGTGACCAGTGACCTACCTGAAAAAATTAAAATATGTAAAAAAGTAATAAAATAATATGTAATAAGTTCAGTTATATATTAACCACAGTCCTAAGTTAGATAATTATCAATTTATCAATTATCCTATTGACATAGGATTATCATCAATAAGATAATAAGCAGAGAGAAAGGTGCAATCACATATATTTCATTGAAATTTATCATTCTAGTTCGCTCTGAATAGTAAATTTCATGTGTTATTGTGCCTAATTTGTAAATAAATATTATCAAAGATATTGATGTATAGTCAGAGATATAGTTTATATCAATGGCTTGATACTACCTATATGTTGTCATTCACTGTGTTTCCTAAAATATATTAATGAATGGAATGTGCTATTATAAAGGTATTAAGACTTTCACCAGTAGGTTTTTCAATTTGTCTTTAAAACCTAGAAACCTTTAGAATTAAATTGTCACTTTGGGTAAATGTGGGCTTTTGAGTCTGGTAAGCTGTCAGCAGATGCTTTCCTAGACAAAAATTAAGTAAGATTACTTTAAATTTTACCTTTTTTGACTGACTTGGACTCAGTCCCCACAGAAGGCCCCTGGCCCTCCAGGAGTGAGTAACACAGAGCTTCCAGGAACTCCTGAGCACACACAATGTGGCCCAAGCAACAAACAAAACAATCATTAAAAAGTGGACATAGGGGCTAGAGTGATAGCACACCGAGCAGGGCATTTGCCTTGCATGCAGCCAACCCTGTTCGATTCCCAGCATCCTATAGGGGCCCCCGAACACCTCCAGGAGTCATTCCTGAGTGCAGAGCAAGGAGTAACACCTGCGCACTGCTGGGTGTGACCCAAAACGCAAAAAAAAAAAAAGTGGAAATAAACTTTGATTTTGCCTATCAAATGCATTTTATTTTTTTCACAAATAAATCTCTATGATTTGTTTTCTCATACTTATTAATCAAGTATGTCTTCTACACTTTATAAGCCCAAAGCAGAAATAAGTATCATATTAAAGGTGGGAATAGTAAATCTTTCTTTTCATTTGATCTTGAAACTATGTTTATATTTACTTATATAGTTTTCAACATACCTTTGAATTCAGAAGACTTATTTAAGATAACGAAAAATAAAGGAAAAGGGGATCTCCAAAGCAAGATGCCTAAAATTAGATAGTCCATAACTAGCAGGTACTTTATGTAACTTTTGTACTTTACAGAACAATTTTTTGCTTGTGGAGGAAAGCCTTGATTTTACGACCTTTTCTCAAAGTCACAGATAATTTCATAAAACATTTCTACTAGCTAATTGGAAATGACTCTTTATCTGCACGGTATTAACTCTACAGTAATTGTGAGTAGATCTTGTTTGGAAAGTCCACCTAAAAAGTCAGTTTTCTTAAATATTATCAAAGTATAATTTTGACTATAGCCTATTGGAATATTATTATTCACAAGGACAAACAATTTCTCATTTTAGTGCAAAACAGATAAAAATCAAATTTATAAATGACAAAAAAACAGAAGAATACAGTCAAGGACCAATACAATCTATTAATTTGGCAAAATATTAAGTCAGTATATATTTATTAACTTAAATACTTGAAAATATGAATAGGGGTGTCCTCTTGATAAAATAATGTCTATAACGTCTCAAAGTAAATATCTAGTGTGTGAAACAATGTTTAAGAATTCCTGTGAACACTCTCTTGGCAGTGTTTTTGTCACATAAACAGAATAATAGAAATGAATTGATCACAGTTTTTACACAATGCATCAATGAAGTGACAGAGAGATAGTCCAACGTTAAAATCCTTGTCTTGTATGCACCCAATCTCAGTTCTATCTTTGGTGCCACATGTTGTTACCCAGGAGATCAGAGCCAGTGTTATCCCCCGAGCACCAATAGGTGTGTTCCGACAAAAGCAAAACTAAGTTATCAATCAACAATTTCTATGCACAAAATAATCGGAATAGTAATACCAATAAAATGTAAAACAAATTGGGACACTCACCAAAGAAAACTGCTTGAATTTATCTAAAGGCGGGGGTGGGGGGGGGCTCAGGGGAATGAAAGTAGAATAAGGGGTTAGAGGTCGAAGAAGTGATGTCACAATATCACAGGACTTCCAGGCTTGTGTAAATTAGCTTTTTATAACTGCTGTTTCCACAAATGTTCTCTTTAATTTCAAGCTTAGCCAACTGAATTGTTCAGTTTTTTTCTCTTAAAATTGCTCTGTATATATAATTCACTAAACATATTTTAAAGGTGTTCGCCTTGCACGCAGCCGACCCAGCCGACCCGGGTTCGATTCCTCCGCCTCTCTCGGAGAGCAGGAAAGCCACCTTGAGTATCTCGCCCCCTGGCAATGCTTCGCAAGCTACCCGTGACGAATTCGATATGCCAAAAACAGTATCAAGTCTCATAATGGAGAGTTACTGGGCCCGCTGTAGCAAATCGATGAACATCGGGAGGAGAGTGCTACAGTGCTATTTTAAAGAGGGTTATACTACCTGCTACTATGTGACTATGAGTTATAAAGTAATGTTATTATGTAATATGTAGTATATTTCATGATATAGCAATACTTAAGCAGCACATCTCATAAATGCATTCACTAGTATACCAGAGCTTATTAGAATTGTGATAAATTACATATACTTTTAAATATAATTTTACCTAATAAAGGTCATGTTTATGGGTGGTTTATTATAAGCATTTGATATTTTCATCAATTAAATCATAACAAAGGAATTCTGTACTTATTGTGCTTTGTTGCACCTTGTAGGAAACTTGGAAAGCGTCAATGTTGCAGAACAACAGGGAAAATGTTGAACACAAGCCAAAAGTCATTAACTTTTCTTGCATCCGTGGAAGATGGGGAGACAGGAAAATGCTGCCTGAGAGACAGGCTGGAATATATAGAAATGTTTCTATGGAGGAGAATTGAAGGGGGAACCAGTGTGGGCCCCAATGCATTATAGAAGAAACTGAACATTAGTTGATTGCTGGAGACTTATCCCGGCTTTTTAAAACTCCATGGAGATCTTGTCTAGGTGCCCATGATAAAATTTCTATGAAAAAAAATTAGAACAAATTCAAAATTTAGAACTAAATTCAAAAACCAAAGCAAACATTTCATTCAGTGGTGAAAAAACATAAATCTTTTCCTCTTAGTTCAGGAAAAATATACATATGTCTGTTATCACCGCTATTATCCAACACAGTGCTAGCACTAGCCATAGAAATTAAGTAAGAAAAATAATTAAAGAAATCCAAATTGGGAAAGAAGTTATCAACTAACACTATTTGAAAAATACGTGATCATATACCTAAATGTTCTAGACATAAAAATACTGCTCTAACAATAAATCAGAAGGGTGACAGGCTACAAAATCTGTGTATGAATGTCTGTTGAATTTATATACAAAAGCTTCAGTCTAGAAGAGAATGAAATCATAAGAACAAACTTATTGACAATTGCATCAACATAATCAAGTACCTAAAACTCAACCTAACAAAGAAAAAAAGTGTAAATATAACTGAAAATCATTAAAAGAAATAGAAGATATTTATTAAATAAAAACATTCCATGGTCATGAATTTTAAAATTAACTATAAAAATGACTGTCCTGTCCGAAGCATTCCACATATTCAGTCCAATCCCTACAAAAATTCCGATGGTACTCTCCAAAGCACATAGAATAAGCATTAACAAAATTTATGTAGAACCACATAAAATTAATATAGCCAAGACAACGGAAGAAAAGAAAAGATGGGCAGTGTCACATTCTTCCTCTTTACAGTAAGTCTATAATATTCAGTGAGAAAATGGAATTAAAGCAAATACTTAGACCAATGTGAGTATAATTGAGAGTCCTCAAATAAATCCTCAGATATATTGGTAGTTAACTAATACAAAGGAGACAAATATATAATGTATAAGAGGAAAACCTTCCCTAGCCAATGGTGTCAGAAAAACTATATATTCACGTGCAAAAAAAAAGGAAACAAAAAGAAAAGAAAGAAATTGGATGGCTATCACACAGTTTGCAAGGTTTAACTTAACTTAAAATCGAAGATATAAATGAAGATGTAAATAAATACAAAATGGAAAACTCAAGTGAAGACGTAAATATTTGATCAAAATCCACAAGATGTATCTCAGAACAATAGGCAAACACTACCAATACAAACGTCAGTGGCACCTTCAGTTTAAACTCCACTATCAAGGAGAATGAAAGCAAAAGTATTATATAAAAATTAAAGGGGCCTGTGAGATAGCACAGCGGGTAAGGCATTTGCCTTGCACATGGCCGACCCGGGTTCGATTTTCAGCATCCCATATGGTCCCCTGAGCACCACCAAGAGTAACTCCTAAGTGCAGAGCCAGGAGTAACCCCTGTGCATCGCCAGGTGTGACCCAAAAAGCAAAAAAAAAAAATTAAATAGCTCCTGCAATATGAAACTAACTATCACAAAGCAAGAAGAAATCTTACTGAGTCGGAGAAAATATCCACACAGCTGACATAAGGTTAATTGCTAGGATCCATTAAGCACTCTTAAAATGCTACAAGAAAGCAGAACATCTACTTTGTATAAGAAAAGCCAAAAAGCAATTCCATCAAGGACCTATACAGATGATCAACAGGGCAAATAAAGAAGAAAATAATCAATGATTGTCAGGGAAATGCAAATCTAAAGGACAATCAGACATTATACCAGTAAGAACACTACATACCCAACCTCATGAGGTTTCATAGTACAAGAAACTTCTTATCTTTAAGAACATCTAAGTCCAAAAATAGCAAGCACTTGCTGGGATGTGGAGAAATGAGCCCTTATTCACCATGGGTGGGACTGTCAACGGTTTGGGCCTTTATGGAAATCAGTATGAAGAATTTTCCAAAAGTTAAAAATAGAACTACCGCATGACAGACCATTTCTACTCCAACGTTTCTGCCCAGTGAACACAAAAACACGATTTTTTAAAGATGTGTACATTTCTAAACATTGAGGCAATAATTACAATAGCCAACATGTGGAGCTAATCCAAGTACCCAACAAAAGACAAATGGAAAGAAGATGTAATATTATAAACCAGTGAAATAATACTCATCTAGGTCCTGAGAATTAATGTACAGGTTAAGGCTTTTGCCTTACATGCACCTGATGCTCATAGGATCCTTGGCATCAAATACGATCCCCAGAGCACTGCCAGGAGTGATCCCTGAGCAGAGTACCAGGAATAAACAAACACTGAACACTGTCAAGTCTAACAAAACCTTCAAAGAGGGAAAGAAATGTTATTAGTCCCTAAAATGTATAAAGTTAGTCTATAAACACACACAGCATTTTTTTACAGCATGGAATACAATTAGTTATATCATGCCATGACAAATAAGTCAGAAAAGCAAAGCCAAATACTTGATGATCACACTCTTTTTATAAAGAAAGCGGGTAACTGACTGTGTATAATGCGATACAGCCTTAAGCTGTACCACAGACTTGAGTTTACAACAGGGGAATATTGAAAGAGTCTGTGAAAATCCATGGAGGAAAGATGTTGGCACTTTGTGCTGTGCTCGGTTTGGCAACATTCAGCCCCTAAAACATAAACATTAATAATTAATATTTAAAATAAAATTTGAATTACTCCAAAACACTTAATCCCATTCAATATACATTCAAATCATTTTCTAGGTGCTGGAGTGAGTGATAGCACAGAGGGTAGGGTGCTTGCCCTGCATGCAGCTGACCTGGGCCAACCCTGGTTCGATTCCTCCAACCCTCTTGGAGAGTCCAGCAAGCTACCGAGAGTATACTGCCTGTGCTGGCAAAGCCTGGCAAGCTACCCGTGATGTATTCGATATGCCAAACACACTAACAACAAGTCTCACAATTTGTTGTGAGACATTACTGGTGCCTGCTTGGGCAAATCGATGAACAACGGGAGGATATTGTTATATATACAATGCTCTAGGCAACATAATGAATACATTCTATTGAATACAGAGGATTAAAAGCAAAGAGTAAGAGTATATATATATATATATATGTACATATATATATATATATAGCTTTATTATTGCATCCTTGGATTTAAGGAGGATTCATTTTGTTCCTTTTCAAACTAGGGTAGTGTGATGCACTCTGAAAAGGAAATGTTTTCAAAGAGAGAATTGGCTTTTGATGAAATATATGTTTTAGCATAAAGAAAATTGTGTGATTGGTTTTTCACCTTATTTTAAAATATGCTGGAGTGATAGCACAGAGGGTAGGGTGTTTGCCTTGCATGTGACCTACCAGGGTTTGATTTCTCTGCCCCTCTCAAAGAGCCTGGCAAGCTACCGAGAGTATCTCACCCGCATGGCAGAGCCTGGCAAGCTCCCTGTGGTGTATTCGATATGCCAAAAACAGTAACAAAAAGTCTCACAATGGAGACATTACTGCTGCCTGCTCGAGCAAATTGGTGAACAACGGGAGGACAGTGCTACAGTGCTATACTTATTAAGAATAATTATAGCACTGTACTAGACTAGAGCCGTTTTTGACTGGATTCCACAGGACATCAAAAGACTACGTGGCCGCCCACCTACCAGATGTTCAGACTTCTTCGTCAAGACCCTGAATGATTGTTTTGAGGCTCTTTATGTTCCTAGAACGAATAGACGCCATTGGGCTACACTAGCACAAGTTAAAAATTCTAAAATGGAAAAATCTGAGTACATGTTCTTCTCCATGTAACAAACAAAATAATGTCTTTGGAAGCGGTGGAGTAACATAGCACAGCAGGTAGGGTGCTTGCCTTAAATGCGACTGACTCAGGTTTGACTCCTGTACCCTACATGGTCCTCCAGACCATCCAGGAGTGATCCCTGAGTGCAGATCCAGGAGTAAGCCCTAAGCTTACTTAAGCACCACCAGGTGTGACTCGCAAACAAACACAAAATAAAAACTTGGATGGAGGTGAATGATTGCATCATTAGCTTTCCATTGTTTCCTTTATAAATATTGATTGATCGGAATTTTTATCATACTAAAATCAATTGGTCAAAATGATATATTGGATTTGCTCGAGCAGACCCAGTAACGTCTCCATTGGAGACTTTGTTGTTACTGTGTTTGGCATATAGAATACATCACAGGTAGCTTGCTAGGCTCTATCCCTTGCATCTCTATGTAACACAAATATTTCCTTGATCAGGCATTCACGCAATTCAGTTCTGTACGCCGAGATCTGATATGTTCCTACCAAATAAAACGTCTGAGAGGATTTTCATTCTCCAAGAGCTTAAAGTCTATGTAATGAAAATAATGATAATAGCTATCATTTACTGAGCACTCAGAAGGACTTTCAAAACATGTTTCATCTCACTAATCCTCAAAGATATCCATCAAGGAAGATAAATTCATCAACATTATCTCTGTGTTAAACATGAAGGAACTGAGAGACAAAGGGATTAAATACCAGGGTCAGGGAGCAAGTTAGAGAAACAGATGTAAGCGAACCCCAGAACCTGCCTTCGACTCTTCACTTAATTCATCCTACTTTGTCAGAGAGCAGACCAAGACAGATGGGAAATGCGTTATGTTCCTATATGGAAAGAAGCATTTCTTCCGTACATAAATCACTTTTGCAAAGAGAGCACTTTAGGATCCAGAGTTGCAAAATAAATAAATCTTGGAGAAAAAAATAATTTTGGAGAAATAAATCTGCAAATGAGACGATGGGAGTATGAATCCATAATGAAGAGTTGTTTACCTTGTGCGTCTCTTTTTAAATATAATTGCAAATTCACAGAAAAGGATGGAAGAACATTTTAAATATAATCTTATACCTGTGCTACCAATTACTTAAATTGTTCACTCTTCTGGGTTTTTTTTTGTATCTTCCACTTTATCACAGCCTCTTCAGATACAGTCTTCTCTGTGACTTGGACACCGTTGACCTAGTTCAATCCTTGGCACCACAGATGATTTTTTGAGCTTTGCCAGGAGTGATCCCTGAGAACAGAGCCAGAGGTAGGGCTTGAGCACTTCTGGGTATGATCCAAAAACTGGAAAAGAAGAAGAAACTGTTTCAATTTCCTTGATTAAGTCCAACTAATATTCCTAGAGGCTCTTTTCCCTGATTCCTGCCATCCTTTAAGCTCTTGGTTCTGCATTCTGAGCCAAATAGCATTTTGCATGTTAAGAGAACTATGGTTTCAATGAAGTTGGCATCTCTCTTTGCTTCATGCACAATTGTTGGGCGTTCTAAAGGCCCTTTCACATGACATGACATCTCTTCAGTAGCAACTATTGTTTTGAAACCATCCTGGGATTCTTATGTATCAGTTTCCAAAAGGATTCTGGCAACATCAAACCAGCAACCACTTCAGAGACGACCCGTTGATTCACTTAAAGTTTAATCTCATTGTAGGCAGCTCTCTGACTTTTGTTTATAAATTGGTGCCCCTTTTAATCTGAGTGTAGAAACTGAGAGCGTGAAAATAAGAGCCAGGTTTATATTTCTTATTTCTAGTACCCAGCTATGCCTCACTTCCTATACATTACCATGCCATCCCCTCACGTTTGTTGTCTTAAGAAATGGAAAGCAGGAATGCTTCCGTCTTGTTCCCAGATAGCGGACACCATCTATTACTAGGGCTAGCAAATGAGACATTGTTGTCAAACTTGAACATCCTTGCATAACAAAGAACCAGCCCCTACATTTTGCAATGAAATATTCATTATTTTTCCCTTAGCCTACAGATTTCACTAGTCCTTTGATTGTTTCTAAATACTCTTTTCAAATCCCTTCCAGCACCCAGACACAAAGCCAAGACATGTTTTATGTTTCGGTTCCACTGCTCTCTGACTTCCTGCTCGAGAACGTCTTCCAAGTATTACTGATGCATAGCGGATCACTCCAAAACTTAGCAGCTTAAAACAACAGCCATTTATTTCCTTCACAAATCTGCAGTTCCGAAACAGTTCAGCGGGCAGAGCTCAAGCCATGCCCAGCAGGCAGCCTGGCTAGGGTACTGGGATGTGCTTTCAGCTCTGAGGCGCTGTCCAGCAAGTTGGTGCCATTGAAGCAGGGAGAGAAAGAAGCCTCCAGGAGCGGGAACCCTCGTGAATTCCTCTCAAAAGGCACCACTGGATTCCGCTGACACTTGTCAGGAACTCTCCAGGGGCCTTTGGCCTAACCTAACACCCACAATGCTTCAACTGCCCTTGCTGGCTCTGCTACATTGGCATAATACAATCTCTGCTTTCCTTTTGCAATAAAAGTTCTGGCCCTTGAAATGTAGAGGGCAACTCAGGCCACATGGAGTAGGAAGCTGTGATGACCGTATTCTACACTTTCAGGGCACCCACTGGCTGGCTGTCGGAAGTATCCCGTAATGCGCCCAGTGAATGTTGATGTTCTCAGTGTCTCTGTCAACTTAAGCAATGACTCACGTGCTGGGAAAGAGGGCAGGTAGCAATGCTTGGAGCTGTCCAGGAGACCATGAAGCTTTGACAGTACCTGGGTGCTTGTCTCATCGCGACTTACCCCCACTGGACCGAGGTCAAAGGTGCCAGTTCAGTTGGTGTTAGACTATAGTTCTCTTACAATTGCTAGGGCTTCTGTAGGAAAAGATTTTTGTGTCTAGGTTTATAAGTACTATGATAACTAACAGAATAACTTTTCAGATTTCAGAATCAGACTTGTGGCAGTTACATAAGAGGAGGCACGAAATATCCTCTTTTTATATTTTATTTTGCTAAATATTTTATATAATACTGATCTTATATCGAAATTAAATATTTGATGCAACTAACCAGTAATCCGAGTCTCCAGTTGCCTTTCTGAAAAGACCCTTTATAATAATTCTATTGTAATAGATGTCAGACTTTTTATATTTTCCCTTTATCCTTGGATGTGTTCTGGTCAGTTAAATTTTCAAAATATAACCCATTTCATAAAAGTCCTTACAAGGTCTATGTAAGGTTTCATTGCTGTCATTTTAGCATCCATAGAATTAGTTTCACTAAATTCCAATAGATCGGAGTCTCCCAAATGTTTTATTTATTTATTTTTTTTCTGAATTCTTTTTTTTTTCCCTTTATTATATTTTATTTTTTTTAAAGTTGTAGATTTACAATTTTTTGTGCTTTGGTTTCAATTATACAATGATCAGATACCCATCCCTCCACCAGTGCCCATTTTCCACCACCATGGATAATATCCCTCCCACCCCCATCCCCCCATCCCCCCTGTCTCTGTGGCAGGGCAATCCCCTGTGTTCTCTCTCTCCTTTTGGGTGTTGTGGTCTGCAAAAGAGGCATTGAGTGGCAAACATGTTCAGTCCATAGTCTACTTTCGACATGCATCTCCCCTCCTGGGAGGATCCTCCAAACATCCTTTATTTGGTGCTCCCTTCTCTATCTGAACTGCCCTTTCCTCTAGGATACCCGGCTGGCCTCTAAGTTATGGAGTAATCCTCCTGGTGCTGATCTCAGCTATTCTTGGGTATTAATCTCTTACTTTGTTACTTTATATCCCCCAGATGAATGCAATCTTTCTATGTCTATCCCTCTCTTTCTGACTCATTTCGCTTAGCATGATACTTTCCATATTGTACCACTTGTATGTAAATTTCATGACTTCATCTTTTCTAAGAGCTACATAGTACTCCATTGTGTAGATGTACCAAAGTTTCTTTAACCAGTCATCTGTTCTTGGGCACTCAGGTTTCTTCCAGTTTCTGGCTATTGTAAAGAGTGCTGCAATGGAAGCTAATGGTATCTTCAAAGATGCCACGCCACTGGCCGAGCAAGTGAAAACAGAGATAGATAAATGGGACTATCTTAAACTAAGAAGCTTCTGCACCTCCAAAGAAACAGTGACCAAAATACAAAGACAGTCTACAGAATGGGAAAGGATATTCACCGAATACACATCTGACAAGGGGTTGATATCCAGGATATACAAAATACTGGTTGAGCTCTACAAGAAGAAAACATCCAACCCCATCCAAAAATGGGGCAATGAAATGAACAGAAACTTTCTCAAAGAAGAAATCCGAATGGCAAAAAAGCACATGAGAAAATGCTCTACATCATTAATCATCAGGGAGATGCAGATCAAAACCACAATGAGATACCATCTCACACCTCAGAGACTGGCCCACATTCAAAAGAACAAAAGCAACCGATGCTGGCGTGGATGTGGCGAGAAAGGGACACTCCTTCACTGTTGGTGGGAATGTCCACTGGTTCAGCCCTTCTGGAAAACAGTATGGGCGATTCTCAAAGAATTAGAAATTGAGCTCCCATTTGACCCAGCAATACCACTCCTGGGAATATATCCCAGAGAGGCAAAAATGTATAGTCGAAGTGACATCTGCACTTGTTTGTTCATTGCACCAAATGTTTTATTTTTTCCTTTCCAGTTTTCCCCGGGTGTGGTGATTTACAGTAGTGCCTATGACAGTAGTTCAGGCTCCCACTGTGTTCAGGCACGCCACCTACCACCACAGGGCCAGCACCCTTCACCAGTGTCTCAAGGTCCCATCCTGCCCTTTGGCCCTACCTCCTTGGCAGACCCAGTTCTGTTGGCTGACTCTCAAGGCCAGTTACCACTCACTGACTGTTCTTTTCTTTCTTTCTTTCTTTCTTTCTTTCTTTCTTTCTTTCTTTCTTTCTTTCTTTCTTTCGTGAATCACCATGAGGTACTTTTACAGGTTTACAAACTTTCGTGCTTGTGTTTCAGTCATACAATGATCGAGTACCCATCCCTCCACCAGTGTCCATTCTCCACCACCAATGTTCCCTGTATCCCTCCCACCACCCCCACCCAGTCCCCTCCACCCCGCCCCGCCTCTGTGGCAGGGCATTCTCTCTCTCTCTCTCTCTCTCTCTCTCTCTCTCTCTCTCTCTCTCTCTCTGGGTGTTGCGGTTTGCAATAGAGGTATTAAGTGGCCATCATGTTTGGTCTATAGTCTACTTTCAGCCCTCATTCTCCCATCCCAAGCGGGTCCTCCTGGCATTTTCTTATTCTGCTTCTTTAAGTCTCACACAGGAAAGAGATCACTCAGCATTGTTCTCTCTTCCTCACACTTATGGCCCCGTGATTGCTTCTAGCTCCAGCCGCATTGCAGGGAATTGCACGGTTCCGTCTTCCATTACGACAGAGTAGTATTCCACAGTCTATAGACACCACAGGTTCCCAAGCCTATTTCACCTATCACCTCCTTGGAAAAGGAAAATCTCAGTGCCCCCCCCAAAGCATAACTCAAATTACTTGCAAGATTGCAAGCCCCATCATTCTGTGTGCCCCAGGGGGTCTTCCACCCTCTCAGGAGAATACCCATCTATATAACATATTCATTCTTTTATATGTATGACCATAGGTGAAAATATGGGTGAATTATTTTTTTCTGCTTCTTTTTATCTAAATTTTAATACTTTCATGGGCTGGAGTGATAGACCCGGCCGACCCGGGTTCAATTCCTCCACCCCTCTTGGAGAGCCCGGCAAGCTACCGAGAGTATCTCACCCGCACAGCAAAGCCAGGCAAGCTCCCCATGGCATATTCAATATGCCAAAAACAGTAACAAGTCTCACAATGGAGACGTACTGGGCCCGCTCAAGCAAATCGATGAACAACGGGAGGACAGTGCTACATGTATTACACTTATTAATTTGATTATTAATTTATTTAATTCATGCATTAAATATGAATACTTAGCACATATAAATTTTCCTCACTTGTGTAAAATTCTGTATGCATGTTAAGTATTTTCGTGATAAATTAAAAGCTCATTCAATTAATACGCTTTCTAAAATAAAATGTTGAATTTCTTTTGCGATGCAGTAAAATTTCTGACAGATCATTTTGGGTATTATTATTCTTATATTCGTGTTCTTTTAAAATGCTGCTGTGTTTCAAAAAATTTTCCCAGGACTTGCTTTTATTCATAAGTAACAGTGACTCCAGAAGCATGACCTTTCTGGTGCTGCAAATGAACCAGATTTTCTCTGTTCGATCTCGGTACTTCCACTGTTGGAAATTTCAACGTTGACTGGCATTTCATAACCCTGAAGAAGTGAACTCTCTCCCACCATGTAAAGATTCAGCCTTCTGCCAAGACCCCGTGTCAGATCACCACAGAGACAAGCCCCTCTGACCCACTGAAGTTCATTCTGTCCCCCACGCCTGAAAATTCCAGGCCATTAAGAGGTCAGAAAGCTGCAGTCAATGAAGCTAATGCAAACACATGTCTGATAGAAAAGCAATATTTACATAGAAATTATTTGTAACAGCAAAGGGAATGAAGAGAATTATTCTAGAATGCTTTGACTGCATTAAAAAATAAGGTAAAAGGTAAAGGTAAAGGCCCTCCCATTGATCGTCGATTTGCTCGAGTGGGCCCAGTAATGTCTCCATTGGAGACTTTGTTGTTACTGTGTTTGGCATATCGAATACTCTCGGTAGCTTGCCAGGCTCTCCGAGAGGGGTGGAAGAATCGAACTCGGGTCGGCCATGTTGGCCGCTTGTAAGGCGAACAGGCGAACACCCTCCCACTGTGCTATCGCTCCAGCCCAATAAAAAATAAAAACATCCTAATACACAGTGTCTCAAAGCAATAATTATTTCTTATTTTTTATAGCTATGGGTGAATGGGTAGTTATTGTCATCTTGTCCTGGCCTGTGAGTTCACAAAGTTTGGGGAGGGGGTACACAACATGCGTTTCGTGTTGGAGAACTGCCTCCCAGTCTTCCCCAGACCTCCAGAGTGGAAAGAGAAATGGACAAGACCCTTGGACGGACTGATGGTCAAACGGCCCATGTAATGCAGAGCTGCTCTCATATGATAGCAAGAAGGGGTTCGACCACAATTAGATGTGATTGAGGTTAAGCATTTCAGCAGAGGCTATTCTCTTGCTGGATTAACTCAAGGAGACGGTCTGTGTCCCAGGGACATCTACATTGTTTTTTTCTTTCCGTTTAGTTGTGCATATTAAACAATTAAGTTTACTTCTGATTAATATTTGCAGTTACTTAGATAAACACAGTAAGAGTTATAGGTTCCAAAACTTAGTTCTCTGTGTTCTGAGGGCAAACAAGGCTTTTACCATAAATCCTCAGACTATTTCTGCTGGTCCTTCCCCATGGGGGTCCTGTCTCTTGAATCAGAAAAGCTTGCAGCAAGACTGTGCTTTTATGCTTTCTAGACTGCCTCATTTCAATGCCGGGTAGTTTTGCCACTCACCCATGGGTCCATCTCATTCCCTCGGCAGGGCTTCCCTTCTGGGGTGTCAGGAAATACGGCAACCAAAGCCTGAGTCAAGTAATTATGAAGGATGCCCAAGAGTATATATATCTCAGAGTCAATCAACTCCCAAATAATATGAGTATAACATTAATGGTCTTTCTGTGTTTAAGCAAAGAAAACTGATCTATAGTAAAATATGAAAAGGCTATAGGGGGGATATAAAAGTAGGTAATTCACTACTAATACACAGTCCAGAATTGCCAGAAAGTTTTGGCTTATAAGTTTTGGCTTATAACCAAGACTTGGGGCCAGAGCAATAGTATAGCGGGGAGGGCATTTGCCTTGTACTTGGCCCATCTAGGTTTAATTCCTGGCATCCCATATGATCCTTCAAGCACCGCCAAAAGTAATTTCTGAGTGCAGATCCAGGAATAACCCTTGAACATCGCTAGTTGTGACCCAAAAAACTAAATAAATAAATAAAATAACCAAGACTCACTCAGGGAATAGTACCAATGAGATGTGAAAAACAAACAAAAGACTAACAATAAACCTGAGGAATTAGGGGTGCTCATAAGAACACTGTAGGCTTCGCTGGGAGGAGAAAAAGAGGTAATTCACTGATGAAACCTAAGACACAAAGAGTTAATATCCAACACTGGCCTTGCTGATCATCTGGTGTGTTCTCTTCTCTCGGGTCAACTGGCCAACTAACTAAGCTGACTAATTAGCTCAATCAGATACTTACATATCGATTTGATTATCTAGAACAAAATAAGCTTTCACCTTAGCTTTTTAGCAGATGTAAGGCGCAAAATTTTTGAGAAAGAAGGTAGCTTGATATTGTATAGCTCCACACCCTTTAAGGATTAATACCATACAGTATGACAATTAATCACACTCTAATGTTTTTTGTCTCTATTGTTAGATGCAGCTATGCTTACCACTATACCAGCAACGCAACGGCTGGAGCCATAGCACAGCGGTAGGGCATTTGCCTTATAAGCGTCCAATATTGCCGACCTGGGTTCGATTCCTCCGCCCCTCTCAGGGAGCCCAGCAAGCTACCGAGAGTATCTCGCCCCACGGCAGAGCCTGGCAAGCTACCCGTGATGTACTTGATATGCCAAACACAGTAACAACAAGTCTCATGATGGAGACGTTACTGGGCCCGCTGGAGCAAATCCATGAACAACGGGAGGACTGTGACCGTGATTGTTAGCTGCAAATTTTAATTCTCATTATACCTTTATGAAAACAACCAAAAACTTCAGTTGTTCTGAGCATTAATGGGCATGTTTCAATCTGGCCATCATAGAACAAACACATTATTCATATTTATAAGAGTTTTGTTTCATTTTCCTTTTCTTTTTGGGGGGGAGTGAGGTGAGGGGGGCCATTTTCAATGATGTTTAGGGGGTGAGTTCTCTCCCAAGTGACTCTCCAGGCAAGTGTTGAAACGGTGTTGGCCATGTACAAAGCAACACTTTACCTCCTGTAATATCCCTTTGGCATTTTAGAAGAAAACAGTTACTTTACTCAGTAAAATTACTGAGATTGCTCAATAACAGCCATGGTGATCAGCTGATGAGAGAGTTCCATGGATGGCCTTAAAATGATAGATGTCTTCCAGTTTTTTTCTGACTTGGGACTGACACTGGGAATATACTAACTCCACAATACATGAAGAGGTATCATTTTGTTACGGATAAAATGCATACATAAACTATTCTTTTATGTAATTGATATGTAATTTTTTTCAAAATTTTTTCAAAATTATTCTAATACTTATTTAAGAAACTGATTCAAATAACACAATTCCAAGTCTATTTTTAACTTAACTGTCTTTGTAAAAAGAAATATTAGGTAGGTAAAAGAATATTCTCATTATTATTTGCTATATCACTATTTTAATTATATCAAAGTAACTAATTTAAGGAGGTAAATTATTAACAACAATTTAGAAGCTTAATACTCTGCTTACATCCTTCACAAAAATATTAAGTATTGCAATGACTCATCTGTCTGGGCTTTAAAGCCCAATAACAAATAGAAAGTAATATAAAATTGAAGTTGCTATTTGGAAATATGGAATGGATACAACAAAAAACGTTTCATACATAAAACTACAAATTAAAGGGATTAGCCACAAGAATATTTTAACAAAACTTTCCTTAATGGAAACAACTGATTATATGCTCTTATTTTTTTGGTCCATGGGAAGTCTTTGAAAACATGTTCTCTTACGGTGGTCACGGGGACCTCCCTGAGTAGCCCTGATGTTCCTGCTTTGGGCAGCAAATGTTCCTTAACTTCCTCATCACCAAACTTCCAAGAACACTCCAAGAGTGCTTTTGTGTTTCCTATACTGGCGGCTGAAAAGTCTCCCAAGAAGTGCTCAGGAGTTCTGGGTACCCCCAGGAGCATCTCAGCCAAAGGCTTGCTCTCGGCAGGGCAGGAGCCCAGAGTACACTACTGCTCCAGTTCACACTGGTTGGGGGGGCACTGATCCCTCTCATGGGATGCTGGAGGCCTCCAAAATCACCTCCAGGGGTGCCTGGAGACCCTACCTGCCATCCTATATCCTGAACTCCATCTCCTCTCTTCTTAAAAATCCATTTATTATTTCTTGTGATAGCACCGATATTATAGTTAGATCCTTGAGTGCTGCTATACATTGATGCCAGCCAAGACCTTCTGCCAGTCTCGCTGTCTTCGTTCTTGATGTTATAGCAATGTATCTCACTCAAATCCTTACTTCAAATCATCTTAATAAGAAAAAAAGATTGCTATCCTTTAAGAAAATAATCCCTGTGATGGCACTACCTGAAGATCGTTAAGAAAATAACTGTATTACAAAAATTCCACTCCAACATTCATTTTAAGATGAATCCTTTTATCACTGAGTTGCTAAAATAGTAAAATAGGATCAGGATTCTCTACTTTAAACAAAGAAAGGGAAAATTCTGTAGATCTATTAAAATGTGTAGTAGGCCCAAAGTAGGATTTTATGTGAAAGAAGAGAATTTGAAAAAAATGGCAAAATTTTCCCCAATTCTTGCTTATTTTCTGTCCAAAAATCTCTCAATAAAAAAATTAGATGTGTGTGCCAGAGAGATAGTACAATGGGGAGGGTCTTCACTTTGTATGTGCTAACCTGGGTTAGATCCCCAGCACCTCACACAGTCCCCTGACCCCAGCAGCAGTGATCTCTGAGCTCAGGACCAGGAGTGACCCTAAGCTCTTTGAGGTGTGGCTTCCAAAATAAGAAAGAAGAAAGAAAAGAAGGAGAAAGGTGGGAGGGAGGGAGGAAGGGAGGTAGAGAGGGAGGGAGAGAGGAAGGGAGGGAGAGAGGGAGTGAGGGAGGGAGGGAGGGAGAGAGGGAGGGAGAGAAAGGGGGAGGGAGGGAGGAAGGGAGGGAGACAGGAAGGGAGGGAGGGAGGCAGGAAGGGAGGGAGGGAGGCAGGAAGGGAGGGAGGGAGGAAGGAAGGAAGGAAGGAAGGAAGGAAGGAAGGAAGGAAGGAAGGAAGGAAGAGGGAGGGAGGGAAGGAAGGGGGAGGAAGGAAGGAAGGGAGGGAGGAAGGGAGGAAGGGAGGGAGGGAGGGAGGAAGGAAGGAAGGAAGGAAGGAAGGAAGGAAGGAAGGAAGGAAGGAAGGAGGGAAGGAAGGAAGGAAGGGTGGGAGGGTGGGAGGGAGGGAGTGAGGAAAGAAGGGGGATGGGAGGGAGGGAGGGAGGGAGGGAGAGAGATATTTTATGGAAATTTAATGACTGCTTTATGCAGGACAAAACATAAAGACAAATGCAGTCTTTACAAGTGGAACCCAAATTTTCTTCCTGAAGATACTACAACCAAATGTTTCTAGAAGCTGTAGCTGCAGAAGTCTCATCCTCTTTACCAGTGATGAGTCCAAAAGTTCATGAACAGAAAGTTTCTCCCTTCCTGCTCAAAAAGGAAAATATTTAGATTTATTTTTATCATTTCTGTTTGGTTTGGAGCCCCCAGCCAGCTGAGCAGCGCTTACCCCTGGCTCTGCGCGTAGGAATCCCTCCTTGAAGTGTTCCAAGAATTCTGTGCTATGCTGAGTGTTGGATCACGGGTGGCTGCGTGCAAGTTAAATGCTTTTATCCTTCGCTATTTCTCTGGCCTTTTTTATTTTATGATTTTTAACAACTCATTTCATTTTTTCAACATGAAGTCGAAATAACGGGAGCACAACTCTATACTTTTAAACACAGTTTTAACATCATGCTAACAAAGTGAAAATGCAATTTTCATAGAATCCATTTTACTCATCTCTTTCCTAGAAAATTTGGAGAATATTTTTTAGTTGCTTTCCGTAAAAAAGCTTTTCAGTCTTAAGACTTGCACGCAGCAGGCTAGGGCCAAGATTGCCAAAACATGAAAGATTCTCTATATATTCTCTCTATTCTCCCCCTCCAACGACCATAACAAATCTACTTCCAAACTTGGACTAATCTCTATGGCAGATTCAAAACAGAAAAACAACCAACAAAGCTTAAAGCTTCCGCAGCAAGAAACAAAAAGACAACAGTCAAGTGGATGGATGGCGCTGCGGAGAGGTCCGTGTCAAAACAGAAATCCCACCACAGGCTAGGGAGCTGGGATCAGGGAAAGATTTCTGAGTTTTCTGAGGTGTGGGATCTTTTCCTTGAGGAGCTGTGGATCTCACACCCAGGTCCCCAATTTTGTGAGTCCATGCCGATGACTCTGGAACGTGACACAAGAGGCCATAAAGTATCAAGAAGAATTGTAGTCACTGGTCGATTACAACTTGGTGACCTTCAAATCTCCGTTGGATCCTACTCTCCACAGTCATGGGTGCTGAGAGAAAGTTGCTGAGAAAAGACCATCCATGTTGGCTAGGAGCTGAGACAGGCAGGGGCTGAAATACAGTTATCAAGTGTCTAATCATGCAGACCAACAGAACCAACACCACCAGTCCACATCTGACTGAGCGAGAAATTGGAACCCTATCCTCAAGGAAACACTTCACAGGCCTTCCAAAGCATAGCCTGTGTGTATAGGAAGGGGCAATTTTTGTTCCTCAGCTTCCTCAAGTGTGCATTCAGACTCTAGGTACCAACTGCCTCTTAAAGGACACCTGAAATGAAGTTCTCACCTTTGCTCAGATCTCGATGTTGGCAACAGTCTACTGACTGCCTGGCACTTTTATCATTAAAATCCTGCTTGATGCTGAGATTCACCTGACTTGGTGTTATAGTTGGTACCAGGCACATGTGACTGAAATCCCCTGGTGACTTCCCATGCTTTCTCTGGCACAAGATGTATTGGTGAGATACAGGAACTCAACCACGCTGATGAATCGGGAGAATAGCCTGGAAAACACCCATCCTGCAGCAGAATCGTAAAGACTACCTGAGGAGGACTTCAAGGCAACAATTCTGATGAGATTCACGAAAATGAGATCCACTGAAGAGAACTTCCACAAGACAGAAGTTGTGAGAGAAATTTTCAGAAAAAAAAAATCCTAACAAATAGTGTTTCTCATTCCTACTCTGGACAAACTTGCAGGCTATCGAATATAGCCTGCCCACAGGGCAGAGTCTGGCAAACTCCCCGTGGCGCACCAAATATGCCAAATACCAGTAACAATGATGGGTCTCATTCTCCTAAAAAGCCTTGAATATAATCTCAGGGCTAGGATGAAAGAGACGTTACTGGGGCCTGCTCGAGGCAATCGACGATTAACAGGATGATGAATGAATGAATGAATGAAAACAAATAGTGCAGAGCCAAAGAATAGAGTAGCTGACTAAAAATATAATAGTGGGTCCAAAATCAGAATGGAAGAAGGCAAAAGCTGAATCAGGGCCAGAGCCATATTTCTGGGGGTGGGAGGAGGGTATTTGCCTTGCCTGCAGTCCACCCATGTTTGATCCCCGGGATCCCCTATGATTCCCAAGCACCACAAGGAGTAACGCCTGAGTGCAGAGCTCAGAGTAACACCTGAGCATGTCCAGGTGTGAAGCAAAAAAAAAAAAAAGTTGAATTCATCAGCTCCCCATTTTTTTAATGGGGCCATTAGCATTTTTCTTGCGGATCCTTGTGAGTACTTCATATATCTTGAACCCAGTGATTTTACTTTTTGGCATCTCGCACAAAGTCACAAAAATATTCATTCAAAAAGACCTATGGACACCTATATTGAATGGCCATGAGATGGAAAAATCCCAAATGCCCAGTGACAGATGGCCAGGTAGAACGGAGGTGACAGTATCATTGTGAAATACCATGCAATTAGTATACAAGATGAAATAGTGCAGTCTTCTGAAAGTTGGATGGCACTGGAAGATACCATGTAAACTAAGTCATAGGGAGAAGGTTGACTTCATTCTCTGCCTCATTCTGTTTATATAGAGAAAAAGACTAGGGAATATACACCATCAAATGATAATAAACACGTGGCTTCGGGTTATAAAACAGATTAACTAGGGGTGTGGGGTGAGGAAATGAAGGACAGACTATAAGACCATCGGTGTATGGCCTTGACCACCTTGGTGGTGAGAGATGTACATTAAAAATATTAACACTGACACAATTGTGAACTTGTGACCTAATCTATAATAATTTAAAAATGAGCAAAAGGCAGTGGAAACCATCCAAAATGAGCAGGAGAAATCAGATAAATGTAAAAATATTGAAGATAAGCATCACAAAGAAAAAATAATAATTTCATAGGAGTTCCTACAAGAAAGCAAGAGAGAAAAAGACATTTGTTTTACTTAAAGAATGATAGTTTAGACTATCCCCCAAGCTGAGAAATATGATAGGCACCTAGATTCAGGAAGCAAAAAAGAGTTTCTATCAAATAAATGCAAACGGATACACCAAGACCCATTAAAAACTGTTCAATAAAAATAAAGTTAAGCAATAGAATTACAATGAAAGAGCAAAAACAACACAGTCACATGTAATAAGAGTACCACCAGGCTCAATTCTCTAAGAAACTCTAAGGGCCAGAAGGATGACATGGTATGTAATATGTAAATAGTATCAACCAAAAATTCTCTCCCCAACAACTATCATTATTATTCACATCTGAAGGAAGGATCAATAATTTTCACAGCAGTGAAAAATGTATCACTACTAAATGAACACGCCAAAAAATTCTTAAGGGACTTCTATAAAAGAAAAAGAAACCTCTTGAAAGTAGCAAAAAGAGCTCAAAGATAGTGAGAGATAAAAGTAATAATAGAGATAATCTCTATTTTCAGTTTTACTAATAGTGTTTATCCCTTTGTTTATCTTCATCCTGTCTGTTAAGTTTAAATTTTTTTAAATTTCTGTTATTATAAATTTTGAACTTATGGTTATTTTCTTTAAATAAACCCTATTTCTCATTGATATTAAATTCGAATGCATTTCATGTTGGGGTGTTTTTCATTATATCATTTAATTCAATTTCAAGAGACAGTTCATATTCTGTTACTCAATCAGATTTTTTTTGCTCAAATTAAGGTTATTTATACCGATTTTCTTTTCTTTGGAGAATAAGTGCTATTATCCTAATTCTTATTTTGTTAAGCAATTTTGAAATATCTCCAACGTATTTTGCATATTACATGTTCAATCTCATTTTTTCTTTTTTGCATAGAATTTTGCTGTAACATTTTTTAATTAAAAATATTACCTTACTTGGAATTTTTAACTTGGACTAACGCTGCCATTTGTCTCTTGGTGTTCTACTCAGTCCTCTTTTGTTCAAACCTTGAGATTCTTTGATCCAGCTTGTGTATGTTTAACTTTGAACTCACTAAGATGTCTGGGCACCATTTATATACAAAACAAATTATAAACTTTCATTTCCCTTATTTTCTAAAGCTTTATAACTGCTAACGGACTACCTCAAATTTTCTGTTGCTCTAGTTCTCTCAACAGGCGTGATCTTTAGGGCTGGAAGTTTAATACAGCAGGTTGGACACTTGCCTGGCTCAAGGCTGATTCTGGGTATCCCATAGAGTCCCCCAAAGAACCATTATCAGTTATCCCTGAGTGCAGAACCAGGAGTAAGCATCACCAGATGTGACGCCCAAAACCAAAATAAATAAATGAATAAATAAATAAATGAATAAATAAACAAAAAATAAATACAACTAAAACAAAACCCAGAAATAACAGTCCTGAGTTTCAAAGGTACAAAAGATGTCAAGTTCTCTGCTTGAGTTTTATACACTCTTCTGAAACACGTTGGGTCCTGAAGTCAGATACAGCATGACTAGAAGCCCACTCTGCACGAATGTCTCTTCTTTGCCTTAGAATCCTTCAAAAGTATGCCTACAGTTCAAATAGAAACTAATGACTTGAGATAGTTGTAGTTTTGTTTTTGGTTGAGTTTTATAGAGGATGATTTTTTAAAAAAAATTTTATTAGTGAAACACCATGAGGTACAGTTGTAGATTTACAAATTTTTGTGCATGGGTTTTGATTATACAATGATCAAATACCCATCCCTCCATCAGTGCCCATTTTCCATCACCATGTATCCCAGTATCCTTCCCCCCCCCCCATCTCCCCATCCCACCCTGCCTCTGTGGCAGGGCATTCCCTTTTGTTCTCTCTCTCCTTTTGGGTGTTGTGGTCTGCAAAAGAAAGAGGCATTGAGTGGCAATCATGTTCAGTCTATAGTCTACTTCCAGCATGCTTCTCCCACCCTGGGAGGATCCTCCCAACACCCTTTATTTGGTGCTCCCTTCTCTATCTAAGCTGCCCTTTCCCCTAGAATGCCCTGCTGGCCTCTAGAAGATGACTGTTTTGAAAGAATACATGATCCCTTTCCACTGTGGAATCGGCAGTCTCAATTAAAACATGGCCACCTAATAAAAATGCCTATTCAGACTCACAGCTCTCTGCCTCCCAAGTTGGGTCCTGCCGTTTGTCTGTGGCTCATCCACTACACCTAGTTCCAGAAATATTCCAGACTCGCTGTTTTAGAAGCTTTAGGGCTTAGTTTTTTTTTCTTAATCTTTCTGATCTTAATCTTTCACATATAAGTTTGATCATTTTCATTAGATTAACATTTTATGTGTCTCCCAAAAGGTATGTAAGCATAATATTATACCTAGATTTTTAGATATTTTTCTAGAGTGGTAACCCCATTTATACTTGTAGGTTCATACAAACATATGTAAGTCACATGTAGATGACTTAATGACTGTTTGAGGGCTACAGTGGTGGAGGTGACTGAGTGATAATGTAGTCTGGGGGTAGAACCCAGGATTTCTCATGGGAAGCTTATGCTCAGTCTCCTGCCCCTGCACCTGGCTGTCCTCGCCGGGGCCCCTTGGAGGGGAGCGGGTTGAGCTTTCCTCCCCGCCCCGACCAGGGCTCCGGCAGCCAAACACCTCCAGGACCAGCCACCACCATGCTGAGACCACTCTCCACACACCTGAAGGTACTGGCAGGGGAACGAAGGCATGCGGGTTCCCAGGGCCGAGATCTCCAAGCCTACTCGGATCGGAGCTGAGCATCCTCCACCCAGATCCTCTGAATTCCAGTAGGCGGGGGTCACACCCACCAACTGGCCCCCTGGCGCCGTGTAATCCCATCAGCGGCCAAGACTCAGAGACTATAAAAACCAGCTCCTGCAACCGCGCGGCCGCATTTGCATCTTATTATGACATCTTATCATCTCATTCCTACTTTGGACAAACTGGCAGGCTATCGAATATAGCCTGCCCACACGGCAGAGTCTGGCAAACTCCCCGTGGCGTACCAAATATGCCAAATACCAGTAACAATGATGGGTCTCATTCTCCTAAAAAGCCTTGAATATAATCTCAGGACTAGGATGAAGGAGACGTTACTGGGGCCTGCTCAAGGCAATTGACGAATAACAGGATGGTCATGATAGGTCGTGATCGTGATTTTCAACTATCTCTGGGCCTATTGTCATTTTATTAATAATATTTTATCTTATACCTTTGAAAAAGATCAGTTAATTAATTCTGTTTTGTACATATTCAATATACTAAATGCTATTTATTATTTTGTTCTATTTTGTGATGCTAGAGAACATAGCCTTATATGTGCCATTGCAAATGCTTTATTGCTGAACTGTATCCCAGCCATAATTTCACATTTTTATGCTAAGAAACACCTAAATATCCACCCCCACAAATAAATACTTATTTGTTTTCATTTCATTTCATCATCCTGTTATTATTTGTTACTTATTTATTAAAGGAACATAAGAAAAAATCTTCTTTTCATGTAATCTTCCTATTAATAAGGTTTGCCTTGATTAGTAATCTCAGCTAAGCAACTCTTTGATCCACAAACTGGTTAAAATTAAGTGAAAACTGCTAGAGTCCATCTTGTCCATCTTATAATTGTGGGTACGTTATTCATCGACCTAGAATGACTAGGAGAAAGGTCTGTGCATAACCCAAAAATCTTTGTACTGACATCTGTGAAATATTTCCTTTCTTACAGAATTAATAATTCAGTTGATTCTTTTAATTCCCAATCTTGGTTATCAATTGATATTTAAAACAAAATGATATTTTAAAATATTCTAATGTTATTAAAATATTGAAATCAGTCAGTAATTGAGGCTATGATAAGGATATTGCTTTTTATGTAGTTTTTAATTTGAATAAAATTTATTGTGCATTGCTTGGGATTGAACCCAGAACTCCTGCAGAGAAAAAGATGCATTCCAGTCCTTTCAACATCCTTGTCTGTATATTTTAACTCACGTGTAAATATTCTGTTTTGTTCATCCTGTATAAAGAAGTAAAATTGTTTAAAATATGTTATTTTAAAGACAGTTTGATCATTTTCCTTTGAGGGATTTGGAAATGGTAGTTTGGATATTTAATCATACCAATAAGGAAAAATTGTTTCTTCACTATGGTTACTTAATAAACAATGGTTCCCTTATTGAATTTATTTTTGTAACCATTATAATTAATCCATAATGTACATTACTAATTTCCTTCTCATTATATTATCCGAACTAATTATTCTTAATTATGGTGGAAATACAGTGCAAAAAAGAAAATGTCAACTATAATGATGCTGCTTGTCATGGTAAAAATATGGATCCACATTCTCAGAAGAAAAAATTATGTTTAATGCACCAAGCATCACATCTGCTAAATATTTTTACGGTCCCTTCCAATAGACTTATGAAACAACCTTGCTTGTACATCTATGAAGCAGGAAATGCACGAGGATCCAAACACAAGGGCTCAAGGGACGGTACCGAGGGGAGGGCCCTCTGTTATCCCCCCCCCATCATCGCTCTCTTTAATCAGTCATTCTTTTCCATTCTCTCGCCTTGCACACGTCTGACCTGGGTTCCATTCCCAGAACCTTTGATAGTTTCCCAAGCCCTGCCCGGAGTGATTCCCAGGGGTCACTGATGTGCCCCGCAACAAACAAACAAAAGGAAATGGAGGCATGATTATCAAGTGAAATTGTTATTGATGATAACAATCAAGCTCTTCCATTTCTTTCAGAAACACAGAAAATTCTATTTGTGTTTTTGTGAACGGGGCATAATGTATGGATTGAACCCCAAACTTAATTCTTCGGGCATGACATCATTAGAAGATATTATTATTGTAAGATGCATGTAGAGAATTTGACCTGTAAAATAATTAAAAAACGGCCAACAATAACTTTTCCTCAAGATTATGTATCTGGCGCTAAGTTAAAGAAAAAAATTAATAAAAACGGCTCTATATAGCCATTAGAAGACTAAAATATTCAGTCAATTTGGATTGTTTTTCATTCTATTTAATTCATGAATTTATTAATTAAAAACTCACTAAATTTCTTTTGTTTGGATTTTATGTTGGTTACTGCAGCATGGGTATTCACTGTTTCTGAAAGATTCAGCTTTTAAAGTCTTCTGTAGAAGAATACATTAAAAATAGCAAAAATATATCAAATTAACTATTGTGCATGCATGAACTATGATTGATTTGCAAAGCTGAAACTTCCATTAGAGTCACTGATTGTTGATCTTGTTGGGATTTGTCAGTTGCTTGTTGAATGGAATTGGCATCTATCCAGACCTTAGCTTTGAGGATATCATAATAGACAATAAAGGATGAGTTTTCCTGCACTGAACAAGAACAAAAATCAGATTTATAAGGTATAACTTTTCGAGGTTTGAGTTTCACTTGAGAAAGCTGATGGAATCTTATGTTGCCTCCTTTCGGATTAGTTCTTGCTGCTTCTTTGCTGCTTTAAGAAAACACGTGGTACTCAGAGCACAGGACAGTGGCCAGGGTGCTTGCCATGCATGCAGCTGACCCGGGTTCAACCCCACCCTCGGAGTCATCTCTGACCTCAGAGCCAGGAGTAAGCCCAGATCACCCCTGGCTGGGGCCACCAAAAAAAGCAAACAAGAAATGGGAGATTTCTGTCCTTCATTCTTGCCCTCTTGATTACAAAGCAGATGTGTTTGTGTTGCTCTCTTTGGATTTACCGTCCCTGACACTCGCCTTTGCGCAGTGCACCCATATTCCTCTTAACTGGGGGAGTTCTTGGATAGTACCTCTTTATTTTTTATTTACGGAATCCCCTAAGAGACGCAGCTACAAAGCTGTTCTTGACTGGGTTTCAGTCACACTGTGTAGCAATGCTTTTTCCTTCACCAGGGTACATTTTCCACCATCAATGCCCCCCTACCAGTTTTCCTCCTGCCAACCACCCCCAGTACTCCCAACCTGCTTTCAGGCAAGGCAAACACTTCTCTCTCTCTCTCTGTCTCTCTGTCTCTCTCTCGATACACACACACACACACACACACACACACACACACACACACATACACACAGGCAGGCTACCGAAAGTATCCTGCCCGCACGGCAGAGTCTGGCAAACTTCCCGTGTTGTGCTCAATATGCCAAATGCCAGTAACAATGATGGGTCTCATTCTCCTAACTCTGAAAGAGCGTTGAATATGGCTCTTCTAAAATCTCAGGGCTGGGAAGTAGGAGACGTTACTGGTGCCTGCTCGAGGCAATCGACCAACAACAGGATGATCCTGATCGTGATCGTGATATATACACACATCTATCTACCTGTTATCTATCTATCTATTATATATCTCTCTATCTACATCTTACATCCTCTTCATTTTTCTCTCTTTTTCCTCTTGCCTCTTCTTTATTGAGTGAGATACAAGATACCTTGTCTTCAGGGTCACTGGTTCAATTTCCAGTTTCATCCATTCTGCAGCTGAGACTTACTGCTCCATAATTTTCCTCCTTTGATTTCAGCTTCAATAAGTTCCTTCACCTTTTCCAGGAGATTCTCTCAGGTTGATTGATTCTATGTTCAATCATCAACCCCCACCAGATCATTAAATATTGAGAGCGTTGATGTACTAAAGTCTTCTTCAGGCAGTTTATCAAGATCTGATGTAGATGCAGGCTTTCTGAATTCTGTCACCATTCTTTTATGGAGCTAAATTCTTCCATTTCTTCCTTGTGCCATATCTGCTGGATGGTGTTTGGGTCATTCCCAGTTATGGGCTGGTTCCTTGCTGTGGGGAATGCTCAGTCACTGAGCAAGGCACTAGATTCCAGAGTGGTGGTCCGTGAGGCTTGGGAATCTCCCGGGCTCTTTATCCAGACCAGAAGAGAGTCGCTTTCATGTCTGGGTTGTTTTAGTACAAGTGAAGAATTTCTGCTCTATCCTTGCTTCCTAAATAACTGATGTTTACCCCTTTAAATGATATAATTTATTGCAATTCTCATGCATTTTCATTCATCTATTGATTTAGATCCATCGTTGTTTGCATTTTGACTGATTAGCCTACCTTACGCTCCTTTAATTAAGAAAAAACTCGATTTAGATATTTAATACTTTTTGTTTGTTACCAAGCTACTACTTTGTTAAGGATTTTGTGTATATTTTCCAATCCGAAGTTATTTTTCCTTGTAATATTTGTGCTTGCTTGAGTTTTGTGGTAATGCCAAATTCATAAAATAAGTGGGGAGAATTCCTTTCCCTAATCTGTCCCACCCAGGTAATCTATGGTTATCACACTTAAATTTGGGGCAATTTTTTTATTTTATCCTGAGATATTCTTTGTGAGAAGGTTGAACTGTGAATGAAAATTCTGCAAGTTATATGAGCTCTGTACATTACCTAACACTTTAGCAGGTTGTGGAATTATGTTTGTTTGTTTTCCTTTGGAGAACCCGGCAAGCCACCTAAAGTATCCTGCCCGCAGGACAGAGTCTGGCAAACTTCCCGTGTTGTACTCAATATGCCAAATACCAGTAACAATGAGGGGACTCATTCTCCTAACCCTGAAAGAGCATTGAATATGACTCTTAAAATCTCAGGGCTGGAAAGAAGGAGATGTTACTGATGCCTGCTCGAGGCAATAGATGAATAACAGGATGATTGTGATGGTGATCGTTTGTTTTGTGGCCATTCTCAGCAACACCCAGTGCTTCCTCCTGGCTCTGCACACGGAGCTCACTTCTGGAGATGCTCAGGGGCCTCTCAGTGATGCTGAGGATTATATCGGGGTCACACGCAGAGGGCCAGGGTCCCTGTTGTATCATCTCTCTGCCGTTTCATTTCAGGAATCTGCCCATACCGTGCACTTTGAGTTCAAGTTTGTTCCCATCATTTTTCCACATTATTTTTTATTTATGCACCTTTTCACTTAATCACTTAACTTCCCATTAGTCGTCGATTTGCTCGAGCGGGCGCCAGTAACGTCTCCATTTGTCCCTGTCACGTGCTAGTGTAGCCCAATGGCATCTGTTCCCTCCGGGAACATGAAGGGCCTCAAACCGATCCTTCATGATCTTGACGAAGAAGTCTGACCATCTGGAAGGTGGGCGGCTACGCAGTCTTTTGACATTCCGTGGAATCCAGTCGGTAACAGCTCTAGTCCAACGGTCGTCTTTAAATCTCATTACGTGACCAGCCCATCTGATTTTCGACACCTTGGCAAATGAGACAGCGTCCCTGATCCTTGATCGTCGACGGATGTCAGAACTCCGGATTCGTTCTCTCATTTGAGTGAAACGTGATATTCCAAGCATAGCTCTTTCTATTCTTCTTTGGGAGACCTGAATGGCGTTCTCATCTTGTTTGCGTAGGGCCCAGGTCTCTGAGGCATATGTTAATGCAGGAAGAACAGTGGAATCAAAGAGATGTGCCCGGAGCCGGAGGTTCTTCGTCCTCTTAGCTATTTCTTCGACGTTCTTGAAGGCGTTCCAAGCCGCTCTCTTCCTCCTGCGCAGCTCGGGTGCCAGGTCATTTGTCATTACCTCTCGACCTAGGTACACATAGCTGTTGCATTCGGAGATGGTCGTTCCGTTGAGAGCGAATGGGGCGTCAGGAATGAGGCTGTTTCTCATAAACATTGTCTTTGTAAGATTCAGCTGTATCAATGAACGTTAAATCAAATCAAATTAACGTTCATTGATTTATGCACCATGAATTACAAAATTATAGTTGATTTCGAGACATCCCCTGTTGTGACACCCATCCCTGCACCTGTGCCGACTGCCCTCACCAACATTCCCAGCTTCCCTCCCAATCGCCTTCTCCCACAAGCCCTTCCTCTCACACGCATCTTTGTGAGTTTGCGTGGTAAAGATTCTCTCTCAGCATACGTTTTAACGTAATGCCTCTCTCTATTATTTCTCTCTCTTTAATTCTACCCTTGGATTTTCATCATCGATAAAGTATTCTTTCTCTTTTCTCCTTTAATAAAAAGGCTTTACAATTACCATTTTTTCTTTTCTCCAAATATCCAGTTATGAATTTATTGGGCCTATCTTTCTATTTTCGCACACGGCAAAGCCTGGCAAGCTCCCCATGACGTCTTCGATAAGCCCAACACAGTAACAACAAGTCTCACAATTTGTTGTGAGATGTTACTGGTGGCCGCTCAAGCAAATTGACGAACAACGGGAGGACAGTGCTACAGTGCTATTTTTCTATTTAAATTTTATCGATTCCCTACCTAACTGCTATTGCAAGGGCACTGGTGGAGGGATGGTTACTAGAGAACTGTATGACTGAAACACGAGCACGAAAGTTTGTAAGTCTGTAACTGTACCTTATGGTGATTCACTAATAAAAAATTTTTAAAAAATTATCGATTCCCCTCTGATATTTTCAGCCATTTGTGCTGCTTTCTATGGATTTAATCTGTTCCTGGTTTTCTAGTGCCTAAAGATAAAAGTTTAAATTATCTATTTAATGTCATTTTTACTTTTTACACGATCTGGAGGATTTTAATTAACTGTTTAGCTTCATTCTATAAATTTTAACATGTCTAACTTTAGTGAATTCAATTAAAACATTTTATAATTTCTCAGTGACATTTTTGATTCAAGGGTTGCATAGAAATGTTTTTACTTAATTCTTAAGTGCATTTGATTTCCTAAGTGTTACTTCATTGATTTACTATAACATTTTTATAATTTAAATAATGTTATATTTGTTAAGGTTGTTGGCTTTATAGTTCAGAAAACTATCTGTGCTTGGATATTCTCCTTACATATTTCCAAACTATCTATTTCAGAGTTATTGACTAGAAATCTCATATATGGAAATGAATTCAAATAGGTTGATCGTGATACTCTGTCCCTCTCTATCATTACTGACTTCTGTCTACGGCTCCTCTTGATGTTAAAAATTGTAGTATTGAAATCTACAATGATAATTGTGAGTTCCTAGGCTTTTTTTGTTTAATATATCTGATAGATGTAAGATTTTTACAAATTTAATTTAGGTTTTTTAAAGGCTCATTCCCTTCTGATCATATGATATTCATCACTATCTAATTATTATTGTTTTAAAATATTTTATATTAATGTAACCACATTAGCTGTTTATGTTTATATATACTTTTAGTCACATATTTAAATATATGTACTGATATGATTGAGTTTCTTCTAGGTAGAGAAGAATTGCGTCTTATTTTTCCATTTATTTTGACAATTTCAACTTTCATGCTTTGAAATTTCTGTTTACTTCGATCATCATCATATTATTTTCCATATTTATCATTACTCGTGGTATGTTATCATTTATGCTTAATGTTATTATTGATATCATGACATTTAATTTTCTCTATTTATTCACTTTAGATTATTAGTCCTTTCCTTCATACTGTGTTTTAATAAGGACTTTGATCATTAGATATGGTCTCTATTTTCTGCTTATTTCATCTGTTTTTATTAAGGTCCTTGGTCGTGACATTACTTATAAGTCAAAATATATATAATATATAAAGTTGTATAGGATATATACAATTACATGTATACAATCGAGGTAAATTTTGACTTTTCTTTACAAACTGTACATGTTTCAGGAATATAACTGTCAAAGCTCAACACATGTAAGACTACACCATCGGACCCATGAAGAGTTCCCTGCTCTTTTTCCTCTGTTCCAGAGAACTGATTTAATCACTCTGCAGAGCAGAGGTGCCGGGCAGGAGGGACCGGACAGCAGTGGGGTCCTCGTCTGGGCTCCAACCTTGGCATCCCATATGGTGCCCACGCCCCTCCAGGAGTGATTCCTGAGCGCAAAGCCAGGAGTAACCTGGCCATCTCTCCAAGCACAGCCCTTACCCCACCCCCCACAAACAGAGAGAGAAAGAGAGAGAGAGAGAGAGAGAGAGAGAGAGAGAGAGAGAGAGAGAGAGAGAGAGAGAGCAGTGATTGGGGGAGGGGAGTTCATAGTTTAAGAAAGAAGCAGTTCCAAACCCATTCCCAGAAGCTTGTGAGTTTGGCTTCTTCCAGAGCATTGCTCTGCTTGCCCTGGTGTCCTCAGCCTAGGGGAGTGTCAGCAGCTGGGTCAGCCTGGGGTCTGACTGTGTGGTTCTGCTCTGGTTCTGGAGGTGGGTGGGTGCAATGCCCTGCAATCGCATCAGGGGGCTCACCGGTGTACACTGCGCTCCTAACCTGCATCTATCGCCCTTGTTCTTGCATTGTTCCTAACTGGGCTTTGGATGTAAGTGGTAGAGATCTGTATCCCACGCCAGCTTAAATCATTTCTCTTCTTCGCGGGAAGGAAGTCTCTGAAGAGGGTCATATTCTCAACTGTTCCACCTCAATCATGCGTGCAGTCTCTTGGCAGGGTGTGGGACGTGGGGGTACCTTTGCGTGATTCTGCCTGATTCTCATTCATTCTCTTGAGTGCAGATCCCAAGCAAACTAATGGATCTTATGGCTGATGTTCCCTGCTATCCAAATGCTCAAACCATCTCCCATCCAACATCTAGGAACAAATTATCATTTTTGCTGATTTATTTTTACCTGCTACTGAGGCGGCCAATTCCACCTCTGTGCTCTGCCAACGTGAAGGGCTTTGCATCCTGCTGCCTGTACAATATGCTTGGTTCTTTTTCCGAACTTAAGTGATGCTGTTGACCTATGAGATAGGTCCAAGGAAAGTTACATTTTATAAATAGATAATAGAGTATATTTCTTATCCAGAGCGACTTGTCCTTGGTTTTCAGCAAAAACGGAAATGTTAAAAAAAAAGCGTTTTAAAAAGGAAACGTTTTTTATTTGTGAGTGATAATGCTTTTCTTCAGTGACTATCTCAATAGTATAGGGATTTTTCATTACTCAGATAAGATAGACCAGATTCGTGATTCGCAAATTGGTATAAACAAACAGAAGGATTTAAAAAACACAAATACTTCTTCCTTGTTAAAAATAAGAAAGATTTCATCAGTATAAACTATACATTTAGTGCATGAAAATGATATGGACAGTTACTGTACTTGTATCATTCTGATTTATAGCTGGGGTCCAGGGATGTCGGAGAAGAGCAGGCCCTTGGCTGGCATATTTCCAGCCAAAATCTGATCCTTGGCACCACATATGGTCCCTTAAGCACTGCCAGGAGTGGTCCGTGAGCAAGGAACAGAAGTCCTGAGCATTGCTAGGTATGACTCTACTCTCCACCCACCAAAACCACAAGAAATAAGGAACTAGAGAAATATAGGGCGATGCCTATTTTTGACTCAGTTCTTGTCCAGTGTGGTCGTACCCAGATAATATTGTCACATTGGTCTCTGTCTTACCTAACCTCTGCCCTCCACACACTTATGGTTGATTCCAACCATTGACCAGTTCTCCTAGCCCCTGTTTTCTCTGGTCATGGATAGTCATCTTCTACTATATATATATATATAGTTATATCCCACAAATGAGTGCATTCATTCTACACCTGCCTCTCTCTTTCTGACTCGATCCACTCAGCATGATACTCTCCATGTCCATCCATTTTTTTAGGCAAATTTCATGACTCGATTTTTCTGAACAGCTGCATAGTATTCCATTGTGTCGATGTGCCATAGTTTATTTATCCATTCGTTCGTTCTCAGGCACTCAGCTTGTTTCCAGATTCTGGCTATTGTAATTTGTGCTGCAGTGTAATAGGACGCACCTGGGGACACTGGTGCTGAGGAATGTACACTGGTGGAGGGATGGGTTGTGGAACACGGTATGACTGAAACCCAAGCATAAATAGCTTTGTAAGGGCTTATCTTACAGTGATTTAATTAAAATTAAAAATTAAAAAAAGAATTATAGGGTAATAATTTGTGCTCTAACGTACTTTTCCATCTTTTAATTAGATTATGTGCACTTAAGAAAATTTAACATTTTCAATCCCCTGCGACCACTCAATCATTTTCTTAAAGAAATATTCTACAATCTTATAAAATTTTAAAATTAGAAGAAAGGTAAAAGGGAAAATGTAGAAAACAAATTAAAAATGCTGATAATACAACTATTTAAAAATTTAATTCCAGCCTCTTGGGGGTCCACCAGAAGAACCTTTCATCACGGCTCCCTCTGAGCTTCGGAGTCTGCGTCTGTCAGCATCAGTCACTGATGTCAGTGTTCAAGCCGTCCAACTAGGTGCGCGGAAGGGTATTGGGAAGCTGCCCTTTCTCTCTGGGCCACGACAGTCAATTAAAAGCGGATCAAAAGCTTTAAGATCAGACCAGAATTTATAAAATGCATTGAGGAAAACAGCTCAGAGCGTCCCAAGATTTGTACCTCCAGGTGTTTTCAATGATATGAGTCCATGGGTAAAGGCCATGAAAACAAAAATAAGCACATGGGAACCACAGCAGATTAGAGTTTCTAGTTTCTTTTTGTTTTGTTTGGGGGTCACAGCCAGCAATTCTCAGGGACTGCTCCTGCCTCCACACTCAGGAATCCCTTCTGCCAGTGCTTGGGGACCATAAAGGATCAGGGATCCAACCCAGGTCAGCCAGGTTCAAGGCAAGTGCCTACTTAATGCACGTTCTCTACAGTCCCAAATTAGAGAGCTTCTGCAAGACAACAAAACAAAAAGTCACTCGACCGAATGGGAGAAAATATTGTCATACACAGCAGATAGAGGTTTGAGAGCCAAGTCCTATAAAAATCTGTCAAAAGTCAAAAACAAAAATTCGGAAACCCTTGCAGAAAATATACTAGAACTTCAGGAACAGATTCATATTTGGGTTTATGCTGCTAAATTCATGTTTGTTGCTCTAGAAACTTTCTCTTCTGATTTTTCTAAACAGAACAGATATATTTTACCTCTATGATAGATAATGTGACTGAAAAGGAAGTGAAATAATTTTATGAGCAAATCACTTTGATGTCTAAGAGATCTGTTTCTTTTGGAGTGACTTATGCTGCAAAGGTCAAATTCCGCTATACTTTTAACCAAATTTTATCCTTTTGTTAATTTATTTGACATTTATTTATTTATAAACACTTAGATTTATTATAAACTTTTGGAATCAAAGGGGGAAAACTGAAATAATTCGAGTCCATGCTGCTTATACATACTCTAAGTGAATACTCTAAATGAGAGCTTTGGGGTCTGGAGAGATAATCCAGTGGGGAGGACTCTTGCTTTGTAGGTGGCTGTCCCCAAGCCCTTCTAGAAAGATCCCTGAGCACAGCAACAGGAGTGAGCCCTGGCACTGCCATGTGTGGTCCAAATACCAAAAAAAGAAAATAAAAGGAAATTAAAAAGTGTAGAATTTTATTAGTGTTTGAAAAGTCTCCGGAATGTGATATGTGCATAAATATGAATATTGACCAACCGTTTTCTTAACGTGTATTGTTAATTGATAAACATCTGTTTACTTTCCCCTGGTACTTGTGACTATAAAATACGGTGCATTTTAAACTAAAGTGTATCATTTATTGTCTGAGTATGAACATACCATACGCCTATATAGTATCCTGGATCTCTAGGGAAATGCATTTCAAAGAAATTATCAATTTAAGAACTAAAATGGTTAGTCATAAGAAGGTAATACAATTTATTTTTGAGTGTAAATTCATTACAGCTGGCATCATACATTTCTTGCTGCTTTTGACATATTAAACCATTGACTGATCTGATAAAGTAATAACAGAAAGATGACTCATATATTTGGTTGGCAATTTTTATAAACAGTGTCCAAGTTCAATTCTTTCCCTCAAGATATATAAAGTAGTTTGTTTTTGAAAAACAAACAAACAAACAATTAAATTTATTTGAATTTTGACACTAAAAAATGTTAATCATGCAAGAGTGTTTGGGTGTGCTAGTGGCCCCTTCACAAAAGATTTAGTGGCATATTATTAAAGATTGCTCTTTTGCTACTTAATTCCTAAGTAGCTGAAAAAATGATCAAAGAAGATCTGAATAAATCAGATATGACCATACCGGTTTTTTATTACTCCCATGTGAAGAGTTAGAACTGAAAGTTGAGACAATGAAATCATCTCAAAATATTCAAAACTATCTACATCAGTTAAATATAATTTTTTCATTAAAGTGCGTTCATAAACTGAAGAATTCATACATTGGACAGGAAGCCGATTAAATCTACCTCAAGCATGGCTGCCATCTTGTGGGGACAGAATATAACGTGTGAGGGGCCAGTCTGGAAGAGCGCCCCTGTTGGAGGTCATGTCCTCATTTAACCTCTGTCCACCAACTGCTCGCTTGTTATTAATATTCCCCTTGAAATGCAGCATCAAGATCCAAACAGAAAAGATTCAGTTCTTTGCCTAACTGAAATTTTACTCTTAAAATGTGTTCATTATCTCACTATAGGAGTAATGAAAACACTTTGACGCCCTAAGCTTTCAGTTGGATTGACTTTCATAACCAATACGTTTGAGTTTGGTTAACTGCTCCTATTTTCTTTTTTTTTTTTTTTTTTTTCCATTTTTTTTCCCTTTATTTTATTTTATTTTTTTTAAAGTTGTAGATTTACAATTTTTTGTGCTTTGGTTTCAATTATACAATGATCAGATACCCATCCCTCCACCAGTGCCCATTTTCCACCACCATGGATAATATCCCCCCCACCCCCATCCCCCCATCCCCTCTACCTCTGTGGCAGGGCAATCCCCTGTGTTCTCTCTCTCCTTTTGGGTGTTGTGGTCTGCAAAAGAGGCATTGAGTGGCAAACATGTTCAGTCCATAGTCTACTTTCCACATGCATCTCCCCTCCTGGGAGGATCCTCCAAACATCCTTTATTTGGTGCTCCCTTCTCTACCTGAACTGCCCTTTCCTCTAGGATACCCGGCTGGCCTCTAAGTTATGGAGTAATCCTCCTGGTAACTGCTCCTATTTTCAAAGTGACAAATCTAGTTGTAAACTTTGGTTGGAATTTTTACCTCATTGAGTTAGGAAAAAAGCAAAAAAAAAAAAAAACAATGCCTTCACAACTCAGCCTTAGAAATTTGGAGAAAGATTTTCAAGAGTAAAAGGGTATGTATTAAGGAAAGAATGAAGGAAGGGAGTGACAAAGTGAAGGAAGAAGATCATTATCAAAGATGATATTTACATAAATAATATTATAGGGTAGAAAATGATGAATCCGTGCAAAGTTAACCTTTTAAAAAAAGAGGGGGACAAATTAGAGCCTGTGTTAGAATGTTACATAAACTTATGAGCTTTAATGATTTTCTGGAGCAGATTAAAACCCCAAAAAAAGATGTACTTTCTAAGTCTTTCACCCAAATAAATATCAGTATAAAGTTCGTTTTCTAGAAAACCAGGGAATTTGAATAGGTGAGGTCTGAACTTAACTCCAGCTCTGAACCCCTTCAATATGCTATGGATAAAAGCTATTATTTCAGCCCCCCAACAAAAAATCGTATTTATTTATAATTATAGCTATATAATTATTGTCATATGTATTTCTCTGGCAATTATAAACTTTCAGTCATATACTACAATTACCTATGTAAGTAACAGTTTCTATACCCTTGAAGTTTTTCTCTTTTACATGTTAAACTTGATAGGATCTTTTGAGAATGAACCATATTTATAAAACTAAGGATAAAATTATGGTGAATTAGAAGTGATAAAAATACAATGAATGCAATTTTTTTCTTTGCTATTATCTTCAAACCTAAAATTAAACTGTATGGACCCCTTAGCACCACGGGGAGGTATCTTGAGCACAGAGTAAGGAATAGGAGTAGGCCCTGAGCACTGCCGAGCATAGGGCAAAATCAAAAACAAACATAAAAGAGGAATACAATTATATTTTTCAAAAATTTTCTATTACATTGTTTTCTTTAGAGCCCATTGTATAAGATTCAAGGAACTTGTACCTGTGTATGCCCATCAGATGAAAATAAAGACTTCTTTGCAATTTTTTTTCCTATACAATGTAATCATTACACTTTAACATTTAGGGTTACTTAGACTACTACTATTTTTTCAAGTTTTGGGGAGGTTGGCATACCTTCCGATATTCAGGGGTTACTCCTAGCCCTGTACTCAGGAATTACTCCCAATGGTGCTCAGGGGACCACTTGGGATGCCAGGGATCAAACTGGGGTCGGTTACCTGCAAGGCAAGTGCTCTACCTGCTGTGCCATCTCTCTGGCCTCTATTTTTATCTTTTTTTTTAAAAAAAAAAAAAGTCTGTATTACAAGTAATGACTGAATAAAGTTCCAGTCTCCTCATAAGAAAAACAAATTTACGAATGGGAATTCACTTGTACGTTTATTCCAAAAGTTAATACTTAATTTTTAAAAGGTAAATAGATAGTCTCTCTATGCTAGACTATTCCAAAATTTAATTCTAGTGAAGTAAGTCATACCATTTCCATATGCAAAAAATTGGATTAACACTAAGTAACCTTACTTGGCTTTCCTCAAACCCAAAGTATAATATTCACAAATTATAGTGAATTTTTCATTTTTCTCTCTGGAATTTAACATTTAACACATCCCAAAGCTTTGTATCCAGTGACCTAAATATTGTATCACAACGTGCAATTTTCGACAGCTCCCACATAATCTAAAAATGTGTTTAAAAGAAAACATTAATAAAAACCTTTGGGCAGGGAAACCATTGGATCGTCAACAAAATTGGCATCCTCAAGTTGAAAACAAGCAAGCCATTGTTATCTTTTAAATTTTGTGTTAACTTTCTTCTGCTACTTTTTGAGAAGCTCCATCTTTCATCAGCTCATCTGGCTCTTCCTAGAGGTGGGAAGAGTTGTGGTGTTTTCACTGTTCCTCACTCAGTCATTTAAGTGATGGGGCAGAGAAGGAGTTCTCTTAGCCTATTACTGAACACTTAGAATCATCTCTAGAAAATTTCCTATGAGTTGGGCAAGTCCAAGAGCCCAACAACTTTTAATTAGTCTGAAGTGGTATTTTGGAGAAGTTCTTCCATTTATTTCAAAGTAAAGAAGCAATAAGCAGGAGGACTTGGAAATCATGAAAACGTGCTCATAATGCTCTAGAATGGTTGTCCAAGAGAGAAAAGAGCATGGAGCCATGCTAAGCCATCTCCAGGAATGAGCCCTAGGCAAGCTAACCTCGCCAAACTCCTCCTAAGATTTCTTTCTGCATTAGGGGTATTTTGCAACTTGTTTTCCTTGATGGATACATCCACTGTGACTAACCAATTGATGCCCCAATGAAGAATACAGTAAAAGCATGTGTTAAGGGAAAACACCCATTCTTTCACAGACTTCATTATAGCAACGTAGTATAAGACATACAATTGTCTCAAAACTCCCTCAAAAGAAAAATGGCCCGCACCCGTAGCATAGATAGGTGCTTATGTGTACTGATGGAACACTTGATAAAGTACCAACAAAACTGGTTTTGATCAGGTCTAGCTTCCCGGAAGACCTGGTTTATACCAGATTCAGAAGGAAGTGGTGAGATGTCTCCAAAGGGACCTTTATGACAAATGTTGCTCTAAATAAGATGGGAATATGCCCTAAAATGTTAGTAACTCCAGTCTGGTAGCATTTGGCAATCCAAATCAGATTTAATTCTATTTGACCCCCCAGGAAGGGTGTGATCTGAGAACCCATAAAGGGGTGGATTCAGGCTATGCCAACGGTCTGGCTACAGTTTGACTGGCAACAAGAAACTCCAACAAAAATTCTGAAGAGTCCTAGGAGATTGATTTAATTCTGAAGTGTCCTAGGAGATTGATTTGGGTGCGCGCACGCTCTTTGCAACGGAGCCCATGGCCTAAGTGACAGTAGTGCAGCACGGTTTCTGGAATGTTCCGGGAAAGTGCACAAGCTATACCAAAGAAGGCATTTCACAGAGGAGATAATATACGATTGTGTTTGGAGAAATAACAGAGCGATTCACCAGGCTAAAGGGAGCCTCCAGTGGGGAAGTTAGGGAAGGGACCAAAAAAAAAAAAAATAATTAAAAAAATAAAGGAACTGGTCAAACTTGAGGGTAATCAGGCTCCTGAGAGGTGGCCTGACTTTCCTATATTGCAAGCACGGAGTTTCCAAGGGGCTTGCAAATGTCCTTTAACTAAGAGGAGGACTTGCCATCCCGACCGCGCTGGGTCTGGTGCGCAGTGGTGGGCAGCCTGGCACTGGTGGCGGGTGGCAGAAAGGAGGTCCCAGTCTCGGGCTTTATTGTCTGCGGCTGGCTGGCAGCAACCCCTTTCATTCCTTCCTTCATTCCGGCACTGAGACTGTCATTCAGTGCTGCTGAGTCCCCTCTTCCGGGGCGCCGCAATCCATCCCTCCTTCTCCCGAACGGAACGCACAACGCACGGCTGGGCTCCAAGCCTGCGCGCACCCTCCCCATTCCAGTGTCCACCTGCGTTTTATTCCCGTTATTCCATTGCTAATTCGGGGGGGGGGGGGGGGGCTTTCTTATTCTTATTCTTTCTCCATCTCCATTGCCTAATAAAAAAAATAAAATAAATGAATAAATAAATAAATAAATAATTTTTTTTTTAAAAAAAGGCACCGGAGACGCGGAGGGCGGTGGGGGGTGGGGGCCGGCGTGGAAAGAGGTAATGAGCACGGCGTCTCCTTTTTATAACTTTCTAATTGGAACCTCATTAAAAGCTTTCTAGGTCCGTTTTCCCCGAGTGCCCGGGTGTCCCCGATTCTCCTCCCCAAGGCGACTCCAGCGCTGGGCGAGCACCGCAGGCGGGGGAGGCGCAGAGAGGCGAAGTCGGGGACCTGTTGGCGGGGAGCAAGGTTAAATAAGTGGGGAGGCTTTTTCCCGGCTGCTTTTCACCTCCTGGAGGGGGAAGGAAAAAAAAAAAGGCAAAAAAAAAAAAAAGGCCGTGGCGCGCCGGGGGCGGGGTGGTCAGCGCGCGGCGCGAGCGCGGGTGGCGGCGGGCACGGCGCGGGGCTCCCGCCGCAGACCCGGCGGCTGGGCTGTCGCGGGGCCGGGCCGGAGCGGGCCGGGCCGGGCCGGGCCGGGGGCGCGGCGGGGCGCGGCGGCGGCCGTCGGGGCGCGCGGGGGCGCGCGGGGGAGGGGCGCGGGGGGTGGGCGCGGGCGGGCGGGCGGGCGGGCGCGGGGACCCGCCGCGGAACTGCCGGCAAGTCGGGGCGCTGCCCGCTCGCCCCAGCCAGGGACGCGGCCGGGCCGGGACCCGCCAACGCCGCCGCCGCCGCCGCCGCCGCGCGCCGCGCCTGACGCCCCCCGGACCCGCGCCGCGCCCGCCGGGGACCCCCGCGCCCCCCGCGCCGACATGGAAGTTTTCCCCTGGCTGCTGCTGCTGGTCCTCGGCTGCCTCCGGACCTGGCGCTGCGCGGGCGCCGACTCCATCATCCACATCGGTAAGCGCCCCCACCCCGGGGACCCGCGCGACCCCCGCCCGCCGCCCCCCGGGGCCCCCGGCGCGACCCCCGATCGATCGCCCCTCTGCCCGGACCCCGGTCCCCGACACCCCACCACCTCCCACCCCGGTTCCCGACCCCCCATCTCCGACCCCCGTCCCCGACCCCCCGCCGTGCGCAGCGCCCGGTCCCGACCCCCGTCCCCGACCCCCGTCTTAGACCCCGGCCCCGACCCCGGCCCGCGCCCCGCGCCGGCCCCCCGACCCCCCTCCGGACTCCGGGCGCTGCGCGCGCGGGGAAGTTTCCTGCTCTCCCTCCTCCCCTGTCCTCCCTCTGCGCCCCGAAAACGCGCTCTCGGGGGGCTGGCGGGGGTCCGGGCGGCGGGGTCACCTGCCGGGCGGCCGGAGCCGCGGCGGGGGCCGTGCGCGCGCGTGTGCGGGCGCGCGTGTGTGCGCGCGTGTGTGCAGGCGGGTGCGTGTGCGTGTGCGCGCGCGAGTGTGTCCGCGTGTGCGCGCGTGCCGGGGTGCCGGGGGTCCCCCCTTTCGGAGCGAACAGGTGGTTCGGGCACCGCGAGCGGCCGCCGGTGGCCGCGGCCCGGCCGGCGAGGTCGGCGGAGGCGCCTGGGCGCGGGCGGGGGCGCGGGCCGGCTGGACGCGGGGGGACGCGGGTGGGCGCGGGGCGACGCGGGGGGACACTGGCGGCCGGTGCCGGCTCGGCTCGGCTGCGGGGCTCTGGGCCCAGGAGGTTCGGGGCCGGGCGCGCGGCCTGGCGCGGCGGGGCTGGGGTCGCCCCGTTGCGGGATCGGGCCGGGCCGGACTGGGCCGGGCCGGGCTGGGCTCGCCGCTCCGGGCTGCAACTCTCGCGGCTCCCCCGGGCCGGGCCGGGCCGAGCCCAGACGCTGCCCGGCCAAGGCTGCGCCACCGCGGGGCGCACGGCGAGGCGAGCTGCCCGCGCCGGGAACCGGCCGCCTCGCGGGGGACGCGCTCCCCGCCGCACCGGGCTCGCAGCCCCGCGCTGGCCGCGGTTCCAGGCTCTGCGCTGCCCCGGGCTTGCAGCTCTGCGCTGCCCCGGGTCCAGGTTCTGCGCTGGTCCCGGCTCGCAGCTCTGGGCTGGCCAGGTTCCCGGCTCTGTTCTGACCCGGGCTTGCAGCTCTGGGCTGGCCCCGGCTCGCGGCTCTGCACTGGCCCTGGGCATGCAGTTACGCGCTGCCCCGGCTGCACTCTGCACATGCCCCGCACAGATGGGGCGCAGCGTGTCCCCGGCCGCCCCCCTGCACACGCACACGCACACGCACACGCGCGCGCGCACACCTGCGTGCAGGGCTGCTGTCCGCGGCCAGCAAAGGCCGAGCGGCTGGAGCGCTGGGGGTTCTGTCCCGCCGGGAGCTGCCCCCCGGGGGACTCCCTCTCTGCGGCTGCAGAAGGACTTGGTAAACATGCACATGTCTGCTGCTCCCTCCAGTTTCACGGGGAAAAAAAAACACGCACACAGGCACACGGAGATACTGTGCACACGCACAGATGTTCATGCACACGGAGATGCCCAGGCACACGGGGAAGGCTCGTGCACACGCGCAGATGCTCGTGCACACGAGGATGCTCAGACACCCGGAGATGCTCGTGCCCACGGAGATGCTCAGGCACCCGGAGATGCTCGGGCACACGCGCAGACGCTCGTGCACACGCGCAGATGCGCAAGGCACCCGGGGATGCTCGTGCCCACGGGGATGCGCAGGCACCCGGAGATGCTCCTCGGGCACACGCGCAGTTGCTCGTGCACAGGTGCAGCGGGCAATACGCGCCGGCATCCACCAAGTCTTGCTTTCGGGCAGGAAGTCGATTTCGGGCACGGCTGGATCACGTTCTGTCTGCAGCCTCGCAGTGCCTGCGGCTGCAGAACTTTTCCGGGAGAAATGCTGGTGGCATCAGGGCTTTTGGGCAGTGTCTGAGAGAGAGTTCAGAACAGCCCCGCTCCTCTGAAAGAAGGGCCCGGCGTGTGTTTCGGTGGCGCTGTCCCTGGCGGGAACAGCGAAGCAACTCTGTGTTAACCCGGTGCATTGACATTTCTTTTCAGAGGGGCTGGTAGGCTCCTTCCTTGTGGAGAGATGTCCTTTGATTGCTTATTCTATTGGTTCCACCATGAATAATCCGTTATTTACAAACACCTACCGACTCTTGATAGCCTATATCCCATAAATTCTAGCTTGCAGTGAGGTCTGGTCTGGACACTTGTTTCGAGACTGACCAGAACTGTTGCATTGTTTTTTCCCTTTGACTTTGTTGTCTGTCAGTGTTTATTTATAAGCAGACCCAAAAAACGCGTCTGAAAATGAGAGCTTGCTTTAGAAAGCAGGTGTAATGCATTCGCAGTGCATTTCCTACTCAAATAAATGGCTACTTCTCAGGCTATTAACTTGGCTTTAGACAATAGCATTACTTATTTTATCAACTACTTCATATTGTCATGAAGTTTGCAGAGTGGTTGATTTGAGATACTCCAAATCTTTTTGAAGTGTTAGTGCTTAAATATTTTAGTTCAGAAGCTGACCTGCTTCCACCCTGACCTCCGCAAAAGCATAATCAATGAAAAACTTTCATTCGAAATAAATTCAATGCCCCCACTAAAATTTTAAAGCACAGGGGTACACTATGCCTTGGATTAGTTTACTAGGCTGAGAGGAAAATAGGAGTGATAGTTCTTTATGAGGTGGTCACCTTCATTTCAATGTTCAACGTTGGAAATCCACTTAAGGCCAGTGCCTTGTTTCGGCACTGCAGGCTTGAAAGTGATGAGACTGGAGAGGCCAAGTGAATATTTCAGCTCTTCAGATGGAAGAGATAGGCAGAAATGAAAGGCTCCCCGTTCTCATGTGATGTGCTCCGGCAGAAAGACGCTTCGGTATGTAGTTCAGGCAAACTGGGGAGATGAAAATGACACAGCTCCAATAGGTTCCTTAAATATTGAATCCTTTTTGGTATTGAACCGCAGTATAAGTATGAAAACTGCCGTTTCTTCTCTCTTTGTTTTTTTTTTCAAAGCAGGTAATTCAATAAAGCCAGTTCCAAGCTTTAAAACTAGAATGTCTTATTAAACACATTACTTCACTACAAAAATGAGCTATATTTTCATGGGTTAGGCTGCAGTGATTGCCTGTGAAATATATTTGTTTCAGTGAACTGCATAATACTAATGACTTCGAGTTTCTGTTATGTTTGAAAGGCATTTGATAATGACATAGGTTCATTTAACACACGTGTGTAAAGGCGTACACAGTATTTAGAAATGAATTAGTCCATTGTGATTTTCTTTGCGCCTTCCCACCCCCGAAAGATGTTTGACATATAAAAACTATGCAATTTTGAGTTTTGCTTCTACTTTGGGCCTGTGCATTGATTGAGTAATTTCATCAGACCCACATTACTTGATTGCTTCGAAGTTTCCTAATGATCTGCATGCTGTAGGAAGAACCAAAAAGTCGTGCGTGGAATGGCAATGATATTGTGTTTTCTGAGGCTATTCAGAAGGCGCTCTGATTTATGTCGCTAGAAAGCTCCCAAGTCTTTGGGATTCGCACACTGACTGCTGTTTCCTGCGTGCCTGTGTCCCACACGCTTTACTCCCTAAACACAACAGGAGTTAAAAGCAGTGCTTTAATTAAGCACGGATGAGGTGGCATTTGCAGCCAACTGCACCCTTTGTGTCTTGCTTCATATCTAACATGGAGGATCTCATGTTCTTCGCCGGTTAACGTGTGCTCCTGGCTTTATCTGCTTCTCCTGCTCACAGACCTGATTGGAATTGAGTTGTTCTAAGTTAGGGATCCCTACAAAGGAACCACCCCCCCCCCACCAAAGCCTCTTTGCCCGTGTTGGCCGGTACGTTTGGAAAATGAACGGCATGTTTTGTTGTTGGCAGCAAAAACATTCCGGCAGGAAAGTCAGACGTGAAGAATTTCTTCACGTTTGTTTCCTAAGCAACTGATCATTGATCCTCCGAGATCATAACCATCAACGGTGACCAAGTTTTGAGAAGCTCGAGTCAATTTACAGACTTTTTCATCACAAGAAAGTTTAAGTTAGGATAGAAAGTAAGTGGAGGGATAAAATATGTCATGGCATTAAACATCATGAGAGATATTAAGTTTAATGTCTGTTTTCATTACATCTACACAGAGGACAGTTTTATCAAATACCAATTACATAAGCATTTCTGGAAAAAAAAAGAGCTGTGACTCCTATGAACTTTTTTTTTTTTTCAAATCTTCACTTGATTTGTATTGGTTACCGATAACTCGGAGAAACTATTTTATTGGCCTTTTTTTAAAAATTTTTTTACAGTTGCTTGCTTGCTAAGTTATGTAGGCCCTATAGTAGAAACTTTGGACAGGGTAAGGAGTAACTTCTGGATTTAAACTAAGAGCGGACTTGACTATTTTCTTTGTCAGTCATTTGGTTTCTGAAATCACCGTGCAGATGTGCACGAGCCTAGGCAGTGTTATTAATCAGTGATATCAATTATGACATGACTAATAAGCCATTACCCCGAGGAGCTTTGCTTTTTACTCAAAGTGAAATGTACCTCCAATAAATATCTGCTATAAATTTTTAATTCAAATGTGAATAAAAATCAAGGTGATTAACGTTCCACTATGGAACAATCAAAATCATTGAGATTGTTAGGCATGATGAAAGATGTTTAATTCCAATCTCAAAGGCTAATTTTATCAGACTGTGATTTTACCGCTAAATATATTGTAATTTAAAATCACATTTTTAAATTCAGAATTTTTTTATTCATGCGCATGAGTGCTTTATTTTTTTAAAGTAAGCTATTTGACATTTTTCTATACTAATATGATATTTTATGGTACAGATGCCCATTAGGTATCAATACTTAGTTTTAATACAAATAGTATATTTATTACAAAATATTTTATGGTCCATGAAGATAGCCTTGCCATTAGGTGTCACTGCATTCTGAGTTGCTCCTCTGTAGTCCTTGAGAACCTCATGAATTACACACACACACACACACACACACACACACACACACACGTATATTTAATAATATAATATAATAATATTTAATAATCAGGATAAAAGACATTTAATGATACACTTACTGTTGTAAGATACAGGTAGTTTTAATTTCAAGTTAGAAAATAAAAGAAAATGCTACCCCTCCTCTCATTCTTATAAATATTTGAATGTAGGTCACACTCATGCCCTCTGTTTCCCTGATAGACTTGATTTCTAAACCTAATGATGTAGTTTATTCACAAATTTCCAATACAATACATTCTTTTATTCCTGTGTCCATGCATACGTGTGTTTGTGGCTGTGCGTGCGTGTGTGTGTGTGTGTGTGTGTGAGAGAGAGAGAGAGAGAGAGAGAGAGAGAGAGAGAGAGAGAGAGAGAGAGAGAGAGAGAGTCTGTTTTTAGAGGGATGGATTTTGGCCAGTCAACCTTCTCAGAGAATACTTCCTGCTCTGTGCTTGAGGCTCCCTTCCGGAAGTGCATGGAGGCCCATGGGTGCTGGAATTGAACTGGGGTGGCTGCATGCAGTGTCAGCGATTCAGCCAGTGCCTCTTCTCTGCTTGAGAGATAAGTTCTTAGGGGGTTGTGGCAAATATGCTTAAGAGGGCTGGTTTAAACTGACATTAGTGAGGAGGGTTTGATACCAGGTGACTGTTCTGCTATGATACCATCTGACTATTCTTCACAGAACACTATGAAGCCATATAATGACCTTTGTGATTTGAAAAACATATACCTGGAACTATGAGACCCATACATGGGCATACAGCTATGTAAAAAATAATGTCTACTGTGGATTTTTGTGAATATACATGTTTTCAGGTCATTTTGGTCTATTAAATATTTTATGCATTGTAACATTTGTCTACCCATTGGTTAGTGTAGAAATTCAGGAACAACTGTAATAATCAGTGGTCATTCTGTTTAAAGAAGTAAAGTCTTCTACCTTATAAGAATGTAAGAATTCTCACTATAGGAATGATGAAAGATAAAACATAGATTAATATTTATCTAATGAATAACTTTTAATATCAGTAGAGCACATAATTAGGAATACTTGGTTAAATAAGTGATTAGTTTGTCCCATGTTAGAGTTTGCTCTTTAATTGGTAATGTAGTTAATAAACTAATTTTAATAATGCATTATTAGGAAGACGAAAATTAAGTGATCAGGTAGTTGACTAAAAGGTAAAACAAGGTAGACAATTTTGTACTAATTGATAAAAGGATATCTGTGGATTCAGGTTATTTTTGTGAATTTTGTCATTTGGGTGTAGGTGTAAATTTCAGGTGAATGCACAAAATATCAGGGTGTGTATTGAAACAGTAAAGAGACTATGTTCTGGGTAAAAACTTGGAAGGTTTGAGCTAAAGTCCCTATTTTATCAATAGTTAAGCAAACAATATGGGAAAGATCTTCATTTCCCTTCCCTCAATCTTTATCGGCCCTTAAACATGAGTCTGACTACCATTAATGGGTTCCAAAATTTCTATTTTCGAGGAATTATGAGCTGGGAAGATTAAATGAAGGAGGCTGAGATTGAGTGAGTTAGAATAAGAAAATACTAGGGGAAATCTTTGAAGCATGAAATCTTTAATTTCGAGGGGGGCATGCTTTTAGCAGCTCAGGGGCTACTCCAAGGTTGGTGCTCAGTGGATAGGGTGGTTCCAAAGCTACACCCTGGGCCCCCTGCATGAGAAGCACCTGTTCAGGCCTTTTGGTGCTGTCTCTGTGCTGGCATTAATTTCTAATCACTTAAATCAAGGGCCCCTTCAAATGAAGATGATTTCTGGATAGAAGGAGAATTATGCATAATGTTTTGGTTCATCAGATACTCCAGCAAACTCCAATAGCAGATTGAGAGAGCGTCGTGTGTGTGTGTGTGTGTGTGTGTGTGTGTGTGTGTGTGTGTGTGTGTCTGTGTTGGCGCGTGTGTGTTTTCCTTTTTTTTATATTTTTGTGTTTCATGCTTATTTTATCTAATGCGAGTTTATAAACAGGGCTACTCTTGCCCTTCAGCAAATACTGAGTGCTCATTAAGTCTGTCTGGAGGAAAGTCTCAGAGTCTAATCAGCCAGCACTGACTACAGGAGCTTGTGTAATTTACCAACTGGAAGCACCCCAGAAATATTAGCATATGTTTGGTATCACTCAGAAATGTAAAATAGAGAAAGAAAAATAACCCAGACACTTCTTTCGGTGTTTTCCATCATTTTGAATTCCTTGTTCAGGTTCACACTTACTGCTCTTCATCAAGTAATTATTAACACAAAATTGAGACTGGCTAGGGGCTCTGAAACCTGCCTGGGTTGTAGGGATGCATCCACCTGTTTAAAAATTGGTTCAGTCGTTCCAATCAAGTGCTCGTTGGCAGTTATCCTGACTGATAGATAGATAAAGGGGTGTAGCTCCTTCATAAGGCAATGCAGGTCACTGCAGCATAGAAATTAACTGGATGAGAAAGAAATACCTAAGATTAATTTTCAGTGGCACATTTAAATATTTCCTATTATGGAATGTTCCCTTCTATTTTCGCTATACCATAGATGACAGATCTTCAGTTATTGATGAAAATGAGAGTGTTCTAAGTTGTCTAACTTTAGAAGCCAGCCTTTAGAAAAGAAGCAGAGTGCATGCATTGATTTTCCATTAAAACACATATGTTCGGTCTATGGCATTAACTTTACAGCTAAAATAAAACTTGAAATAAGAAAGTTAAGAGCAGATGAAGATCCTTTCTGTGTTGTCACTTCTGGTGCTGTTTCATCTATAGAACCACTTCATCTTACTGAAATGTTGTATTATGAAGTTGACTTGTTGCCTCTCCTTGGTTACTTCTCTGAGTTTCTGTGTAGTCATGGCAGACCTGGAAAAGGAGAAAATGAGCATCTAGGAGTCCTGGCCTGTCATTGGCTGCAATAATGACTTATTTAAAGAAGTAAACACTGCTATGCTAAGTGCAGCATTTGCTGGTATTTTAAACGACGGTTCTGAAATCCCTGGAATAGTGAAGTTTAATCAAAGGAAGTACTAAGCATGCCCATTAAATTTAAATCCAAATTTAAGTTGGAATGAGCAACCGAATTTAGAGAAGTGCTAGGTGTCCTTAACCTTGGCATCTCCGAGTGTTGCATGTAGTGTTCTAGACACTTAACCCAGAGACAACTTTATGAGTTGAGTTAAAGTGGATTCGTCCCTTTTCCTTCTTTTCCTGCAGGACGTGAATTAAATTGAAATTCTGAAGACGAATTATTCCACCTTCTAATCTTCCCAATCTGACAACAGACAAAAGTTTTGTAAGCGATGCCGGGCCAATTAGGACCTGATTACTCCTGTGTAGGACTCGACTGTTTCGAAGATGGGAGATAATAGAAACCAGCACGTTTTCTTGTTGAAAATACCAGGTCCTGTTATCATAGCCTAAGGGAGACAGGATTTTTATCATAAATGGAAAGGTCTTCTTAACAGAATTGTTTAAAAACACGTCCCACCATGGGTGGGTGGGGCTGTGCAGAGCCTGAATGGTAGTGGCCTCTCTCCCTACCAGGGAGACTCAAGTAACTGTGGGCAATCTCCATAACTGCTCATTTTCGAGATGAGGAATCATTCAGCATCCATTGGCAAAACATATGAGGTGTAGCTTGACATGGAAAGCATTGCATGTGATGTCGAGAAGTTTCAGCTGTTCTGGAATGCATCATCAATGCTCATATGGATACTGAATTCTCTCCCTATGACTTTTTACTGCACTGGAGAAACTTATAGGTGATTATACAACACTGAGATAAAACTCTTATTAGAGAAAGTTCCTTTAGAAAGGACAGTCTATGGGGACCTGAGAGAGAGAGAGAGAGAGTGCAGCAGACAGGTTCTTGCCGCTGACCTGGGGTTCATCCCCAGTACCACAGAGAGCTTTACACGGAGTGACCCCAAGTGCAGAGCCAGGAGGAACCCTTGAGCACCACCAGGCCTAAACTTAACATATCCCTGTCTCTATCTCTCTGTGTATATATACATATGCACTGTCACTGTCCTCCCATTGTTCATTGATTTGCTTGATCAGGCACCAGTAATGTCTCCCTTGTGAGACTTATTGTTACTGTGTTTGGCATATTGAATACATCACAGGTAGCTTGCCAGCTTTGCTGTGCAGTCTGAATTCTCTTGGTAGCTTGCTGGGCTCTCCGAAGAGGGATGGACGAGTTGAACCCAGGCCGGCCGCATGCAAGTCAAATGCCCTACCTGCTGTGCTATCACTCTGGCCCATACATGCATACACACACACACAAACACACACAAACATATCTATATATATATTTATCTACTAAAATCATGCTAAAGTCAGGACTCAGGGATAGGTTTTATTATGTGCCACTTTGGCTCTTTGATTTTTAACCCACCACCCTGTAGACACCAAAATGGTGTGATAAATTCCAGTGAAAGCAGTTGAATTTAGGATTCCATTATCTGTAATAAGTGTGATGAGATCATTTCTAAACTAAAATGCCATACCAGTTCTGTTCATTAACTATGGTTCTTTAGATATGAAGCAAATTTCATTTGCTCTGGGCAGGGGTGCGAGGGTCACCTCAGGCTCCCGGCTCTGTGCTCAGATTCTCTCCTGGCGATGCTTTAGGGAATGCACCAGGGTTGGCTGCACTCACGGAAATCCTCTTACTCCCCATACTATCTCTCCAGTCTCATGTCTAGTTTATAATTCTAATCTTTCTTCTCAATGTACAGAAACACCAATGGCATTTACACCTCAGCCAACAAAAGAAGGAAACTGACCTCACAAAATCATCGAAATTACCTTTTACCTTTACAAGTGAATAATTATTGTTGGGGAAGTGTATTTCCACGAAATCCTAATTACGTGGGTGTATTTGAGAATAGGAACAGCATAAAACTTGCAAAATGTCAGCTGCAACAGTTCAGAAAGCAACTGGGCGGTCGTTCAAAAGTAACTGGCAAATACATGCCTTTTCCTTAAGAGTTCTTGTTGTGGTTGATAAAAGGTTAATAAATAGCCAAACCAACCACTCTGATTCCGTTTCCTTTTCTGCCCACCCTTCAGTGGCCATGCTAATGAGCAGAGAAATAGCCAAAAGCAAGGGAAAAAGGAGAAAAGGGGTTTAGATAATCCATAAACCGGAAAATCAGCCCCTGAATGCTCATCTTCAGAGACTTGCTGAGAAGGAATAGTTTTATTTTCTCAAAGCATTGCCCAGAGTCTGATGCCTGAGCGGCTCTTGGCTGCTGAGCTTGTAGGAGGAGGGACTCTTCCGTGGCACAGAGAGGAAATGGTCATTGGCCCAGGCTGGAAGCAGAAGGAAGAAGCTTGTAAGTGGGAGGATTTTTCTCCACAGCTACAGCTACTGACGGGAGATTCCCTGAGATTAGTTCTGCAATGTGTGCTGACGCCTGTGATGATTATTTTTAAAGGAAGTATATTGCCCAGCAATACTTACAAAGAACTTTAGTAATTATGTACAAGGCAGGCTCGAATGATATTCCTGTCAGTATACGCTGTGTGTTGAGCCTCCAGATTGCATATTATCAGCTTACTCCCAGGTAGTCCTGTATTTTGGACCATGAAGAGGAATTTCAAGATGAGACTTTCCAGAGCAACTGTGAGGCATGACGAGTAATAATGCAAATCGCTGGTTAGTGGTGAGGTGGAGAAGTAAAATTGATGAGTGAAAATACGTGGCTCCGAAATTACTGATTTACGTCATATTTTATTAAACTGAGTGGTGATTACAGAAGTACTGATTTCATCTAGGTGTGGATCGCACACATACCTCCATGTGTGTGAATGTAAACGATTCATAATATATATTGCATTTGCGGCCGAGCAACACCTTATCATCTCATTCTTACTTTGGACAACCTGGCACGCTACCAAATGTAACCTGCCCACGTGGCAGAGTCTGGCAAACTCCCCGTGGCGTACCCGATATGCCAAATACCAGTAACAATGATGGGTCTCATTCTCCTAACCCTGAGAGAGCCTTGAATATGGCACTTCTTAAAAAAATCTCAGGGCTAGGACGAAGTCGACTTTACTGGGGCCTGCTCCAGGCAATCGACGAACAACAGGATGATGGTGATCATGATATTGATTATCTTGGGTTCCTATTTTCACAAAAAATTGTTCCCAAGACAGTAGAAACCAGCGTTCCCTATTGTCTTGGATAGGGTTTACCTTCTGACCCCCCATTGCCTAGGAAGTGTCCTCAAGACCCTTTGGAAAGGAGAAGAAGTCTTACATCATGCAAGGTTCACTAAATGACATGGCAGAGAATAATCCAGATGCTCATGTTCATGGTGGGGACATTTGTGGTGGATTCAATAAGCTCTGCCCTTTCTCTGCCAGTTAGGGGATGGTGACTTTCGGTCTTGGTTCTCCAGTTGGTGTAAGCAGATGATATGTGGTGATTCAGACAGAAAGAACAGAATGGGGTTTATAGAGAAAAAAAAGTCTTGGAATAGAGCCATAGCAAAGTGTGTATGTACTATGCATATGTACATAGTACATACACATGTAAATCAAGGCACTCCCTTGCATGCTGCTGACCTGGGTTTAATCCTCGCCCCCTATATAATGCCCTAAACCCAATAGGAATGACACCTAAGCACAGAGAAAACAGGTTGATAGGAAATTTGGGATGGAATAACCGAAGATTTTTCCATTTTCTGACACAGGCCAGGAAGACAATGTGTAACACTTTTATATTTAATATATTAGCTTTAGCATCTACACTTGGGGAATAACATATACCAAGTCTTACAAAGTGTCTTTAGACATTTCCTCAGGAATACAATTTTTCTTAAAAACTTATCAGAGATCAGTTACAGTTTATAGGAATTGGTAATGAAGCTATGTAACTTGCATTTTGCTTACTTTAATATTAAATGTCCTTCGCATTCAGTACAACTAAGCGCTGCCTTGCAGTTCTGAGCAGATTTCAGTTTCTTGCTGTTGCCATCAGAACTGTCTGTGTGGCATGATTGAATTGCAAATTGAATAGTTAATTCTAACCTATAAAAATCATTAGAGAGAGACTAAAGAGACTGTACAGGGATTGAGACAGTTGCGTTGCATGCAGTCAAGTGCAGATCCATCCCCCAAGAACCTACCGATATTGATCTCCACAGAGTGGAGTGAGTTCCAAGCACCTCAACCCTTGTTACCAAACTCAGAAGAGATGAGTTTCAAATGTTGCCACAGGAAAGTACTAAACCCTGATGAGTCTGCTTTTATCATGGGATTATGGAGAAAATTAACATATAACATCCAAGTTTAAGATCTAATCAATCTAATAATATATGTTATATTAAGAATGAATGGAGACGTTACTGGTGCCCACTCAAGCAAATGGATGAACAACGGGATGACAGGTGATTACAAGTGATATGCATATATATATTATATCTCACATCTTTATGACCTAGTCATATCCTTATTGATCTACTGTTGGGCATCTAGACTGGTTCCAAAGTTTACCTATTATGCCAAGTGCTACAAAGAATAATGGTGTGCACACATTCACACCCTTGTTCTTTGCAGCACTCGGTACAGTAGTTGGGGTTTGGAACCAGTCTGGATGTCCAATAGTAGACCAATGGGTCATGAAGATGTGATATATATGTATATCACTTGTAATATGTTATATATATATGCAGAGCCTGACAATATGCATATATATATATATATATATATAGAGAGAGAGAGAGAGAGAGAGAGAGAGCCTGGCAAGCTCTTTGTGGTGTATTTGATATGCCAAAAGCAGCAATGATAACAGGTCTCATCTCATTCCCCTGACCCTGAAAGAGCCTCCAGTCATTGGGAAAGACGAGTAAGGAGAGGCTACTAAAATCTCAGGACTGGGAAGAATAGACGCTACTCGCACCTGCTTTAGTAAATTGATGAACGACGGGATGACAGTGATACAGTGATATTAAGAACATTATTTTATTGCATTACCTGATATAATTTTATCCTTTCGCATATTTGCCATCTTGTTTTTTGTGGGTAGGATGTTTAAGATCTACTCTTTCAGCAGACTTCAAGTATATAATGCAGTAGAATAAGTTTGAATCACCATGCATACAGCAGTCCCTAAAGTTGATCATTTCACAAATAGAAAATTCTACCCTGGGGCCAACATATCATGTTGAATGTTCTCATTGGCCACACTGTCTAGCTCCCGGAACTGACCAAGCCACGCTGCGGCTCTGATTTGGACATTTATATTGAGTAGAAGAGTACAGTACACTGTTGTCTTATTCCATCTGATTTGAGCAAACAATATTGTCTCAAGTTCCTTAAGTTGTTGCAAATAGAAGAATTACCTAGTTTCTACCAACTGAATAATATTAATGTGTGTGTGTGTGTGTGTGTGTGTGTGTGTGTGTGTGTACAAAGTTTCATTAGCTGAAATACTCAGGGTTTAGGCTGTTTTCTGTCTTGGCTCTGATGGATAGTGCCGTGTTGGACATGTGGCTGAATGAATCTAGAATTATTCGAAAATATGCTCAGTAGTGGCATTGCTGGATCTCTGGCTGTTAAATTTGGATTTTTAGGAGCCTCCATACTGCCTTCAGGATGAAGTGCTCCAGTTTACACACCCGCTGGAAGTGTTGTCTGTTCTTCACATCTTAACCCTTTTGTCTTTTGACTATTTTAAGTCTGGGAGGTGGTTCTGCTCATTGGGGTTTTGATTGTAACTCCCTGACGACCAGTGATGTCAAACACATTTTTATGTGACTATTGGATGTGTAATATTTTCTTTGAAAGTGTCTATTTTCTCTGCCCATTGTTTTATGGAGTTGTTTGGTCTATTAAGTCTTTTGGAGGTCAATTTTTTTTGTTTGTTTTTGGTGCATAAGTCATTTGTCAGGTATATTCACTGTATCACTCTCATCCAGTTCATTGATTTCTTCAAGCAGGCACCAGTAACATCTCCATTTGTCCCAGCTCTGAGATTTTAGCAAGTACCGCAGTCAGCTAGATTATTTACAGATATTCTCTCCATCCCATATCCACCTGCTTTTCATGTTGCTAATAATTTCTTTGGCTGTAAGGAAGCTTTTTAATTTGATAGACCCTCAAAGGGATGAACCCATTTATGTTTTGCTTTGTTACTTGTGTTTGAAGGGCTGGAGCGATAGCACAGCGGTAGGGCGTTTGCCTTACAAGCGGCCAACATGGCCGACCCGAGTTCGATTCCTCCGCCCCTCTCGGAGAGCCCGGCAAGCTACCGAGAGTATTCGAGATGCCAGACACAGTAACAACAAAGTCTCCAATGGAGACGTTACTGGGCCCGCTCGAGCAAATCGACAATCAACGGGAGGGCCTTTACCTTTACCTTACCTTTACTTGTGTTTTAACCTATCATGTTGAAGAAATTGCTGCCAAGATCAGTGCTGAGGATATTTTTTCCCTATGTTTTCTTCTTGGAGTTTTATGATTTCAGATCATATGTTTATGCCCTTAGACTGTTTGGAGTTCATTTTTATGAGTGGCATAAAATAGGCATTCCATTTCATTCCTTTACTATGGGTATTCGTTTCCTCAACAGCATTTTTTTAGGGCTGTTATTTCCCTATTGAGTATTCTTTATTCTGTTGTCAAATACTAATTGACTGTATATTGGGGGGCTTATTTATGTCTAGGATCTTGATTGTATTCTCTTGGCCTATATGCCCATTTCTATGCCAGTACCATACTGTTATAATAGGAATTTTCATGTATATTGATATCAAGATTCTTTTTTTTTTTAACTTTCCCTCCAATCTCAGGCTTACTTAGGCTATTTTGGGATATTCTCTCTCTTTCTTTATACAAATCTGACTTTTAGTACTCTTTCGTGCTTTTGGAATTTGATAGTGATTGATTGAATATTAATTCTTCTAATCACTGGGCAGAGAGTAAGTTCTTATTAGTTTGCGTTTTTCTCACTTTTCATTAGTTTGTATTTTCGACAATTTCTTTCACTAGAATCTCATAACATTCTATCTAGAGCACGTTCACCTCTATTGTCATAATTTTCCCTACATAATTTTTGTCATTGATGTTATTACAAATAAGATGGTTTTTTTCATATTCTTTCATATGTTTTTATTAGTGTGTGTAAATGTCATGGTTTTCTTATATGAGTTTTAATCACAACTTTACAAAAATTGTTGATACATCGCAGTTTGTTGGATGTCTTGAGGATTCCAGCAGAGGTTCTTCTGCAGAGGTAAAGGTAAAGGTAAAGGCCCTCCCGTTGATCGTCGATTTGCTCGAGCGGGCCCAGTAACGTCTCCATTGGAGACTTTGTTGTTACTGTGTCTGGCTTCTGCAGAGACAGTTTCTTTATTCCTGTTTTGATCCCTCCCTCCCCTTTCCTGCCTCCCTCCTTCCATCCCTCTCTCCCTCTCTTTCTCCCTCCCTTCTCCCTCCCCTCCCTTCAGGACTTCTAGAAGTGTATGGAATAGGTTTGCTGAGGGTATCGTTCTTGGTCTTTATGAAAAAGTTTTTTACGTTCCTGTATTTCATGTGATGTTGGAGTGTGTTTCTTCAGAACTGATCTTTATTGTTTTGAGAGGTATATTCCTAATTGTTTATCTAGTTTACTGAAAGTTTTTATATTTGAAGCATTCATTCAAATACTTTCTAAGAAGAAACTCTTTAAGAATTTTGAGTTACCCAGGCATTGGGTCTTATTTTTATGAGGGAAAGCACTCATGTACTTGATATTTGAGTCTGCTAATGGACACAGAACCTGTCTTTTTTTTTTTGGGGGGGGAAGTTTTCTTGAAGATTTGGTGGTGTTTGGATTCTATTTCCGGGCTTCTCTCCTTGAACAAAGCAGAGGACGTATAGTACTGAGTTGCAAGAGAGAGCTTCATGTTGAAGAAGAGAGGGATGCTCTTTTACTTCTCTTTGAATTCTAACAACTGAACATTACTGGAAGACTAGAGAGACTTGAAAATATTACTTTGATTGTTATCAACTGGGTCTGCATTAAAAGCCTGACTTTATTTGTCTTAATTTGGGCTCTGAGACAATATATTCAACCATAACTGTATTCTGTGGAGAATAAGAAACCATTATGCACATAAATACGATTATTGAATTCTAAAATATGTTGTGAATGTTACAGATAAAGAATCAGAACATTGCCTCTCTGTTGCTAATTTTTAAGTCTGCTGAGATTAACCTTTAGGGATGTAGAAAGCACTTCTGTTTCTCCTTGATATGTAGGATGTTTCCCCCAGGCACTCAGAGAGAACTCATGATGTCTGGCTACTGTCATTTGGACTTCAAAAGCTGTGGCGAGTGTTAGTCACCTTATCTTAAAAGTCGACTCTGTAGGGAAGAAAGAACTTGGTTCTAATGAGAAGGCAGTAAAGACTTTCAGGGAGACTCCAGGAGCGACTCCTGGAATGATGGACTAGCCGGACAGTACAGAAAAAAGCAGGTTAATCCATTTGGAAGAAGCGGTGACCTCGGTGACAAGACAGGGCTAGACCCTGAGGACACTGCACTGCTGAGGGAGGAGGTTGGCGAGTTCCCTAGGGGGGTGTGTGTGTGTGTGTGTGTGTGTGTGTGTGTGTGTGTGTGTGTGTGTGTGTGCAGGAAGCCGCCTCTGCGGTGACACATGGAGACAGGAGGAGAATTTGCAGAAGAGAAGCCAAGGGAGCTTTGCAAATTATTTTTAGAAATAAGAGAAAGTCTGACATCATTCTTGAGTGGCTGTTCATACTCTTTACTAGAAAGAGAATAATTTTGACGGGAGAGAAAACTTGAGCTTGCTTTGAGCGCCAGAGGATTTCGCCGTGAGTGTGAGGTGCCGTACCAGGACAACAGCTTCCTACCGATGTGGAAAAGAAAGTGTCTTTCTTCTGCTTCTTCCTTCCTCCTTCTCCTCTTTTTCTTTCCCCCCTCCTTTTTCTCCTCTTCTTCTTTTGGACTCCCTCTGACAGTGCTCAAGGGCTTCTCTAAATTCAGTGCTCAGGAGTTTTTCCCAGTGGCTCTTGGGTGACAGGGCTCCAATCCAGGTTTGCGGCTGGTGGGTGCCACTTCTCTTTGACCTCTCTCTCTCTCTCTCTCTCTCTCTCTCTCTCTGCCCCAAGAAAGTGGCCGATACTATTGTGATCTGCACAAAGGAAGTGTTGCATGGAGCTTCTTTTCCTCTTCTTCTGAGCAGTGATGAAAGTGTAATAGAAATTCTTTCAAAGTGTAAAAACTCCTCGAAAAGTACCTTAAGATATTTATATGCCTGTAAGTATCTTGAAGTTATCTTTGAGACAATTTCAGGTCATCAGTGATTTAGCTGTATTGTGCGAGATAGATTTTTAAGTCGAATTGCAAACTAATAACATTAAGTGGAGGAGTGAAACAGTTTCCTAGAATTTTTCCTTCCTTTAATTTTCGCTTTATATGCAAAAAATCTGTAGCTGGGCAATGATTACACAGACGTGGGAGACCGGTCCCATTTTATCTGTCACGAAAGGCTCCTGTTGGCTATCAGCCTTCTTCTTCGTCGTCTCCTTTGTCTTGCTTTGGTGCTTCAGAGAACTTGGCCTCCTAGTTGAGGATTTGTGTGTGGGACCAATGTTTGCAAACACTGCACTGCAGTCAGAGCGGAGCTTGTGTGCACAGAACACTGCTTGTCCTGGAGCAACAGACCGGGATGTGGAGAAGCCGTTCACTTTTGCCTCTCTGCTATCTCTGTTGAGAATCTTGCTTCTTCAGCCCTTTCACCTCTATTTTTTAAAAATTTTTATTTTTATTAGACACCATGAGGTACAGTTGTCGATTTGCAAATTGTTGTGCTTGGGTTTCAATTATACAATGATCAAATACCCATCCCTCCACCAGTGCCCATTTCCCACCACCACGGATCCCAGCATCCCTCCCACCCCCCATCCCCCCATCCCACCCTGCCTCTGTGGCAGGGCATTCCCCTCTGTTCTCTTTCTCTTATTGGGTGTTGTGGTTTGTAAAAGAGGCATTGAGTGGCAATCATGTTTGGTCTATAGTCTACTTTCAGCATGCTTCTCCCACCCTGGGAGGATCCTCCCAACACCCTTTATTTGGTGCTCCCTTCTCTGTCTGAGCTGCCTTTGCCCCTAGCACGTGTGGCTGGCCTCCAAGCCATGGAAGGCATAGTGTCAATTCAGCGTTAAAAACGTTTAGGTATGATATAATTAGAGCTTCATGTTGCCACCTTGCTCTTGTTTTGTTGTTGTTGTTGTTCTTGAAAAATTCACTGCTGTTCTTTGGGAAGCGGAGCCTGTTCCACCATTCAGGCTCTTTCACTGGCTTTAGAGTAAATGTAGGGGGCAGAGACTTGGAACCAGTGAGCAGGGTAGCTGGGTGAGTTGTGTCAGCCCAACACTGAGGTGACTGGGGGTTTTTGACTCTTGGAGGGGGTTGGTGTCCAAACAGAAGTCATGCATTTGGTGTTAGAAATGGATTCTGATTTGGCCTTGCCACTTTCCTGCAGAGCGATGGTGGAGCCTGGGTAGCTAATGGGATTTGGCGAATCCCAAAGCTACCTATACCACTTCTGTCCGTCCCTGGGAAGGCTAGTCCTTGCGGCACTGACCCAGGGGCATTGGAGCAGGAGGCCCGAGAGCAGCCAACTGGACAGAGTGAATCCCGGCTCCGGGGCCCAGCCCAGTTCAGCTCTCTCCAGGATCCCTCACACATTATGTTTCCAGCCATGGTTCCAGTAGGACTACAGGTCAGCGTGGAAGGAACGGAATGAAAGCGTTATCCTTTCCCTGAGGAGTTATTCCATGTTTAGATGACAGATAAAACTTTTATCACCGATACTGGTGTTAAACTTGAACACAATGGCTATCCCTCTGGATTGGACATAGTGTGGGATTATAATTCCTCGACAAACCTTTGGGGGGACTATCGCAAAAATGGCAACGTTAAGATGTCCAAGGGTTGGCCTCATCTGACTGGACGGAGGGAAGGAGAGGAGAGAGGAGAGGAAGGAGGAGAGGACGGGCTGCCTCATGTCTCACTCCTAGCTGTGACAGTGTTCAGTATTCAAGTGTCTCCCCAGCCTGGCCCACCCTCAGGGGCTCAGAACGGGCTCATCCTATTTCAGTACCTGGGGATTTGGTCTATGCCACAGGTTGCTTCTTTCATCAGAATTTTTTTTCTGATTAAAGAGATAGACTACATCTTGTTTTATCTTGTGCTTATTTCTTAGAACACTTTTCATTCCAGGAAGCAGAAGAGGGGAGACATAGCTTAGTACATGTCTTTATTCAAGGATGGTGAATTACAACCCCCCCTGAAACCCACGCTGTATTCTCCTCCCCCTGACCCCCACAATCCTTTGTCCCCCCAATCTTTTGTGATACAATATTAAGTTTTATTGTTTGGCTGCTCTTTTCCAAAGAACAGATCGGCTCTTGGCAATTATTTCAATTTGCATCTATCTTCACGCACTTTTATTTCTGCAATTAAATGAAAGATAAGGATACTCACATCTCTGGTATTTCTCTCTATAAATATAAAAATAGTTTCTAACAAAGAGTTATTTTTTCAATAGTTTTGCTTCCTAAAAAGAGAAATGATAAAGTGAACAAGTTTTGTTTTGTTCTTTTTTTCTTGTCACACATACTACTCTCAGATCTCAAGTCTTGTTCAGAAAGTTTTTTTTAAGAGGAATGGTGCCATTTGCTTTACAATCCATATCTTAATTTCTAGTTTTGAAATAAAATAGTACTTAAGATCACTTCGAGGTCCTTTGGGGAGGGAGGAGGTTTGGGGTTAGAATTAGGTCCACAAGAAAACATTATTAGTAGTATCATAAACTAAAAATTAAAATTAATTTTTTAAAAGGATAGATTGAAAGGGCTCCCAACTGACTGTTTGCATTATTCTCTTTTATTTATTAAATCTCAAATAAAAGGTTTGTAAGTTTTATTTTTGAGGGAAGCATGATAAAGCATGATAAAGTAGCGATCGATTCAGATGGATGGAGAGAAGATGCCCTTTATTATAATTGGGCATATTTAAAGCTGATCTGCCCTCTCTTCTGCTTGGTGAAACCCCTCCTGTATATATGTTTCAATCACAACTTTGCAAAATATATATTGCTGTTTGTTGGATGTCCTCAGTTTATTGCTATTATGATCCCTCCCTCCCTCCCTCCCTCCCTCCCTCCCTCCCTCCCTCCCTCCCTCCTCCCTTCCTCCCTCCCTCCCTCCTTCCCTCCCTTCCTCCTCCCTCCCTCCCTCCCTCCCTCCCTCCCTCCCTCCCTCCCTCCCTCACTCCCTCTCTTCTGCCTGCCTGCCTGCCTGCCTTCCTTCCTTCCTTCCTTCCTTCCTTCCTTCCTTCCTTCCTTCCTCCCTCCCTCCCTCCCTCCCGCCCTCCTCCCTCCCTCCCTCCCTCCCTCCCTCCCTCCCTCACTCCCTCCCTCTCTTCTTCCTTCCTTCCTTCCTTCCTTCCTTCCTTCCTTCCTTCCTTCCTTCCTTCCTCCCTCTCTTCCGTCCTCCCTTCCTCCTTCCCTTCCTCCCTCCCTCCCTCCCTCCCTCTTTCCTTCCTTCCTTCCTTCCTTCCTTCCTTCCTCCCTTCCGTCCTCCCTCCCTCCCGTCCTCCCTCCCTCCCTCCCTCCCTCCCTCCCTCCCTTCCATCCATCCTTCCTTCCTAAATCTTCTCACTCTGTCAATCTGCTCTTTGAGTTTTTTCATTACTTACTGCAGGTTCCAAATGTGAACCTAGATTTCCAGCGTCCTTCTTGTCTGTCTCCAGAGAGTTCAGCTTTTCTCCGGTCTTCCTTCACCTGGGTGGTTCTGTTCCTTTTTCTCTGGGGCCACACCCAGGAGCACTCAGGCTCCTCCTAGCCTATGCTCAAGGCTCCTCCCAGCAGGCGGCACCTTCCCTGCCCACTTCTGGCCCTTCTGGGGTGATTTTAATTGTCTGATAGATCTTGCTCCTTAGGCCGTCTCTCTTTATAAACTCGGTCCCATAGGCTCGGATGGTTGGTGTAAAATTTAGAGACTGTCATAGTTTTAGATCGTTGCTGATGAGCAAATTCAGAAGTGGAGCGACTTGAATGCTGCACAGATAGGAATTTTGAATAGACGATTCGCATAATATTTTACTAAAAACGTTATTTTTATTCCTATAATCAAAGTGATAGTAAAGCGGGCGGCTGGCCAGGAGTTAGAAAAAGCTTCATTATGGAAAATTTTACAATAGTTGTTCTGTTGTTGTTGTTGTTCGGTATCAATTGCAGTTTATTTAGTCTCCTCTTCATTCTCCTCTGATTCTTTTTCTTCTTTTTTTTTTTCTTTTTAAATTTTTTTTAGTGAAACACCATGAGGTACAGTTGTAGACTTACAAATTTTTGTGCTTGGGTTTCAGTTATACAGTGATCAAGTACCCATCCCTCCACCAGCACCCATCCTCCACCACCACCAGTCCCAGCATCCCTCCCACCCCTCACCCCCCCATCCCACCCTGCCTCTGTGGCAGGGCATTCCCTTTTGTTCTCTCTCTCTCTCTCCTATTGGGTGTTGTGGTTTGCAAAAGAGGCAATGGGTGACAATCATGTTCGGTCCATAGTCTACTTTCCGCATGCTTCTCCCATCCTGGGAGGATCCTCCCAACATATAATAGTTGTTCTTAAGATCGGGTTTATTTTACCTGTGCTGTTCTCCATTGCTCTATTATAATAGGGCATATTAAAGCAAGCAGTGCTTTACACTACTCTCCTTCAGCCCTTTGATGACGGCTAATGTGCCGTGAGAGGGAGTTAACCCGGTGGTTGAGATTAGCCCATCGGTTTCACGGGGCAGGAAGTCCATGTCAGCATTAGCAGAATAGCAGCCTGGCAGCGCTTAGAAGTCAACACTCTCTGGTCAGCCCTTATTCCTCAGGCTGGACCTCTCCTGCTTGCTTTTTTTCTTTTTTCTCTTTCTTTCTTTCTTTCTTTCTTTCTTTCTTTCTTTCTTTCTTTCCTTTCTTTCTTTTCTTTCTTTTTTTTTTTTTGCTTTTTGGGTCATACCCTGCCATACTCAGGTGTCACTCCTGGCTCTGCACCCAGGAAGCACTCCTGGCGATGCTCAGGGATCCATATGGGATGCCAGGAGTCGAACCCAGGCCGGCCGTGTGCAACGCAGGTCTGCCACGTACAAGGCAAACACCCTACCCGCTATGACATAGCTCCAGCCCCTCCTGCTTGCTTTTACACCTTCTCTTCTTCCTACCCTTGCCGAGCTCAGTCTGGAACACTTGTCCACTAAGACTCACTTAAAATCAGTAACACTGCACCCAGGAAAACGCGTCAGGATGGAGGTATTTCATTTCTTGAGATATGCCATATCCTGAGCGGTCTTGCGTGCTTCACTTCCACATCTTCAAACAGTGATCTCATTTGTAAATTTTATATAGACACCTACCTTGACAGGACAAATCAAAGGAAAATGGAATAGGACAAATTAGAAATCAAAGACTGAAACAAGAATGAGTCTTCACGAAGTATGAGCATCCTTTGCCCGTTCTTTTCTGTCTTCACTCAAAACTTCATAAATATAATGGTTTTATTCAAATAATTGTCGATTGCATATTTCTCTGTTCCAGGCATATTTGCCAAATACCTTGAGGCTAGAGTTAATTGATTTTTGTAATTAGACCAAGTGGAGAGGAAAACTGAGTGATTTATATTCCAATTTCCGAACTGAAAGAGATTTGCTGCTTTTTTAACACAGCAGAATACTCTTCACTTTTATCTTAAAACCATTTTTTTTTTACTTTATTTAGGAGTTTGCTAAAATAGATGTTGGGAGCTATAAACTCATCATCATTTTGCTGCTTGGAACAATCCCCAAATCTAACATTTCTTGAAATCTTTCAAGTACCTCTAGATTTATACATTTTATATATTAAAAATAAAAATTTCTCCTGCTTTTACTCTTCTGATTTGGGGGTGTGTATTCAGAGGACTTGGGAGGCATTTTTGGGGACTCATGTCCAGTAGGGTGACGGCTTTGGTGCCAGGATTGGTCTAATAGACCAATTAGACCAACAGACCAATAGAGAACCCCAAGGTGCTCAAGATGCTCCTGGACTCTGAGCACAGTGCTCACAACTCTGAGCACAGTGCTCCAAGGACCATGTGATGCCAGGGTTTGACTAGGGGTTTCCCACATGCCGGCCATGATCCTTTACTCCTGAACTACTTCTCCCTCCAGACCCAATTCCCTTATTTTTATGTACATGCTATTCTAATCAATTCCACACTTTAAAAACTTTTATTTCAAGTCAATCAGTCACATTCCCGGTTCTACTTTTCTAAAACTCCCTGTGTTACATGCTTCAGTGTTTTGTGTCTGTGATGTCTATCTACTAAGATTCGGAAGGAGAGGGCGGGGGGGGGGGACCGGGAGTGAGGTGTTCACCTTGGTGCTCCTGACCCCAGTTCAACCCCCAGAACTAAATGTGTCTCTGAAGCACTAACAAGAGTGACCTCTGAGCACAGAGACAGGAGTACTCCCTCAAGACCCTCGGGTGTGGCCCATATACAAGACTATCAGTATTCTAACTGTAACAAGCAGATATCTTCTTTTGAGTCCTACTTCACCTCCTTATGAAAGCGTAGAATATAACTAAAGGATGCAGAGGGTAACAGATTTGTTCTTTATAAGTAGCATAATTCATAACTATTTCAGAACCTGTTAAGAGGTTCTGAACTTTTTTTTATGACATCTTATTATCTCATTCCTACTTTGGACAAACTGGCAGGCTACCGAATGTAGCCTGCCCACACGGCAGAGTCTGGCAAACTCCCCGTGGCGTACCCAATATGCCAAATACCAGTAACAATGATGGGTCTCATTCTCCTAAAGAGCCTTGAATATAATCTCAGGGCTAGGATGAAAGAGACGTTACTGGGGCCTGCTCGAGGCAATCGACGAATAACAGGATGATGAAATGAAATGAAAATGAAATTTCAGAACCAATAACTAGAAATAATTTAATAAGTATATCAGTGTTGCAATGATTTAAGTTATTATATTTTTACATTTTTTGGAGCCATAGTACAGTGGCTGGGTCTTGCCTTGCTTGCACTGATCAGGGTTCGAGCCCTAGCACCAGAGATGGTACCCTGAGCACCACAGGAGTGAACCCTGAGCATTGCGAGGTGTGGCATGCCCCCAAATAACCATTGCCTTTATCATTTCTCTTACCTTCATTGCCATATTGCAGATGGGATTAAGGAAATTTGAATTGTGCTCTTCAGTTTGCCCAAGTTCTTCCCACAGAGTATGAAAAATCGGGTCGAACACTTTGACTCATTTTTTCTTTGTTGTCAGGAGAATGGGTCTCTATTATTTTCACACATCCTATAGCATTGGAATGTTTGCATCTTCTCTCTAGCTGCTGCCCTGTCCCTCTTGCCAATAAGAAATCAGATTTTCTCTTCAAGCCATCATGGAATTTTCGATCAACTTGATGAGTTAGACCCTGTGCATTTCTCATCTTTGCTTTTCTTGTTATTGTAGCCTTACATTTGACTTTCCTAGTGAGAGGGACATTTCTCTTCCTATGAGTTGCTATTAAAAAAACAAAAAAAAACCCTCTAGGGTCATTGGGATGGTACCGTGGGCAGGATATGACTGCCAGCATTCAATCCTCATGCCCGACTTGGAACGATCTCTGAGTGCAGACGCAGGAGTCAGTGCAAACACGTTTGCCTGTGGCCCACCAACAAAATAAAACAGAGCCAGTTCTAGTTGTATCAGTGCTCTCTGAATGGCTATGATTGTGCTGATTTTTTCTGAGTCACGTAGTGCGGCTGGTCAATTAAAGCTGGCACTTGGTGGCTTCATACACGCATCTTTCTGTGCCCGCTCATGTGCCCCCAGGGGCACTCCGCATGTCAGACAGACACCCGTTGCAGGCGTCATACTTCATTCCACATTATTCCCAGGAAACAAGCGTCTGTGCTCCGCGGCACTCCTGCAAAGAACTCTGGATCGAGTGCTTGATGCTCTCGGTCTTGGCTCCCACGGGGAAAGACTCACTCAGATCTTAAATTAAAGTGGATTATATTCCGGAGAGGGCCAGGCACGGGGCCCAGAGATTATTTTTCTTTTCTTCCCACAGAGGATGTGAGTAGTTAGTTATGATTTCCCAGAAGTATGTTTAGCCCCTTCCTACATAATACACTTTCCTGTATGAAAGTCTCTTTGAAAAGCCACATTCTATTTCGTTTACAAAAAAACAAGTGATTCAATTTAATTTTTTTTCCACAAGGATAACCTTACACCTATTTTAGTTTTAGTCGTTTTAGAAAGAGAACAGCATGTGTTCCAGGAAGCCAAGGACTGAGCCCATGTTACTATGTTACTGTGTCACTATGTTACTTTGTTACTGCGGCACATGATGCCGGACACAAAGTTAAAAAATAAAAATTAGATCACATGTGTTATTGTGTTCTTACCTGAAAGGCCATTTCCTTGGGATCCAGATGATTCCTGACATACTGTGTATACTCCTATCATGTGTGTGCTTGGGGAGGAGCATAAAGAAACGATGCTTAATCACCACAGGAGGAAATCAGAGGTCCTGTACTTCAGAGTAGAGCATCCTGAGGTGTGGTGCCATGTGGCATCTGAAGGAATCATCAGAAGAGCTAAAAGAGAAGAACCGACAGAAAACATCACTTCATCCCATCTGAGTGTTACGTATGTTAATATAGAGAGTGAGAGAGAAAATCTCTCTGTATGCTGAGGAGCAGTGGAGAGAGAGAGAGAGAGAGAGAGAGAGAGAGAGAGAGAGAGAGAGAGAGAGAGAGGTGTGACAGAAAAAGAGTGATCAAGAGAGAACACAGACTACTACAGGACAAAGAGAGAGAGAGAGAGAGAGGGAGAGAGAGGAGAAAGAGAGGGAGAGAGGGAGGGAGAGGGAGAGAGAGTGGGGAGAAAAAGAGGAGAGACAGGAAGAGAGAGGGAGAGAGGGAAGAGAGAAAGGGAGAGAGAAAGGGAGGGAAAGTGGGGTGAAAGAGAGGAGAGAGGGAGAGAGGGAGAGAGAGAGGGAGATAGAGTGGGGTGGAAGAGAGAGAGGAAGAGAGGGAGAGAGAAAGGGAGAGAGAGAGAGGGAGGGAGAGGGTGCTGGAGAAATGTTAGTCTCTAATCAGAGCAAAAACAAATACACACATTCTGGGGAGAAGGACCCTTGGGGCTGCATCCTGTGCCCGGGCTATGCTCCTTTCCACAGGGACGGGATGTGGCGATGAGAAGGGCCTGGCTGGGGGCCCCGGTGGCCCGTCCCAGCAGGTTGTGTGACGGGCACTTTCTAGGACGTGGTGACTTGCAGCCAGGGGGTCGAAAGTCAATGTTCTGAAGAAACCACCGCGTGATCCGTTTGTGTTGATTAAGAACACGCTAAGGACCGGTGTCTGTTCCACGCCAAGCCCTTCCTACTGCATGGCGCTGAGTTTACTCTCTCCCCAGCAAGCGCCAAGGTCATCTCTGTGGTACTGCAGTGGGTGAATCCTCACATAGTTGTCTCTAACACTCAGCACTTTTTCTTTGTTTGATCTTGATTTTTTCGGGGGAGGGGGGCCTTCAAAGATGGTTTCATGCAAATCGTCACAAAGACCATAGTACACAGGAATCTGAGAAAACTGTTCAAATAGGGCTTTGAAAGAAAGATTCTTTGGCTGGATATTCAGAATGAAACTTTAGGGAACACAAGTTCATGGAAAAGTGGATCTTTGGGTCACAGAGATGGCTCGGGAATCTGGTCCTGCCTGAGCCCCAAGCACAGAGCCAGGAGTAGTCTGAATGCCACTGGACAAGGCCAGGAGAGAAGGGATAACCAAAGGGTCTCTCACTCTGTGCTTTCCTAACGCTCTGGGTCAAAGATCCGTGCATAGCTAGTGGAAAATGTTCTTTTGAAAGTAAGTTGTATTTTTCATGTTTTACCGTTTCATCTAGCATTTGTTTAAAACAGGAAAAGGGGGACAGTCAACTTGAAGCTCATTAAGCCTCTTTTGGGGGCCAGAGAAATTGGACAGTAGTTAAGGCAGTTGGTCTCACACAGTTGGTCTGGGTTCGATCCCCAGTCCTGCCAGGAGTGATTCCCGAGCTCAGCCTGTATGGTCCAAAATGAAGACTCACCCCCCCCCCCCCCCACACACACACAAGCAAAAGCAGACCAAAAGCCCTAAGCTGTCTCTGTTTACTTTATTCTTGCAAAATTCACTCTAAAGATGCTTGTATTCTGAATAGAGGTTAGACAGAGCCATCCGAGACTGCTAATACTAACTGATCTAAATGATTAGTCTACCAAGAATAAAATGGTTCTTTTTGTTAGTTACTATAAATGATTCACGATCACAGGTGAAGTAGAACCTAAAATCTCAAAGGTGTTTCCCCCAAGGCTGGTTGTTTAGGAAGCGGATATACAGCATTGCACCCGGTAACTGCGTTGGAAGCTCTCTGCTTATACACTTTGGTGTTAATTACAAAAAAAAATGATGAAAAGGTGATATCTATACCTTTTTTTTTTTTTTTGCTTTTTGTGTTTTTAAGCAATCAGCTTGAATTCCATCATCGCCATTCAGACATACCCCTCTATCTCTTGATTTCCAGGTTCTTTCCATGATCAGAAACTCAAGTCTTCCTATAGATACATGTATTTATTCTCATATTTGTTTTACTCTCACAATTTCTACCTCTGGGACAGTGCTGTGGATCCAGCACCCCTACCCCAAATAATGTGTTATTGACATCAATCTGAAAAATAATTGATGGTTCTGAGAAGAAGAAAAAGAATCAAATATTGCAAGTACATTTATATAGCTTATATATACATATGGTTCCACTAGTGTCTACATATGATCAACGGGAGGGCCTTTACCTTTATCTTACCTTACATTATTATTGGGCTGGAGCAATAGCACAGTGGTAGGGCATTTGCCTTGCGCTCAGCTAGCCTGGCCGAGCCAGGTTCGATTCTTCCACCCCTCTTGGAGAGCCCGGCAAGCTACCGAGAGTATCTCGCTTGCACAGCAAAGCCTGGCAAGCTACCCGTGACGTATTCAATATGCCAAACACAGTAACAACAAGTCTCAAAATGGAGATGTTACTGGGCCCACTCAAGCAAATTGATGAACAAAGGGAGGACAATGCTATATTATTATTATTATTGTTATTTTTGTTTTTTGGGTCACACCCGGCAATGCACAGGGGTTACTCCTCGAGCATATATACATATAGATATATGTATAGATATATGCATGGTTTTATACCATTCACATATTTTGGTGTAATATCTGAATGCATTGGGGTGATGTGTATGTGAATTTGGCCGGTAGCTTAGTGACTCCATCACTGAAGTGATAGCCGCCTGGACATGGAGGTGGTTGGTGTGGGTAGGAAGCTGACCTGCCCACCTGAGTTTGATGCCAGACTGCAAATACCAACCCAAGATCTCCACTAGGGGAAAGCCCTGAACGTACAAGCCAACCCAAATCAAACTCTCCCACCCCACCGGAAGTGATGATCTCACTATGAATATTCTTGGAAAAGGTCTGAAGGGAGTGAGAAGAAGATGGAGGGGAGACAGTTTGTTGTCTTGTTCTGTAGCCTTGGAACGATGGTTTCATCACTCCCTCTCACTTAGGCTGCTCTTTGGTCTCTAGGGAAAGACTAGCCCACCTTTATTCTGTTTTCAGATCCCTTTGGCTGTCACTTGGCCCCTCACATCCCCCCCCCCCCCTTCAGGGTCTACCTTACACCAGGAATTTTCAGCAAATCCTTTAAATTGAAGGAGTTTGGATACTAAAGGAGGTCAGATTTTGCAGCGAAGAATGTGACCAAAAAAGATGTTGGGTGGGTGGGGGGTTGTTCGGGATTTGGGACCCCGAGTTTGAAAGAATTGAGAACATTCCCTCCCTCTCTAAGAAAGGCCTCTTAGGAGAATTTCTGTTATAAAACAATATGTGAAACTGTTTTTATCATTTTTTAAATTAACACCAGGTAATTTTAAACTTAATCCCAGATAGTGAACAAAGATGCACTTATGATATATTTAGCAATTTTCATGGAAAATGTAAACCCGAGAGACCAAAGGTGACATCTAGGAGTTTGATTTCTTTTTTTTTCATTCTGAGCCAAACCATTTATTTAAATTGGTAAAAAGGTAATAATTTAAGAGACAAAGATAGAACATTATGAAGTTAACTATGAGTTTCCATAAGAAAAACAAAAGGCCAACATCAGAAAGATATAGTAACCTGGGTATCATAGAATCGATGATGAACTATCATGGTATTCCAGAAAATCTATGGTAGGGAAACCCATGGTAATCCAGCAATACTTTCAGAAGCAATATAGGAGTTTGATTTCTTACCTGCAACTGACCTGGGCTCCCTCCTGGGCATTTTGCTTGGTCCCCCAAGTACCTCCAGCAGTGATCCTTGAGCACAGAGCCAGGGAGAAGTCCTGAGCATTGTGGGTCTGGCCCACACCCATTCCCAGTATAGATTTGAGTTTAAACTGAACCCTAGTAACTCCTCAGGTAGGTGTGTGTGTGTGTGGGGGGGGATAGCTAATAGTAGGATTCCGTAATGGGAGGGTGCAACATGTTGTTAGGAGGGTTGTTGAGTGCGAACACAGGTGTTGGCGACGCGTGATGCAGAGTCCACAGAGATTAGCACATTTCAGTAGAGACAATGGGGCGAGGGCTTGGCGGAGTGTGGTGCTCACAAAACTGCTCTGAAACTGTCAGAAGTGTTGCACGTAGCCATGAATTATCGTCACGGTTATACATCCTGCACAATCATGATCACGATCATGATCATCCTGTTGTTTGTCGATTTCCTCGAGCAGGCACCAGTAACGTCTCCTTCTTCCTAGCCCTGAGATTTTAAAAGAACCATTTCAGTGCTCTTTCAGGATTAGGAGAATGAGACCCATCATTGTTACTGGTATTTGGCATATTGGCTAAGCCACAGGGAGTTTGCCAGACTCTGCCCTGCGGGCAGGATACTTTTGGTAGCCTGCCGGGTTCTCCAAAGGAAAAAAAATAATAAGATATCCCTTGTTAAGCTTAATAAGCTTATAAGATAATAAGATATCGCTTAATAAGCTTCTGGGAGCTGGGTTTTATAGTTTCTGCGTCTTGGCCGTTGATGGGACCAACCTGGCGCTGGCGGCAGCTGGTGGGTGTGATGCCTACCTACTGGAAGATGGAGGATCTGGGTGGAGAAGGCCCAGTCCCAATCCGAGTAGGCTTGGAGAATTCAGCCCCGGGACCTGCTTGCCTGGGTTGCTCTGCCAGTTCTTTCATGCATGAGGCCCATCCGGACGTGTGGAGAGTGGTCCCGGCATGGCCATGGCTGGCTCCGGAGGTCCTCAGCTGCTGGGGCTCTGCTCGGGCCAGTGGGGGGGGGATGAAACTCAACCCTCCCCCCTCCAAGGGGCCCCAGTGAGGACAGCCAGGTGCGGGGGCAGGAGACTCTGCACAATAATCCTGCACAATAATTTTGGCTATTAAGTAAAGAGAAAAGAGACTATGAGAAAATGTTGACTTTTTCACATTCATCTTTTCATACATATGTACACACACACACACACATATATATATGCATATGTACATATATATGTAGACACATATGTGTGTCTATATATGCATATATATGCCATTCTGGATATTTATGTTTCTATAAAAATGAAGTGTACTTTAACATTCTCTACCAGACGCTCTTTTTCCTGTCAGTAGTCATTTCACAAATCTTTATTGAGCAATTACATTCTATTCAAGGACCTATATTGCTCACTGTACAGAAGCTTCATCGAATTGAATTTCAGGATTCATCCTCGTCTGAAGCCACGTGGCGTTTTAAGCTGTAGGGGGGATTATTGAAAGACACAGTCCCGGCCGGCAGTTTACTGCTTCTGACTGATGTGTAAGATTAACCTTTTCCACTTTCATGAGGAAATCTTTAAACTTTAAAAGAATCTCACTAAGAAATACATTGTGTTTGTTTTACATGCCTCTGTTCTTTTTTGCACGGTAAATTTGATGGTATCTGAAAGCTGACAAGGCAGAGAATTTAAGGGTATTTTAACCCATTATATTTTAATTGGAATAAAGACACAAGTGCCATCGATAGATTTTCTATATTGTGCATGAAATGGTTTTTTTTTTTTGTTTGTTTGTTTGATTGTTTTTCTGGTCAGGACAGTGCAGGGTTTTTGGTTGGTTGGTTGTTTTCTTCTTTCTGTTTGGGCTACACCGGCTGTGCTTAGGGCTTATTTCTGGCTTTGTGCTCAGGGATCACTCCTGGAGACTCATGGTGCTGGAGATTGAACCTGCCAAAAGCATGACACGCTCCCTGCCCCAAGACAGTTCCGCTTCAGAGAGATCTGCTTACACAAACCGGATAAATATTTCATTCCTCTTCCAAACTTTTCCCCGTCATTTTTATGAGCGAAGGAGAGGAGAAGTTTGTGTCAGCCACAGAAAGTGCGGGTTGAGTGAGAAGTCTGAAGTTTCAGTACAAGGGGGTCATACAAGTTAAAGTTTTTGTTCCAGTCTGCCCCTCTGGGCAATTAGTTGTGCATTTTGTCTCTTCCCCTAGTTTTCCTGTCACCACAGAGAGGCAGGTTGTGTTTACATATCTGTTTTCTCTTATGCTGAACATCGAATGCCAAAAAATCAAGCAAAAAAGTAAAAAAAAAAGGACTTATTTGTATAAAATAGTCAGATTGCTAGCATGAAGAAGGCAGTGATGTTAAGCCAAGGGCATTCAAAATAATCATTGGTTTGCATTACAATGTACTTAACGCTGTAAATCTATATTTGAATTGATGGTGTGGACTTGGCAACTATTTCATCGGAGTTTTAGGCTTAATCACGAGACGATACATGTACAAATCCAGCATGTGACAGGAAGCGGGGGGGGAGGGGTTTGCACTGTGATTTTCCAGAGTTCGTTCAGCCCTCCACGCCCCTGCATCTCCTTTGGAACAAAGCGGTGGATGAACATGAAGGCGCAAAGCTCCGGCTCAGGGCCGAGGCCTCGGAGCCTTCAGTGTCTTGCCTGGTGATGGGTTGACCTAAGCTGGCATGTTCCGAAAGGAGTTTCAGGAGTTACCCTGGAAAGCTGGAACCTTTGAGGTTGCTGATTTAGTGATAGTTCTGCATGTGAATGAGAAGGATGGAGTCAAGAGGATGGTGAGAAGCAGAGCTAATAAGCCTGGGTAGGATTGTGAACCCCGAACTCGGTGTGTGCCCGGAGTCTGCTCTCCTCTCAGGCGTTTCATTATGTGAGCCAACAGTTTCCTGATTAAGGTTAATTTGGATTTTATTACCGCGCCGTGTTCAGAATCCTAACTGATAAGAGAGAGAAGATGTGTTACCTCGGCTGCATGATCTCTCGAGCAGTTGTTTGACTATATTGAACAAGTGCATCTTTCCTGTGGATTTTTATCTTTTTGTTTGAAGGAATTATGGTGTAGAAAAAATATGCATCCAGTGTAAGTTCCAGAATTAATGCTGAACCACAGCATTCGTAGACTGGGAGTTTGTAGTTTTATGAAGTTTGACATGAAGCTTTTGTAAGTCTCACTCAGTTGGCGTCATAGCCCCATGCGTCACATCTGATTCTCGACAGGTGTTTGCTCACCCCCGACCCCCGAGATGTTACCTGCACTTCACGGAAACATATGATTAAAGAAGATAATTTTTACTGAGCACCAAAAACTTTGCTTACCATGTAGCATTAGCTCAATAGCATTAATTATTATTTCTTCAGATTTATTCCAAATTCATGGCAGAGTCTGGCAAGTTCTCTGTGGCATATTCGATATGCCAAATACAGTAATGACAACGGGTATCATTCCCCTGCCCCTGAAAGATTCTCTAATTGTTGGGAAAGATGAGTATGGAGAGGCTGCTAAAATCTCAGGACTGGGACAAATGGAGACGTTACTGGTGCCCGCTCAAGTAAATTGATGAACAAGGGGATGACAGTGATGATACAGTGATATTCTAAATTATGGTTTGAAGACTAACAAATTGAATCAATAAGTTACAGTGTTGAAAAATATTTTTCATGGCCATATGGGCCACATACTTCTGGAACTGCTCAGTGGCTGGGAGTACTACTGGGGTTACTCCTGTGGTATTCCAGGGAATGATCCTGCAGGATACACCTGGAGATACTCCTGCGGGTACTCCTGGAGGTAATCCTGAAGGTATTCATGTGCGTACTCTAGGACTACTCTGTAGGTATTCTGGGAGTACTCCTGGGGGTATTCAGAGACGTGGTTCTGGACTTCAGCTCTGCTCGTCCTGGTTTGGGCCATGGATTCTAAGCCAAGGACGATAGATTCTTTCTTGTTTGAAACATATCCCCAGCCCCATGTCACTTCACTACTGACTTGATTTCTTTTTAACATCCTTTCTTATTTGTGCAATTAGAAAGTATTTCAGAAAATATTCAATTTGGAGGAAATATTTCCTACAGAATAGGAAATCTGAGATACACAGGAAATAGTTAAATGTCTATCTTGGTTAGAGAAAGCCACATATCTGATTTTAACATACATGTGTGAACATGCATACAGTTAATTTTGGTGTTTTTTTTTCTTTTTGGGTCACACTCAGCAGATGCTCAGGGGTTACTCCTGGCTTTGCCCTCAGGAATTACTCCTGGCAGTGCTCAAGGGACCATATGGGATGCTGGGAATCAAACCCGGATTGTCTGTGTGCAGCTTCAGCCCCATACAGTTAATTTTTTATGGTTTTTGGTCATACCTGCTGGTCCTCAGGGGGCCCAGTCCCAACCTCTGTGTACTCGGTCACTCCTGGCGATGCTCAGTGGAGCTGGACACCAGCCATGGCCAGGTGCTCTCAAGGCCAGAACTTTGTCTCTCCACTCTCCCCAGCCCCGGTCTGATTTATTTCAGGATGGATCCTGGTTCATTGCTTTAACATTTGTTCATTCTACTGCATGTTATGGTTTTCCTAATGCAGGTTATTACTGAGTAATCTTTCGAGAACTCTGGCTGGCCACGCGGGAGAGAGAGTAAGTTGTATTTTTTTCTCTGTGGTTTCCCATCTCATTCAGAGGTGCTCCAGGCTGTCCTGGCTCTGTTCTCCTGTGTCCTGTGAGCAGAGTTGGGGCCATACGCAGTGCGGGGTTCACTGCACCCAAGGACCTCCTCGACTTCCACACTCTTTACCCCTTGCCCCAGGAGTCTTTTGCTGGTGTTTTTTTTTCTGTTTGCGGGCCGCACCCAGTTGTTCTCAAGGCTCACTGTTGGCCATGCTCAGGTGTCCATGTATGGTGCCAGGGATTGAACCTGAGTCTGTTGCATGCAAGGAAACCCCAACTGCTGTACTATCCTTTCACTTCCCTCCCCGTGACTCTTAAGCCTCTTAATTTAATCGAAGCTTTCAATTTAAATTTTACTTAAAAATTTGGGCTGGAGCGATAGCACAGCAGTAGGGCATTTGCCTTGCACGTGACCGGCTCGGCCAACCTGGGTTCAATTCTTCCACCCCTCTCTTGGCAAGCTACCAAGAGTATCTCGCCCTCATGGTAAAGCCTGGCAAGTTACCTGTGATGTATTGGATATCCTAGACACAGTAACAACAAGTCTCACAATGGAGACGTTACTGGACCCGCTCAAGCAAATCAGTAAACAATGGGAGGACAGTGCAGTGCTACTTAAAAATTTATTTAAACTTAAAAAAAATTAAAGCTGCTTTGTGTGTGTGTGCATGTGTGTGTGTGTGTTGTTGTTGATTTTATTGTTGTATTGTGTGGGGTCAACGCTTGACTAAACTTGGGGCTTGCTCCTGGCTTGACACTCAGGGGTCACTCCTGGTGGTTCTTAGCAGATCAGATGCTGTGGTGGGGATTGAGCTGGGTTTGTCCTCACACAGGGCAAGTGCCAGGCCTGCTTTACTTTCTCTGAAGCCCCCGTGTTGCTGTTCAACATCATATATGATTGAGGCGATCCTCACTGAGTAACTAGCACCTTGGGTGTTGCACATTAATTTCAATGCTGAAAGTCCTTCACCGTACATTTGACCCATTGTACCCAGGTCACTCACCACCGTTGCCATATCCCTTTCCCTTTTGCGAACTCCTAAGTAATCTTACAGCGGAGACATTCATATTTGCCTTATTTACTGTAGATCCAATATTGTTTCGTCTCCATATGCCACAGGAAGCAAGATTGTAGTAAAGTATGACCCCTTGGCTGTGATTCCTAAGTGTCACTTCTCAGGTTTCTGCCTCTTGGTCACCCCTTGGTCTTCAGTGTCAGTGGGCGGGGGGTGGGGGCATTTTTAGTCTCTGCTTGTGTTTTGCCCCATACTTCTTAGGGCTGTTGGATTTGTCATTTCCTGTCATTAGGCCCATCCTCCGAGCTCCATGCCAGCTGCAGTCTTGGTGTTGTTGGCCAATCAGGTGCTGGCTTATTCTCCGTGTCCCTTATTCTTGTAGAAGGTAGAAGCTGGCACTGGGCAATGGTGTGTACTAGACGTGGGGTGTCTGCCGTGTTTCCTTGGGCCTCTTTCTCCACTTTTAGGCCTGACCTTCTTGGGATATTGGGGTGAGGGTGGCACTGGGTCATGCTGAGCTGTCACTAGGTGTCACTCCTGGCTCTGTGCCTGGGGGTTACTCCTGGCAGGGTTCGAAGAGCATGTGCCGTGCCAGTGATTGGGCTGGGTCAGATGTCCCAGGCAGGCTTCCCGCCCTGATCTACCTCTCTCTGGGCAGAAACAGGTTGTGTCACTAGAGATCACTTTTAGCACCTTTAGGATATCATAAGCTTTGCCCCAGTATTTTTTGAAAATACTGTTCTTTGTATCTTTTGGTTAAATACTACAGAAGCTAATAGGCTTTTGGATTAATTTCATTATTTGCGATTATAGGTAAAGGTAAAGGTAAAGGCCCTCCCGTTGATCGTCGATTTGCTCGAGCGGGCCCAGTAACGTCTCCATTGGAGACTTTGTTGTTACTGTGTCTGGCATATCGAATACTCTCGGTAGCTTGCCGGGCTCTCCGAGAGGGGCGGAGGAATCGAACTCGGGTCGGCCATGTTGGCCGCTTGTAAGGCAGACGCCCTACCTCTGTGCTATCGCTCCAGCCCTTAAAACCACATTAAGGTAAAGGTAAAGGCCCTCCCGTTGATCGTCGATTTGCTCGAGCGGGCCCAGTAACGTCTCCATTGGAGACTTTGTCGTTACTGTGTCTGGCATATCGAATACTCTCGGTAGCTTGCCGGGCTCTCCGAGAGGGGCGGAGGAATCGAACTCGGGTCGGCCATGTTGGCTGCGTGCAAGGCAGACGCCCTACCCGCTGTGCTATCGCTCCAGCCCTTTGCGATTATACATAATGTTATAGTATGTTATGATTAATTCAGGGATTGATTGAAAGTTTGGCTTTGTGGGCTGAATTCCTTGAAAGGGAACGTAAAATGGGGTTTTCTGAGTAACCTATTGAGGAGGCACTTCCTGAAGGCAGTGGGAGAGAATTCGGAGAACGAGGGAAGGGTGTAGAGGTAGAATCTTGTCAGAAGTGGTCCTGGATGTCTGCCTTTGGCCCTCGGAGGGAGGGCAGTGTAATTCAAGTTGTACCACAAAGAAATTTACCTCTGAGAAGCCAAAGCCAGAAATGCTGGTGTGTGTGTGTGTTGTGGGTGTGTGTTGTGGATGTGTGTTGTGGGGGTGTGTGGGGTTGTAGCCAGTGGTTTGGGGACACCATCAAGGGCCACCATTGACCATGTGGGTGAGTAGAGGACCTTGCACTGAGGAAGCCTCACTGAAGAATTTTACAGAATTTGGACACGTAACCTATAAGGAAGGAATCAATCACATTAAGGAATGACTTGGACACACACTTTTGGGAAAATGTTTTTCTACCTATGTTGAATAAGGGCCAAGGAAGGCCTGGATATATGGGAACCAGATTATAAATATCTTTGGTTGTATATCACAGTAAGTGTTGGATCCCAAGGTGTTATCCAGTACACATCTCACAATAAAGAGTTCAAGAAATCTATTTGTATAATTGTGAAGATCCCAAGATTTTATACTATACCCGTCTTTTCTTTCTGAGTGACATACTACTTTTTTTCTCCTATATTAGTTCTGAGTGTTCGTTTAGTTCTGGTGAGCACATAATTGTAAGATATTGTGCCTCGTGTAAGAAACTTACAAGATATAAAAACACAATAAATGGACCCAGGAAATCGCAGTGGGGACGTTGCTTGTTCTGAACCTGCCAGTTGGGTTTCAACCCCCAGCACCCTGTACGGTCTCCCGAGCACCCATGGCGAGTGATCCCGGAGCACAGAGCCAGGAGTAAGTGTGAGCAGCGCTGGGTGTGCTCCAAAGCCAACGGCAAACCAACCAGAAGACTGCACGTAAACACGCTCCTACAAAATTATCTTTTTCTGTCTCTGACTCTCTCAGCTTTATAAGCGTTAAATGCTCTATGTAGTGAAGGTGGTTCTAAAACATCTTATTTTTATGATTGTAGCTTCCATAAAAAGAATTGGAAAGCTTTTTCTAATTCCATGAAAAGCAATAAAGTAGTGCAATAAAACCCTTAAAGATGATTTATGCTCATGTAGGAAATCTTCTTTTTTTTTAACTCTCCCACTTAGTGCTCAGGAAGGCTGGGACTCCCCCCTTCCCTGGGTCTGGGGTGCAGGAAGTTGGGCGGGTCACGAGGTGTTGATGGGAACCTTGGACCCAGGGTCACAGGCTTGCTCTGACTCCACATGTACCTTGGGGGTCCTTAATCCCACCGTCTCTCTCCCTAATGCCAGGTAGAAAATCTCAAGTTATGCAGTGTGAATTCAGATCTTGGCAGACCTTGCCGTGCGCCAGGCTGGCTGAGCCATGAACACCCTTTTGTCTCTCTGTGTGGAGTTTTCCTCATTTGCGAGGTGCTGGGGGCTCCTTGCTGAAGGGGTTGCAGGCAGGCGGTGGAGAAGCTGATGAGTTAATGTTGATGGGGGCTTTTGAAGACCTGGAGTTGAAAGGTACAGTATAAATCCAAAATATTAATCTTTAAGTATGAAATACTCTAATTACTTCCCATTGCCACGGGGACATTATTGGAGATTTATAACTTCCTCTGAAATACCTGGCACAATTGTTATATGAGACAGCATAATTTTAGGGGAGCTATTAAAATTCTGTGGTCATTAACGTATACAGAAAAGAATATTTTAAGTGTGTGTTCCATTTGCATTCAGTGTCCTAATATTGCTCACTTTACATTTATTAATAAGATTAATATAAATAATGTTTTACAGGCTGAACCCTTGAGCTGTATTATCTATATTGCTCCCAGAATTGTTTCATTAAGGAAAAAATGGAAATATTTTTTGAGTTGGAAGGTCAGATATTGTGCCCAATGTATTGGCTCTACAGCTAGAATAGTTAGATGTCTTTGAACCATCCTGAGATAAAGCCAGAGTTGGCTCAAAACTGACTGCGTGCTCTTCAAGCAGGACCCCTGGGTTTGTTCTCGGTCTCTGCATGGTCCCCCGACCACCACTGGGAGTGACCCCCAAGCACCATCAAATGTGGCCCGATTTCTTCTTCTTTAACATCTCTCCTATTGTAGTAATTAAGACAATAGTCATTGCAATGATGGTCTCAGGTTTATATAATGATAGTGATACGTTTAATGGTGTACTTTGCTCTCTCATGTCAGTTGCCTCGAGCAGGCACCAGTAACGTCTTCTTCATCCTCGTCCTGAGATTTTAAAGTGCCATATTTAAGGCTCTTTCAGGGTTAGGGGAATGAGACCCGTCATTATTACTGGTATTTGGCATATTGGGTACACCATGAGGAGTTTGCCAGACTCTGCCATGCGGGCAGGAGATTTTCGGTAACCTGCCAGGTTCTACAGAGTAAGAAGTAGATAATAAATTGTCTTCTGGGAGCCGGGTTTTGTAGTCTCTGGGTCTTGGCCGTTGATGGGATTACACGGCACCAGAGGACCAGTTGGTGGGTGTGACCCCTGCCTACTGGAAGATGGAGGATCTGGGTGGAGGATGCTCAGCCCCGGGACCCGCATGCCTTTGTTCCTCTGCTGGTACCTTCATGCGTGTGGAGAGTGGTCTCAGCATGGTGGTGGCTGGTTCTGGAGGTTTTTGGCTTCCAGAGCTCAGGTCGGGGCGGGGAGGGAAACTCAACCCGCCCCCCTCCAAGGGGCCCCAGCGGGGACAGCCAGGCGTGGGGGCAGGAGACTCTGTGCTGTTCTCTTCTGGGAGCTGAGTTTTATAGTCTCTGGGTCTTGGCCATTGATGGGACTACACGGCGCTCGGCGTCAGATGGTGAGCATGACCACTGCCTACTGAAATGTGCAGGATCTGGGTAGAGGATGCTCAGCCCTGATCCGAGCAGGCTTGGAGATCTCAGCCTGCATGCCTTTGTTCCTCTGCTGGTACCTTCATGCGTGTAGAGAGTGGTCTCAGCATGATGGTGGCTGGTTCTGGAGGTCTTCGGCTGCTGGAGCTATGCTCGGGGCGGGGAGGGAAACTCAACCCGCCCCCCTCCAAGGGGCCCCAGCAAGGACAGCCAGGCACGGGGCAGGAGACTCTGCTCTCTCATGCATGTTAATTATTTCTCCCTTTATAGTGATAAAATTCCCATCCTGAAATCTATTATATTTATATATAAAATTATATAATATATATGTGTATATATATATATGGCTGGAACAATAGCACAGTGGATAGGGCATTTGCTCTGCATGCAGCTGACCCAGGTTTGATTCCTGCGCCTCTCTCAGAAAGCCCAGCAAGTTTCCGAGAGTATCTCGCCCAGATGGCAGAGCCTGACAAGCTCCCCATGGCATATTCGATATGCGAAAACCACGAACAAGTCTCACAATGGAGATATTACTGGTGCCTGCTTGAGCAAATCGATGAACAACGGGAGGACAGTGCTACATATATAAAATTTCCATCCGGGAACTGATTATATTTCAAACACTATTTGTGGTTTTTAAAATGGCCCTATATATATGTAGACATGCATTCATATGTATATGGGATTCTGGAATTTAATCATGAAGAAAATAAGACAGATGCAGGTGATTAGCTAGATCAAGGACGCATGTTCCCTGAGGTAAAGCAGAATTAGCCCCTGACTGATGTGATTCCTGATCTTATTCTAACCCCGGAGACTCTGTCTCCAGGTTGCTGCCTTTCTACTGTTCGGCCTGTCTCACTCTTCTGGATCCTAGTTCCTCTAGAATATAAAGAATACATCAGGATCATTTTAATAACAAAATTAAACTCGCAGAAGTTCTCAGTGGAAGCAGAGGGTCTCGTTGCCAAGTGTTTCCATATGAACTGCTCCTCTGGCCTCTTGCCAAGCCGAGAGGCACAAACACTGACACTGCAGAGAGAATCTCAGACACAAAGCGCGTTTTTGTGAGGGCGCTTGAAAGCACATAGCTGAGGGCTCTGCACGAAGACACTGGATTTTCAGAATGTTGCTCACTGGCAGCCTCAGGAATCCGAGACCCGAACATTTTCATATACATTCTTCACATGGTCCCTTATTCCCAGGGAGGGAGCTTCTCAAAGAAATGACTTTAAAAGCATAACTTAAGGTTATTATTATTACATAAGATCATCCTTGTGAAAAATTAGGGAGATTTGGCATCTAGAAATTGTGTTTTCTATCTCTCTCCCTCCCTCTCTCTCCGAAACACACACACACACACACACACACACACACACACACACACATGCACGCGCGCGCACACACACACACACACTAACAGTCTTACCATTCATGGAGATCAGATTTCTGAAACAAAGGAAATCATCTTATAATTCTCCCACATATTCAAGCATTTTCAGAACCCACGTCTGGAAGCAAAGATGCATAATGTTATTATTTACAACATCTTAAATTGGAGGAGCAGTATCCAAATTCATTGGAAATTCGTGTGCACAAATCACTTCTGAATTAGGCTCCTGCGTCGTTTCTGCATTTATCTCCTGCTACTCTCAGATGCTTCACTGAACCTTGGCATCTCTGGTCTAATACTACCACCAGAGTTTTTGTCTTGGAGCCTTTGGTTATGTTGATTTCTTACTGCATTTGAAGTGTATAGTAGCTGCTAATTTCTAAAACAAACAACTGGTTCAAAGAAATATTCATTTGTGTGGTGTTCTTTGAGGCAGGTTGCTAGTGAGTCCTTAAACGAAGAATGACCCCTTCCTGGGAGCATTCAATATCCAGTTAGACATTTACTATGTTGCTTTCAAGTTTATCCGGTTTGATCACTGTATCACTGTCATCCTGTTGTTCATTGATTTCCTTGAGCAGGCACCAGTAACATCTCCTTCATCCTAGCCCTGATGTTTTAGCAAGTGCCACATTTGAGGCTCTTTCAGGGTCAGGAGAATGAGCCCCATCATTGTTACTGGTTTTTGGCATATTGAACATGCCACGGGGAGTTTGCCAGACTCTGCCGTGTGGGCAGGGTACTTTCAGTAGCATGCCAGGTTCTCCAGAGTAAGAACTAGATAATAAGATGTTGCACTGTGCGAATGCAGCCGTGCGATTCCGGGAGCTGGTTTTCTAGTCTCTGGGTCTTGGCCGTTGATGGGATTACACGGCGCCGGGAGCAGTTGGTGGGTATAACGCCTACATACTGGAAGATGGGGGATCTGGGTGGAGGAGGCCCCAGTCCTGATCCGAGCAGCCTTGGAGATCTCAGCCCCGGGTCCCACACACCTGGGTTCCTCTGCCGGTTCCTTCATGCGTGAGGCTATCTGAACGTGTGGAGAGTGGTCTTAAGCATGGCTGTGGCTGGAACCAGAGGTATTCAGCTGCAGGGGCTCTCCTAGGGGTGGGGAGGGAAACTCAACCCACCCTCCTCCAAGGGGCCCCGGTGAGGACAGCCAGGCGTGGAGGCAGGAGACTCTGCTCCAGTCTGATACACTGCAATTGTTTATCGACACCTTTTCCATTCTGTTCTCAACCACTTAGAGTTTGTTCCTGCGGCTTGTCTTGTTCCCTGGGACCAGGACAGTAGCAGAGGGATTATAAGGGAAGGTAATGTGGGATTTGTCTCCCATCATTGGTCCCCTGTCCTTTCAGTGTTGTTGTCACTCTTACGGATTTTGCACAGTTGGCTCTGGCGCTTGCACATGTGGGGCTTCATGGATCGCACTTGGTTACTCTGGTGGCCACACTGTGTGCCATGGGGTCTTCTGGGGCCAGGACTGCAGCTGGCTGCGTGGCGAGATGGGGTTGCCGGCAGCGACCCATTCCCAGGGGCTCCCAATTTTTTTTTAATTTTTATTAGTGAAACACCATGAGGTACAGTTGTAGACTTACACATTTTTGTGCTTGGGTTTCAGTTATACAATGATCGAGTACCCATCCCTCCACCAGTGCCCATCCTCCACCACCACGGGTCCCAGTATCCCTCCCACTCCCCACTCCTCCATCCCATCCTGCCTCTGTGGCAGGGCATTCCCCCTTGTTCTCGCTCTCCTTTTGGGTGCTGTGGTTTGCAAAAGAGGCATTGAGTGGAAATCATGTTTGGTCTATAGTCTGCTTTCAGCATGCTTCTCCCATCCTGGGAGGATCCTCCCAACACCCTTTACTTGGTGCTCCCTTCTCTATCTCAGCTCCCTTTTCCCCTAGCATGTGTGGCTGGCCTCCAAGCCGTGAAGCTACAAAGCAGAGCCTCATGTGTGCTCCTGGCTTTGAGCATCACTTGGCCTGTGCTAGCTGCCCTTGACGTTCTTTAAGTCAAATCTGCCGGTGTGTGTAAGAGACAAATATGAAGGGCTGGAGCGATAGCACAGCCGGGAGGGTGTTTGCCTTGCATGCTGTTGACCCGGGTTCAATCCCCAGCATCCCATATAGTTCCCTGAGCAACTCCAGGAGTAATTCCTGAGTGCAGAGCCAGGAGGATCCCTTGAACACTGCCAGGTGTGACCCAAAAGACAAAACAAAACAAAAAAGGGACAAATATTAAGTGGACGAGCAAATCAGTCAATGAACCCCTGTAGTAGGTTATTGCTGCATCATCATTGCTGGCCTTTGCAATTTTTTTAATAGGTTTAGGGTTTCCTGGGTTCCCTTTCCCCAGTCAGATCTGAAATGCTCATCCATGAACCAGGGCCCCTTGAGATGTCCAGCTCCCATTGTTTCTATCAGTACCGTGTCCCCAGTGTGTTTGTTGGTGACGTCACCTTGCTCATGCTGACGTCGTGCAGGCAGAGTCAACAGTTCACAGTTGATTTTCTGAAGCTTCATTTTTATTTGTACATTCACATGATCAGCTCTTTTCCTGGAAGACGATGACGCAAGTGAGTCTAGAAATGCCCCAACACCCCTCCAGAGCTTGGGCTGCAGCCTGCTTCTCTGTGGCTCCCGGTGGCTTCCCTGCCACCAAGAGGAGCCCAGCATATCACCGTCTGCGGGCGTCGAGGGGCCTCACTTAGATCAGAAAAAGGCTCAATGTTAAGGACCCTTTTGACTTACAAGTTTTTTTTCCCATTTATTTATTTATTATTAGTGAAGCACCATGAAGTACAGTTATAGACTTACAAATTTTTGTGCTTGGGTTTCAGTTATTCAATGATCAAGTACCCATCCCTCCACCAGCGCCCATCCTCCATCACCTCGGTTCCCAGCATCCCTCCCAAACCCCCATCCCCCCATCCCACCCTGCCTCTGTGGCAAGGCATTCCCTTTTGTTCTCTCTCTCTCCTTTTGGATCCTGTGGTTTGCAAGAGAGGCATTGAGTGGCAATCATGTTTGGTCTATAGTCTACTTTCAGCATGCATCTCCTATCCTGAGAGGATCCTCCCAACACCCTTTATTTGGTGCTCCCTTCTCCATCTGAGCTGCGTTTACCCCTAGGGTGTGCAACTGGCCTCCAAGTCATGGAGCAAAATTTCTGGTACTAATCTCGGCCACTCCTGGGTGTTAGTCTCCCATTTTGTTACTTTATTTTTCCCAGATGAATGCAATCTTTCTGTGTCTATCCCATTCTCTCTAACTCATTTCACATTAAGGACCCTTTGGGATGAGCCGCACCTCCATCCTTTCCTCAGAATGTGTCCTTAGCCCCGGGAAGCTGTCCCTGTCCTCATGTTCCCAGGATGTGGGGGGAGGGGGTCTCTGCACATCTGGACTGTTCAAGTCAGTTCAGCAGGTGGCCCCACTGTGTGCCCACCTCAGGGACATGGTTACTCCATGGTGGTTCCCAAAGTTTATCTCAAAATGTGTAATTGAGAGATACTCGTATTAAAGCTCTCGTCCAAAACAACTCATCAGTAAACAGTCTCACAGTGAGGATAAGTTTCCATCTAAGTAGTTGACAATAGATAAAGTGCACCTTTGAGAATATTAGCGGTTGCGTTTTGGTTGTATATGATACAGAATGAAGTTAGAGCTGTAATTTAGGAGTTCTATTTGTTCTAGCTGAGTCCTAGAGAAGAATCTAATATAAGAACCATAAAAATCACCTTCCTGGGACCAGCGCTACGCAAGCATATGTCGGGTACTTATCTTGCTTATGGCCAATCTACCAGTCCAGGCTTGTTGCCAGTCCAAATTGTCAAAGAAAATAGCATAATACAGAGAAGTTAAAAAATGCATAGGTATACATAGAAATAAAAGAAGTGTTGAAACAGTATATTGAAGTACACTGTAGGTTTAAAAAGTGAGAACATGAATTCGGAGAATGTGCTGATTCTAATTGAGTTTTATTGAAGAAAGTTGGATTTAAGCTGAGAAAGCTGTATATTGAGTGAGGTCAGTGATCTCATCGATAGTTCATTTACGTTAAAGTATTTAGAAACCACAGTCTTATATTAGCACACAAAATTTTTGGATTTACTCATAATCAATAAACATCTAAAGATGGGTCTTGAAGGAAATTCATTAAACAAAATCTGTTACATCAATTAAAATTCAAGACTGAACATCCATTGATTTTTTTTCTCCCATAAACAACACTTTGGGTACAGGAGTATTCTTTAGCATGATGACGTATGTTGATAGTTACTATAAAAGAAAACCATACAGATTTTCATGCAATCTGTTTTTTGAACAATGCTTAAAAATATAGGAGAAATTGGCATCTGCTTCCTAGTTTTCTTATGCCATTGGTGGGACTGCATTCCCTGCTATATCCTGGACAGGAGTTGGCTTCATATAGAAGGAAAAGGATGTAGCCATTCGGTCAATATGGTTGTTTAATGAGTAATGCATAGAATAGTCATTAAAGATTTATTTGATATACTTCCTTATTTTTGTCACCAATCCTTTTATATGTTGCTTATTTTAAATTTATCTCTCCTTTGCCTACTTGCTCGAGTAAAAAAGTAAAGGCCCTCCCGTTGACCATCGATTTGCTCGAGCGGGCCCAGTAACGTCTCCATTGGAGACTTTGTTGTTACTGTGTCTGGCATATCGAATACTCTCGGTAGCTTGCCGGGCTCTCCGAGAGGGGCGGAGGAATCGAACTCGGGTCGGCCATGTTGGCCGCTTGTAAGGCGAACGCCCTACCCGCTGTGCTATCGCTCTAGCACCAGAACATTTTTTAAAGTACAGAGTCAAAGGAAAATCCGCAGAAAATATTTTCAATGAATGTTTCTGGTTTATAAAGGTAAGTGAACTTCAATTACATTGCAAACATAACACATTTGGACTGCAAAGCCTTCCTGTGTGACAATACACACATTGACACACAACATAAGAAAATAGCTTGAAATACAAAAATACAGTTGTGATTCAGAAAATGGCACCAAATTAGAAGAGCTTTATTATTTAATATATCAATGTATATACATTATCCTTCCAAATAAGAAATTATTTTATTCCAATGTTTAAAGTGTAAGCTTCCAAAATGAATCCTTAATTTGTAAATTTGAACAAAATTTCTGCAAAGTAACACAATTTAATTTTGATCCTGACTAAAATACGCACCCTGTACCAATCACCTCTTTCACACAAAATGAACATTATAAATAAAACTTCCAAAAAAAAATCACAGACGTTTATTGCACATTGTATAGAATGCTTTGTCACTATGTGAAAGGCTTTCAGTCCTTGACTGTATTGCCTACTTATTACACCTTTTTTCCCCTTTTGGTGAGATTAGGGTTGCATCCTACAATGCTCAGGACTTACTCCTGGCTCTGTGCTCAGGGATCACTCCAGGCAGTGTTTGGGAACCTATGTGTAGTGTTGAGGATCAAATCAGGATCAGTACAGGCAAGTGTCTTACAGCTGTACTATATATCTTGACTCCGTGACCTTTCCTTTTGTTTTCAAATAGTTTTTTGCTCATAATTTCTGTAGGATTTTTGTTCAGCAAATGATTTTTCTATTTTTTCAAAAAAAGTCTATAAGTAAATTAACCTAAATGTGTTTATATACATGTTTAATAGTCTTAGTACTACTGTGTGTACGTATTCTGAAATAGGTATTTTTCTATTCATGGTTGACTGAATCTATGAATAAAGAAGCCATATAAATAAAGAAGACAACTTTTCGTCACCTATTATATTGCCCTGACATAATTAAAAATTGTTTTTAACTCTCCAAATAAAGCCAGACCAGGTAGCTACTAATTTGAAATATAATGAATTTTATATAGGGATGTCATCTGCGTTTCTTTGATTCCCCTCTCTTCTTTAGGAAAAAAAAGGATAAAGCTGTTGTGTGCCCAGTATAAATAAAGGGAAATATTTAGAGTATGAAATTAATTGTGCATTGCTGCAAAAAGAATGAAAAACTCTTTATTGTTTTCTATCCCTATTGTTTTGGCATTTTACATTATTTTTTTTCTCCCTTGATTTCCTAATGCTTGAAAAATAATTGACTTCTACTCTCTTTCACTACAAGACTCAGCCCTGATAAAAGAGGGTTCCCAAGGAAGAAGATTGATTTTATTTCTGAGTCTGTGGTTTGGACAGGCTTTGGCAGGACACACTGTCTTCTATCTCAGTGTCACCTGGGATAGCTCAAAAGCTCACACTGGAAGGACGAGTCGCCCACTACCCTTGAGGGCTTTTGAGGTATGATCATTAAATAAAATGGCATGTGTATAAAGCACACAGAACAGTCATTTCTACATAAGTACTTTGTGAAATAATTCATTTCACCAAGTAGTATGACACAGTAGTATATAAATTTTAGAAAGAGCCGACTTCACGGCCCAGAAAGTTACCAGGGGTAAAGCATGCATTACATAATCATAAAGGGTCAAATGGTCCAATAAATGAGAATAATTCTTAACGTGTACAAATCTCCCGACAGAAACTCAGACTGTGTGGAGCAAGGGCTATTGTAGATGAACCTCACTGACCTACATCGAAACGTCAGCCAGTACCTTTCTCCAACGTGGACAAAATCAAGTCTGCAGAAAATCAATAAGGAGAATAATTGAACTCAAGGCCGTCAGCCATCAGCCGGATACCCATGATGTAGGGAGACTAATTCATTCACCAACAGAAGAGTAAATAATTTTTTTTCTCGAGCTCACATGATCTATTTACAACATAGATCAGATTTGGAGTCATAAAACACAGTTTAGCAAATTAAAAGTGTGGGATCGAACGAGGGCTGATCTCAGATCTCAGTGGGATGAAACTAGAAATCAGTAATGGAGTGAAGGTTGGAAAAGCCCAAATATGTAGAGATTAAGTAATAACTTGCTTTGGGTGTATTGGTCAGGGGGCCTGGAGGCCATTCTTGGGACTCTGTGCCATGGGGCCGGTGGTCAGTGTTAGGGACTGAGCATTTGGCACCTCCAGAACTTTTGTGCCTGGAATCAGCCAGGCAACTGCTGAGTTTTGAGGCACCCCGGGCTGCTGGGGATTCACGTGGGGCAGCTGCCCTAAACCCTCTATTTGAGCTAGAAACAGACCCGCAGACCAATGGAACAGAGTTGAATATTCTGTCACAGACCCCCAAATATATGATGACTTAATCTTTGACAAAGGAGCAAGAAATGTGAAGTGGAACAGGGAAAGTCTCTTCGGCGAGTGGTGCTGGAAAAACTGGATAGCTACCTGCAAAAAAAAAAAAAAAGAACTCTAACCTCTGTCTAATGCCAGGCACAAAAGTCGGATCAAAGTGGATTAAAGATTGAGTGGTGGGAAGGATACTGGGATCTGTGGTGGTGGAAAATGGGCACTGGTGGAGGGATGGGTACTTGATCATTGTATAATTGAAATCTAAACACAAAAATTTGTAAGTCTACAACTGTACATCATGGTGTTTCAATAAAAATATAAAAAAAAATAATCTCAATAGCACAGCGGGTAGGGCGTTCGCCTTACAAGCGGCCAACATGGCCGACCCAAGTTCGATTCCTCCGCCCCTCTCGGAGAGCCCGGCAAGCTACCGAGAGTATTCGATATGCCAAACACAGTAACAACAAAGTCTCCAATGGAGACGTTACTGGGCCCGCTCCAGCAAATCGATGATCAACGGGAGGGCCTTTACCTTTACCTTTTTAATCTCAATATCAGACATGTATCCATAAGGAAAATGGAGGAAAATGGAGGTAGAACTCTCCACAACATTGAAGCTAAAAGCATCTTTAAGGATGAAACATCACTGACCATGCAAGTGGAAGCAAATATAAACAAATGGGACTACATCAAACTAAGAAGCTTCTGCACTTCAAAAGAAACAGTGACCAAAATACAGAGAGAGCCCATGGAATGGGAAAGAATATGTACCCAGTACCCATTTGATAAGGGATTAATATCCAGGATATACAAGACACTAGTAGAATGGTACAAGAAAAAAACCTCCAACCCCAACAAAAAATGGGGAGAAGAAATGAACAGAAACTTTCTCAAAAAAGAAATACAAATGGACAAAAGGGACATGAAAAAATGCTCCACATCACTAGCCATCGGGGGATGCAAATCAAAAAAACAATGAGGTATCATCTCACACCACAGAGACTGGCACCCATTCAAAAGAACGAAAGAAACCAGTGCTGGCGTGGATGTGAGGAAAAAGGGACACTCTTTCACTGTTGGTGGGAATGCCCACTAGTCCGGCCTTTCTGGAAAACAATATGGATGTCCTTCAAAAACTAGAAATTGAGCTTCCATATGACCCCACAATACCACTTCTAGGAATATATCCCGAGATGCAAAAAAGCACAGTAGAAATGATATCTGTACCTATATGTTCACTGCAGCACTGTTCAGAATACCCCAAATCTGCTAACAACCCTTGTGCCCTTGTTGTTAGAACAGACTACTGGTTAAAGAAACTTTGGTACATCATCACAATGGGAAACTATGCAGCTGGTAGGAGAGATGAAGTCATGAAATTTGCTTATAAACGGATAGACATGGGGGGTATCATGCTAAGTGAAATGAGACAGAAAGATAAGGACTGACCTAGAAATGCACTCAGTTGTGGAATGTAAAATAACGAAATGGGACTGACGCCCAAAGACAGGAGACACAAGGGCCAGGAATATTGTTCCATAGTTGGCAGCCTACCTCATGAGCTGCGGGAGAAGGCAGCTGGGATGGAGAATGGACCACTAAGTCAGTGATGGTTGGAGGGATCGCTCGGGATGGGAGGTGTGTGCTGAAAGTAGATAAAGGACCAAACGTGATGGCCTCCCAGTATCTGTATTGCAAACCATAGTGCCCCAAAGCAGAGAGAGATTATGGGGAATACTGTCTGCCATGGAGGCAGGGGGAGGGTGGGAAAGGGAGGGTGTACCAGGGATGTTGGTGGTGGGGAATATGCACTGGTGGAGGGATGGGTGTTTGATCATTGTGTGATTGTAACCCAAACATGAAAGCTTGTAACTATCTCCTGCTGATTCAAAAAAAAAAACATCCCTCTATTGGAGTGACACTTCCAAGCTATGTGTGGATCAAAGAGAAAACTCACTTGTTTGTTCATTGCAGCACTGTTTACAATAGCTAGAATCTGGAAAAAACCTGAGTGCCCGAGAATGGATGACTGGTTCAAGAAACTTTGGTACATCCATACAATGGAGTACTATGCAGCTGTTAGAAAAGATGAAGTCATGAAATTTACATACAAGTGATACTACACGGAAAGTAACATGCTAAGCAAAATGAGTCAGAAAGAGAAGGACAGACGTAGAAAGATTACATTCATCTGGGGAATATAAAGTAACAAAATAGGAGACTAACACCCAAGAGTGGACGAGATTAGTACCAGGAGTTTTGCTCCATAGCTTGGAGGCCAGCCACACATGCTAGGGCAAAAGGGAGCTCAGATAGAGAAGGGAGCACCAAATAAAGGGTGTTGGGAGGACCCTCCCAGGATGGGAGAAGCATGCTGAAAGTGGACTATAGACCAAACATGATTGTCACCCATTGCCTCTTTTGCAAACCACAACACCCAATAAGAGAGAGAGAACAAAAGGGAATGCCCTGCCACAGAGGCAGGGGGGGAATGGGGGAGATGGGGGATGGGAGGGATACTGGGATCCGTGGTGGTGGGAAATGGGCACTGGTGGAGGGATGGGTATTTGATCATTGTATAACTGAAACCCAACCACAAAAATTGTAAGTATACAACTGTACCTCATGGTGTCACTAATAAAAATTAAAAAAAGAGAAAGATTTCAGAATGTCAGGAACTCAATGAAAAGATGAATGGGACACATGTGAGGATCCAGTGACAGCAACGTGGCAAGGGTCAGTTGCAGTCTTGAATGCAGCCATTAGGAAAGAAAGGGGTGAGGCATGCCAATTTTTGGTCTTAGGAAAGAAGAAAACGGGAAGATCATATTAAGATTAAAAGAAAGAAAGCAAGCAGTGTAACCAAGTAATATTGAAAATAAGAACCCATAGACAGGACCTAATAAAAGGATCAATAAAATCAGACATGGAAGGCATGTTCTAAAGTCATCACAGCTTTTAACCAAAAAATTCAGGTCATCTATTATGGTTTAAGAAGTCAGTCTTTTTTTTTTTTTTTTAATTTTTACTGTTTGGGTTTGGGGATTGTCGCTTGCCCTTGCATGAGACCAATCTTGATTCAGGCCCTGGTACCTGATATAGTTCCCTGGGCCTGCTAGAAGAAACCCTTAGTGCAGAGCCAGGAGTCAGCCCTGACACTAACAGGTGTGGCCCCAAACAAAAATGTTCGGGGCTTGCTTCTGGCTCTGTGGTCAGGGCTCAGATCTGGCAGGACTCAAGGGCAGTGCTGGACATTGAACTCGGGGCAGCCCTGTGCAAAGCAAGCATGTTGTAATATGTAATATCTGTAATATCTCTCCTGCCCTGGAAGATATTCAAACTAGCCTTAAAATCTATAGTGTGTATCTACAAACTTACATCACATTTTTTTTTGTAAATCACAAGTTGGATTATGTTAAAACAATTTGTTTTTTATAGAGAAGCATTTCCTTTAACAAATTTCTTCTCCCAATTATGTCTTAAAATTTTCTAATATTTTAAAGAGAAAAATCCAATTTTGAGATATTTTTTAAATTTTTATTTTGGGTCCACACCCAGTAGTGCTTAGGGCTAACTTCTGGCTCTGTTCTGGGGATAGTTCTTGGCAGGTGGGGGGGTATGGGGGGTCCACACAGGGTAGCGGTAATTGAACCAAGATTGGCCTCATGCAAGGTAAGCACCTAAACTGCTGGATTATTGCTCTGCTTTGCAGTATTTTCCAAAGTTTTTGATTAGAAACACTAAGAAGTGAACAGAGTGGACCTTCCTCAGATTCTGACGTTGGATCCCAAAACTCTGATCAGGCAAGCAATCTTGGGGCAATGTAAGGGTTGGCTCGAGGTAGCAGAGTGGCTCTGCTGCTGCCTGGATGCAGTTACTTTGTACATCATTGTCAGACACATTGGCTCTATTGTAACCAGATTATTACCTAGGCTGTAATAAAACCAAACCACAGAAAGCACAGCCCAGAATGAAACATGTTTTACCTTCTGCTTTTGCTTTCAAGAATAGCCTGTTTTCATCATGCAGCTCTTTAATTATTACTCTTGTTTTGTAAACAAACGAAAACAGTACCAACTTGTAAAAACAAACATTGCTACTGATGAATTCATTATTTGAGTCTGTCTACATCTGAGCAAACATGGTAGTTTAGAGCAATCAGAGGGAAAAATCAACTTTGATGGTTGCCTTACACTGGGCTTGACCTTTGTAGGCAGAAACAGCTCTTAACTGGGTTTTCCTCCCCAAATTTGTTAAGTCGTCATCGGGAGCGGAGATGTTTGCCTTTTTTGATCTGATTTAACTCCTCCAAAGATTAAATCAAAGACATAGGGATGGGATTGCCCATTAATCTTTTTCTGTTTGTTTGTTTCCACTGGTTGATGTATCTTTTATCTTACATATTGAGAGAGCTTATTTTCCATAGTGACAAATAAATCTTATTCAATTATATATAGTTCAGTTATAATTTGAGCTCCTGCATATTTTCTGAATTATAAATACAATATTAGGTAGAAAGCCAATAATGTTTTATAGAAAAAAATTCAGTTTTCAGACTAGCCATTTGTACTCGCCATTTTATTCAATGAATATGACAGCAAGGGATTGTAAAGTTTTCTGTAGCATTAAAAATTCTTTCTAGAAGTTACCTTTTTATAATTTTTATAGAAAGTCATTTATTAAGTGTGTTTTAGTGCAGACTATTTCGGTTGCAAGTAAAATGAATGCATATTGTGGAATGTCAGTCTATTATCTCTTATCTAAGTAAGTAAAGTAAAGGCCCTCCCGTTGATCGTCGATTTGCTCGAGCGGGCCCAGTAACGTCTCCATTGGAGACTTTGTTGTTACTGTGTCTGGCATATCGAATACTCTCGGCAGCTTGCCGGGCTCTCCGAGAGGGGCGGAGGAATCGAACTCGGGTCGGCCATGTTGGCCGCTTGTAAGGCGAACGCCCTACCCGCTGTGCTATCGCTCCAGCCCATCTCTACTCCGCCTAATTACCTACTTTCACGTAGAAGGTTTCATATATCAATATTACAGGGATTCACTTCCTGGAGACAAATTCATTTTCTAGAGACAAAGAAGCCGTTTATCCTTATGGCTGGAGCAACTTGGGGAGGGCCTACTTCAACCATCCTCCTACTGCAAACAAACTTCCTTGCTTTTCAGTTTATAGAAATCTAAAATGGTCACTACCGGGAGCTTCAGACTTCCGTCTCCCACATTCCGGAGAACTGGGAGATGGAGATTAGGTTTGGGAGGAGAACAGACCTACCAAGCTGAAGTCATATTTTCATCCCAGAGCCAAGAAGAGTTAGTGTGATGATAGTAGGATTTCATTTAAAGGAAGTTGGTGATTAAACATAAAATAAAGTGCTGCGTTGGACCTCTGTGGGCAGAAAGGATAATTCCCTGAAAATAGTGCGTGACGGTGATTGTGCTTTTTGTGTGTATGTGTGGGCACGTATTTTCATGTATCTGTAGAAACTTTTTTATACTGTTGGGTGAGATTGTTGTTGTGGGTTGATTGGTTTGAATGAAATAAGATGCACCCAGAATTTGAAATTAGACCAAGGATGAGTAAATCTAAGATGAATGCATTTTCTTCTCTAATTGATTTATTATACTACATAAATATTCTTCCAGTTCATACAAAGAATTTACAGAATATACACTCATACTTCTTTATTCTGATAGAGTATTAATTTCAAATAAATACATACTCCTATTTTGGGTAGGTAATAATATTCTACGTTAGCCAATGAGTTTATTTTTTAGAATGATAATTGCGATTTTTAAGCTCTATACTATATATACTACATGCTAAAAATCACATTAGGTGAAACTTTGAGATCCTAATATATGGCAAAATTGACAGTTTATAAATAAAAACTGATGTTTATGAGAAATCTTCTGAGAGAATTAAAAACTTTTTTATAGTTCACCCCAAATAAAATTACAATTATCTTTTATAAAATAAATGATTATAAAATAAATTATTAATTTAAGACAACACTGCTTTCTCTGAAAAACAACAACAACAAAAAAAACACTGTCCTCCCATTGTTCATCGATTTTGCTTGAGCGGACCCAGTAACGTCTCCATTTTTTTTTTTGAGACTTGTTGTTACTGTGTTTGGCATATCGAATACATCACGGGTAGCTTGCCAGGCTTTGCCATGCGGGCGAGAGACTCTCGGTAGCTTGCTGGGCTCTCTGAGAGCGGCGGAGAAATCGAACCTGGCTTGGCTGGGCTGGCTGTGTGCAAGGCAAACGCCCTACCGCTGTGCTATTGCTCCAGCCCGCTTTCTCTGAATGTAAGTAAAACCAGCAAACTTTACTTCCGTTATGTTCATACTTCCAGTTTCTAAGGTTTAGAACTTCATTTCTTACACAAATCACTGTTAGGGTCAGTGATTAGCAAGTTACTTCCTCAGCAGAGGCGGCTAGTTGGTACTCCTTCAATGCAGACAGTCCTCCAACAGCAGAGGTATTTGGCTGAAGACATTCCAGTGCTTTCAATTCAACTTAGAACTAAGTCCATCTAGATATTTCCAAAACAGTCAGCGATAATCTTTTTTTTAAAAAAATCAACAAAATTAGTCTTTGCACTTTTAATTGAGTGTGAAGAAAAGGGTAGGATATTGGTAATACCAGATCTAAATCTGACAGTTATTCATATGTGTTGCAAATAACGTGAACCAATTCTGTGAGTGTGTTTTTTTCTGACATCAGAGAGTTAGATGGGTTTTCAAATATAAAATCTGAGACCTGCAATGTTCCAAATCATTGTAAAAATGAGGCAACGTAAATCATCAGGTCCATTCAGGTCCAAATGAAGTGAAAAATAACAACCCAGTAATCTGACTTGCAAAAACTTTAGCACTTAAGATTAAAGATGAGAGGATGCTGATTAAAATAGGGGTGAGTGTGGCTGCCATTATCAACTTTATGGGGGCAAACCTTTCTTCTTGGGGAGTGTCCATCACTTCTTCAGTGAGAGAACGAACAGGTTTCATCAGTGACCACTAGGGTTGCATTAGTTTGAGTTCGCTTTCCAGGACAGGCAGTGGATTGCCCTTGGCTTTATAGACTAAAATTCAAGCTTTCATCTGAAGTTCATTTCACAAGGAAAGTGAAGTAAAGCAATACTTTGAGGTCTGGAAGTTGGAGACTACTCCAGTGTTTCCTGCGAGGGGTTCACTATTTCCTGAGTTCTTAAAGGTCTGGAAGGAAGGAACTCTTGGTGACCTCACAGAATAAGCAATGCACTGGCCTGGAAATGATGCCTTTCATCTTTGCACTTGTATTTCTTCTTTCATTTTTATTGTTTTTACAAGGATTTCATTTCTTTGTTCTTCTTCCTGGTGATTGTTGCGCAGGTTTTACGACCTTACTTTTACAGTTCTCTGTGATTGTTTGTTTCCTCTTCATTGATGTCATTTTTATTTGAGGGGAACACCTGGCAGTGCTCAGGGCTTACTCCTGGCTCTGTGCTCAGGGACCACTTCAGGCAGAGTTTGGGGTTTCATGATTGAACTAGTTTCAGCTGTGTCCAGATCAAGTGACTTACCCACTTTCAGACTCAAGCCTGAAAGTTTTTTATAATATTTTTGAAGTCTTTTGCTTAATATCATCTTTTTAAAGATCTTTACATATTGCTTCTTTAAAAATTATTTCTGCTTTTTGGGTCACACCTGGTGATGCACAGGGGTTACTCCTGGCTCTGCACTCAGGAGTTATTTCTGGCGGTGCTCAGGGGATCATGTGGGATGCTGGGAATCCAGCCTGGGTCGTCTGCGTGCAAGGCAAATGGCCTACCGCAAAGCCCTACCCGCTCCCGCTGTCCTATCTCTCTAGTCCCCTACATATTGCTTTTGTTAGCATAATTCAAGAATGACAGAAATCAAATGTCATCTATTTGGATCTGTTTCTCTGATCTTCCTACTCAAACTGCCTCCCAACAAAATTACTTTAGCACATTATGCTGTTCGCTTTTATTACCATATTTTATTAAACCATAGATTTTCTTGACTGTGTCTTAATGCACATGTTTATGGTTCGTAGTTTTGATCTACACTGTAAGCTGCCTTATGCCAGGAATTCTTACAGTCATAAAAACTTGCCAGTGCTGTTGTTCTAAAAGTGTGTAATCTCAAAATGATTCAATAAAATTTTTGTTAAAAAAGAAAGAGGCCAAGATAAATGATTATGCATATTTCTCGAAAGACACATATATTGTACTACCGTTATTTCTTAGAAGCAGTTGACATTTTACCTGAACTACTTACACAGGCATTCATAGATGATTATAAAGTAATAAACCGAAGGTTCATCCTATGCATGTTAGAATACAAGTCTTCAGTAATTAATAAAAAGCCGCTGAAGTGCCTGGGATATGGCCTGGTGTAGAGTGAACACCATGACTCTGGGCTCAGTAGAGTGGTATAGAGTGAACACCACGACTCTGGGCTCAGTACTCACATATCATCGTCACCAAGTAGCAACAGGTGCTGCTCCCAAACAATTTTTATCATCAATAGCTCCAGATATCTTTAAATTTATTTTCCTATTGATCATGTGAAAATCCATATTAAATCATGCAGTTAAATGACTCAATTTTTTTAAGGGGAAAGTGAGTTAAGTCAGCATGAGTTAACGAAGATGGATCATCCTAGTTAATCAGTTGTAGTATTGATATTATATAGCTAAAATTTTATATTGGTAAAGAAGACAAGACTGACTTTATAAAGCATTATCTGTCCTTCCTGATGGTAGTCTTGAGAATAGTATTATAGATATGTCCGAAGCACAGAAAGGTCTTGCCAAACTTAAAATATAACTATAAGCTACACATCAAGTTACATACTTTCTCTGCATTTAGTTGCAAAAAATTTTTAACAGGGAAATGCATGTGACATGATATTTTTAAATTTACTAAAGCTTTTTTTGGGGTAAGCTTAAGTTTATGATTTATAAGTTTGTCACTGATGCAGAAAGCATCCGTTTCCAGCTATAGATTAGGGTACAAAAACTATTGGTTATAATTTTCCAGTGTTAATGTATCATGTAAAATAACTTCATTTGTAGTAATTTGGAGTACTGATGTTCAGAAATCTTGGTCATAGTATTTCATTTCTTCCACTGGAGATGGTTATTTGCCTTAAATTGGCTTATTTATAATCTGTTAAAAATTAGGGAAATGTGTATTTTTAAAGAGTTGAATATCATCTGATAATAGTTGGGCTTTCTCCTCAAATTTAACAATTTCTTATAAAATATTCTTTAAAATATTTGGGGAATATTATTCTTTAATTGTTCCAATAGTGTTCAGGATCCTACCTACCTCTCTGATTCATGGGCCCACCAGAGTGCTCGGGGGTCCACAGGGGGTTCTGGCCATGGAACTGGGTCCCCATATGAAAGACATTCATTCTACCCCTCTGAGCTATTGCCTTTGCCCCTGGACAAAAACTGAATTTCTGCTTATACATAGATGTTTGCGGTTTCCTTAGATTAGAGCTCAGAATTTTAGACACAATAAATTATTCTCTGCTCTTTCTGTGTACTTTATTTTAAGAAAATATGGTATCAGAGGGGCTGGAGTGATAGCACAGGGGGCTGGAGTGATAGCACAGTGGTAGGGCGTTCGCCTTACAAGCGGCCAACATGGCCGACCCGAGTTCGATTCCTCCGCCCCTCTCGGAGAGCCCAGCAAGCTACCGAGTGTATTCGATATGTCAGACACAGTAACAACAAAGTCTCCAATGGAGACGTTACTGGGCCCGCTCGAGCAAATCGACAATCAACGGGAGGGCCTTTATGGTATCAGAATGCTGCAATAGTAAAGCATTATCACAATAGCACAATAGTCATGCTAGTGGTAAAGTGGGAAAACTGAATTGGGTTCGGTTCCTGATACCACTCATGGTTCCTGAGAACCACTGAAAATGACCCTTGAGCACAGGCTTAAGAGTAGGATGGGGCCTGAACAAATGAATTTTATTTTTAGGAAAACCTCATATTTAAATTTTGATTTCTGAAAGATCATTTCTCATGTAAACACCTTGCTTGTCTCCTAAATTATTATATTGCCAATCTAATATATCTATATATGTATTACATATATATGATATGCAAACATCATTATAGGTATGTAGTATTATCATTATATATACGTCATATATATTCATAGAAGAGAAGTTAACATAATACCGGCATGGGTGTACATTAATATATAAAAATCATCTATTGTGATTTGTTTTCTTTGTATTTTTCCTATTTCATTGACAATTTTTGCACACTAGAAAAATTTTTTAAAAAAAAAGCAGAGAGATTTAGGAAAAAGTCATTCAAAGCACATATTTAGTAAATAATGACCAGGTAGGGCATTTGCCTTGCACGCAGCCAACATGGCTGACCCAAGTTTGATTCCTCCGCCCCTCTTGGAGAGCCCGGCAAGCTACCGAGAGTATCTCGCTCGCACGGCAGAGCCTGGCAAGATACCCGTGACGTATTCCATATGCCAAACACAGTAACAACCAAGTCTCACGATGGAGACGTTACTGGGCCCGCTCAAGCAAATCGATGAACAACGGGAGGACCGTGACCGTGACCGATCAGTAGGTACATTTTTCTGAGGTCATATGTTTTGGAAGTAACTAGCACAAAATGAAATGAGCGCTGTTTAAGAAAGTGAAATCTAGTCACCTTTGTAGTAAGGTCTGCTATACTGAATCAAAATATGACAGGATCACTGTGGATTTCAGAAGCTCAAATGTGAGTGCATAGATCTGTGTACATGTCTGCGCTTCTCAATGTCTGTTTTCTGACAGTAGGGTTAGTGTGACAGGTGATGATCTGAATCAATATTTATGAATGCTAAATCAGGTGTGCTTAGGGGAAAAGGGAGATCAGATAGAGAAGGGAGCACCAAATAACGGGTGTTGGGAGGATCCATCCAGGATGGGAGAAGCATGCTGAAGTAGACTATAGACCAAACATGATTGCCACTCAATGCCTCTTTTGCAGACCACAACACCCAATAAGAGAGAGAGAACAAAAGGGAATGCCCTGCCACCGAGACAGGGTAGGATGGGGGGACGGGGGTGGGAGGGATGCTGGGACCCGTGGTGGTGGAGGATGGGCGCTTGTGGAGGGATGGGTACTTGATCATTGTATAACTGAAACCCAAGCACGAAAATTTGTAAATCTACAACTATACCTCATGGTGTTTCACTTAAAAAAAATAAGAATATTTTAGGACAAAAAGTCATTTCTGTAAAAAAGTGAAGGTGAATCATACCTAATATAAATGTCAGTTGCCTATGAAACTTCGGTTTACATCTATTTTATTCAGTTTTAATTCTGAAATTTCAACAGCTAGGAGTAAAGTGTGAATATTTGAAACATCTTTGTATGTGTGAAAGATGTGTTCAGCCCAGTATTGGAGTTTCTGTGGAGTGGGAGTGTTCTTTTTGCTTTGAGTTTCTGTGGGGACCGTGCCTTGGATGATTGCATGCTCAGGGCCCATTCCTGGTGATGCCCAGGGAGCACACGACATTTGGGGGGAGGGAGGGGGAGCTCACCCCCCCTCCCCAGCAGTGCCCCTGCACAATGCTTGGAGCCTCTTTCTCCCCCTTGTCAGTCTCTTTGCGGTTACAAGTTGGTGCTGATTCAAACAACCACTAACAGGAAACACTTTTGTAACTTTCTAAGTATCTAATGTCTGGGCTGCAGAGAGTATAGCGGGCAGGGCACTTGTTTTTGCACACAGCTGACCTGGGTTCGAGCCTCGGCATCTCCTATGCCTTCCCCCTCTCCCCCCGAGCCTGGCAGGCGAGATCTTGAGCACAAAGCCTCTCCTTCCTGCTCAAACCCCTCATCTGCAGGGCAGCCAACAGGCTGTCTCGGCGCCAACCTCATGGAAGGGAACGGTTTGGCGAACCTTTTCTTTTAGGCATTTCCCTCAGCCTTCTAATTCCAAGTGGCTTTTTCTTTTTTTCTTTTTTATTTATTATTAGTGAAATACCAGGAGGTACAGTTATAGACTTATAAATTTTGGTGCATGGGTTTCAGTTATACAATGATCGAGGACCCATCCCTCCACCAGTGCCCATTTCCCACCACCATGGATCCCAGTATCCCTCCCACCCCCCAGCCCCCCCACCCCACCCTGCCTCTGTGGCAGAGCATTCCCTTTTGTTCTCTCTCTCTCTTATTGGGTGTTGTGTTTTGCAAAAGAGGCAATGGGTGACAATCATGTTTGGTCTAGAGTCTACTTTCAGCTTGGATTTCACCAAGTGGCTTTTTAAAAATGGGTGACCTTTGATATTGACTATTTTTGGGAAGGAAAAAAACAATCTTACTAGAGGGGTAGCAGAGGCAGAACCTGCGATTCTAAATCCCCTGCTGAGCAGACGATTCTCATCCATCTGGATGGTATTTCTCTGTAAACTACCTTTAACGGTTTGCTTGGGGCAGCCAAATTCCCCTCTGGAGAGGAAAAATTCTATGAACAAAGCAAGTATTTTACGACAGAAACGGGCAAAGAAAAAAGATTTAATTAAGCCAGAACCTTCCCTGTTTCTCCCCACTGTATCCATAAGCGAAAAATAACCTTCGGGTTGGAGCTTATTCTGTGGCATGAGTTTTATTCTTCCCTCTGCTTCTCTTTCCAGCCGAACGATGATCCTAGAAAACGAGCTGTGGGCAGCGTGCCTTATTCGTTCTTTCTCTCTTTCTTTGTGACCTGAGTTTCATCCCGTTCACCCAGATTCTCTCTACGAACTTACTCTCATTGCAGGTCTACACAGTGAGCCATCCTCACCCTTTTGAACTTTCACTAGTTTAAATAAAAACATAGGTAGGGAACCCTGAAGTCTGTATTCCAATGTTGCCTGAGGCTAAGGATGGCCTCTGGTCCCTTTTGTTCACAAGTGCGCTTGGCTGAGTCTGACATGGTGGGAGGAGGTGGGATAGCTGGAGTCGGGAGGTGTCCAGCGCCTCAACAGCTCTTGGTGTCTCTGGGAGTAGCCGTGAGGACCGGACAGCCTCTGGAGATGAGAGGGGTTTTCCCAGGAAGACATCGGAAGGGGGATCCCAAGGTTTGGGCTAGGAAGCTGGGAGCTTGGAAGCCCACGCACAGACTGGGGAAGCCCGTTTGTGTTTTAGCATCTCCCAAAATTCACTTTATCAATCCTGCTTCAGATTCATCTTGACTGAAATTAGATTTGTGGGGTATCTATTCCCCTTTCGTGCCACACAGAGTCTTATTTATTTATTTATTTATTTATTTATTTATTTATTGGGTTTGGGCCTCCTCCAGCATGCTTGGGGCTTATTCCTATCTCTCGGGTCAGGGATCATATTATAATAGCATTATATTATAATCGTATTATAATAGCACTGCACTCTAGCACTGTCCTCCCATTGTTCATTGATTTGCTCGAGCGGGCACCAGTAACATCTGCATTGTGAGACTTGTTGTTACTGTGTTTGGCATATCAAGTATGCCACGGAGAGCTTGCCAGGCTCTGCCATGCGGGCGGGATACTCTCGGTAGCTTGCTGGGCTCTTCTCAAGGGATGGAGGAATCGAACCTGGGGTGGCCTTGTGCAAGGCAACCACCTTACCTGCCATGCTCTCCCTCCAGCCCAAGTGTATTATAATACACATTGAATATTCAGACAGTGGTATTTGTATACCTTTTGCTCTTTGGAGTCATAATTTCAATGATTTTGCCACCCTGTGTTTGCAGAACCCGGGTCTTCCTAACGTGAAGACACCATCTTGCATGTTTCTTTCTGAGAATACAGAGTATTTCTCTGCTAAGTTACCTGGGAAGCTCCAGAAGAGAGAGACGTGATGGGCTCAGGGTCGCCAAGCCCTGGGCAGAGCAGAGAGCAGCAGAATGTTTGCTAATTCCTGGTCATTCCCTTATGTCCAGTCCCCTGGTTTCAGGAGGTAGTTTAGGCTTCTGTCTCCCACCTGGGACAATGATTCTGCACTCAGAGGTAGGGTGTGAGATCTGCAGAAATCACCGCAGTCATTGGGTAGGAAAGGGAACTTTGGGATCAGAAACAAGTGCAGTTGGGAAGGGCGCCATCAGCAGTAGTTGTAGAGCAAGCTCCAGTTTTTTTTTTTTGTTTGTTTGTTCATTTTTGTAAATGTAGAAAACAAGAGGGTTGGAGTCATAGCACAGCGGGTAGAGAGTTTATCTTGCACAAGGCCCACCCGGGTTCCATTCCTCCGCCCCTCTGGGAGAGCCCAGCAAGCTACCAAGAGTACCTGGCCACACAGCAAAGCCTGGCAAGCTCCCCGTGGCATGTTTGATATGCCAAAAACAGTAACAAGTCTCACAATTTGTTGTGAGACATTCCTGGTGCCCTCTTGAGCAAATCGATGAACAACGGGAGGACAGCGCTACAGAGCTACAGAGAACAGGAGAAATAGAAGAAAAAGAAAAATAATTGTCAACATATTTCTTAAGTCTAACCTTTTTTACTTGTCTGAGAACATGCTGGAGAATATTCATTTTTAAATCTTTCTACTCAAAATCTGGACACAGAACATCAGCATTTGTACTATATGATAAGGGATTAGTGATCTGGAATACATTCACGGAAAATTATTGACATTTTTCAACAGTATTCCAGTGTCCTCTATATTTTTTTGAGCTGAACAAAAGGCAGACATTTCTCAGCTGGGCAGAGCGTTTATATAAGCATGAAATTATTTTGTTGCAGATAAATGAGAACTTTTGAGGTTGTTTCTCACATTTTAACCAAAGGACATGAAAGTGGCAAACTTTTAGGCATGTTTTCCAAGGAGAGGAAGCAGCAAATACTCCCTGAATAGCTGTATCTCTTAGTATATTGGCCCATGAAAACCAGAAGAATATAGTGATACTTGGGTCAATGATATACATATCACTGTCACTGTCCTACCGTTGTTCATTGATTTGCTCGAGTGGGCCCAGTAACATTGTGAGACTTGTTACTGTGTTTGGCATATCAAATCTGTCATGGGTAGCTTGGCAGGCTTTGCCGTGTGGGTGAGATACTGTCGGTAGCTTGCCGGGTTCTCTGAGAGGGGCGGAGGAACGGAACCCGGCTCGGCCATGTTGGCCGCTTGCAAGGCCAATGCCCTACCTGCTGTGCTATCACTCCAGCCCATATATATATATATATAATATATATAAATATATAATATACAAATATTTATATATAAATATATATTTAAATATACGTATTTATATATATATTTGGTACCATACAATTATGAGCAATTAATTCTTCTAAATACCTGTTTTTGAATCTGCTAGTTTCCTTAATTGGTACTGTATTCTTAATTGAATATAATATACATTTACGAAATAGAACATGGTCATTTTTTAACAAGGGCATTTTTGCCGTCCTTGATCTACACATTTTTATATGAATTTTTAACCTGTTTGTATGTCAGGAATTGCATTGAGCATTAGTGGAATCTAATTTTCCTCTCGTTTCCCTTATTCTATTTTGCTGCAGAGAATCACGATTTTAGTATAAGTACTTATTTCTGAAAAGAAAGTGTTCATAGTAGATTTCATTCTCACTCGGTAAGGCACTGAAAGAAGATTTAAGGATGTTTCTAATTTATAGTAAAAGTACAGATGTCATAGTGCTAGCAGGTATCTCCCCCATGATCCCATATATACAAAACCCTTCAGCGTCAGAGGAGGAGGAGGCGCTGTTCTGGGGACAGACCCTGTGATCGCCACCTCCTGCACAGGGGTCTCCCATACTGGCCCTTAGCTGTGACTCTGCTTTCTATTCAGGGAAGAAAAGCAATCATTTTGATTGAATTGCTTTAATAAATTCAAATGTAATTTGATCTTAATCTTTATTTTGTTCCATGTCAAACCAGTACTAATAATCGATACTAGAAGTGTTGCTCCCTATTAGTTTCCATCCAAAACTTACACCGTAGTTCATATTTATTAAATAAGCAAACAATATATTTATCCAAAAATGCATATGAAGTGTTTTTTTTGGTTATATAAACAAAGCTGATACTAATTTAGACCACTGATCATTGGAACACACAATATAAATGAGTAGATATGTATATTACATGATTCTAATGACCCAAGAAATAATGCCTGGGTAAGGCACTGGCCTTGCACATGGCCGACCGTGCTCTGATCTCCATCATCACAAACGGTTCCTCATAGCCCCCCAGAACGAGCCCTGTGCACAGAGCCAGGAGTAAACCCGGAGCACTGCTAGGTACGACAAAACAAAACAAAACAACCCCAAACAAAACAAAAAAAATCACCAAAAAAGCCCCCCTCAAAACATGACTTATATGATGTGAAGTCTAAGAGATTGATTTAAGTTAACAACATGGAAACCCATTCCGTGGCTTTTGAAAACATGAAGGACGGATGCGTTTAGTGCTAGAGCCTTTGCAAGGGCTAGAACAAGGTATGAACTGCAGAGCGTGAGTTATAAATCCCAGTGCACTTGTAGACTGCCCAGAGAGAGTCCCTGTCCCACAGGAAAATCAGGGATGGATGGCAGGAAATTGTGTCAGAGAAATCCAGGAGCCTTAACTAAGGCGTTCTACCTCCAAAACTGAGACCACAATTCCGAAGTGTCCGTATTCTTCAATCATCCATTTCTTTGTCTCCTTTGCGTGGAATTACCATTTGCAGTAAACAGAAGATGTGTCTCATGACCTAAAACTCCACCACTACCAGTTCCCCCAGTAATTTATTTCTTCACTTTCAGAGTCTTACTTGGAGCCAGTGTTCTGTGACGCTGTTCACTCTTCTCCCGTGAATGTCTGTGACTCTGTCTTTTAACCACACTGCGGGTTACGGCCTTCAACACAGCTTTCCTCTCTGTCTACTGTGTTCAAGGATGATAGTGCTTTGCCAATTCTAAGCACACAAAGGGGTGTGTAATCATTTTATTTTTTCCTTGCCTCTTGAACACGGATTATAAAGACATCTGTCTAACCTCACTAATCAGTCCTATGTGTCTGGCAGCAGAATCAGGAACTTTTATTTGGAACCAAAATGCACGCTCCCATAGGTGTCATTTATAATATTTAGCATGTATATATGGGAATATTCTTTTTTATTCTGGGATATCAAAGGGGATAGTGACTTGAAAACCCTTTCTTGGTACATTTTCTTGAAACTGTTGGATTCCTTAGGGCCTGTCTTGGGCTGTGCAAGATAAGAAATATGTTTATTCTAGGTATCTTTATTTTCGTTGAAATTTCTGCTTTGTGATCTGTGCTCCTGGGGTCCCGTAAACTGCTCTACTTCTCCTTGTGACTAAATGCAGAAGTGTTTAGTGCAAAATAGCTTGTCAATGGATGCTGGGAAGACAGAAAAAGATTAGAGATAGGGACAGGTATGATATCACTGATAGTAGTTCCTGAAACTATTCTAAGATTTCCAGTATTAACTCACTGAATATTCATACCAAGCCTGTTATTATTGCCATCTTTCACATAAATAGAAAGAAGCAGAGGGGACTGGAGCGATATAGAACAGCAGGGAGGGCGTTTGCCTTGCACGCGCCTGACCCAGGTTCGATTCCCAGCATCCCATATGGTCCCCTGAGCACGGCTGGGAGTCATTCCTGAGTACAGAGCCAGGAGTAATCCCTGTGCATCGCCAGCTGTGACCCAAAACGCCAAAAAATAAATAAATAAAATAAAAAGGAAGCAGAGAACTGTTTTGTTGTCTGCTTTTAGATTTTATAATTCAGAAATCATATTTAATCACATGCAGAAAACCAACCTGTACAACGATGTTTTTAGGACCAGCTATTTCGTCTACTCAGTTTTTTATTTTAAAATTTTAACAAATTTTAATAAAAATTTAATAAAAGATTATTTTTCTATCATGGGTTATAATGGTTAAAGTTGATGTGTTGTAGTTGCAGCACTAATCAACCCCTCCCCCATGTCCTTCAGTCGCAGTTTCCTCCCCAAATCTCTTGGCCCCGGGTTCCTTGACTATGACTCGGGATTCGTTTCCGTGTTCTATATTGAATCCCTTTGTTTCTTTGCACTGCATATGAGTGATATCAATTTGTATTTACCCTTTATGTTCTGGTTCATTTACCATGATACCATCCAATTCTGCTGAAGCTGAAGCAAACCACACAATTTGTCTTTGCTCACAAGGAAATAGTCTTTCTCCATGATCACATACCACACTCCCTTCATCTCGTGCATCTCTTATTGGCTTCTGGGGTGATTGCCAGCTCCTGGTTATCTTAAATTCACATTAAGAATTCATCGAGAGCCTGGGTCTCTACGAATGTTGTTATGGCTGAATGTTTTTGTGCTTTTGTGTTATTCATTGGACCACAGGGTTGGATGGATGTTCTGTCCGTAGTGTTTTGAGAAGTCTCCAAGTCACTGAAAATCAGACTTTTAGACTAATACTCTGTATGAACACTGATACAAAAATGCTCAATAAAAGTGACAAACGAAATGCAATACATTCAACTTATTCTATGCCATGATCACATGGGGTTTACCCCACGGACAACACAGATGATTCAACACTCAAATAAATTAACGTGCTACAATGAAGTAATGAAGGAAAGTAAAGATCCCAAATAATCACCTCCATAAATCAAGATAAAGTGTTCAAGATTAAATATGATTTTTGAATTACAAAATCTAAAAGCAGAGAACAAAGCAGTTCTCTGCTTCCTTTTCCCAGAGATGTTGTCCCAACGAAAGAGTTGTATTAGCAGAGAATGCTAGCTTTTGTCTTTTAAAAAATTATATTCCACTCAGCTCTTAACTGTTTTTCATGTGTATTAATTAAGCCAACCATTCTTGCTGGTATGAGGTAATAGCTCATACATTTTGATTTGCATTTTCCTGGTAATGTGATGGTGAATAAGTTTTCATACGCCCTTGGCCATTTTCATGTTAAATAATGATAGTAAAAATGGACATACTTCTCTGTACATGGTCTTAGAGGAAAGTTTTCAGTTTCTCCCCACTAAGGATTTTAGCCGGGGGATTGTTTTATATAGTCTTTATAATGCTGAGGAAAGTTTTTTGGTTTCCATCTTGTTGAGTTTTTCATCAGGAATGGGTACTGAATCTTTTGGAACACTTTATCTTGATTTATGGAGGTGATCATTTGGAATATTTGCTTTCCTTTATTACTGCATTGTGGTACATTAATTTATTTGAATGTTGAATCATCTGTGTTGTTCCTGGGGTAAACCCCAATGTGATCATGGCATAGAATACGTTGAATGTATTGCATTTCGTTTGTCAGACTTTTATTGAGCATTTTTGTATCCGTGTTCATCCAGAGTATCTGTCTAAAGGTCTGATTTTCAGTGATGTCTTGATATGAAGGTTGTTGTCAGCCTCGCAGACGCTGGGAGATGTCTTGTTCACTCCGCTTCTCAGAGAACTCGCGAGGGGCGAGGGTTAGTTATCTCTGAAGATTTGGAAGATCTCAATTAAGAATCCTTGGGCCTTGGCTTTTGTTCTGGGGGTAATTTTGACAACTGTCTCAACTCCTTTGATAGGAAAATTAAGAAGTTCTGAAACACCCTGCTTCATCTTGGGAGTTGTAAGACTAAAAATTCGACTTTTTCTTGTAAATTTTCTAAGTCAGTGATGACAGTTGTTACCACTTCTCTTTTATGATCTTCTGTATCCCGAGTTTTATGTTGTAAATTCTCCCCCTTCTGTACTTACTCAATTTATCAGCTTCTCTCACTCTCTTTCTCTCTCTCTGTCGGTCTATCAGTCTGTCTCTTTCTCTCTGTCTCTGTCTCTCTCTATCTCTGTCTCCCTGTCTTTCTGTCTCTCTGTCTCCCAGAACAAGAATGCTTGGTTTTATTAACTTTGAATCATATTTTGATTTTGGCCTCATGTTTTTACTCCCTTCCTCCTTCTTACTTTGGCTCCTTTGTGGCTTTTATTCTGCTAATGAAGCCTGATACCAGGCCGTTTGCATCCGTCCTTATTGCCTGCTTGATGCCTCTCCTGAGCTTACCATGACTTGCTCTCTGAGTCCTGATTTTGCTGTGTTCCTTGAGATCTGATCGCTTGCATCTTCATTCTCCTCTACAACCAGGAATCTTTTTCTTTTGATTTTTATCTTTAACCCAGAAGTTTTTATTTATTTATAATTTTACTGAATCACCATGAGATAGTTATAAGCTTTCATGTTTGGGTTACAATCACACAATGATCAAACATCCATCCCTCCACTAGTACACATTCCCCACCACCAACATCCTGGTATACCCTTCCATTTTCACCCTCCTCCTGCTTCCACGACAGACAATTTTCCCCATACTGTCTCTCTAATTTGGGGCATTATGGTTTTCAGTACAGATACTGAGAGGTCATCACGTTTGGTCCTTTATCAACTTTCAGCACACATCTCCCATCCTGAGCGATCCCTCCAACCATCATTGATTTAGTGGCCCCTTCACTATCCCTGCTGCCTTCTCCACCAGCTCATGAGACAAACTTCCAACTATGGAGCAATATTTTTGGCCCTTGTTTCTACCGACCTTGGGTGTCCATCTCATATCATGTTATTTTTATCTTCCACAAATGATTGCAATCCTCCTTTGTCTGTTCCCGTCTTTCTGACTCATTTCACTTAACATAATATTGTCCATGCCCATCTACTTATAAGCAAATTTCATGACTTGATCTTTCCTAACAGCTGCATAATATTCCATTGTGTAGATGTACCAAAGTTTCTTTAATCAGTCGTTCGTTCTCAGGCACTCAGGTTGTTTCCAGATTCTGGTCATTGTGAACAGTACCGCAATGAACATATAGGCACAGATGTAATTTCTACTTTTTTTTTTTTGCATCCTTGGGATTTTTTCCCAGAAGTGGTATTGCGGGGTCATATGGAAGCTCAGTTTCTAGTTTTTGAAGGACTGTCCATATTGTTTTCCAGAAAGGCTGGACTAGTGGGCATTCCCACCAACAGAGAAAGAGGGTCCCTTTTTCCCCACATCCACGCCAGCACTGGTTGCTTTTTTTCTTTTGGGTGTGTGCTAGTCTCTGTCGTGTGAGATGATATCTCATTGTTGTTTTGATTTGCATCTCCCTGATGACTAGCAATGTGGAGCATTTTTTCATGTGTATTTTGGCCATTTGTATTTCTGTTTTGAGGAAACTTCTGTTCATTTCTTCTCGCAATTTTTTTATGGGATTGAAGTGTTGTTTTTTTATTTTCTTATAAAATTCTACTAGTGTCTGGTATATCCTGTATATTAATCCCTTATCAGATGCAACCCAGAAGTTTTTAACAAGCATATTGTTCAACTTCCAGAGGATTGAAGTTTTTCCAGTCTTCAGTTTGTGGTTAATTTCTTACAATAGACGATTGTGGTCAGATATGATTCAGTGTGATTTCTTATTCCTTTGATTTATGCAGTTTGTTTTGTGGCCTCGCTTGTAGATCCTGCTTCAGATGACTTCTGCATGTTGGGAAAATGCAAAGACAACTTTGGGGGGGATTCAGAGCCCTGTAAATATTGATGGGGCCCAGGGCTTGCATTTCTTCCTTCAGTCCTCTGTTTATTTAGTGATTCTCTGACTTGCTAATTTATTTAAGGAAGAAAGGACATACTGAAATCTCCTGTTACTATTGTGTGTTCATATGTTTCTCCAGGCCAAATTATTGAGATAAACATATCTTGAACCTTATTCATTTGGTGCATCTATATTGTGAGTGTTAAATCTTTATAATTTGCCTGAATTATTAAATGATAATCATCACTTTTTTTTTTAGTTTTTAAGTATATCTCATTTGATATAAGTATGCCTGTTCCATCCTTTTTAACTCTGCTCTTTGCCTATAAGATGACCTTTATAGACAAATTTCATTGAAAGTTAATGAAATACTGAAAAAAATGTTCATTACCATTTTTGTTTTTAGTGAAGCAAAATAGTTTTTATTTAAAGGAATTTATGTAGAGATATGCCTGGGGAGAGAATGAGCGGAATACATATTCAAGAACGAACATGGGCATCTCCAGAGTGAGTGGAAAATGCAAAGTACACCTCAAGCATATATATATATATATATATATATATATATATATATATATATATAGGGCTAGAGCGATAGCACAGCAGTAGGGCGTTTGCCTTACAAGTGGCCAACATAGCTGACCTGAGTTCGATTCCTCCGCCCCTCTTGGAGAGCCCAGGAAGCTACCGAGAGTATCTCGCCCACATGGCAGATATATATATATATATATATATGTATATATATATATATATATGCAGTTTCTTAGAATAGTGCCCTAAAATAATAAAGCCCACCTCTCAGGCTGATGTAAGCCAAACAGGTGAGACAAATCATGAATATACGGAAGTATATTCTTGGGGCCAGAGTTGAGACTACTCAAAATTAGTTTCTGAATGGAAGAGGAGAGTAACTATCGGTTTTAAGGGTGGGTCATTGAGGATCACAGTTAAGGGGTTAAAAGTCTGCAGTGTGGGGGATACAATTGGCCTGAGGGGAAAGACCTAGGGCTGGGGTTTTCTGAATATTTTTTCCTTTTTTTGTAGACTGCCTGTAACGTTCCAAGGTGTCATGCTCTAATCTTGCAGTGATTGGTTTAACACCAAAACATTGGATTTTAAATATTAATACATTCACTTTGCTATGAGTCACATCTGATATTATTTTATTAACTGCTTGCTTACAGGTCTATTGAACTTATGTAAATTTTTGGAATTCTATTCATTGTGAGTTAATTTTTCTAAGTTCTTTGTTTCTGAGAAACCTAAAACCATATTAAGCATGTATGTTATAATCATAAGCTGATGAAGAGGCATTGTATAACAGAATTCATTAGAGATTCCATTAGATGATTTTTACAGTCTCACCCTACTTTGAGTCTATGATTTAATGATTCTAGCTATTTTTAAAGCAAAGACTGAGGCAGAATATTAAAGGATCTTAAATGTGACCTGAAAGAAAAATCAAGAACTGTAATAAACTTCCATATAGTGAGAACAATTATGGTTTTGATTATTCAGTAGAACTATACTTAAGTGATTTCTGAGTGTTTCACAGACACATTTTGGCAGAAATAGTGTGCATTAAAACTAAATAAAATAAAACTCTCAGGTTTCAGGGTTCAAAGGAATAACCTTCTATTAATTTAAATAATGAAATTTTGTGTCATAAAAATCCAGAAAAAATCCATTATTAAAAATGTAGTATCTTGTGGATGCAGAATCACTTCTGTTGACTGAAGAATTAAAGATGAATTTTCATTATTTTAAATAATGAATTTCCCCCTTATAAGCATTCTGTTTACAGACACTCCATAATTATTGATAAATGACCTTAATTATCAAGGGGTCACAATGTCTCCATGGAGAAGAAATGGTAAAGTCATTACAACCAATCTAATATTGCGAACTATCTACTAGTTGCTGAATCCTTAACTTTTCATGCTTTCCCAGATAATTCCCTTCAAATGATAATAGCAAAATACACAAGGCTGACTTCATACTTGAAACATTGCAGACTGAACCAGGCAACTTGTGGAGGATATTCATAAATATCCTGATATCTCAATACTAACAAAGTTCAGTCTCTACGTAGCCAATATGTTTTGGAAACTAATTTATTCAGAACATATGGTCTAACAAATGTTGGATATATTTTCAGATGTTTGGGTATAGTTAACTTCTTATAAAACAGTGACTTCTTGAGCAGAACTGGGTAGAGTTGAAGAACCTTGGGCAAGGTAATGCAGCCATCTTGTTCCACAAGTAGGTCCCATATTCCCACATTAGGAGGGGAATACATTAATTCCCCCTCTCTGAAGCTGTTTTATCACACCCGAATATTTATCATAAAAAGTCTTGGTCATAAATAGCATGATGAAAAATGTGTTCAGGGATTCTTTTAGATATTGGATGTGCAAACTTATTTATGGAGCAGCAGCAGACTTTAAAAATAAATATTGTATTTAATGAATGTACTATAAAGAACATTGTATTTTTATCTGGTGGCTCTTTTTGCCTATGTATACAGGGAAGGTATACAGATGAATTTATAGATTGAGCCAACAGTAGACTTCAAAGTTACATAACTGATCTTCAAGTAAACGTCAGCTCTTAAAGATATGCTTTTTCTCTAATTACTTCTTTGAAAGACAAATATAAAAAAATTCTTCTGCCAAGCACTGCTAGAGATGCACATTTATTCAAGTAGGTTGGCTTGATGGATGTGTGTGAGAGAGATCACTCAATTGAGAAACCGTGGGAGGTACCCTACAGAGAGCTCTAGGAAAGGCATGTCACATTATGTGGACTTATGTAAAAACATGGCGTGAGGTGAAAACAGTGGGTGTTGGTCTTCTTCCGTGGGCACTGTCCATGAGCAAGGGTCATTCTTGAGTGGGATTTGAAGCTTCGGAGCAGAGCAGGAGCTGCTCCTGTGAATGACCATGGTCACTAGAGAGAGCCTCCATGAAAGAGGATCATGTGGGTTCTGTTCTTTGAGTGAAAATAACTAATGACATTTATGGTGATTTGTCTGCGTTGTAACTGTGTAGTAAAGAACTTCTCTTAGATGTACAGAATTTAATCAAAATGAGTAACACTAGTGTCTGAATTCTGTATTTTTTTCTCATGTGTTAGTGTATAATAAAACACAGAAGTCTGATACTTGCCACTAAGCTACTAAGATTAAGAAACAGAACTAAAATATAAGTACAAACCATATAGCCTGGTTAACATCGGATAATACACCCTAACAGTGTTTTGGGAGCTGACATACATGAAGATGAAAGGTTAATTGGAAAAACAATAATAGGTAATGTCAGAAGCTAGAAAGAAGATTTTCATTAAATTTTCCAAAACAAATAGTTTTTAAAAGATTTATCTTTCTTTTAAGAAACTTGTAATAACTAATTATGCAAATAATGCTAGTTTCCACTAATTTGTATTAAGCAATGTATATTACATGTGGAATCTGGACCCATTCTTTTGTTTGTCTGTGTCTTATGCTATTCATTCCTGGCAGTGGGCTCAGGGGTCACCTCTGAAAGACTTGGGAAACCAAGTGGGGTGTCTGGGATTGAACCCTGGTGGGCCACACACAAGGCAAACACTCCATTTTCTGTGCTGTCTCTCGGACCTCGGACCTGCTCCTTTTCTGACTCCTAATTGCACAGCTTTTTTTTTAATAACAAAATTCAGCAGATGCATTTGATCAGGACCCTTGGAGTAGTGGTCTGTTGTTGGCTGATCTCAGAGGAGATCTGTGACCCCTGACTCCCCTGAGTGTCAGGAGTAGGACATACCACTGCTCTCCTGCTTCCTAGGAGAACCACCCTGTCCAGCGAGCCCCTCAGGGCCCTTCCTGGCAGTCAGCCCCTCTTGTCTCCTGGTTAATCCGATAGGCGTTTTCCGTGGTTTTGGCGACAGACTTGCTGCTTGGATCCATTTTAAGCTAGGTTCCAGCACTTTGCATGCATGCGATACTTCCTTTCCAAGATCATTCGACACCTTCTCGATGTAACATCCTCCTCACAGATAGTATTACAGCGGGATAGCACTGTCCCATTCTTCATCAATTAGCTCTAGCGGGCACCAGTAAGTCTCCATTGTGAGACTTGTTGTTACTGATTTTTGGTATATCGAATACACCTCGGGGAGCTTGGCAATGATACTATTTGGTTTCCATGGGATTTCTTTCACATCTGTAACTGTGGGGCTTGATTTTACTGCTACTGAAGCAACACTCAATCTGGAGACCAGAGGACAGGCAGGGAGAGCTTTTAAAGAGAGTTTGATGTGTTGTGGGCATGATGTGCCCAAGCCACACCCCTTCTCCCACCTAGGAACTGGGAACTTGGAAGAATGGTAACACTGTAGCACTGTCATCCTTGGAAGAATGGTAACACTGTAGCACTGTTGTCCTTGAAAGAATGGTATCACTGTAGCACTGTTGTCCCATTGCTTATTGACTTGCTGGAGCAGGCACCAGTAAGGTCTCCACTGTGAGACTTGTTGTTACTGTTTTTGGCATATTGAATATTCCACAGGGAGCTTGCCAGGCTTTGCCTTGAGGTGAGATACTCTTGGTAGCTTGCCGGTCTCTCCGAGAGGGACAGAGGAATCAGGTCAGCCGTGTGCAAGGCAAAGGTCCTACCCCTGTGCTATCTCACCGAAGGGCAAGGGCTTTGTACGAGAAACAGAGGACAAGCCTGGCACGGAGGAGTTACTCATGCACTGCAAGCGAGACACGGGAGTCACTCATGCACTACACGGCCTCACTGCAGTATCAAGCACTTCTGCGTGACTACCGTTAACTCTAGCACTGTGTTGATGGTCTCAGCAGCTCAGTGATGCACACTGAACCTCACCGAAGCCTGTACAACTTGACTGAGTTTTTGGGGGTTTTTGCTTATTTTCGGGGGACACATCCAGTGTTGCTCAGGGGTTACTCCTGGCCCTGTACTCAAGGGTCACTCCTAGCTGGATCAGAGGAACCTTTGGGATGCTGGGGATCAAACAGTACTATCGCTCCAGCCCCAACATCTTGGCTGAGTGCTGCTTGTTTTTTTTATTTATGGGAAGGATACAGTAACCTCTATGTTTCTTTGTCAAGTCAATCAAAATACCGGAGTCAGGTGGGAGAGTAATTTCTGGAGAGTAATTTCAAGTGCAAACTTCAGGGTGCATTTTGTTTACCAAAAAAAAAAATCAGGCTTTTTCAGCTAATGCTCATTAATTCAATTACATAGTACTGCACCTCATCCAACAGCCCCTCAGTAATCACTAAATGACATGCTTTTCAGTATCAAGAATGGAACGTTCGGATAATCATTAATTTGTAACTGGGAAGGTTCCTCTTTTCATCCATCTTGAACCTGCTTATTCCTCTAGCACGGCACAGACTCCTGAGATTACTGGTTTCTAGGCACCGTTTTAAGGGCTTGGTATGGATAAAGCAATTAGCAATCAAATGATCTTGAGAATTATTTTTGTCGCTGCATGCAGATAGGAAATCAGAGTCACAAGCAAGAATACATTTTCCAGCATACACCTGGGGATTGAGTAAGTTAAGCAAAGTATGAACTTTGCGGTTTCAAAATCCATAAACTCAACCACAGTTTATTATCATCTCTGTTACTTCTGATGCATAATTTATATGTGGATACATGTGGGTGGTATTTGTAGTAACTATGATGCATGATATGAGTGTTAGTAGTTTCTTTTGATACCTGGAAGGCAGGCCTTATGCATCTATTCATTCTCACTTCATGTAGAAGAGTTGAATGGTTGGTTGGTTGGTTGTTTTTCCTGTGTCACTGATTGAAAAAGTTACTGTATCTTTGGTTTGTTTTTTTCAAGTGCTCAATTGAAACATGCGAATTACTGAGTTACAAAGTTACCCATGACAGAGTTTCAGGTGTATAGTGTTCCAGTGCCAGTCCCCTGAGTATCCACTGCCCTCCACCAATGTTTCCAGTTTTCACTTGTTCAATTGTTTCCACATTAATTGGGCCATACAACTGTTTCATCTCACTGCTGATGTTTCTTTAGGGTAATGCATTCTTTTCAGAAATGAATAGCCATTAGAAGAAAAGGAGACGTATAATTAATTTAAGCGTGTGAAAATATTGATGGTGGAATATAAGGGAAATGATTTTGAAATCTTGATTGAACCCTGACTTATTTTTCAACTGGTATAAATGTTTATTGTACCTTATGCATGGGCTTTAAATTTTACAGTGAATGACCATCCTGGTTTGTCTTTGATTCTTAAACAACTCTAGAAAATGCCGGTCAAGGTGTCTAAAGATTGAATGTTTAATACTGTTTGATCAGTTGCTTCATGCTTTTCTTCTCTCCAAGTTTTAAACAGACTTCTAACATGGATTCATCTGGTCTTTGTAACCATTATATTTATATTGGCTATAATATATCATAAATATATTTATATTTATGTATTTCTTTCTTTTGTTTTTTTTTTGGGCCACAACTTGTGGTTACCAGAGCTTACGTCTAGTTCTGCACACAGGGATCATTCCTGGCAGTGCTCAGGGAACTATATGAGGTGCTTGGGAGCAAACCCAAGTAAGACACATGCAAAACAAGTGCCCCACCCCTTTTGTTAGTTTTTCTAAAATTCATTTTCACAAAGTGGATCACAATAATTTTTTACATTCGATATTTCAACACCAATCCCACCACCTTCTCACCACCATTATTTCAAATTTTCCCACCATCAGCCATGCCTGCGACAAAGGCAGATGCTAAAATAATTTCTTTTGTATTTTGCTTGTTATGAATAACCCACTAAAAATTATCCAAAAAGGTTTCCTTACAGGGAAGTTTTCCTTAAATTAAACTGTTGTATCTCACCTTGGAGCCATTAAGCTCCTGTATTGATACGTATTGTTACAGGTGGAGCCTTGTGTGGTAATGTTAGCACACTTATTGGTCAAGATCAGTTGCCTTCTGCCTTGCACTCCATTAGATGTGGTGTGCTGTCCCTAACACATCAGTGGTGTAGAGAATGAGATTTGAGATGTCACTTCAGGAATTTGAAAATTTTAAACAGGGTGCTAGAGCTGGAGAAAAAATTTTAACTGGATGGTGATTTTGAGGTCTGGAGACATCTCTGCAGTAAGTTACACTCTTCTGGGATATATTTGTGAGCCTCTGTATCCTGGCCTTCAATGTGCTTATATGGTGCCAGAGCAGTTTGTGGGTATGACTGCCAGGCCCCCGAAAGCACAGGGAGATGGGTGGAGGTCGCCCATTCCCCGCTATCCCCTTTGCTATTGCCATGACGCCTGATCTTCACCATTTCTATCTGGCCGCGTGGTGTTGATTTTAAAGATGTCGTAGGTGTTTTTACAAAGTAGAGTATCGAGTGTATTTATAAGCACTGTCAAACGGAAATCATATTAGACCCAGAATTCCATGTCACATTCAGATTCTGTTGACTCTGGGCTCATTCATGTCCTCCTGGAGTTGGAGAAAATACCTAATTTCAAAAGAGAAGCTGGGGGAAAAAAAACACAACATAGAGCTAGCTAGATCCATGGCAACAACCTAACACCAGGGTAAAAGCAGGAGCATGTTAATGGCTCGTGCTGGTGACGGCTTTGTGGGGTGGGAGGGGAACCAAGTCAGGCCAGAGATGCCACTGTGACTGCACCCTGTTTGGCTGAGCCCTGAATGACTTGATGAGCTCTTAGCGTTCTGCAATCTCTTCAACACCACAGTTGTGATTTTCACTCCGAAGCGTAGTCGAGAGAATTTAGCTGTGGATGTAAAATCAGCAAATGAACACTCTTGTGCTAGGATGTTTATGTTCGGTTGGAAACCAAGAGCCGATCAGGGGAAACATGGTGTGTGATTCATTACAGACTTCTGTGCAGAGTTGAGATAGGTACCTCTTAAGCAATCAGCTTCTGCATTTAAAAAGGCATGATCCCTTTGTTATCGTTATTTGGATTTTCAGAGGACCCGTACATACGTTTATTTATATCTATTTTTCCTCAAAGATATTGACTTACACTTTAAGACCTATACGATCTCTCTGGCCCCTTGTAAATGTAATTTTTTCACGTGTTAAAGTATCAATACACTATTTAAAAAAAGTGATTCTGTTCAGTTATAAACTTTGGGAACTGTAAGAGATAGCACTGTCTTCCCGTTGTTCATCAATTTGCTCGAGTGGGCACCAGTAACATCTCACAACAAATTGTGAGACTTGTCGTTACTGTTTTTGGCATAATGAATATATCACGGGTAGCTTGCCAGGCTTTGCCGTGCGGGCGAGATACTCTCCGTAGCTTGCCGTGCTCTCCAAGAGGGGTGGAGGAATCGAACCCGGCTCGACTGGGCCAGCTGCGCACAAGGCAAACACCCTACCCACTGTGCTATCGCTCCAGCCCTATTGTAAGAGATAAATAAATTTCATACTGTACCAAAGGGTTTAACAATTTTATATTAAATTTTCAGTTTCTAAGTTTGTAAGATCTTCACCAATCTAAACCGAATCACTAAACGTTTAATTTAATTTTTTAATTTAATTTTTTAATTCCCAATAAGATAAATTCCCAATAAGATAAATCACCAGAAAAACACCTTGAAATGGTTGGGAAGAAAGAGTTAGTGTTCTAATACTTTGTGGGGGACCTTTCTAGCCACTGGTGCTCAAGCCTGACCCTGCCCTGTGCTCAGAAGTGGTCCCTGGCACTGCTCAGGGCACTGCACATGGTGCCTACAATACCGATTTGGCACATGCAGGCCAAGTCTGTGCTTTACCTGCCTCTGACCTTCATTTCAGCTTCCATCTAAAAATGCTTTAAGATGTCAGAGCGATAGTACAGTGGTAGGGTGCTTGCCTTGCTTGTGGCTGATCCAGATTCAATCCCAGGCTCCACATAGGATCCCCAAAACAAAATTACAATAATGATGCTTTAATAACTCCTTGGGCTGGAGCGATAGCACAGTGGCAGAGTGTTTGTCTTGTGTGCAGTCAGCCCGGCCGAGCCGGGTTTGATTCCTCTGCCCCACTCGGAGATCCCGGCAAGCTACTGAGAGTATCGCGCCCACACGGCAAAGCCTAGCAAGCTACCCATGATGTATTCAATACGCCAAACACAGTAACACAAGTCTCAAAATGGAGACGTTATTGGGCCTGCTCGAGCAAATCGATGAACAACGGGAGGACAGTGTCTGTGTCAGTGTCAACAACTCCTTGAGTTATTATTGCACCACTAGGAAAATCACATACAAAGTTTAACTGTAAGCTATGAGTTACTTACCAAATATGGTATAACCTTAAAATTTGGATTGTTTCGATGAGATGCATTTATCCTTTAAGCCTACGTATTGTTCCTGTAACTGTTAACGTTTACAAACTATGAGATCCAGTCTTCTATCTCAAGTGGTCTGTACTATTTTCTTGTGTTTCCTGATCCTTTCTTTAATCAGAGTATAATCCTGAGCCTTAGAAAGCATGCAGATCTCATACTTCAAAGGAGGAGGGCTGTGGTTTTTGCATGGTACTTAGCAGGTAGCTATTAGAATTTGTATTATTTTGTATTTATTGTTACAAATGCCTCGGTGCACTGAGAAAAGTTTTCTCCTTATCCCTGCCAGTGTAGTAGACTAGAAGGATTTGGGTGTAGTGCAATTGAAGAAACATTCTTAGGCAATGACCCTTGTGGTACTCCTGCTAACAGAATACAGTGCAGGTTAACAACGGGAGTAACACACCCAGCCTTATGGGACAGGCACGAAGATATCTCAGTGTTCTTGCCAAACTCCTGAGAGACAAAATGTTATACTAATCTAATAACTGTCAAGAAGCTCTCATTTTATGCAACAGTGAAGAAAATGAGTGTTCGGATTCCTGGGGAGACCCATGATAGAGCCAGGCACTGTAGGAACAGCCTTGAGCGAGTACAAAAGTTTCCTGAGGAACCAACCGGGGCTGCAAGCCAGCCTGGGTCTCATCAGGACCGGGAGTTTCTCACTTTCACTTTCTAGTACCTTGGAAATGTTAGGTGCATCCCATGCAAGTTGACATCTACAGCTATGAAAGTATATTTGCAAAAAATACAGCAACTTAAATGTCATATTTGAGTATCCACTAGTATAAAAGTCATATTAAATTGCCAGCCATAACTGTTGATATTTTTTATTTGATTTATTCTCAGAAACGCAGTTACCTTTTGCTGTCACATATTTCTATGGATATAAAAATGTTTTATGAGTCTGGAGAGAGAGAAAGAGAAAGAGAGAGATGGGGGTTGAGGCAGGTGTCATTCTCTCAGCCAACTGAGTTCCAGACCCTTCACCGTGTATGTTCACCTTAGTACCACCCGCAGAGACCCCTGCTCACCAAAGGTGTGCGCCCACAACTGAAAATATACCTATGATTAAATATATATTTTAATAGTTTCTAGAATTTAGTTTTATTATTTTCAGGAATCCTTAAATTGAACATTTTAAATTATGTATGGAAATGTAGGCTAGCACGTCTTGTTACAAGGTATCGGGACAGTTTTACACAGCATGAGAGAACCAATAAGATCACTGTATTATTTTTAATGTTATGAATAATTTTGGCTATGTTGATATTATGAAAAATGTAAAGTCAAGGTATTACAAGATGGAATTTTGATTTGTAAGAGGCGACACTTCTCAGCGGGGGAAAAAAAATCTTGGCTGCATGTTATAAGTAAGATTGGTATCACTTAATTAAAAATGTAGATGTTTAATGGTATTTAGACATGGTGAATAGTTATTTTAGTTTTGGTTAAAACACAATTCCAAAGAAACATCTGTCCTCTTTTATTCATCATGGCGGTTTCATCCCAGTAGCCGAGATCTGGACGATCTCATGTTCAGGAGCAGATGAATTCCTTGGGGAATTGTGGTGTTTATGCAGTGGAACACCTGCTCAGCTGTAGGGGAAGAAAGATTCAGTGTTTCAATTCCTTCCTGCATGGATGGAACTGAGGGTGTTATGCAGGAGAAATCTGTCAGAAAGAGAAGGACAGATACAGAATGATCTCTCTCATATGTGGGACATAAAGAAATTTAGTAAGGCAATACCTTATGGCCAAAGCCAAAACAACCTGAGAATTGGCCTAAGGAACTGTATTTATTAAGGAAGGGGGGTGAGTGTCAGGCGTCCAGGGTGACAGTGGAGAGAGGCTAACATCCTGGTGGTGGTGAGGTGTTAGAACACTGTCCGCGTGAAACTCTATCATTAATAGAATTGTGAATTCATGGTTTCTTAGTAACAGCTACAGAGAATCCATTGAACCAAAAAAAAAAAAGTCAGGCAGAATAAAACAAACATATACTCAGACTTTTCAGAAAATTTTTCACTTATGAAAAACCAAGTCATGAGAATTAAAAACAGATGAAATCCAAAATTGTTTGTGTTTCATGCCAAGTGGTAAGCAGTTCTATCATTTTCCTACTGAATATGATTCCCTTCCCTTGAGACATTGGAGCTGAATGTTATTGGGGATACATACTTGATAATCGCACAGTTTATTGTTACTGGGGGTAATAACATGATGGGTTCCACATTATTTAAGGGAAAGGACTAAAATTGTAATATGAATTTTTAGGGCATAATACGCTAATATAACCTGAAAGTTCATATTAAGACATAGGTCAGGAGATATTACAACTAAGCTGATGGGAGCCAAGAAATGGTGCTCTGAGTAGGACATTTGCTTTCCACACTGCCAGCCTAGGATTTATTACTAACCCCTCATATGGTCCCCGAGGCCAGGCAGGAGTAACTCCTGAACACAGAACCAAGAGTAAATAAACCTTGAGCATCAGTGGGGATGGCTCAGAAAACAAGATTAAGCTGTTGGCACAGCCAATGAAGCCGGCCACTCTCTCCATTTCAGTGACTGCAAAGTTCTTACAAAGACATATTATTGAAATGAAAGGGAATGGTTTTTTTCATGGATCTGTGAACTTTAATATTGCTAATAGCAAGGCAGTTGTTCAAAGGAAGAACTGGGTAGTCACGTAGGGACACATATAATGATGGGAGAATTTATTGTTGAATGAAGCCACTCTTGGGCACCAGAACTTCTGCGTAGAGATCACTAATGAAGCCGGCATTGTTTCTCTGCGCGACGTGGGTTTCTATCAATATTGGCTTGGGACAGTGTGTTTTTCTGCTGAAAACACATCGTAGTTAATGATGCTCTGAGCTCATCCCTCCGTGGAGGCCTCCTGCTCACTCCCCCTTCTCTTTCCATCTCTGAAATGAAACCTCCTATTAATGTGGAATAAACCCCCAAATGAAATAAAAAAAACTTTCATTTTCATAAATATGTTGCTTATTGAATAATTGTGAATAAAGACGGGTTATTGTGAATTACAGAAGACAAGGGAAGGAAGAACAGGGAATTCTCTAGAAGACAAAATGTAATTGGGATGCATTTATTTGATGAAAAATGTGACCCAAAGCATATATGTTTCTCTTTATTTAAAAAGTTTATTTTCGCATTGGAGAGGCACACCTGCTGGTCCTCGGGGTTTATTTCCCTCTGGCTCTGAGCTCAGAGTGATTCCTGCGAGGGCTTGGGTGACCGTACAGGGTACCAGGGATGGGGCCTTGATTTGTGCTTTGTGCAAGACCAGCACCCACACTGCGCTATTACCTCTCCGGCTCTTTCTGTCCCTCTGATTAGTGTGGTACTGCTTGTAAGTAAAATTGCAGAGAGCCAGCTGTATCTGCTTTATTTTTGAGTGGTATTTGTATGTACTTAGCAAAGCCTAAGGAAAGAGACGTTTTTGATGTAATACAATGAAATGTTCCTATTATTAGCCCAAGTCTATTCATTTAAAGCAGTTAAAAACTAATCTATCTATCTCCTTTATACTGTTGGATTTTTTTTATTAATGTACAGCATATATAGATTTAGAAACTCAGAGATGCTGTGCGAGAGTATCTGTGAGGAACTTAATCAGTGTATGGGGGTACTTTCTTAGCTTCATTAGATGTTTGAAAGTATATAGTTTAAATTGTTTATTAATTCAAAGGAAAAGAATCAATAATAAGATACATATCTTTCAATATTTTGATAACAGGTGCCTGGTGCCTGAAAACATTTCTCATATTTTTCCAGAGAACTCTAGAAGACATTGCTTTTCTCCTCCATAATTTCTCTGTGTTAATTGTTAGCAATATTTCATCAAACTGGGACGGTTTTAGGTAAATAGAAGGGTTTTCATCACTTTAGGCATTGGGTGTGTTGGAAATCAGGAGAAAGCGTTGTATTCTCTGACTCAGCAATATATCCGTTGCTGAAGGCAGGGTGCTTTCCCCAGGGCAGGCCACCGGTGCCGTGTGTTGATCTCTCATCAGCAAGCACTTCATGGAGCTTCTGTGCTCGCCTCTCCTCGTGACTAGACCTTAGACACTTATGTCTCTTCCTCACTCTGAGCAAAGTCAGATCTCAGTCGGCACCTCACGTATTGATTTATTGATCTGTGAAGTCTCAGCTCCAAGAGTCTTGGGTTCACGGTCTCTGAGATCGTGCGTTGTTCCCTGAATGATCCTCGTCAATCAGGGCTAGCGATGTAATGAACGGTGGAAGTCTCTCGTGTCTCCCATGAGATGTTCATCCCATTTCTGGCTCATGGTCTCTGACTCTGGGTGTCCCTGCAGGACTCTCGGATGGTGCAGAGCCGGCTTAACCCTGACCTCAGCTTTCCTATTATATTAGTGCTCTCTAATCCCACTATCTCTATAATGATAAAATATGGAAATGTTGGCATTTTCTGTTTAAATGAAAAAGTTGTGTGATCAGTAGTGGTGCATGGTGCATATTTCATCTTTCTTCAGGTTTTATAATGCACATTAGCATAACTCTTAAATAGCCTCATGTAGTGGAAACTGATCCTTAATTGTTTAATCTGACAATTTTGAATGTGAATTTTCACATCTAGTATTTTGGTATAGTAATTAATGCTGTTAGTATTTGGATAGTTTGGCCTATTGGAAAGTCTCAAATATGCATTTTATACAATGCTGTTATAGAAACTAACTGCCATGGGGCCAGAGAGATCATAGAGTCACAGTGCTTGTCTTGTATGTGGCCGATCTTGGTTTGATTTTGAGCACTGCGGCCTCTCTGATGAGCAGTATCAGAAGTGATCCCGGGGCATAGAACCAGGATTAATCCCTGAGAACCCCAAACAGTAATTTCCATGGCACTGCAGTATGAATAGCAGTATCTGAGATCATTATTAAAATTACGGTTTATTAAAGTGGCAATTTATATGTTCTTAGTATATCATATGAATACAAGATACGGGCAAGGCACCACATGGGGTGGTTCCCTTTACAGAATATCCATCTAACCATCTTCTTCATAACGAAGAATTCCCGAGAATTGTTAAAATCGCTCCTTGGTTAGCTTTGCAGTTTTCAGGACTTATTTTAATATCCAATAGAGTGCTTCTGTTTTAGTACTTTTCGGTGAATGCCATGATTGTCTCTCAAGTAGGCACTTCAAGCTCTACCACTGAAATTTTCTTCATCTGCATTTCGGAAGCATGTAATGTCACATCTAGTATTCTAGTGAAGCAGATTTCCAGGTGGAATTGTATTTGCTGAGGTGGAACATGGCAAGATTATATTTGGTTAAACCGTATTCAGATAATCTTGAGTTATGGGTTAATATTAAGCTATCGAGAAGGATACCAACTGGGATGTCCTAGAGCACAATCCCAGCTTTATCTTTTGTAGTTTTTATTATTAACATGTAGAATTTGAAAGCCGCATTTTATAACTTGCAGGTGCCCCGAAGTCAATACATATATTAAATATCTAGAATTTTTGAATTGTAAAATATAGATGTTAGAAAAATGTATAAAATGAGAATGGTTATTTTCAAAATGATTCCTCAAAGAGTTGATTTCAAAGTTTTCGCTGAAACTAGCATGATTAAAATCAGGTGCATTATTGCATGTGAGGCTGGAGTTCACGTACTAATGCTTCTACAGTTAGTTAATCTCTTACTATGGAGGAGGAGAAACCAATCATAGTCATGTGTGTAATTTTATGTTCTCACTTTTATACATTCCGTAAGTTTGCCCCAGCAACAGATCAATGATTAGAAATTGTAAAGAGTATAATATATTGATAAGAACAATAACTGAGTGGAAATAAGAAAATGTCTAACTTCATGTATTGCATAGATGTCAAAATTATCAGGTTTCTTTAGAATTTGCATTATTATTAATGCATTGTGAAACTATAAAATTTAGAAAGAATTAAATTAGTGACAGTTTTGTGGCAACCATATCAGAGGTGATTTTATACCTGTCTATGGGTGCATATAATATGTATGTATATATACATGTATATATCTATATTTAAAATATTATATGCATATGTATTGGATTTATTCTCCCATTACTTACAAAGTAAAACTTAGGGTCAGATAAAGAGACTGTTATAATTTGATTATATTCAGTGTGAAAAAGAACTTTCATTAGTTGCTACTTCATTTTTATCTCATACAATGCCATGATAGGATCTATATTTTTTCTTACGATCACAATCACGATTACCCTGTTATGCGTCGATTTCCTCGAGCAGGCACCAGTAATGTCTCCTTCTTCCTACCCCTTAGATTTTAAAAGAGCCATTGCAGTGCTTTTTCAGGATTAGGAGAATGAGACCCATCATTGTTACTGGTATTTGACATATTGGTTACGCCATGAGGAGTTTGCCAGACTCTGCTGTGCGGGCAGGATACTTTTGGTAACCTGCTAGGTTCTCCAAATGAAAAAATAAGATGTTGTGTGGCCATGAATGCGTTCGCGTGCTTCCGGGAGCTGGGTTTTATAGTCTCTGCATCTTGGCCGTTGATGGGACTAACCTGGCGCTGGCGGCAGCTGGTGGGTGTGATGCCTACCTACTGGAAGATGGAGGATCTGGGTGGAGAAGGCCCAGTCCCAATCCAAGTAGACTTGCAGACCTCAGCCCCAGGACCCGCATGCCTGGGTTCCTCTGACAGTTCTTTCATGCATGAGGCCCATCCGGATGTGTGGAGAGTGGTCCCAGCATGGCCATGGCTGGCTCTGGAGGTCCTCAGCTGGTGGGGCTCTGCTTGGGGCGGGGGGAAGGAGAGAAACTCAACCCTCCCCCCTCCAAGGGGCCCCGGTGAGGACATCCAGGTGCGGGGGCAGGAGACTAATTTTTCTCATTAGTATGAAAATTCCTTGTGTAAGAAATTTATGCCTGCTTAAGAATATGGGCTGGAGTGATAGCACAGAATAGGGTGTTTGCCTTGCACGCAGCTGGCCCCGCTGAGCTGGGTTCGATTCCTCTGCCCCTCTCGGAGAGCCAGCCAAGCTACTGAGAATATCTCACCCGCATGGCAAAGCCTGGTGAGCTATCCGTGATGCATTCCATATGCCAAACACAGTAATAACAAGTCTCACAATGGAGACATTACTGGGCCTGCTCAAGCAAATTGATGAACAACGGGAGGACGGTGCTACAATGCAGTGCTAAGTATTTATTTTCCTTGTACCGAACACAGCACCTAAGATATAATAAGTGACTGATAAAAAATGAATGAGTGAATAAAGTTAGATTAGAAATTTTAGGGTTCAGCTTTGCTCCTAGAAAATGATATTTTCCTACCTCCAAAAATAGTATTTTCCTTACTTTTGATCAGTGACATATGTCAAAATTAATAAAATAGACTATATAATTCCATGCCAAGGAACATTGACGCATTGACTGTTCTAAAAGTCCTGTTAGAAATAGTGACCCATAGTAACTGACATATCACTGTGTCTGTGTGGAGTACACTCTTCTCTGTTATAGTGTTGGATATTGTTACCAGTCTGTTCCAGGCTGGTAACAAGCTACTCAACTTCTGTGCTTGCCTGCTTTGCAGTCTTGAACAATTCATACCGATTTATGATTTATGTGTCTTCAAGGGAATGTGTCAGCACTAACTATGACTTTGAATATTTAAAGCTATCCCGAGTAGGGTTAAACACATAGCGACATCTCTCAGTGGGTGCCTGTAAGTATCAAATATCACTGTCAATATCAGGAGTAGACAGTACTGCTCTCATTACTGCTAGTTCTGACTCCCATCACATATCAGTTCCAGTTGTAGTGATCCTCCTTTGGAGGGGACCCCCAAAGTATCCACAGCTGTTCTGACCTTCAGATAGAGAAACCAAGTGTGATAGTAAGGACCCTCTCACGACCTCAGCCTGGGGTTCAATCCCCTGCTGAGCCTCCCTGTGTTTCTCTCCAAGGATTAAAGTATAAGAACAGGTGAATTAACACAGGCAGCTTTGCTATGAAGGAATCAGACTCTTTCTCAGGATAGCATCTTACTTGACTTTTTTTTTTAATAGGAAACATCTCCCACATTGATATCTACTTCCGGTATTGATTCGGGAAAACGCCCTTTAACAACAAATAATGACCTTCCCTCAGGCCATGGCAAATCTGTCTTGGTGTCTTTGTCTTCTGATTGTTTTTGAAATAGCTCCAGCTTTTTGCCTGAAGTTTATCTGTTTTACAGAAATAGCTCTGGCCCTACTAATCAGACTTACTGTCTTCAGTCATTGAAAATTTAGATTGACTGACCCAAAACTCACTACAGTCTCAGAGCCTGAGGATTTATCATCTTAAACACTTTTTCTAATTTTAGAAAATGTATATAGAGACGCAAAACATTGAGAGTAAACTGGCCACGTGAGAATTTTCCATTTTTTCACTTTCGTATACATTTACAGAGAGCGCAGATCTTTGATTCCATATTGGTGATTATTTGCAGCTAAAGATAATTAACTGTATAATAATTGAAATACTATTTTGCCAGAATCTACTCCTGTACTTTCTTTCACTTAGACATAATGATTGTGGTCACATTCATTTTGGACAAAGTATCAATATATCCATCGCTGTCATTTTCTTCCCTCATTTTAATGGATGGAGCCATTCAAGATTTTTCTTTTAAGTTTGAGATTACATATATGTCACTGCAGGCCAAATTTCATCTTTGTAAACTTCTACTTCCTATGTCATATGGAATTTTAACCTACAATCATTAAGTCTTGTCCTTTTAAATATATCTTTTCACGATTTAAGTTGAGCTTACTTTGTACCCATTCCTAGCTGCAAAGTTAAACAATATGTGTACTACGATACCAAAGATGTTTACTCAAAAAAATATGTCTATTTGATTGTATTGTATTTTAGCAGCAGTGCTCAGGACTTACTCCTGTATCTGTGCTCGGGCTTCACTGTTAGTCCTGAGTTGGGGCAAACTAAATTGCAGTGATTGAACCCACACACATTTTTGTTTTGCTCAAGCGGGCCCAGTAACGTCTCCATTGGAGACTTTGTTGTTACTGTGTCTGGCATATCGAATACTCTCGGTAGCTTGCCGGGCTCTCCGAGAGGGGCGGAGGAATCGAACTCGGGTCGGCCATGTTGGCCGCTTGTAAGGAGAACGCTGCCCTACCCGCTGTGTTATCGCTCCAGCATATATATATATATATATATATATATATATATATATATATATATAAGAATCACCCGTGAGAACAGTTACAAAGCTCTCGGGTTTATGTCTTGGTCATACAATGATCAAACACCCATCCCTTCACCAGTGCATATGTTCCACCACCAAAAACCCCATTATGCCCCCCATCCCACACCCTCCCACCTGTGTGGCAGGTAATTTCCACATTACTCTCTCTCTACTTTGATTACATTCAATATTTCAACACCAGACCCACCACTATTATTTGGAATTTTCCCCCAATGCTCAGACCTGCTGGAAAGGCAACATTAGACAATCTGTTTTCTATTGCTGATTATAAAGAGCATATGATGGTATGCTACCTCCTGCGTGATCTTGGAATTCTGAAATTTTAATAATTAAGTCTGGAGAGATTTCTGCCAAAAGCTGCTGGGTTCTGAGATTTGTTTGTGTGTCTCCGGGATCATGACCTTTAACGAAATTAAGAAGCAGGCAGAGGGGCGGACCGTAGGCAGCATCTCAGGGTCTCATCAGGGTGGGGGAAAAGGGCGGGTTCCATGCCCCCCATCCCGTGAGACCCTGCTTGTCTGCTTGTCTCATCACTGCTGGCCCATACCTGACTGCCCAATGGCTCTGGAAGAGGGCAGCCACCGGGCGGCCAAGGGGAATAGACAGAGGGCCAACACCTTTTCCCACCTGCAGTGGCCCGACGCCAGTAGTCTACTGCAAAGTCTGGACACATTTCTGCCCCTAGCTGCTGGGTTCCGAGATTCCTTTGTGTGTTTCTGGGATCATGACCCTTAAGGAGCTGAAGAAGCAGCTGGAGCCCAGACACATTTTTCACCTGCACCCAGGGCCAGCCCCCCACTCTCTGTACTCTCTTTCCAGCTTCTGGGTATTTTATTGAAAATATGTGTTTTCAAATGTGTAATTGTATTTAAGTTTACATTCAGTCTTTTTTTTAAATATTTTTAAATTTTTATTTTTTTGTTTTAGTAGCACTGGCTTATACTATTTTGTAAGTTTTAGGTGTATGCCATTCAGAATCAGCGTCTCTGTAAGCCAAATGAAGTTTAAGGGGGAAATGCACTTCCACCCTTCACTGGGATTGATTCCTTTGCCATGGATTTTGACCCTCCACCCTCTTCAGATCACCAGTGATTGGTCCTCCGGGGGCCAGAGAGATAGTACAGGCCGTAGAGTTCTTGCCTGGTGCAGAGCCAACCCAGGATCCGTCCCTGAGCCACAGGTGATCCCTGGAGACCTCCAAGGGCCCCCGAGCACAGAGCCAGTAGGAAACCTTAGTACCCCGGGGTCTGATCCAGAAGCAAATAGAAACCACTAATTTGGTCTTATAGAAAAAAAAAACTGTATTATTGATTTTACCCATTTGTTTTCTCTTGCCACGTATTGTTGACATACTCTGGAGCTTGTCTTTATTGCCACCGTATTTCACTGGCATGATACCCTCTAGGACTATCAGTATTACTGCAAACGGTGGGATTTAATCTTTTTTTGTTTAAGCATTTGCTGAAAACTATTCCTTGCTGAACATAAAGTTGCATGGTTTTGAGTTCAAGAATTGCTTGCTTGAATAATGTCTATGTTCAAATATGATTATGGATTTGCCAGTCTCCCTTTTGATCATGCTTTTAAAATGATGGCTGTTGTCCTGCATTGTGTCACCCGTCAAAAAGGTTTCCTTTGGGGTTGGAGCCATAGCACAGCCAGTGGGGTGTTTGCCTTGCACGCAGCCAATCCTGGTTCCATCCACAGCATCCCATATGGTCCCCAAGCACTGCCAGGAGTAATTCCTGAGTGCATGAGCCAGGAGGAACCCCTGAGCACCACCAAGGAGTGATTCCTGAACGCAGAGCCAGGAGGAACCCCTGAGCATTGCCGGGTGTGACCCAACAAAGAAAAAAAAAAGTCTCGTCATCTACTTCCTGGACAGTGGCACCTTCCCTTTAGACATACAAGAACATTTCAGTTGTGGCTAGGGTCTCGTTGGCTCCTGTTAGGGTTCACACCCGCTGTGGGACCACTCCCAGGGACCCAGCTGGGGGTCAGTGGTCCCCTCCTGCCTGGGCTTTGAGCGGGGGTGTCACTACGAGTACTCAGATGCTGGACCCGTGACACGTGCCCGTCCACTAAGCCAAGTACCCTTTCTCTGGCACCTGTGCCTGTCCATCTCTCTACAGGATGCCTGACATCCACACTATTGGGAAGAACCTGAAATGCTTAGAACTTAATCCTTTTATTGCCAGACTGCATGTGGCCTCTTCACGGCTTCTCTCTCTTCAAAGCTCACTTAGCAGGAGAGCGAGATCATTCTCATTTGCAGTCCAGAGTTTGTCAGAGAAAAACAGTTTGGCACTGGGGTGGCTGGGGAGACCCCTGTGATCCTCCTCCTAACTTTGGTCAGGCTGGGAACCGTCTCTGAGACAGTCACCCGGCTGTGCGTCTGGGCTGCCTCTGTGTGGGGCAGGGTGCTGCCCCCTTGGGTGCATCTCTTGGGGCTCAGGCCCTGTCCTTTCCTCCTGGCCTTTGTGCCACCCTCTGGGTGATTTCCCTGCTCCTTCAACCCTAAGCAACACTCCATTAGCAAGACCATCAGGAAATTATCTTGCACTTCCCTACAAATGTTCTTCTATCGTTTAGTTACCTAAAATTCCACCTGTCCTGGACAAGACGTTGGCCTTTGCCTGGTGAAATCGCCGAGGGGCCTGTGTCGTGGGTCACCCATCTTCCTCACTCCAAGTGGCAGGCTCTGGGTTTTGGTCCCTTCCTTCACCTGCCCCGGGCTCCATGACTCGGTTTCCGTCTTTGTCTCCGAGGGGCTGGCCTGTCTGGTTTGAGTGCACGCACTCTGCTTTGGCCAGAGCTTGTAAGATCAAGCTACTCATTTCATGTATTGGGTTTCATACTGGCATTCTCTTTTCCTTATGTTTCTTCTGCTTTATATTTGTGTTGTCTGCATTTGTCCCGACTTGTCTTGATGTATCCCTTAGCTGCCGTGAGGCCAGAGTCACTCCCTTGGTTGTGTCCTTGCCGTGGGCTCTTCACACTTGGGCTCACTTGTGTGCAGGCTGGTAGGAATTGAATCTGTTTGAGCGTTTGCCAGAAGTCGATGCTCACAGATTTATGCCCCGTCTTTTGAGGGGAGCGGCCCTCACTGCCCAGGCTTCCCAATGTGTGGAGGTTGGTGCTGGAGTGAGCACTTGTCTCTGAGCAGGCAGGGTCCTCTCGCCGAGCTCCAGGGACGCTGCTACTCTTTTCTTGGATTCCTGTCTGCCTTTTCCTCTGGTTGCTTTCCACAGTGATTTCTTCAGTCTCTTTCTTAAATATCTCAATTCCTTCTTTCTCATTTTTAAGTTAAGTCTCTTTGCTGCGTTTGTTGCTTTTGTGCTAGCTCTGTGGTTCGACTCAGTTTATTTTCATGTATTCTCCAGGAGGACATTCGATGTCATCTTTCGGCTCAATAGATTCTGGCCTAATCTTCCTTTCCTTTGATTTGTTTGTTGTTGTCTTATTTTATTCTTGATTATGTTTGTGAGGGGCTGGAGTGATAGTACAGAGGGTAGGGCGTTGACCTTGTATGCAGCCGACCCGAGTTCGATTCCTCTGCCCCTCTCAGAGAGCCCAGCAAGCTATGGAGGGTATCTCTCCTGCATTGCAAATCCTGGCAAGCTACTGTGACATATTCAATATGCCAGAAACAGTAACAAGAAATCTCACAACTTGTTGTGAGAAGTTACTGGTGCCAGCTTGAGCAAATCGATGAACAACGGTATAACTGTAACAGTGTAACAGTGTTACAGTGTTACAGTGCTAACTTTATGAGTCTGTATTACTATTTGTCTCTGGACTTGAGGTTTTGTAGCATTTGGAATTTTCTTTTCAAGAAGGAGGATTTGGTAGGCGCCATACACTGTTGTTTATCTAAAAGGAAACAGTCTATTTCTCCGTCAGTTTTGAATGATAATTTTGATGGGCAGATTATTCTTTTTTTTCAAATTTTTTATGCTTTTTGGGTCACACCCGGCGATGCTCAGGGGTTACTCCTGGCTCTGCTCTTAGGAATCACTCCTCGCGGTGCTCAGGGGACCCTATGGGATGCTGGGAATTGAAGAAACGCCTTACCTGCTGTGCTATTGCTCCAGCCCTGACAGATTATTCTTGATTGAAAGCATTTGTTTGTTTGTTTGTTTGTTTTTGGTGGTGTGCGTGTGTGGGGGGGGGGCACACACACACACAAATGCTCAGGGATTTTTCCTACTGTGTCCTCAGGGATTGCTCCTGGCCTGCTTGGGGGACCCTATGCAGTGCTAGAGACCAAACCAGTAGGCCTGTGTAATGCAGGAGCCCTGCCTGCCCACCCACTTTCTCTCCAGCACTATAGGGAACCTCTTTGTTTTAGAATCTGAACAGTGTTCTACTCTCACCTTGTTTTAGTAGGACTGTTGGTGTAGTAGATATTTTCCCCATAGCAATGTTTACAGGTTTTCTCTATTATTGACTTTTGATGAGTTAACCAGGATGTGTCTTAGTGTATTTCTCCTTGGGCTTCTAAACTCAGGTGTTCTCACCTGAGAAATCCAGCTTCCTGGATTTCTCATTTGGGTTCAGTCCTTTGGTTTTGGAAGGTTTACACGATTCTTCCTTTCACTAGGCACTTTGCTTCCTTCTCTCTGTCTCTCCTGACCTTCTGATATATTGATTATTCTTTCTTCCTTGAATAAAGTGGTAATTCTCTCGAAGTATATTCATTTGTATAAGACCTTTATTGTGCCTCTTCCACTTGGAATTATATTTTCAATTTTACTATTTTTTTCCTCTAAAAGTTTGAGTGTACTTTCCGTTTTATACAGATTTTACTTCATTCATCATTTTCTCATTTGAACACCTGCAGTTGTTTTAGATATTTTGTCTCTGTGGCAAAGTTCTTCCACTCCTGAATTTCCTTTATAACTTTGTCACTGTCCTCCCGTTGTTTATCGATTTGCTCGAGCGGGCCCAGTAACGTCTCCATTTTGAGACTTGTTGTTACTGTGTTTGGCATATCGAATACATCACGGGTCACGGGTAGCTTGCCAGGCTCTGCCGTGCGGTTGAGATAATCTCAGTAGCTTGCCACACTGTCCGAGAGGGGTGGCGGAATCAAACCTGGCTTGGCCGGGCTGGCTGCATGCAAGGCAAATGCCCTACCGCTGTACTATCACTCCAGTTATAACTCTATTAATATTTTTTTCTTGGTGAGCATTTGTTGTATCTTGTTGACTTTCTTGCTATTGGTTATTTTAATTTTACTTTTAATTTGGGGGGTATTCCCGGCAGTGCTCAGGCCTGACTCCTGACTGTGAAGTTATGAATCACACCTGGTAATTCATGGGGTATCATAGACCAAACCCGGGTCAGATGCATGCAAAGCAAGCACCCTACCTGTTTTTCTCTCCCTTCCCACACCATGCTATTACTCTAAATTCACTGTCTCTTAGGCTCCATCTCCATTTTCATATCATTATTATTTCTGAAGAAACTCTTCTTCATTTTGTTGAGTTAGTTAATGGGCAGGGGTGGAGGAAGCATTAACTTTCTTTGCCTGAGAGTTCAGTGGCTCTCACTTAGGGTTCTCCTTTACAGAGAGTCTGATGTTGGGTAGTTCGGCCCATCATTGGGGTCCCTCCCCTTGCACCCTGAGAGAAACGTCCTTAGGATGCGATCTCCCTGTTTCCTATCTTCCTGGGATCAGTGACTCTGGTCCCAAGTTTTTCCTCTCGGTCTTAGCACAGGAATGTGCACCTTTGGTGATTTATGTCAATTTCTAGACTTAGCCTTGCGCCCTTTCTGGTTCTGTCTATGTGGGACCAGAGAGAGCTCAGGAGGACTCTTGGAGTGTTTATGTCTCGCAGCGGTGAGAGTTTAGCTCTGGAAGTGCAGCGTGAAAGATGCTGCAATCTCTCTCTTCTTGTTCTGCAACCAGGTATGCCTGTAGAACTCACCGTTGGAAATGTGGGTGCTTTAACTCACAACAACCTCTGCTTATAAACTGACCGGGGTTGTAGTGGGTAATTTATTTGCTTCTTGGTTGTGATTCCTGGGAGTTTGGTGTGATATGCTCTTTTCCTTCATCTTGTACTTCCAAGCTTTATTATTTTTTTTTTAATTGATTTGTGTTTTTGTGGTAACAGGAGTTGAACTTGGCCTTCATGCATACATGGCACAATCCGCACCACTCCTGAGCCACGCCCCTGCCCTCAGTGAGGGTTTAAATAATAGACATTGTAATTTGGGGAACAAGGGATTAGAAACCACTTTTAGGTGTACAGGAACTAGTGAGTCTTGGCTTTAAGCCTACTCTTCAGTCTTGGGTCTTGAGATAGTGAGTGCCGTGCTAGAAAGATCCACAAGGCACTTCTCAGAGGGTTCTTCTAAATGCATTGTTGGAAAATTCAAATTGGCTTCTCCAAATCTGAATCTCAGTCACACTTGTTTTCCTAACACATTCTTTCTTGTGTTACACATGCTGGCACCTGTGTGCAGGAAGTGAAATCATGGAAAGGGGGCATCTCATGAAGTCATGAGGTTTTTGAAAAAGTGGGAGACAAAGCCAATCCCTCAACATGTGTGCCAAAAAATAAAAAAAAAATGAGTAAAATGAGTAGAAGCATGCAAATGAAGAATTATTGCTTGGATGTGAATGACAATGAGAATAAAGAGGGAACTCCAAAAAACACTACCACTCTAAAAAAAGGAGAGAGAACACTCATAAGTAAATGAAACAAAAACCTGGAAGACTAGTATACAGATATTAAAAAAAAAAAAACAGATATAGTAGTAGTAGCACTGTCCTGTTGTTCATCTATTTGCTCGAGTGGGCCCAGTAACGTCTCCATTTTGAGACTTGTTACTGTGTTTGGCATATTGAATACATCATGGGGAGCTAGCCAGACTTTGCTGTGCGGGTGAGATACTCGCGGTAGCTAGCTGGACTCTCCGAGAGGGGCGGAGGAATCGAATCCAGCTTGGTGGAGTGCTGCATGCAAGGCAAACGCCCTACCACTGTGCTATGGCTCCGGCCTGAACAGAAAAAGATAATAATTGGTTTTAAAACTGACATGATAATACTAATGTTAATTGCTTTTCCTGAACATTTATTTTTCTGAAACTATCCTAAATCAGTGTATTTATATGTAATAAACCAATATCTGAATACTAAAGTACATTTTTATATTATTGAATTTAGACACCTAAAATAGTTTTAGTCATTCTATATACAGCATGATTGGAGTCTACACTTTATTGAGATATTTGTATTCTGAAATTGCCCGCACCATTTTTGGTTCTCTTCATTTTTTATGACTTCCTTTTGCTAAGAAATTATGTTTTAATAATCCAGTTACTGTACCACTAGGAGTATAGTGGCTGGGTCAAGTTGTTCTGTTTTTTTCGCTTTTCTTTTTCATAAAGAATTTGTGGTTAATTCCTATAAGCAACGTGCTATTTCAATTTGAAAGCTGTCAAGGAGGACTTGATTATTGTTCTTGTTCCATGTTCTGTTTCTGGATCAAAACACGGAGTTTTTATTAATTTTTCTCCGTGGGGATTCTTTGAAAATGAAGACACAAATCTCTTTCTCTATCTATATCATTTCACAATAACCGTATCAGGCTGAATGCCATGAATTGGTCCCCTTTTAGACTGTTTAATATAATACGCATCCTCAAACACTCAGTGGCATTTAATTTTGGTTTTTTTTTTGTTGTTGTTTTTCTGCCCAAGGCCTATCCAGTGCACAGTTAGTACTTACTGACAGGTTCTCAGGGTAGTTGATGAGACAAGCAGGAGAAAGCATAATTTAAATTCACAAACTGAGCTATAGGAAATAGAGCTGTGAAGCCTTCTTTCCTATGTATTGTTTCAGTTTCAACAGAGAATGAAATAGAAGTTTATAGGCCAAGTGACTCATGTCGTTAGAGATTCCGGAAAATCTTTGTGTCATTCTTGTTTGTTTGCGGGGGAAGGCCTGTGTGTGCATGTGTGTGTGTGTGTGTGTGTGTGTGTGTGTGTTTGTATGGGGTGTGTGTGTGTGTGTGTGCATGAGGGTGTGTGTGGGGGGTGGGGGTATATGTGTGTGTGCGTGGATGTGTTTGTGTGTGGGGGGGGTGTGTTTGTGTGTGGGTGTTGGACCACACCTGACACTCAGCATCTTCCCTGCCTCTTGGCTTGTGAGTTGCTCTTGGCGGTGCGTGGGAACTTTCCATGGTGACGGGGGGTTATACTGAGCCTTTCCTGCCAGGCACACACCCGTCTGCTGAGCTGTTTCTCTGGCCCTTGGTATCACTGCTCCAGGCTTACTCCCGGCTCCGTGTTCAGGGATCATTCCTGGCGGTGCTCGGAGTTGACTCCTGTTTCTGTGCTCAGGGATCACTCCTGGCAGTGCTTAGACCTGACTCCTGGTTCTGTGCTCAGGGATTACTCCTAGCAGGGTGCAGGGCATCATATTGGGTTCCGGAGATTCAATCCTGTCAGCTGCATGCAAGGCGACTGCCTTCCCCGCTGTACTATCACTCCAGCCCTTTCACTGAACTACTTTGGAAGTATCTGCTAGGTATTATGTAAATCTCTGTGCTTGATTATTCAATTCATGTTCTGTCTCAATGGAGAGCATCATCAGATTTTTATTTGTGGTTAAGTTAAATAACCATCTGCAGGCCACTTATTTTTATAATGTTATAATTTCTCAAATAATTTTATTCAGTGTTAACTGTAAGAAAAGAAAAAGGACTTCTTTTCACTTATTTTATTTGAGGGATCCTCTTTGCTGAGCATGCGCAGGAAATCATGATTTGAGCAAATAATCTGAACATACGGGTGATTAATTCCAAGAACTCACATTACCATGATGCATAAAGTCAAGAAACCTTTTTCACAGGATCCAAGCTTCCCGGTTTTAATCTGAGATATGGCTAGTTTTGGAGTCTGAAGTTTACTGATTACAGTAGAAATTAAGCTCCCTGCTGACATTTAACTGGTACCATGCGAACACTCCAGCCATGACTGATAAATGAAATCTCATGAAAATGAAAGTATCACTGAAGCCTGATTAGACACAAGCAACCAAGCCTCTGCAATGAATGATATACTTTCCCATTCGTAAAATTTTCTTATGATTAGAAGTTCACTGTCAAAAAAATATTTACGATAATGATCATGGTCACGGTCCTCCCGTTGTTCATCGATTTTCTCGAGCGGGCCCAGTAATGTCTCCATCATGAGACGTGTTACTGTGTTTGGCATATCGAATACATCACGGGTAGCTTGCCAGGCTCTGCCGTGCGGGCGAGATACTCTTGGTAGCTTGCTGGACTCTCCGAGAGGGGCGGAGGAATCGAACTCGGGCTGGCCATGTTGGCCGCTTGTAAGGCGAACGCCCTACCCACTGTGCTATCGCTCTAGCCCAACGATAATGATATGTTCACTTTTTCTTTTGTTTGAATATCATCACCATTCTGATCTTTAATCAAAGCGAATTTTTATGACTTCTTTTTGTAATGTTCCACATCTTTCTTTACTCGGTATTCAAAGATAATGAAGAATTAATCTTTTCTTCTATCTGTGTCATATTTGTAGATAATGAGCACAATTTCTGATGGTATTAAAATTGAAGTGATTTCAAGTTCTAAAGTAAAGAAATCTTGGCCAGTAGTGATACTAGATTTTAAATATTTTTGTAAAATGTAGCATCTGTTCCTGTTTACTAATAAGTTACTTTGAATGTTCACATATTTTATTGGTACACTCACTAGTAGTAGGGATTTTTATCACAAACAACAGAATTTACTTTTAGAAGACATAAGGCCCTCCTGTTGATCGTCGATTTGCTCGAGCGGGCCCAGTAACGTCTCCATTGGAGACTTTGTTGTTACTGTGTCTGGCATATCAATTACTCTCGGTAGCTTGCCGGGCTCTCCGAGAGGGGCGGAGGAATCGAACTCGGGTCGGCCATGTTGGCCACTTGTAAGGCGAACGCCCTACCCGCTGTGCTATGAAATGGCAAGATCTTTCCATATATGGATCTTACAACATAGCAGGAACCACAAGTGCTAGAAAGATCATTAATCATGGACTCTATGTTGTGAATAAAAGTGGACGTGTGATAAAGTCGTAGTTTGACAACTATTCATTCACTCAAAGATTTTCACGCGTCTTGACTTCTGGTGCAAGCTTGCATTGCTTAGCAGGTTTAATAATCTTTTCATTAATAAGGAAGTGAAAAAAATATCAGACATTATTTGTGCAAGAGATAAAGGGTGTTAATTGCAAGATAACTAAATAGAAATTTGTGTTCAAAGACTACAATCTCAGCATCATTTTTCTTGCCAGAAATAGGCTCTCCTCGTCCTGATGCATTTATTAATGTAGGTGCCTGAGACAGCCCCTGTCTCCTAGGCAGAGGAGCAGACCCTAGGGTTCAGTTGAAGCAGTGCTGAGGGCACATCACAGGCTAAATAATATACTTTTTCACTATGTGTATCGCTGTGAATAATTTGTGGAGTTATTCGTTTTACCACTGAGCTTCAGTTACTATGAAAAATTAGTTTATTTTTAAATTGAAATCTGACTCGGTTGATATAACTGAATCTTTGAATACTTGCACTTACATTTCAATTTTATAAAATTGACATGTATGGACTATCCTATAAATCATCACTGTCACTGTCCTCCCATTGTTCATCGATTTGCTCGAGTAGTCCCAGTAACGTCTCCATTGTGACAATTGTTACTGTGTTTGGCATATCGATCACACCACGGGGAGCTTGCCAGGCTTTGCTGTGCGGGTGAGATACTCTCGGTAGCTTTCCGGGGCTCTCCGAGAGGGGTGGAGGAATCGAACTTGGGTTGGCCAACTTGGCCGCCTGCAAGGCAAATGCCCTACTACTGTGCTATCGCTCCAGCCCATAAATCATATCTTTTAAAATATATATTAAATTCATAGTAGATTTATGTTAAAGTGTGTGTGATATATTATGAAATTAAATAACTATGATAAAAATTATGTTACAGTTATTAGACTGAATGTATAAAACTTTATTCTAATTTAATTACAATGAGATATACAGTTACAAGTTTGTTCATGAGTCGGTGTTAGTCACAGAGTGTTCCAACACGCTACCCTTTGCCAGTTTAGATTTCCCACCACCAGTGTCTCAGTTTCCCTCCCCCACCTGTCTCAATGGCAGGCACCTCTCTTCCCTCCCTCCCTCTCTTCCCCTCTCTCTCTTTCTCTCTCTCTTCTCTCTCTGTCTCTCTGTCTTTCTCTTGCTGGCTCTCTCTTTCCTTTAGGGCATAATGGTTTGCCATAGAGATACTGAGAGGTTATCATGCATATCCCTGTACATGCCTTCATACTCAGTTCTTGTCCAGAGTGATAGACTGAATTTTGGAGAGAAAAAAAAATAAGAAAATGACATCTCCCCTATGAGGGATATAGTGACATTTAGTAAAAGGAACATAACTGGCCAAAGGCAATAGAATCTGTTAACTATAGAAGTGGACTTGGGACTTGGCCCCCCTATGTGTCACGCCAGGGAGTGGGGCTGGAGTGATAGCACAGCAGGGAGGGCATTTGCTGTATAGGCTGCAGACCGGGCTGGCCCAGGTTCGATTCCTCTGCCCCTCTCGGAGAGCCCAGCAAGCTACTGAGAGTATCTCGTCTGCACAGCAAAGCCTGGCAAGCTACCTGTGACATATTCGATATGCCAAACACAGTCACAAGTCTCACAATGGAGACGTTACTGGGCCTGCTTGAGCAAATTGATGAACAATGGGAGGACAGTTCTACAGTGCAACTATAGAAGCTAGTTTACCAGGGCAGGAGAGGGTGTGGTGGGAGATTGGGCTGAGGGTCTGAGAGACGGGGGGTGGAAGCGTACCCCTGACTGGAGAGTGTGGTGTTGGGACAGTGCATGCAGGAATCCCATCTTTAAATCCATCATAAATCATGGTGCCTAAAATAAAAAAATTAATGTATAGTCCTTAAGTAGCATGCCATATTGGCTGAAATGAATGTCGGGCTTAATGCATTAAAAATAAACATTATTGGTTTTAATATTTTTCCAGTATTTGTGCTAGTGAAGTACTTTTATTCAATGACTTCCTGGCACTGTTTAATTTGCAGTGTGCCTTTGATAAGCACAATCAGACCCATAATCTTTAAACCCATGCTGAAGGTGAAAGACTGCATGTTGCTGAGAGGCACTGAATTAGGAGACTATGGTGTAGGGTTTGAAGCTCAGGGCGACTGCCTAGTTATGGTATAAAGACTGCAGCTGGGATAGAGAAGGGACCACTAAATCAATGACGGTTGGAGAGATGGCTCGGGATGGGAGATGTGCGCTGAAAGTAGATAAAGGACCAAGCATGATGGCCTCTCAGTATCTGTGTTGCAAACCATAATTCCCAAAAGTAGAGAGAGAGTATGGGGGAGTTGGGGGTAGGGAAATACAGGGGACATTGGTGGCGGGAAATGTGCACTGGTGGAGGGGTGGATGTTCCATCATTGTATGACTGAAACTCAAACGTGAAAGCTTTATAACTGTATCTCATAGTGATTCAATAAAAAATAAAAAGACTGTACAGAAAACAGTAGTGATAGCATACAGTTGCCCACAGAGTTAAAGCCATAATTACTATAGATGTTCAAAGCAAAAAAAATTCATTCTGTAAAATGATTATAATTCGTTGTCTGTAATAGAGGAGAAACAGTATCAAGAAGTTAACTCGACCGAAGAGTCTGCCTCAAATCTGAACAGTGAATTTCAGTGCAGTCATTTTGTCTCATCAACAGTAAAAATGACTTCATTTTTGTTTCTTTACATTGTAATCCTTCCCTGATAGTAGGACTTGAAGCTGTCTGTTTTTGTAAAGTTGGTAGAAATATGATGGAGTAAAATATTACTCAACTAGAATGATTTACTTTGTAAACAGTGGTGGAAAAAAATACACCATTTTTAATTCAGTACAAGTAACGTAAAACCAACATTAGACAGTCATAAAAATTAACATTATCTTTTTTTAAGATCCCTGAAATAACTTTCTCAACTCTGAAAATTCAGAGACTATAATTATCAGAGACTGTGAGCAACATAGTTTATTTTGTCCTGTTTGTCTGTGATTGACTATTAGCACTTATCAAGTAAAATGTCAGCTAAAATTTGGTACATCTTTCATAGAAGTCATGGTTCCCATAATACCTCATCTATTAACTATGTTGGACAATTAAAAGGACAATAAAATATCAAATTTGACAATATGAAATTTGACAATATCAAATTTGTTACTGCACATGCGTGCTTGTATGTATATTGGCTATTCTAATTCAATACATATTTTGAAGTTCAAAAACTATCAGAGTCCAGAGACATAATTTCTCATATTCCTTGACCGTGGGACATAACAGAATGAATGAAGTGCTTCCCGTTTTATGGGGAATTGACTGGTCTGGCTATAGTACAGAAGATGTTTGTGGGAATCATGAGGAGTAAAAAAAAATATAATAGACCCCAAAAATCTCACTCCATAACCTAAAGGAGACATGAGCCGAACAAGATCAGCTGAATAGCACATTTCCCTTGGTTAGTTCCTCACTGGGGGAGTCTGACCAAGCCCACACTCAGGAACTGTATGAAAGAGATTTGGATTTCTTCCACCCTATAGGTGAGCAGACTGGTAATGTGAGCACGGTCCTTGCCTGATTCAATCCCTGGCACCCTATGTGGTCCCCTGAGCACCCCAAGTGGGATTCCCGGAGCAAAGAACCAGAAATACGTCCTGAGCACTGTATGGTATGGGCCACCCCTCCACCCCCCAAAAAGTCTATAAGTAATAGATACATAGTTGGAAAATTGTGGTAATGCGTAAACTATTTTCCTAAACATTTTTTACAACTTAACTATTATTTCTTATATTGATTTTTTTCCTGCATTTTATGGTAGGCATTAAAATGTAGATATAGTCCATCTAAGAGACACAATTAGTGAGGGTCTAGTTTCCTTTTCACTTTTCACTTTTTACTTTCATGAGGAATGGGGTCAGCTGATAAGCAGTGATCAGAATATGTCAGGGCAAATCCCTGAGAATTCACTGATCTCACCTGTTTCTGGTCTCCACAGCGCAGATTTTGCCTTGGAAATAATAACCCAGGTTGGGCTCCATAATTGTCAACTAAACTGTGTTATCTGTGACCTCTCAACAGCCTTTACTCACTTTACATTAAACTCATAACCCAGTCCCTTAAAGCTAATCTTAAGTCCCCCAAAGCAGCCCGTAATTGCAACCTCACCAGCTCACTACTCTAGAGCCTTTTCCGCTCTCAAATATTCAGCTTATTGTCTTTTCAGCCAGAAGTCATACTGGAAAGGCAGTTGCTGGGTATATAGCCAAAGCCAGCATCTGGGTTCGGTACCGTCTAGTAGATTGTATATTTATTCTCTGCTGTAAATTTTTTGGAATCTGATAATTAATGCAGTTAAGAGGCTTTGTAAAGATATAAAATCCAACGCATTTATAATTATACATTTCACAATGTAATTATATTGGGCAGAATAAAAGCAGTTAATTATATATGTAGAGTGTGTGTATAATTTTTTAATTTTTGCGTTAGGCAAAACACTCTGTGATTAGAGTTTCAGAACTAGAACAATCTTAGACAGATCTCATTGACTGATTTCATGGTTCTAGCAACTGAAATGCAGAACAAACAAATATATCCTTATAGATGTCCTTGCTAGTGTTTCAAATAGAACTCGCCTCATTTGCATTTTAATAGCAGCTTCATTGGCTGTGGTATCATTCCCTATAATTCACCCTTTCAAAGTATGAAGTTCAGTGACTTTTTGTATATTGCCAAGGTTATACAGTCATCAGCACTAATTTCAGAACCTTTCGCTAAATCCCCTGCCCCTAGATATATACCTTAGATCAGTCATTTCCTTTTCATTCTTTCTTCATTTCTTAACAATAAATAATTGACTTTCGCCACCATGTTTTTGGTGTTTTTATTTATTTATTTATTTATTTGCTTTTTGGGTCACACCCAGCGATGCTCAGGGGGTACTCCTGGCTCTACACTCAGGAATCACTCTTGGTGGTGTTTCAGGGATCATATGGGATAGCAGGGATTGAACCCAGGTCCACCTTGTGCAAGGCAAACACGTTCCCCACTGTACTATCACTCAAGATCCATCGTGCTTATTCTAAACATTTCATATAAGTGGAGTAATCCAATCTATGGTCCCTTGTTGCTGTTCTCTTTCATTAAGGCATTTTATGTAAAACCTGTTTTTTGCTTGGTACAGTGTATATCATCATTTTATCTGGACACACACCATTGCTTTGGATGGGCATGTTGCATTGTATTGATCTGCCCACTGGTTCATGTGTGGCCAGTCATGTCCCCTCTTATGAACTGGGGATAGAAAACATTTCTCTGCAAGTCGTGTTTGCACTCAATTTTACAGTTTACTTGTGTTCCACCTAGGAATTGAGTCGCTGTGGTGGTTTGTAATAATCCTCTGTTTATGTGACCGAAAGCCGGAGTGTTTTACAAAGTCTCTTAATAGTATTTCTGTTGCCACCACCAGTACAGGAAAGTAAAGGTTTTCTATGTCCTCATAGTTATTATCACTTATTTTATTTTTAATACTAATTATACTTGTATATGTGAATTAGAATATCACTGAAAGTTATTTACTTCTATTTCCTCCTAAGTACTTATCATGTCTTTAGGAAAAGTCTTTAAACATTTCTGATTACACATTATGTGGCGGCAGACATTATATCTTTAACCATAATGACTTTAAAACTCATCACTTAATATAGCCATTTCAAAATCTCTTTTTGGGGTAAATAGATATGGAAATGCCTTGATTGGCTTTTTATAGTTTTATCTAATCTTACAGGCATTCTTTTTGTAGTCTCAAGACAAGTCTACTCATGCATGATTTGCATATTTTTAGTTCTGCAGATGGTTTATCCTTTTAAAAACGTCAGTAAGGTGCTGATTTACAAAGTCACCCAGAGTTGGACTTCAGCCACAAAGTATTCAAACCCTAATCTCACCTCCAGTGTCACTCCTTCACGACAGGGTCCCCACATTCTGCCTCCTCTGCCTCAGTTCACCTTGTGAGGCGCGTGTTGAAGTTTGCCTGTTGTAGTTTGGATCTCTGTTTCCAGTGTCCTCGGTGCATGGTTCCGTGCACGGCCCTGGCACATCACTGACCTTCCAGGAGCCCAGGACCCTGTCCTCACTCTGTTTCCTAGTTCCCTCTGCCTGGCCCCTTTGGCCATGCCTATTTCTACCTGAATAAATTGCATTCCCTCGTCCTGTTTTTCTTACTCAGCAGAAAACTGAGACATCTGCTCTTTGTCCTCCTTCGGACTTCCCTTCCCAGGGTAACCTCCCGTTTCACCCACATTGTTGCTAATTCCAAGATTGCATCACTCCTTCCAGCTGCATGTGTTTTATTGTGTGTCTATGCCACACCTCGATTAGAGTTCCTCTGTCCTGGAAACCTCAGTGGATTCTATAGCTTCGCTGTTGTGGTGAGTGCTGCAGAGAATAATGGTGTGCACTTGTCCTCTGGTAAGAATTGATTTTGTCTATCTCTGATTTCACTTGCTTGGCCAGTGGCGTGACATCTTTGAAGATACCACTGGCTTCAATGTCATGGAGGGTTTTGCCAACTTTGTCTTCAGTGTACCTTATGGATTCTGGTCTGATGTTGAGGTCTTTGATCCATTTTGATCTTACTTTTGTACATGGTGTTAGGCAGAGATCGAAGCCCAGTTTTTTGCATGTAGTCGTCCAGTTTTGCCAGTACCATTTGTTAAAAAGGCTTTCCTTTCTCCACTTCGCATTTCTTGCCCCTTTATCAGAGATTAGATGATCATATGTTTGAGGGGAAATGTCAGTATATTCAACCCTGTTCCATAGGTCTGCAGCTCTACCTTTGTTCCAGTACCATGCTGTTTTAATTATTACTGCTTTATAGTAGAGTTTAAAGTTAGGGGGTTGATTCCTCCCATTTTATTTTTTCCCAAGAATTGTTTTAAGTATTCATGGGGGTTTATTGTTCCATATGAGTTTCAGGAGTGTTTGCTCCTTTTCTTTGAAGAATGTCATGGGTATCCTAATAGGGATCACATTGAATTTGTACAGTGCATTGGGAAGTATTGCCATTTTGACAATATTAATTCTACCGATCCATGAGCAGGGGATATTTTTCCATTTCCTTGCGTCCTCTTTTATTTCAAGAAGGAGCATTTTGTAGTTTTCTTTGTACAGGTCCTTTACTTCCTTAGTTAAACTAATTCTTAGGTAGTTGATTTTCTGGTGAATGGGATTGTTTTCTTCATGTCATTTTCTTCTCTCTCACTATCTTAAACTAAGAAACTTCTGCACTTCCAAAGAAACAGTGACCAAAATACAAAGACAGTATACAGAATAGGAAAGGATATTCTCCAAATACACATCCGACAAGGGGTTGATATCAAGGATATACAAAGTACTTGTTGAACTCCACAAGAAGAAATCACCCAACCCCATCAAAAAGTGAGGCAACAAAATGAACAAAGACTTTCTCAAAGAAGAAATCCGAATGGCTAAAAGGCACATGAGAAAATGCTCTACATCATTAATCATCAGGAAGATGCAGATCAAAACAACAATGAGATACCATTTCACACCACAGAGACTGGCCCACCTTCAAAAGAACAAATGCAACCTGTGTTGGCGTGGATGTGGCGAGAAAGGGACCCTCCTTCACTGCTGATGGGAATGCTGACTGGCTCAACCCTTTTGGAAAACTGTATATATGACTCTCAAAAAATTATAAATTGAGTTCCCACTTGACCCAGCAATACCACCCCTGGGAATATACTCCAGAGAGGCAAAAATGTATAGTCAAAGTGACATCTGCACTTGTTTGTTCATTGCAGCACTGTTTACAATAGCTAGAATATAGAAAAAAAACTGAGTGCACGAGAACAGATGGCTGGTTAAAGAAACTTTGGTACATTTACACAGTGGAGTACTATGTAGCTGTTAGAAAAGACGAAGTCATGAAATTTACATACAAGTGGTACTACAAGGAAAATATTATGCTAAGCGAAATGAGTCAGAAAGAGAGGGATAGACATAGAAAGATTGCATTCATCTGGGTATCATAAAGTATCAAAATAAGAGACTAATACCCAAGAACAGCTGTGATAAATATCAGGTTGTTCACTCCATGGCTTAGAGGCCAGCCGCACACTCTAGGGGTAAAGGCAGCTCAGATAGAAAAGGGAGCACCAAATAAAGGGTGCTGGGAAAATCTGCCCAGGATGGGAGATGCATGCTGAAACTAATCTATGGACCGAACATGATTGCCACCCAATGTCTCTTCTGAAGACCACAGCACCCAAAAGGAGAGATAGAACAAAAGGGAGTGCCCTGACACAGAGACAGGGTGGGATGGGGGATGGGGGGGTGGGAAGGATACTGGGATTGGTTGGGGTTGAGAATGGGACCGGTGGTGGGATGTGTACTCAATCATTGCATAACTGAAACCCAAGCACAACATCTTGTAGTTCATGGTGTTTCACTAATAAAAAAAAAAGAATCTAGAATAAACTGTCCCCAGGCCTTTGGGGTAAACTTGGGAGACCCTAAATAATAATAAAATTAATAAGTAAATAAAAAAATTAAAAAAGAATTGTTTTTGTATCCTGTGGAAAGATTTGTCCTCTGGTTAGAATTATTTTTGTATTCTGTGGAAAGGTACCAAGATGTGAAATTTCCAGATGGTATGGTAGCTCTGTTCATACCTTTTTATTTATTTATTTATTTATTTATTGTTTTTTTTTTCTTTTTGGGTCACACCCAGCGATGTGCAGGGCTTATTCCTGGCTCTGCATTCAGGAATTGCTCCTGCAGTGCTCAGGGGACCATATAGAATACTGGGAATCGAACCTGGATTTGATTCGCAAGGCAAATGCCCTACCCGCTGTGCTATTGCTCCAGCCCCTCTGTTCGTACCTATAAGAGGCATCTCCATACTGTTCTACACAGGTGTTGAAAATAGATAACATTTCTACCATAAGTGCATGACTGTTCCTTCATCACCACATTCCTCCCAGTACAGATTGTTCCCATCCTCACTGGTGTGAGATGGTGTCCCACTATCATCTTGATTTGGATTTCCCTGATAATAAAGATGGAGAATAGTTTTCCTGTGCCTCTTTTATGCATTCTGGTCTTTCCTTGAGGCCTATCATTCATTTGGAATTGACTTGTGTAAGGTGTGAGAAATGATTGCAGCTTCATTTTTTTTTATATATATGTGTGTCTATCTGGCTTTCTCAGCATCTTTTCTTGAAGAGTCTATACTTTTATTCCATTTTCAGGTACCCAGATCACTCTTCAAACAGTAGTTGACCATCGATCTGGGGATAAATATTTAGGTACTTGATTCTCATGAGTCAGAAAGTCTATCTTATTCTAGTGACATGATTTTTTTTAAAAAAAAAGTTATCATGATTTTATAGTACAGTTTCAAGATATGTAATGAAATACTTCTTAATTTCTTATTGCTCAGTATGGCATCAGCTGTTTGGGAAGTTCAATTTATGGACTGTTCTAAGTCCCTAATAATAAGTGATGACAATTTTTTTGTATATCTACTTGCCATCCATTAATCTCCTTGGAAGAAATGCTATTTATCTCTCACTTTATTATGAGATTCTTTTGACAATTATTTTAGTGAGTACTTATTAAACCTTGGATAGTAGCCCTTTATCACATATATTATGTGCATTTACTTTCTTTCATTCAGTAGGGTCTATCTTTATTTTAGCCTGACTTTATTTTTCCATGAAAAAACTTTTTGATCTGATGTAGCTCAATTTATATATTTTTGTTTCTGTTATATTTAGAAATTGACAATTTATTGAAGACACCTTCAAGTTCCATAACATGGAGCGTGTCTTCTGTGTCTTTCTATGTATTATTTGGATTCTGGTCTAATTGCAGAGTCTTTAATCCAACTTTATGAATGGTGTGAAATATCAAACCATTTTCATTTTCTCTGTCACTATTCGGTTCTCCCGTTTTTTTGAAGAGGCTTCGTTTACTTCATTCCATTCACCCAGCATCTTTTTTTTGTCGATTAACTGTCCAGAACACTGTGGGCTTGTCTTTGTGCTCTCATTTTTGTTCTCTTACTCTACAAGGCAATCTTAATTCCAGGACCACACTATTTAGAGTAGTATTGATTTAATGTGCTCTATAAAGCCTTGCAATAGAACCACTCTGACCTTTTTTTTCTCTCCAATTTTTTTGAGAAAAATATCAGTCTAGTTGGAAATTTTCACTCTATACATATTTTAATATATATTTTTCTAAGTTACTGAAATGTTATTGAAATTTTTATGGAGATCACATTGAATCTGTGTACTTGATTTTAGTAGAATGGCTATTCTGACAGTGCTTTATCTTCTAATCCAAGACTGGGATATTTTTCCATTCTTTATTTTTCTCTTCTATTTCTTACAGTAATGATGCACAATCTTCAGTGTATAAGTGTTTCATATTCTTTTTAAATTTGACTACTCAGTGATGATATTTTGATATTTTTAGTGGAGATCCCTTTATTTTTTTCTCTCTGGTTCATTGTTTGCATATAGAAAAATCATAAAATTTTCAGTGTTGATTTTGAAGCTTGCTGTTTAGTCTATGGATTTATTATTTTGAGAAATTTTTACTGAAGTCTGGGACTCTTTCATGCCTATTATCATATCATCCACATGTAGTGACAGTTTGACTTCTCCTTTTTCCAATGAAAATCACTTAGAATTTTTTTGTTTTCTTTTGACTGATGTTGTTACCAAGACTTCATGACTACCTTCAACAATATTGGATAAAATCGACTCTCTTGTTTTCACCGTCTCTCAGAAGAAAAGCTTTTAGTGCAAGACTAGAGTCAGTCCACCTGGAAAGAGGCTGGAGTGTGCAGCCAACGCAAGCTGTGGGTGGCTGACGTGGAAACTTGCCTTTAAGTGCTTCACTCACTCCCCGGGCAACTGCAGAGAGTAGAGAAGTCAAGGGTGGGAGCATCTTTTTCTCCAGTGCAATAGAAGTCCATGGCGGGAAGCATGGCAGTGCTGAGGGCTTCATCTGATGGAGGGACGTTAAAGACGGTCGCCCTTGGGGCGACACAAGGAAGCTAATGAGTTAGCCAAGGTTGCACTGAAGTTTCCAATATGAGACGGGGCTCATTGACTTAAACTCACTCATCTCCGGGCTTTCATCTTCCAAAGGGACCTGCCGATACCTGGGAAGGGCCGTACATGAAAAGATTCATGCACATCAGGAGTCTTTCTAATAAAGTGTTATATAAATAAAGGTGAAAAGGATAGAGAAGCACGCTAACCAGTTGTTCACGTAACGACCGGGCAATGTGTTCGCCCCGAGGAAAAGCTGGGACCCCAGCACGCAAGGAGGGAACCGCCACGTTGGTCATGCGTGTGGCTGCAGGTAGCTTTCCTGGGAGCTGAAGAAAATGATTCTTTTGCTTTTGCACAGTTAGAAAGTGATTTCTCAGAAGTCTCTCCATGTCTTGAGTGTTCATCTCCGTTTTAAATTCTCTACTATGCATGAGAATTTTGCATATTCAGCTTTTATTGATAGAAGAACAGTGTAAAATTAATTATTACTGTCAACTGTTTATGGGGTTAAATGAAGTTCTTACATAAATAACAGTCTCACTAAATAGCAGGAAATATCACTACTGTATCTTATAATTAACATTAAGCGTAAAATTTAAAACAGCCACTTTACTACTCGGGTCATGTTCCTCAGTTTTCACTGTTCTGTAAGTTTTTCCCATTTATGTTCTCATGACTGAAGAATATTATTTCAATTGCCACAACATGCTTTTTACTGTCACCTATTCATTGGAAAGAATAAGATAAATGAGCTAATCCTAAGCCCATCTTTTAATGTTGATTTTAATTGCTTAGAAATGCAAGGCAGCTTCTGATGCAATTTTTTTTACTTACGTATATATCATTGATGATACATTTCTAACAAATAATTATCAGCAAAATCTCACTCTCCTTTAGATTTGCCTAATAGTTTACCTTCATGAATGTTACCTCATGTACACTGAATTTTACCGGGACCACTCCCCGTCCCCCCACCCCCCAACAGAACCTAAAGGACATTTTAAAAATACTTACTAAGATAACTTAGTCTCTCAAAGAGGAATCGAAAGAGCTATGCTTGGAATATCACGATTCACTCAAATGAGAGATAGAATCCGGAGTTCTGATCTTCGTCAACGCTCAAGAGTCAGGGACGCTGTCTCATTTGCCAAGACATCAAAAATCAGATGGGCTGGACACGTAATGAGGTTTACGGACAACCGCTGGACTAGAGCCATTACTGACTGGATTCCACGGGATGTCAAAAGATGGCGTGGACGCCCACCTACAAGATGGTCAGACTTCTTCGTCAAGACCCTGAATGATCGGTTTGAAACTCTGCATGTTCCTAGAACGAACAGATGCCATTGGGCTACGCTAGCACGCAACAGGGATGAATGGAGACGTTACTGGCACCCACTCGAGTAAATTGATGAGTAACGGGGGATCAAATGATCAAGTGATTACTAAGATTACGTAATTGATACCTTTATCATTTGGTTGGGAAACCTCAGTGTCATTTGCTTCCTAATTTTAATGGGAAGAATTTGTAAAATGATAACTTGTTTTTTTTTCTACTTGATCTCTGTAACGAAGGTGGAAAAAACTATTTGAGAAATAACGGTAAAATGATTTAGAGGAACTGTTTTCTCTCTCCTTCTCCCCTCCAACCTCCCTCCATTCCCTCTCCTCGTGTTCTCTTTCTTTTCTCTCCCCTCGGCTCACCTCCTGTATACAGACACATTTGCACATCCCCGTGTCCACTGTCTCTGTCTCTGTCCTTGTGGCTGGTATAGTAGGGCAGTATTTCTACCTGTCTCCAGAGAGCGTGAGCTCTTCATCTGTGAGTCTCTCTGTTCCCTGAGACAGGCGGGAACTTATTCTTCCTGCTGTGGCAGTGTGGAAAGCTTGACCGTGTTATCCAGGTATTATCCTTTTGCTCACACACATTACCTGCACCCTCGACCGTCTGACAGCAATAAAATTCCCATTTCGATTCTCCGTTAGTCTTTCTTCTGTGATTATCTCTCTATTGACTTTTAACTTAATGAAGAAAAGGAATATGATTTTTTTGACTCTCTTGCCCCACTCCACATGCAATACTCTTAACTGTGTACGTGGCTCAACCAATGAAACTCTGCCCCCAGGATTATCTGAAGCTTTGGCTATGGACATTACTGCCTGGGGATCCCAAATTAACGATAAAGGAACTGAAACATAATCACAACTGTGTCAGCCTCCTCTGTCAGGGGGAGGACTCCAGTTTGTCATCTGGGTTTAAACACCATGAACGTCACTGTCTCACTGTCACTGTCAATGTCCTCCCATAGTTCATCAATGTGCTCGAGCGGGCCCAGTAATGTCTCCATCATGAGACTTCTTGTTACTGTGTTTGGCATATCGAATATGTCACGGGTAGCTTGCCAGGCTTTGCCGTGTGGGCGAGATACTCTTGGTAGCTTGCCAGGATTTCTGAGAGGGGTGGAAAAATCGAACCTGGGTCGACTGGTCGCCCATGTGCAAGGCAATCACCCTGCCGCTGTGCTATCGCTCCAGCCCACCATGAACGTCATGATCAGAAATCTAGCAAATGTAGACATCTTCAGTCAGGCTGAGGTATTTGGCCCCGTGTGGTGGTGGCAAGTTTACCAGGAAATAGCTCCGGAAGGAAACGTCCCTTACATTCAGTGTGAGAGTAGAAATTAGGGGATGAACACATTTAGGGAGGAAGTAGATTGCATACAATTGCAAAGCATTTTCCTCTTGTTCTCTTTTTTGTTAATTGGGCCACACCCAATGATGCTCAGGAATTACCACTGGCTTACTCAGGCATCATTCTGGAAGTGCTCCAGGACCATTCGGATGCTGTGGATTGAACCTGGGTCAGCTGCGTGCATGGCAGGCATCTTCCCACTGTGTTATCATTTTGGACTCTCTTGTTTCTTAAAGACCATCTCTCAGAACAAGTTATTTAGAGGACCACTGAATTTAGGAAAGGTTTCGGGCTGGAGAAGTAGCACAGCAGGTAGGGCATTTGCCTTGCACGTGGCCGACCCGGGTTCGATTCCCAGCATCCCATATGGTCCCCCGAGAACACCAGAAGTAATTCCTGAGTGCATGAGCCAGGAGTAACCCCTGTGCATCACGGGGTGTGACCAAAAACAAAAATAAATAATGATAATAATAAATAAATAAATTTAGGAAAGGTTTTACCAGAAACATAATGGTAGTCATATGATTTTTTTTGTACAAAATATTGTAGTAATTATTAGAAAATAAATCCTGAAAATCTGAATTCCTATTTAATTTACTTGAAAGCTCAAATTTGACAGAATTCCTTAAAAGCGTCATCATTTTTATATTTTTCCCATACAAAACTCTTAGTAATTGTAACTGCTAAGTACTGTAGTAACTGCTAGGTACTTGCAGTTACTATGTTTTTGCTAGTTTAATATTATTAATTTTTCTTTTTAACGATTTATTTATTTTTTTGGTAGGCAAGCAGAACCAGGCAAATCTCCACATGTCTTTTTCTCCTAGTGTGATAGAGTAAGAGAATCAGTTACTTGAAGGAGGTTGACTTTTGAATTTTGGTTCCACTGTTTGGGTAGAAAAAGCCTTTTGGCCTTTTAAGAACAGCTCTTACTGATGTCCTGCAATAGCTGAAGTACTTTTAATAAAATATGAGTGACATTCAGCTAGCAAAAAAATGTCAACTGCAGGTACCTAGAAAACATCTTTAAAAAGACTCGAACAGCGCTATGACTTTATGATTGTGGGAGCGTCTGGAGAGCAAGATGTGAGTCATTGTAATTTATGTTCTTGACATGGCGATAGTATTTTGAGCTCATAGAAGTTCAGGGATCCGAGAGTCAAAAGCAGAGCGTTCAGAGGCTGCTGTCGGGCTGTGCCCAGAGGCATTGCATTGGCATCACGTGTGACCTTGTGCATTGAAAAGCACTTGAAAAATGTGCAGGAGACTGCATCCACTTCACCCCGTGTGTGTGTGTGTGTGTGTGTGTGTGTGTGCGATCTGCAACTTCCCTGTGTTTTCAGTGGGCGTCTAGGAGCAGACATCCAGGCACTTGCCAGAAAGAGAATACACGAGAAGATGCTAGTTTAGGAAACTGAGATTTCACTGAATAACTTGGATTTGTTGTACCTGAAATCTCACCATGAGGAAAAAGGGGTGAGAATTGTTTCGGGAATGGAAATGGTACTAGATGCCCTCTCTCCAGCCAGTGTTTTTAGAAAGAAAGCTGTTCAGTAAAATCCTTAAAAATGTTCAGGCCAGGGCTGGAGCAACAGCACAGCGGGTAGGGCATTTACCTTGCATGCGGCCAACCCGGGTTCGATTTCCAGCATCCCATAGGGTCCCCTGAGCACAGACAGGAATAATTCATGAGTGCATAGTCAGGAGTAACCCCTGTGCATTGCCAAGTGTGACCCAAAAAGCAATAAAATAAAATAAAATAAAATAAAAAATGGACAGGCCAGAGAGATAATAAATATAACTGGGAAGACCTTTGCTTTGCTTGCATCTAACCAACCTTGCTTCACATCCTGGCATTGTATTTTGTCTCCCAACCATCACTCCTGACCTCAGGGTCAGGAGGAATCCTGGAGTAGCTCTGAGTATGCCACCCCAACTACACACACACACACACACACACACACACACACACAGAGTCCCAAAATAACCTCCGAGACAGGAATCCATCCCAGTTAATTTATGGTGGAAAAGTAACTCGCTAGAAAATACTAATGTAACAATTAAATAAGCTCCCAAAGAATTTTAAAAAAATAATCTAAAGCAACGCTCTAGATGCTCAGTGAAACTTAAAGAACCATGTCTGAGTAAAGTTAGGGTGTAGATGAAAGAGAACACAAAACAAAACAACATTTTAAAGAGAAGTAATAGAGCTAATGAGTAATGTACTTGGACTAAAAATTATAGTGGAGCGTTGGATTTGATTAAATGAGAGAATTAAATGAGTTTCAAAATAGACACATTATTAAAAAAAATAAAAGTAACAGCCAGTCTGGGGCTGGGGCAATAGTAGAGTGGATAGTAAGTTTGCCTTGGTAGGGACCCCTCTGGGTCTTTTCTCGCTGCAAGTCCTGGCCCTGTGAACCTAGAGGGATGTTCTACCCTGCCGGGCCCTTGCCCAGAAATTCAGGCACAATAAAGCACTTTGCATCCAAGCAGCTGAAGAATTTGCCTCTGCTAAGCCAGCATGCAAGAGATATTTAAGAAATTGTTATAAAATCAAAAGAAATTCGATATGAATATAGCAAGACACAAAGAAAAAAGCAAAACATGTGGAAAGTGGAGAATAAAAACCTGAACCTTGAAAATGAGGTCGTAGTGAATGAATGACTGATACTTCTAAGGCCTCATAAATAATCTTTGTGGTAATCTTAAAACAAAATGATAGGACAGAGTAGATAGTTGAGTGGGTAGGGCTCTTGACTTGCATGTAGCTGACCCAGATTCGATCCCCAGTACCACATATGGTCCCCTCAACACCACCAGGAGGGACCCCTGAGATGAGCCAGAATAAGCCCAGAGCACTGCTGGGTGTGGCCCAAATATGACAGCACAATTGCTGGAAAGCAGCAAATGAGAAAAGGAAATTGAAATCTAAACAAAATGCAAATTTACCTAACCAAGTGCACAAGAGACTAAGAGATATGAAGAACAGTTATAGACTCAAAAAAATAGACAAACAAAAAATCTTGAAAATATAGGAAAAAGTGTCTACTAGTACTTTTATATCAATTGTTTCTCTAAAGGTCAGTCCATGAGCTCACTAAGGCACTGAGTAGACAGTGGATTAAAGAAAAAAAACCTGCTTTCCTCTATCTCCAGGAAACACATTTGAGCTCCAAAAATGATGATAGGCTCAAAGTAGAAGCCTGGAAGCAAAAAAAAAAAGTACAAAAAAGAAAGCCAGACTTAAGTCAAATAAAATGGATTTCAAACTTTAGAAGCTACCGAGAAGGAGGAATAGACATATAATGATTAAAGGGTTAGTCGATTAAGACTAAGCACTCATTAAGATATGTTCACCAAAGTATCAAATAATAAAGAATATATCATGTTAAATATATATGCACTCATGTATACACACATATGTGTGTATGTGTGAGCCATTAACAGACCTAAAGGGAAAAAGCTGATGAAAAAATAATGGCATTATAAGGGCTTTCATATTTACAACAATAGATCAGTCATACAGAATATCAACCTGTGAATAGTGGCTTAAACTTATTTTTATTTTTTTGCAGTAGGAAATTGTTTAGGGCCATTCCCAGTGATGCTCAGGGGATGCTTCCAGCTCTGTGCTCTGGGGTCACTCCCAAGGGTACTTGGGACCAAGTTTGCTAAGGATCTAAGTGGAGTTGGTGGCATGCAAGGGAAGTGTCTTATCCCCTCTACTGTCTGAACCCTGTACTCTCTCAGGACCTTGAACAATGAATTGGACCAGATGACTTTTATAGACATTCATAAGATACTCAAACCAGGGGCGAAAGGGAAAGGAAAGGGAAGGTAGGGAAGGGAGGAGAGTGGGAGAAAGAGGGAGGGGGAGAAGAAAAGAGATAAATGAGAGGGAAGAGGGAAGGAGGGAGGGAAGGATGGAATGAAGGGAGGGAGGGAGGGAGAAAGGAAAGGAAGGAAGGAAGGAAGGAAGGAAGGAAGGAAGGAAGGAAGGAAGGAAGGAAGGAAAGAAGGAAGGAAGGGAGGGAGGAAGGAAGGAAGGAAGGAAGAAGGGAGAGAGTTAGGGAGGGAGGGAGGGAGAAAGGAAGAAGGGAGGGAAGGAAGGGAGTGAAGAAAGGGAGGGAGCAAGGGAGGGAGGGAGGAAAGAAGGGCTGGATACACACTTCCTTTTTGTTTTAATTGAAAGTTTTGTATAAAATGTAATTAGAATGAGTCATATATTGTGATACAAACAAGTGCCAATAAATTCATGAAAATTGAAAATATATTAAGTATTTTTATGACCATAATAGTATAAAACTGAGGATCAACCATAAAAGAAAGATGGAAAAATCCTAAAAGTATAAAAAATGATATACCAGTGAATGCATTTGCAGATGAGAGAAAACAATGCAGACATAAACAATAACCTGGAGATATGGAAATGAAGATATGAGCTATTAATCCTGTGAGAAACAGCGAAAGCAGCATGATGAGGAGAGTTTTTATCAATGCAAGGCTACACCTGCAAATAAGACAATATTAAATAACCTTGAACCTAAAGAAATAAGGCAATGGAAAACAGATAAAGCCAAAATCAGCAGGAAGGAGGAGCTAATAGAGAATAGAGTGAACATAAAAAGGGAATTCCCTTCCACAGAGGCAGGGTCGGATGGGGGGATGGGGGGTGGGAGGGATACTGGGATCCGTGGTGGTGGGAAATGGGCACCGGTGGAGGGATGGGTATTTGATCATTGTACAATTGAAACCCAAGCACAAGAATTTGTAAATCTACAACTGTAGCTCATGATGTCTCACTATCAAAAACATTTTATAATAAAAAAAATTGAAAAAAAAATAAAAGACAACAAACAGTGAAATACAGGATTCATTCTAATTCAGTTAAATTTGGTAATCATTTCTTAGGCTCATTGGCAAAAAAAAAAAGAGAAAACTGTAATTTCACATGCAAAAATGAAGGAACATTACAACAAATACCCTAGATATATATATAAAAAATCATGATATAGTACTGAGTATATCTCTTGTTTGTTTTATGGCCACACCTGGTGATTCTCAGGTTTGACCTCTCATGCTTGGTCCTTTGAGGGCCACTCGAGCTGTAAGAAGGGAAATATAGAAATTCTCGTGAATAAGACCCATTTTTTTCTGCATCACAATCATCTCTCTCACCCTTCTGTGAACATCTCTGAAAATGATTTGTATGATCCACAGCAAGTGGGGAAAAATAGAATCATAAGAACTGTATCACTGTCATCCTGTTGTTCATCGATTGCCTCGAGCAGGCCCTAGTAACATCTCCTTCATCCAAGCCCTGAGATTTTAAAAAGTTCCACATTCAAAGATCTTTCAGGGTCAAGAGAATGAGACCCATCATTGTTACTGGTTTTTGGCATATTGAATATGCCACGGGGAGTTTGCCAGACTCTGCCATGTGGGCAGGATACTTTTGGTAACCTGCCAGGTTCTCCAGAGTAAGAACTAGAAGAGATGTTTCTGGGAACAGGGTTTTATAGTCTCTGGTTCTTGGCCGTTGATGGGATTACACGGCACCAGGGGCAGTTGGTGGGTGTAACGCCTACATACTGGAAGATGGGGGATCTGGGTGGAGGAGGCCCGGTCCCGATCTGAGCAAGCTTGGAGATCTAAGCCCTGAGTCCCACACACCTGTTTACCTCAACTGGTCTTTCATGCTTGAAGCTCATCTGAATGTGTGGAGAGTGGTCTTAAGCATTGCTGTGGCTGGAACCAGAGGTCTTCAGCTGCCGGGGCTCTGCTCGGGGTGAGGAGGGAAACTCAACTCACCCTCCTCCGTGGGGCCCTGGCGCGGAGGCAGGAGACTGCACTGTTCTCTTCCGGGAGCACGGTTTTATAGTCTCTGGGTGTTGGCCATCATTGGGATTATAAGAAAATGAAATAAAATAAATAAATGAATAAATAAAATGAAATAAATTTAGCAGAACACTTGCAAGTAAGGAATTTAAAACAGTGATCAAACATCCCTCTAAAAGGAAAGGGCAGGAGCTGGGCCCAGGTGAAAGTTCTGAGGGTTCGGGGCCAGGTCAAGTGCTGGAGCTCAGCGTTGGTTTTGCACACCACCAGTTCCCAGCAGACTGCGGGGTAAGAGCTCAGTTTTCCATCATCACCGGACTGTTTGCAAAACAGTCATCGCAAAACAGAATGCTCAGGGCTGGATGGTTTGCTATTGGCCCATACCAGATCTTCTGATACCATATTCTTTATCGGGAGAGTGAAATCTTCCTGATATATGATGAGGCAAATATTTGAGTGTCTGCTGCCCAAAGCATACACTGTCATCGGGGCCATGTAAATCTGCACATCGATATACCAGAGGAATATAGACACAGAATACTTCAATAATACCTTTACAAACAAAGATGGTTAAAACTACCATGTATCCTAAAGTAAAGTAAAGTAAAGGCCCTCCCGTTGATCGTCGATTTGCTCGAGCAGGCCCAGTAACGTCTCCATTGGAGACTTTGTTGTTACTGTGTCTGGCATATCGAATACGCTCGGTAGCTTGCTGGGCTCTCCGAGAGGGGCGGAGGAATCGAACTCGGGTTGACCATGTTGGCCGCTTGTAAGGCGAACGCCCTATCCGCTGTGCTATCGCTCCAGCCCATGTATCCTAATCAAGTGCTATTATTCCAGAGGTGCAAATAGGTTCAATATGTGTAAGTCAATGAAATTAATGCCAAATTAACACAGGGAGGACTAAAGCAATGCGATTCTATTAGTAGATGCAGAGAAAACATTTGACAAATTTCAACATCTGTGATTTACTTACACTAAAACAGGCATAATAAAAATGTACCAGAACATAACTCAGGTTGTATATGACAAGCCTACTGCTAATATTATAGTCAGTGGTAAAACTCTGTTAGCTTTCAAGGATGTCAACTTACTATTATTCAATATTGGATTCAGATACAGGATTCGGATCTTTATATTTGATTAGTGTTACCAGAACAATAAGCAAGTACAGAAAATCATGCTTATTGCTTATTAAAGAAAACTCTAGTTTTGAACTAGGAGCATAGGAAGCTAGTCCACTGAAAAGCTATCAAAATATTAAATCAATTCAGTAAAATGCAGGGTACATAATTAAAACATAAATAAGTTTATTGCACTTGTCTACACAGTTAGATGAAAGGGAGATGAGAAATCTACAATCACAACAGAAAAGATGAAAATCTGAGAGTAAACCTAACAAAAGGTGGTAAAAGATATACACCTGCAAAAACTATTTATTATTTATTTGACATTATAAAAAAACACCCAAAGGAATGGAAACACATCGTATTTTATGAATTTTATTCATAAGCATTATTAAAATGAGCATCTTACCAATGCAATAATGATTCAAATTTTAAACTTTGCATGGTATGAAAAAGATCATGAATGTTGAAACAGTGTTTTGAGAATTGAAATAGATTTGAGGTATAAAGATCCTTGATTTGAAGCTATCCTACAAAGCAATGGCCATCAAAACTATGATGTTCAAATAGAAATAGGGGCAGATAAATGAAAAGGAGGGTTGGGAGCTCAGAATTCAGACTGCATACAAATGAACAGTTCAACGAATAAATGAAATAAAATAGTCTAGAACACACAACGCCTCTACAGTTGGTGCTGGGAAATCTGAACAGCAATATGCACCAGATAAAAGTAGGGCACTCTCTAATCGTAGTAACACAACGAGTGCAAAGTGGATTTGAGACAGATATAATATCTGAATCCACAAAAGGCTGATGATCACCAGGTCTGCGGCCTCCTATGGCATGAGATTTTAATAATGTTTGTGAACCCAATTGTAATGGCAGGTTAATTAAGGAAAAAAACAAACAATGAAGATGTTTGATCCTGATAAGCTCTAAAGGAGGGAAGATCCTGTCATCTGAACTGGTAAAATACAGACATCTTACTCCATGGGATTCAGCCTTCCAATATCAGACATTTCTTTGGCTTAAGAGTTCATAATTCATGAAGTTCCAATACTGATGATCCCAAAGGCGGATTATCCATAGGAACATAAACATGTTCATCAGGTCTTGTTTGTAGCAAATTGCAGATGAAAACTGGTGTCAGCTTCCACTGGTGAGATGTTCATGTAGAAATAGGGGCCCATCAATAAAAAAGGGTTGAGAGTCCAGAAGTCGGCCTGCATACAAGTGAATAGTTCAACAAATAAATGAAATACAGGAGTCTGGAACACACAACGCCTCTCCAGCAACCGGCGCTGGGAAATCTGCACAGCAATATGTGTCAGATAAAAGTAGCGCATAATCTGATCGTAGGAACACAGCGAGTGCCAAGACCAGGGCTGCTTTGCCCGTCCAGGCCTTCAGCGCTTACCTGATCTGCTGGTCTCTCTACTCCGAGCATTTTCTCTGCTCTACACAAGCCCATTTTCTCCCGTGAACGTGTCTTTCCTCTCTTCCTCTCCCCTCCCATCTTTCTAAATGTCATTAATGAAAATGATGTAGCTTCACTCAACAAAATAAAGCAAAACAGACAAGATAGAAGAGGTCTGGGAGGGGTGTCAATGCAGCGTGGACGGACCCCCACAGTGACGGGGGTGCCGTGAGGGGCCTGTGGGACACCTCGCCGTTGAACCTTTCCCAGAAAACTACAATCGACCTTCCTCGTCACCCTGAAAATTCCACTTTTTTTCCCTATTTCTCTCCTCTTTTAGGAGTTAGGGGGCACACCTGCCTGGACTCAGGACTACCCCCAACTCTGTGCTCTGTGGTTTCTCCTGAGGTGTCGGGGCCCATCTGGCTGCTGTGTGCAGAACAGACACCTCCCCACCGTGCTCTCTTCCCAGGTCCTTGGGATTCTCTCCCTCCCTGGAGGGTGAGGACATCCCAAGCTGTGTTCTGGGAACCAGCGACCTCTCGCATCAATTTCTGGCCACTAGGAGCCCGGGAGGGTCAGTGGTGTCACACTGCCCAGTCTGAGGGGGCGGGGGAATGACCTGGGGTTCACTTCTGAACCCTGGGAACACTTGGCAGAGCTCAGGAGATTGTGTGCTGCCAGGATCAAGCCAGGGTCGGCCCTATGACTGCCTGTGCTTTAATCCCTGTGCTACTGCACCTGACAGCAACCAGTTCACTTTCCCTCTATCTGAATAAAGTAAAGTAAAAAGTAGAGGCCCTCCCGTTGATCATCGATTTGCTCGAGCGGGCCCAGTAACGTCTCCATTGGAGACTTTGTTATTACTGTGTCTGGCATATCGAATACTCTTGGTAGCTTGCCGGGCTCTCCTAGAGGGGTGGAGGAATCGAACTCGGCTCAGCCATGTTGGCTGAGTGCAAGGCAAACGCCCTACTGCTGTGCTATCGCTCCAGCCTATCTGAATTTTTTCTTAATCAAAACAAATGAAACAAGGTATATGTTCCCCTGTTTTTATTATACACTTATTTTCAAGACAAGCCATGGAAACTGCCTTGTTAAACATGTGTCAATGGGACTGGAGTGATAGCACAGTGGGTAGGGCATTTGCTCTGCATGCTGCTGACCCAGGTTCAATCCCCAGCATCCCATATCGTCCCCAGAGCATCACCAGAAGTATTTCCTGAGTGTGGAGCCAGTAGGAACCTCTGACTATCACTGGTGTGACCCAAAAAGAATAATAATAATAATAATAATAGTAATAATAATGGGCTGGAGCGATAGCGCAGTGGGTAGGGCTTTTGTTTTGCATGCAGCCAACATGGCTGACCCAAGTTCAATTCCTCCACCCCTCTCAGAGAGCCCAGCAAACTACTGAAAGTACCTCGCCCACACGACAAAGCCTGGCAAGCTACCCGTGACGTATTCGATATGCCAAACACAGTAACAAGTCTCACAATGTTACTGGGCCCCCTCAAGCAAATTGAACAATGGGAGGACAGTGACAGTAAATAATAATAATAATAATAATAATAATAATAATAATATGTACTCAAGAACAACTGATTGGATAAACATGTGATTTATGTGCTATATGTTTTGACGTATGTGTGTATATATGACAGAATACTTCTGAGCTCTAACACAGATTAATACTTAATATATAAGAAGACATGAATGGGGTTGCAGAGTACTATGTGGAATCCATCAGTAAGAATAGGACAGATGTTGCATTATTTTACTCATAAAGAACACACAAAGCAAGGGCAAATCTGTTGGTTCTGATGGCAGACCTGAGGTCACATGGGACCAGCAGCAAAGAGCATATGCTGGAAGGGCCCTTGGGCTTAGCTTGAAAACTTAGGGAACTTTGTTGTGAACACATACAATGAAGCAGTATTGACCCATTCTTCTGAATCATACACAGGGGTGCATATTAACACTACGGGGTACAGTGTATGTCATATGTCAATGTAAAGAAATGACACTCCCTACTGCCATATTTTAAGAAAAAGTTTTTCTGTTAAGAGGTTTCACAGACAGTATTTTTATATTATCCCACAACTAAACAAACCACTCCAACATTACTTATGAAGAAAGGAGACATGTTACTAAGTATTGAGTGGAAATAAATGTATGTAATTAATGAAAGCAAAACATAATTCCCCCAATGCAGTTGTATTTTATATGGGAAATTTTAATTTTTAAATTGTTTTAAAAGGAGTTAAAAATTAGTTCTGCTGAATTCAGCAGAACCCTTAAGGTTTATTTACAAAAATTTTCTTGAATACCAAGCACAACAGAACTTACGTAAAATGGTTTAAATATGGATTTCTGTGGAGAAGTAAGGAAGGTGATTTTTTTTCCTTCTCATTTAAGTATGATGATTAAGTAGACGACAGCAAATTCAACCAAGAATATCCATCTCTGAAGTGTGCTAAAGGGTGGCTGGTTTAGATATGGCAATTAATCACTGTATTATTTATAGTACTTAGGAGCAACTCACACGACATTAATCAGGGATAACTTCTGCTTAATTAACAAGACTGCCCAAAAATGTCAAATTCGAGCAAAAAACACAACTGAGTTTAAAAATATAAATATATATTGGCTAAGAAGGCATGCTCTTGCCATGAAATTTTTTTACTTGTATTCAAATTTTTCACCTGCTTGATTGACCTTTTGTATTTTCGTGTGTGTGTGTGTGTGTGTGTGTGTGTGTGTGTTTTGGTTCTAACCCAACCTCAGTACTTGAGAATCACTTCCAATAGTTGTCAGCCCAAGTGGGGTGCCAGGGATCTAACCTGGGTTAACCACATGCTGTTAATGCTGTATTCTCACTGCACATCACTAATATGCAGGAAGACAAACTATAAGATGATTCCTGTATTTTACACTGATATAAATGAATAATGAAAATCAAACTTTTTAAAAAAAATTATTAGTGAAATATCATGAGGTACAGTTGAGACTTACAAGTTTTTGTGCTTGGGTTTCAGTTATACAATGATTGAGTACCCATCCGTCCACCAGTGCCCATTCTCCATCACCACTGGTCCCAGTATCCCTCCCACCCCCCATCACCCCCATCCCACCCCGCCTCTGTGGCAGGGCATTCCCTTTTGTTCTCTCTCTCCTTTTGAGTGCTGTGGTTTTCAAAAAGAGGCATTGAGTGACAATCATGTTCGGTCTGTGGTCTACTTTCAGCATGCATCTCCCATCTTGGGAGGATCCTCCCAACACCCTTTACTTGGTGCTCCCCTCTTTATCCTAGCATGTGAGGCTGGCCTCCAAGCCATGAAATGAACCTCCTGGTACTTATCTCGACTGTTCTTGGATGTTCATCTCCTATTTCGTTACTTTATATTCCCCAGATGAATGCAATCTTTCTATGTCTTTCCCTCTCTTTCTGACTCTTTTTGCTTAACATGATACTTTCCGTGTAGTACCACTTGTATGTAAATTTTATGACTTCATTTTTCCTAACAGCTGCGTAGTACTCCATTGTATGGATGTACCAAAGGCTCTTTAACCAGTCATCTGTTCTCGGCACATCCGCGCTAGTGCTGGTTGCTTTTGTCCTTTTGGATGTGGGCCACTCTCTGTGGTATGAGATGATATCTCATTGTTGTTTTGATCTGCATCTCCCTGATGACTAATGATGTAGAGGATTTTCTCATGTGCCTTTGAAAATCAAACTTTTAAGAAAATCTAAATAAAGTCCTGGCCAGAGGCAAATGGACAGACCCTTAATTTTACTCCACTGTCTTGGTTCAGCATTATTGGCAAATTTAATTAGATAAAGGCTAAAATATATCCAAAAGCACGTTTTTATAGTCAACATTTAGTTTTGAATATTTTCTTAATTTCTTGTGCATTTTTTGATACTCTGATATATAAAACTATTTTATGACTTATCAAAAAGTGAGCAATTGTGAAGAAAATTGATTTGGTCCTTCACTTGAGATTAGGGTTATTTAATTGATTTTTTATTTCATTTCATTTCATCCTCCTGTTATTCGTCGATTGCCTCGAGCAGGCCCCAGTAACGTCTCTTTCATCCTAGCTCTGAGATTATATTCAAGGCTCTTTAGGAGAATGAGACCCATCATTGTTACTGGTATTTGGCATATTTGGTACGCCACGGGGAGTTTGCCAGACTCTGCCCTGTGGGCAGGCTACATTCGATAGCCTGCAAGTTTGTACAAAGTAGGAATGAGATAATAAGATGTCATAAAAAGATGTCCTGATAAGATGTCGCGCAGCCGCGAATGCGGCCGCGCGGTTCTGGGAGCTGGATTTTATAGTCTCTGAGTCTTGGCCGTTGATGGGATTACACGGCACCAGGGGGCCAGGTGGTGGGTGTGACCCCTACCTACTGGAATTTGGAGGATCTGGGTGGAGGATGCTCGACTCCAATTCGAGTAGGCTTGGAGATCTCGGCCCCGGAACCCGCGTGGCTTTGTCCCTCTGCCAGTACCTTCATGTGCGTGAAGAGTGGTCTCGGCATGGTGGTGGCTGGTCCTGGAGGTCTTCGGCTGCCAGAGCCCTGGCGCCGTGTAATCCCATCAACGGCCAAGACTCAGAGACTATAAAATCCAGCTCCCGGACGAGAACAGTGCAGTCTTCTGCCCCCGCTCCTGGCTGTTCCTTGCCGGGGCCTCTTGGAGGGGAGCGGGTTGAGCTTTCCTCCCCGCCCCGACCAGGGCTCCGGCAGTCGAAGACCTCCAGGACCAGCCAACCACCATTTAATTGATGTTATTTTGAAAAGTATATTTAGAATAACACTTTGATAAACTTTTATTTTCCAAGTTCTAAACAGTTAATTGGTGGACTTGCCGCTGATCCATATTTAGTTCTTACTGTCTTGTCTGCTTGTCTTATCCACTTTTTACTGTCTCATCCACTTGTCTTGTCCACTCATTTTACTGCTTTGTCCACTTGTCATTGGCATTGAAAAATGTTTCCCGATTGTTTTCTTTACCATCATTTTACTTTTTTTATATTTGATTTGTATTTTGGCCTCACCCTGGTGGTATTCAGGGCTTACTTCTGACTCTGTGTTCAGGGATCACTCTTGCCAGAACCTTTTGTGGTGCTCGGGTTCAAATCCGAGTGTAAGCAATGGAGACACCCCACACTGTACTCTTTATTTACCCCCCACCCCATTTTCTACATTTTTAAGAAAGTCTAAGGAACAGAACATGAGTGTCATTATTTTTCTCTAATTTTGGCAAGTGGTACATTTCCATGGTACACACTGGTTTGTCCAAGACAGTAAAAAGACAGGGCAGAGAGAAGGACAGTGGGTGATATGGGTGCCAGGCATGAGACATATATGGGTTGAATCCCTGACATTTAAGAGGGTCCCCCAAGCTCCACCAGTATTGACCCCTGAGCTCAGAGCCAGGAGTAAGCCCTAAGCACTGCCAGATGGTACAGAAATGAATATATATATATATATATATATATATATATACACATACACACACACACACACATATATATCACTTGATCACTTGACATCCCATTACTCGAGCAGGCGCCAGTAATGTCTCCATCCATCCCTGTCGCATGCTAGTGTAGCCCAATGGCATCTGCTCGTTCTAGGAACACGAAGAGCCTCAAACTAATCTTTCACAGTCTTGATGAAGAAGTCTGATCATCTCGTAAGTGGGCAGTCACACGATCTTTTGACATCCCGTGGAATCCAGTCTGTAATGGCTCTAGTCCAGTGGTCGTCTCCAAATACGATTACGTGTCCAGCCCATCTGATTTTTGACGCCTTGGCAAATGAGACGGCATTCCTGATTCTTGAGCGTCTGTGGAGGTCAGAACTCCAGATTCTTTCTCACATTTGAGTGAAGCAAGATACTCCAAGCATAGCTCTTTCGATTCCTCTTTGGGACACCTGAATAGTGTTCTCATCCTGTTTTCATAGGGCCCAGGTATCTAAATATATATATATATATATATATATATATGTACACACACACACATGTATACATATATATTTGTATGTTCACATTTTTTAAAATTAAATGCTTGTTCTTTATGTTTTGTGTCTGTTCTGTTTTCTAATAAAAACCAGCAGAGCTGGAGAGCCAGAACTGGGGTTGGAGGCACATTCCTGCAGGGCCGTGATCTTGGCTCAGTGCCTGGTGCCTCAGAACCCCCATGAGCCCAGAGAGCAGCTGGGGAGCTCTGAGCAAGGCTTGCCTGGTCTCGAAGCCATGGCCCTGCTGCATCATCCCACTGGTCTGTGCCACTTTGGGGCCCAAGCAGGACCCTCATTCAAATGTGGATGCATGTGTGATTGGCAGGGTCCTGCGGGACTGGCCACCTGGCTCGCTGCATACTGCTCACTGGACCTTTTGTCCCTACAACAAAACAAACAATTATATTGCTGTGTGTTGATTTCCGCATTTTAGAGGTGTAAATTGTAAATACTGGATGCTTTATAAGATGCAGAACCACCTTTCCTGGCTTTTACTATTAAAATGTGTCACCTGTGATGGTTGAAATAGTAGAAATAATCAAATGATATTTACTAATGTTAGTGTGTCTCATTTCTTTTGAGGTGACTGACAAATGTTAAAAGACAATTCAGGGACTGGAGCAATAGTACAGCGGGGAAGACATCTGTCTTGCATGCGGCTGACCAGGGTTCGATCCCTGGAATCCCATATAGTCCCCTGTGTACCACCAGGAGTAACCCCCGAGCAATGCCAGGTGTGGCCCAAAAACAACAACTACAACAATAAAAGGCAAACCAGGAAAAAAAATCAGATTGGATCCCAAAGTAGAATCTAAAATGAATCAAAAATGCCCATCATCGACTAATCCCAGATGTCTCATGAAATTGGCTGTTAGTTTTCGAGCAGCCAAATTCAAAAAGGAATCAGTTGCACAATTCACAGTGTCCATAAGATAAAAGCAACCAATTATTTGTGAGCCAAAATTGTTCTCAATAAGTAATACCAAGCTAGAAATGTTCCAAGTGGAGTCGCTTGTCCAGATACTGTGCAATTTAATACAATTATTTTCAACACCATTTGTCAGGAGATTCCAGTAGATTTACCACACCATTACTTTTGTAGTCTGTGATGGCACTGTAATGAAATGGAAGTCAGAGAGAGCAGTTTGTGAAGAAGTTTGTAGAGTGAGGTAGATACCGTTTACCAGTGGATCATGCATTCCAAGTGATTTGAGGGTCACCTTATTCCTCCAGAAATCTTCCCTCTTTGCTAAAATATCAGTGAAACTCAGATATTAGTGTGGTCAGCGAACTCAATGATGGTTCAAATGAAAAGCCCAGAACCTAAAAAACTTTCAAAATAGGATTCATAGATATGATGGTATATTGAAGTTAAAGTTGGAAAAAAAATCTTTGTGAGAAGCCAGTCGAACTCAATTTGAAGGCAAATGAAGTAAAATCTAGATGAATAATTTGATATTACTTTTCATGCATAAAATTTTTCCAGATTCAAATATATTTAATGTATGTGATAAAAAGGACTTCAAATGAAGTATCTGTGAAGTATAAATTTTAACTCCAGATAGCCTTCCTTGGGGTTCTGTTGTGTTTTTTTTTCTGGGGGTGTGGGGATCCACACCAGCGGTCCTCAGAGCTTACTCCTGGCTCTGCACTCAGGAATCACTCCTGGTAGTGCAAGGGTGGCCACATGGAGGACAGGATCTAACCTGAACCTGGGTCAGCCAGGTGCAAGACACATGCCCTGCCCACTGTACTATCCATCCCGTGCCTCTGTTGTGTTTTCTACTATTTACAAAACCACTAGTATGGAATTTTGACATCCTTAAATCATTGTCATACTCTAGAAAAAAACAAATGTTTAAAAGCAGTTTTACTGTTGTTCATATGGGAATTCTAATCATCAATTCAAAGTTTAATATTATTACCTCAATTCTCTTCATGACTAAGAAGAATAAGAAAGGATCTCTTCATGTACCAGATTATCTCTGTTTGTAGTAGAGTTGTATCTTTCCATCAAACGATCAGGCACCTCTCATCCTGTTTAACTCAGGGCTGCGCCAGTGGACACTCCCCCTTCGTTCTCCCCTCAAGGTTCTTAGGTCTTTCTCTAGCCTTCTCTGTGCCTTCATTTCCTCAGCATGACATGAAAGCCATCAGGACATTTTACAAATTTCACGATGGCATATGCAAATGGCTTCAGCCTGGGTATAGATTCATGATCAAAGGAATTCTTAATGAAAGGGAATGATAAGCCATAATTAACAAACAATAAATAAGGATCAAACCAGGCTGAAATCAAGGTACTTGACAGTGAGGGGTGGGGGGATGCATGTTGAGTACTGGACTTAAAAAATGTTCCACAGCAGCTGGTAGAGTGATCCTATTGGACTGCAGTTATCACTCTCTTCTCCTTCCTTTATGTCAGAGGGAAACTTCATGAGGAATGCTCGGTAAACCGGACCCTCTGTAGAACAGAATAAACCAGACAGTAAGTTTACGTGAGTCACAGTGAAGAATGGCTGATCATCTATTCAGTTTCTAGAATATTCCTAGAGTTTCTAGAATATTTGCTTAGAGAGAAAAAGGTTTTACATGACATTTCGAATAATGGCAGCGTACCCACTTAAGGTTGAGTTTTCCGTGTCACTGCAGAGAATAGAACTAGGATCGAGGGATGCATTTCTACTTTGGATGTGTGAATTTGTTTAAATCAACAGTTTTAACTCATTCCAGACCATGGTGACTATCCCTCAGTAGGGAGTCAGAATCCTGTGATTTCCCACCAGCGATGCTTTGGGGTCCCCACCCACAAAAGCTCTGCAGTTGGCTGTTGACTTCTCTGTGTTTCCTCCTTACCTCCGTACTTCCTTCCCAGAAAAGAAAAAATTTAAAAAGAACTACCCTCTATGATTGGTTCTAGAATGTTCTACCAGAGGCGTAGTAAATCCCCATCTCTAGAAATTTATAGTCCCAGGATATGTTTGTCCAGGGTATTTCCATAGGGAATTTGCATCATCATATTCCAATAGAATAGGTCATATCTTCATTGCTAAGGTGCAAATTGTCATAGAATTTTTATTTTTTTAATTTTATTTTTATTAGTGAGACATCATGAGGTACAGTTGCAGACTTACACATTTTTGTGCTTGGGTTTCAATGATACAATGATCAAATACCATCCCTCCACCAGTGCCCACTTCCCACCACCACGGATCCCAGTATCCCTCCCACCCCCCCATCCCCCCCATCCCACCCTGTCTCTGTGGCAGGGCATTCCCCTCTGTTCTCTCTCTCCTTTTGGGTGTTGTGGTTTGCAAAAGAAACATTGAGTGGCAATCATGTTTGGTCTATAGTCTACTTTCAGCATGCTTCTCCCATTCTGGGAGGATCCTCCCAACACCTTTATTTGGTGTTCCCCTCTTTATCTGCTCGAGCGGGCCCAGTAACGTCTCCATTGGAGACTTTGTTGTTACTGTGTCTGGCATATCGAATACTCTCGGTAGCTTGCCAGGCTCTCCGAGAGGGGCGGAGGAATCGAACTCGGGTCGGCCATGTTGGCCGCTTGTAAGGCAAACGCCCTACCCGCTGTGCTATCGCTCCATCTGAGCTCCCTTTTCCCCTAGCATGTGTGGTTGGCCTCCAAGTCATGGAGTAAAATTCCTGGTACTAATCTCGGCCATTCTTGGGTGTTAGTCTCCTATTTTGTTACTTTATGTTCCCCATATGAATGCAATCTTTCTATGTCTATCCCTTTCTTTCTGAGTCATTTCGCTTAACATGATACTTTCCATGTAGTACCACTTGTATGGAAATTTCATGTCATAGAATTTTTATGGCATGTGACATTGGTAGATATTTTAGGGGGAGGACCAAGACACACAGCACAGTAGGTCAGGCAGGCCGGTGCCTGGCATGTGAATGACACAATTCAATCCCTGGGACCCCATTGTTTTTTCCTCAGCCTGCCAGGAGTGAGTGATCTCTGAGTGCAGAGCCAGAAGGAAGCTCTATCTGAACACTGCCGAGTGTGCCCACCCCTGCCCCCCTACAAAAAATGTCAACTAAAGTAAAATGAGATGGAAAGGAAAGAAAGCAAATAAAAATAAGATTAAAGGGTCAGAGAGATAGTCCTGCATGTGGCTTACCCGGGTTTGGTCCTTGATGACCCATAGGAGACCCCCAGTGCCATCAGGAATTTTCACTGAGTGCAGATACCACAGGATGTGACCCCTTCCCAAATCACAGAACTTAAAGAGAAGAAAAGGACGAAAAAAATCTGAATACTGAAACAGAAGTTTGCAGAGAGGTTTTGGGATTGTCACTTATGACTTTATAATGAAAGAATCATGAACCAGTGGCCCTTTATGCTATGAAGACACACCTCCAAGTGTTCAGAAATCCCATTAGAGTCACAGTTGTCTTTTCATGAAGATTTTTGGAGGACTTTAAAACAAGAGTCAATTAACTGGCCATCCCAGAAGTGACATCACACTTGTACAGTAAGTGAAGAAGAAACTCGCATGCGTAGTCATGGCACTGCTAAGTGTTGAGCTCACGTCAAACTCAGGGAAGAGTATCTCAGCGATTTTTAATTTTAATTCATTGGATTTTAATTAAAATGTTGGCCATATCAGAGATGTGGCAATAAAATATTTATTGGAATGTTTTTGTAGTATTTCACCCTCTTTGAGGTGACGTTTTACAAAATTAATATCACAGGGGTACAGAAGTCACTGCATATTTCCTGGCTGTCTAATTTTATTTAATTGATGAAACGCCACTTCTTTCCAACCTTTCCGAACTTGACTTTTTCACTCTGTTTAACTGACATTAGTTATCACTGCTATTTTGAATTATGATCATCTTAACTATGAATTATTAATCTTAAACATTTGCAATCTAGTAGAAATTGGCAAACATTATGCTGCATAAGAACTGTAATATATATATATATATATATATATATTTGCTCACATACACATATGTAAGAAAGAGGTAGTTTGTTATGTAAGCATTTAAGCAACTCGGCAAATAACATGTACAAAATATATATTTCTTATTAACACAAAAATCCATTCTCCTAAAGGCCTCATTTTATGATAACACTTTAAAGAATGATTTATTATTTGCATTTAATATTGATGAAAACTAGAACATTTATAATGCTGATCTGGTATATTCCTATGAAATTGAGAAAGATCTGTTAAAACCATGTGGATTTTATATTTGTAAACATATTTATCAACAGGTTTAAAAGATAGCACAGCGGGTAGGGCATTTGCCTTGCACCAGCCAACCAGGCCAACTGGAGTTTGATTCCTCCACCCCTCTTGGACAGCCTGGCAAGCTACCGAGAGTATCTTGGCCACACGGCAAAGCCTGGCAAGCTACCCGTGATGCATTTGATATTCCAAACACAGTAACAACAAATCTCACAATGTTACTGGGCCCGCTCGAGCAAATCGATGAACAACAGGAAGACAGTGCTACGGTGCAGTGCTAAAGTTTTGTTACACTGAGATGGAACACATTTGATCAGTAACACATCATTGCTCAAGTATTGGGAAGAAAAGGCAGAATAGCATCTCCTAGGAATGCTTAAAATGTTGTTAATAAATGTTTGAGTGGTCTGGAACGAACTTTATGACACTTGATTGCTCATCTTTCTTGTTCGGCTTAATCTCAAAAATTTCACTAACAAAATCAATATGTACAATATATTAGATATTAAAACAAGTGTAATGGTTTTCTTCCTTCTTTTTGTATATAAATTCTACTTGCAAACTTGTGGACCCTTAGGTTTCTTTCAAGTGAATTTTTTGGTTGAATGCATAATGATACGTAAAGGAAACATAATTAAAGTTTTATTGCTCAGTAGAGTGTCATATACTTCAGTATCAATTTTAGTGCTTTGGACTCTTTCTTTGCACGCTGGTCTTCACTATTAGTTTCTCTTTAACTACTTCACATGCAGTCTTTGGAAGTCTATTTTTCTGATTGGCTGCAAGATGATCTCTGATGGCTCTTATATTTACATGCTTGGTGCATTATTTCATCTCTGATATTGTAAGCATTTCATATGTCCATAGCGTGAACAAATGTTCATACTGATAAATTTTGTGTGCCACCAGTGTATCGGTTCTTTCTCATTTTAAGAGCAGAATACAGTTCATAAAAATGACCAAAATCATTTTCTGTAATCTGAAGTCTAGATCATACATTTCATTTATTTTTGGACCCAAGCATCACTAGATCAAACAGTTTGAGGGAGTGATATAATGTTTTTGTCAAAAATTCAGGTTTCAAGGAAGGCAAGATAGGGTCAGAATTGAAGTGTAGTGATTATAGCCTGGTGCTTATTTTGTGTATTTACCCTCCCTGGTTCTAACACTCACGTATCATGTTTTCTTTGTCCGTATTCTGTAGTGTGTATCTGATAAATGACCTAAAATCAGTGCTGTCTTTACAATAGCCAGAATCTGGGAAAAAACCTGACTGCCCGAGAATAGACGACCGGTTAAAGAAACTTTGGTACATCTACACAATGGAGTACTATATAGCTGTTAGAAAAGATGAAGTCATGAAATTTACATACAAGTGGTACTCCATGGAAAGTATCATGCTAAGCGAAATGAGTCAAGAGAATAAATAAGAGAAGAGAGGGATAGACATAAAAAAAGATTACATTCATCTGGGGGACATAAAGTAACAAAATAGGAGATTAATACCCAAGATTAATATCCAAGAATAGCCGAGATCAGTACCAGGAGGATTACTCCATGGCTTAGAGGCCAGCCGGGCATTCTAGGGGAAAGGGCAGCTCAGAGAAGGGGGCACCAAATAAAGGGTGTTTGGAGGATTCTCACAGGATGGGAGTTGCATGTTGAAAGTAGACTATGGACCAAACATGATTTCCACTCAATGCCTCTTTTGCAGACCACAACACCCAAAAGGAGAGAGAGAACTAAAGGAAATGCCCTGCCACAGAGGCAGCGTGGGATGGGGGAATGGGGGTGGGAGGGATACTGGGGTCCATGGTGGTGGAAAATGGGCACTGGTGGAGGGATGGGTATTTGATCATTGTATAACTGAAACCCAAACACAAAAATTTGTAAGTCTACAACTGTACCTCATGGTGTTTCACTAATAAAATTTAAAAAAAAAAAAGGTATGGTCGAAAAAAAATCAGTGCTGTACCCATCTTCATAATACATGGCATTGAAGTGTGTGTGTGTGTGTGTGTATGTGTGTGTGTACACACAAGCACATACGTATATTTGACTAAGCAATAATGAATTTTATCAGAGAGACTTCATCTCTTTGCAATTTGGCAACTGCAGTCAACAATCCATGTGTGCTCCTTAAAAGAAGGAATTTCTCATTACTTAGCTAAGGTATTTACTATTTATCTAAGGCATATCCCTAACACTCCTCTGAGTACTTTGTATGTCTTAATTCATTTGATCTTAACGGTAGTTCTCTGAAGTGGATGTTATTTTCTCCCTTGCCATAAGGAAACCACAGACCTAGTGTGAGTAATTTGATGATGGACGATTTGACATTCATTTTAAAGCTGTGTATTGTTTGTTTCCTGTAGTTTTTGGGACAAGCCTCACTTGACTGTTGGAGTCTTCTTTGTCAGTCGGTTTTCAATAAGATTATTAAAATTGAGAGACCGAAATGAAAGGGAATTGAGTTGGGTTTTGAGAGTGATGGAACAGTATGAAAATATTTGTCTTCACTCTTCAAATACTGACTCCGCCAACAAAAGGTAAAGCACATTCCATCTGTTAGAACTTGCAGTGCTTTTGCCTGAACTTTATCTTACTTTGAAATTTTTATCAGCGCTTAAAGTATTTCTTTATCCTCTGTAAAGCTTCAAAGGTAAAGCTAAAAGAGATTTAAAAAAATAAAAAGCAACATGTGCATTGGGTGAAGGAGATAGTCCAGCAGGTAAGGCAGTTCCCTGCACAGAGCCAGTCTGAGTTCATTTCCTGGCACTCTGTAGGGTCCTTCCCTTAGAGAACTGCCAGACGTGCACCCTGAGCTCAGAGCCAGGAGAAAGCCCAGAGCATTGGCGGAAATGTCCCGGAATAAACAGACAAGAGGAGATGTGCTGACAGATTGAGGCTGCACAGAGTTAATGGAATAAATGTCACGTTATCTGTAACAGATGAAACACGGTGCCATTTTCCCTAAGATACACCTGCATACAGCGATTTCAATAAACATTTTATTTCAGGTGGCTCTGACGCATGCTGTGTCTGCAGCCAACCTGAGTGCCCTCGTGCCCTAACACAGTTCCCAGGAGTCTCCTAGGAGTCATTGGGGAGCACAGAGTCAGGAGTTCGCAGCGATCACTGCCAGGGGTGCCCTTTTATAAACATACCATTTTTCAAGTTGACTGGAGTGTCATGTCGAATGTGCAAGTCAGAAGGAGAAGAATGAAATTGGACCCTTGATGGATCTGGGAACTGGCAACCAACTGGACTGAGGAGTGTCAGGGAGGTAGATGAGAAGGGACCGAGGAAAAGGACTGAGCAGATGCACTGACACAGTGCACATACCTCACCTGCATGCTGATGCAGTGACACTCCCCACATACATCGCCGGCATTGACATGATTGTAAACCCTCTTACCTCAAGATGAGTAAAATAATCACATTGCAGGTATTTCCCCATTCCTATTCTATAGTTCATTGCCTCAAAGCTTAAGGCAGGTGATTTCTTGATGTCGTTTTTCTTTTGCTATTTCCCATCTTCCTTTATAGTTGGGAACATAGTTGCCACTTGACTTCACCACTTAAATGTAATCAAATTTTATTTGCTACATCATATTCACCGCCTCCTAACCAAGTCACCTGCCTGTGGCAATGGCTTTTGCAGGATAGTGCATGGCAGTCCTGTCAGAGCTAACAAGTACTTTTCCCCAGAAATTACTATCTTGGACAGTTTACCCGGAAGGGCAATGCTAGGGTTTAAGGCATTGCCTTGCGTGTCCTGAGCCCAGATCAATCCCTGGAACCACATGGTGTCTGAGCAGGATCAAGTCGAAAGCACAGAGCAGAGGTCCTACTGCATGCCACCACCCGTGACCGAATCTTGCCCCCTGTTTGTGGAGTTCAGTCAGTGCATATAAGTATTTGTGTTCACAGTGGGGCAGGCTGAGGACAGCGAGTTCCTTTCTGTTTTGCTGGCTTTCATGCTCATTTGGAAACCTTTTTCCTTCAAACTGTGATCTTTATTTGTGAACACAGCATGCTAACATGTGGTGCTGAGGATGAACAAAGCCCCTCAGGTGCTCCCTCCCTGGGCCACACCTGTGATGTTTGAGTGAAAGATTTTGAACCAGGGTTTGAACCCGGGTCTGTTAAACGCTCTAAACATGCACCCTGAACCGTGGACCCGTGCCTGGGTTTCTTTAGTTGATCTTTCATGGTAAACATTTCCCACGGTATTAACGAATACTCATAACTAGAAATTTAGATTATTTGCAAAATTTAATTAGATTATGTGGTTTGTGTGCTCTGTATTCTACAGTTATAGAATTTTCACACAGGGTTTTCACACAGTTTTCATGGTTTCATTTAAAACAGTAATCAGTAAAGTATGTTGATAAACTATGAAATTTTGGAATATTTCACTAGACTACCAGTTGTGAGATTATTCTCTTGGACAGTCTAGACACTAGTAAGGTTTTATTTTATAATATAAAATAGCTTTTCCTGACAGTAGGTGCTACCAGAGAGCGATATCATTCACAGTTATTAGTAATTGGTGCTAATTCTTGTCAGGGTTGTGAAAATTAATTTCTTATTGGTTTTCTGGCTTATATAAAATATGAATAATTGCACAAATAAAAATTAGTGCAGTTGGAAGTTATTTTCTGTATGTGGAAAATGAATTCTTGTTCCTCACACATGAAAACATTTGAGTGAATTATTCATGTTTTACAAAAGGACTCTGTATTTTCCTGGTCACGTGTGTAGGCTGTCCATAAAGTAATGACCTCTTTCCTTCCAAAACTGCAAAATGCTTTATTCCTACTTATTATTTTTACTAATTTCCTGTAATGTGATCTATCCTTCTTGCTATAGTGTATAACCTTAGCTAAAATCATTTATGTCTCATACCAGTTGAAAGTCTACAAACACTTTTATTAAATCCTTCCAGCCATGATATTCACTTTGGGAGTCGTCGCTTTCTTGTGTCACAGGTTGTCAGGAGTTACGTGTTGGAGAGAGAATTGGCCACCTTGTGGGACAGCACCTTTATCAAAGCATCTGGATCAAAGCTGACTTTCAGTCTCAGAGAGAGCAATTAGATCAAAAGAAAATCAGGATGTTGGCTCACAGGGCTTGTAAGGCATAATTTATTTTGATTCACTCTTCTATTTTTTAATTATTAGATTTCAGAGAGTTGCAGTGCTGTTAAAGTTTGTGGTATCTCTCTCCCAGATCTCACCATCGCCACCTTGCCCGCGTCCTCTGCACTGTCCTCCTGTTGCCTTGGGTCACCCTCCCTTTTCCTCCTCCTCTGACTGGTCACGGATTTTGTACTCCTTCCGCAAGGATTTGTTCTTTTTTCACCAGTGTCAGTTCCCTATGTTGTCTCTCTTCCCCAGATGAATGGGATCCTTTGGTTTTTGTTCTCCTTCCCCTGACTTATTTTCTTGGCATTATGTCGTCCAACCTCTCCATTTTTTTTTTTAAGATTTTTGTTGGATTTTGTTGTTGTTGTTTTAAGGATTTCTATGTAGATATTGCCATGTCAGTTGTCAGAGTTTAACTTACTTTCGATTTGAATTCACTGTAGTTCTTTTTTCTTGCTTTGTTGCTGTGGCAAGAACTTCCCTGACTGTGTGGAATGAAAAGAGAAGAGCAGCATCTTGGTTTCTGTCTGATCTCAGAGGAAATCAGAGGAACTCAGCCTTTGGTTCTTTGACAAGGGGTGGGACACTGGCTGTGGATTCGTTGTAAATTGACAATACCGTTTTGAGGTATGCTCCTTCTACCTCTACTCTATTGAGGGATTTTTAGTTTTGAATGTATTCTTAAAGTCATCTCCTGCATCCATGGGTAAGATCCTTGTCATTAATTTTGTTGATATCGGATATTTCATTTAGCAGCTTGTGTATGTTGGACCATGCTTCATCCTTAGAAGGAATTCCACTGGATAACAGTATATGATTCTTTTTCATATGCTGTTGGATTCCCTACACTAATATTTTGTGGGTGATTTTGCCACAATGGTGGTCATGTGGGATGTGATTAATTCATTTTCTCTTGTAGTGATATGCATGATTTTGGTGATTTAATGTTAGCTTCATAACAACATAAGCAGTTTAGAAGGATTCCTGTTCCTCTGCTATTTTTTTAAGAGCTTGAGGCATATGGGAAATAACTTTCCTTTGAAGTTTTGGTAAAAATCGTCAGTGAATCTGTCTGGACCAAGACTGTTTACCACCCCAACCACCCATCTTCCTTTAAAAAAAAATGAATCGCTGTAAGATACACAGTTACAAAGTTGTTCATGATTGGGTTTCAGTCGTACAGTTTCCAACACCCGTCCCTCCACCAGGGTACAATCCCCTTCACCAATGTCCCTCTCACTGTCTGAACCCCTCACCTCTGTGACAGGAACTTCTCTTCTGCCCCCTCCCACCCGAATTGCATTTGCAATAAAGATACAGAAAAGTTATCATGCATATCACTTTACATTCTTGAAGCTCTCAGTTGACTTTTTTTTTTCTTATTTGGTTCTCACTGGGCAATGCTCAGGGGTTCCTCCTGACTCTGCACTCAGGAATCACTTCCAGTGGTGCTCGGGGGACCATGTGGGATGTTGGGAATAGAACCCAGGTTGGCCACATACAAGGCAAATGCCCTCTCCACTGTACTGTTTCGATCCAGCCCTGAAGCTCTCAGTTTTTTTCCAGAGTTCTTGGGGATGTATTTTATTTATTTATTTATTTATTGAGCGATAGCACAGCGGGTAGGGCGTCTGCCTTGCACACAGCCAACATGGCTGACCCGAGTTCAATTCCTCCACCCCTCTCGGAGAGCCCGGCAAGCTACCGAGAGTATTCGATATGCCAGACACAGTAACAACAAAGTCTCCAATGGAGACGTTACTGGGCCCGCTCGAGCAAATCGATGATCAACGGGAGGGCCTTTACTTACTTTACTTATTTATTTATTTATTTATTTTTTAATTTTTAAAAATTTTTATTAGTGGGACACCATGAAGTACAGTTGTAGACTTACGAATTTTTGTGCTTGGGTTTCAACTACACAATGGTCAAATACCCATCCCTCCACCAGTGCCCATTTTCCACCACCACGGATCCCAGTATTCCTCCCACCCCCAATCCCTCTATCTCACCCTGCCTCTGTGGCAGGCCATTCGCTTTTGTTCTCGCTCTCCTTTTGGGTGCTGTGGTTTGCAAAAGAGGCATTGAGTGGCAATCATTTTCGGTCTATAGTCTACTTTCAGCATGCATCTCCCATCCTGGGAGGATCCTCCCAACACCCTTTTTTTGGTGCTCCCTTCTCTGTCTGAGCTCCCTTTTCCCCCAGCATGTGTGGCTGGCCTCCAAGCCATGGGGGATATTTTTAATTAGTTTTAATTTTTTTACTCATGATCAGCCTGTTCAGATTTTCTACTTCCTCCTGTCTTAATGTTGACAGGGTACATGAGTCTTTGGATTCATCCTTTTTTCCTAGTTTCTCCAGCTTAAAGGCATAAAGTTGTTTTTATAAACTTCCTGTCATCCTTGGCAGTTCTGTGATTTCAGTGCTCCAATTTATGCGGGTTTTCTTCTTTTCCCTTCAACTTGTGGGTTTGTTAATCTTGTTTAGTATTGAAAAAATTCACTACACAGCACCTAATTTCATTTGAATTCTGTGTCATTAATTTCTGCTTTGATTTGTATTATTTCATTATTTCGGGAGTTTAGTCTGACATACTTTGTGTTTCTTTTCTTTCTTTAACTTTTAAGTTTCTCAGACTGTGCGGTTAGGTCATGGATTTGATCTCATTTTGTGGTTCCTGCCATAAGCCTGCCTTTTCCCTTGCTACCATTTTTACTGTGACAAAGTCTTAATTGTATTTGTTTTCATTTTCATTCATTTCTTGGAATCTGTTTGCTCTCAATTTCATAAGTGATTCAGTTGTGATCTTTCAAAATGTTCAATTTCTAAATGTTTCAACTACGCCCCCAATTTTTTTTATGATTTTTCTGCTTTTATGGCTTTTTGGTCTGGAAAGATACTTGATATTTTTGTGACTTTATGTGTATTTGAATTGTATTCAGTACATGATTTTTCCTGGAGAACATTCTTTGTTTATTGGAGAATATGTATGTGCCTTTGGTGGGTGGAAAATCCTGAATATTTCTGTGTTTAGGTCACATCCGACTCCTCCTTTAGGGATGCTGTTTCCTTAGTGATGGTCAGTTTGGGACATAGACTCGGTGGGGAGAGTGGGAACAGTCTCACAATGCTATTGTGTTGCCATTGTTTTCTTCTCAGATAATGAAGAATTGCTTTGTAAGTTCCACCAGTCCTTGTCTTGTTGCCTATAAATTGATAAAGTTAAATCCTCCTGATGTCTTGGTCCCTTAGCCAGGATGTTGTGTCTATCCCTCTTATTTTCCTTATCTTAATAGTCTTGGAGATGAAACAAGTATGGTCATCCCTGCTTCCATCTGAACCTTTTGTGAAATTTGATTCTCTCTCTTGGATTTTGTGGCACACCCGGCCAAGCTCGGGGCACTCAGGCTCATTTCTGGTGTTGCTCAGAGCTCCCGTGGGTGCCTGTGACAGGAGCTGGGTTCACCATGTGTGAGCCAAGCACCCCACTTTACTAGAGGTCTGGGAAATGTTTGTAGGCAACAAATGGTGGCATTTTTGTTTTCTAAGTCATTGCCATGAAGAAGTCTGTTAGTTAGCTACATCTATGAATAGTTTGGTTGTTTCTGCTGTTCGTCTTAGCACTGTCCACTGTCCTCCCATTGTTCATTGATTGCTTGAGCGGATATCAGTAATGTCTCCATTGTGGGACTTGTTGTCACTGTTTTTGACATATCGAATATACCACGGGGAGCTTTCCAGGCTCTGCCCTGCGGGTGGGATACTCTCAGTAGCTTACTGGGCTCTCCGAGAGGGGCAGAGGAATCGAACTCAGGTTGACTGCCTGTGAGGCAAACACCCTACCCACTGTGCTATTGCTCCAGCCCAGAAAATATAAAAGGGAACATGATCTTAGCTTTATTTATATGGCTATTCAGTGTCACTACCAGACCCAGTTTAGGTTCTGCAAATTTCCTCAGCTTCTGTCAGAGATTGCTTAGTGATCCTTGGGCTCTGAGGTGAACTTTGCTAGCAGAGGGTTCTTGTTAGAACATCCTTTTGCTTCAATTCTTTGTCGCTGTCATGTCATTCTTCTTGTGCCCATGCAGCGTATGTGAGGCTTTCCTTCTCCTTGCTGCTGTAAGGAGTCTCTCTCTCTCTCTCTCTCTCTCTCTCTCTCTCTCTCTCTGTTCTCGTCACTGTTGTCACATTGTGTGTCATGATCTGGTTGGCTTTGCTTTGGCCATAGCACCCCTTGGGTGAGTGTTGTCATTTCCATATCGGGCAAGTTCTGACCTACCTTTCTTTCTTTCTTTCTTTCTTTCTTTCTTTCTTTCTTTCTTTCTTTCTTTCTTTCTTTTCTTTTCTTTTCTTTTTAAATTTTTATTAGTGAAACACCATGAGATACAGTTCTAGACTTACAAGTTTTTGTGCTTGAGTTTCAGTTAAACCATGATTGAGTACACATCCCTCTACCAGTGCCCATTCTCCAGCACCAATGATCCCGGTATTCCTCCCACCCCCACCGCCCATCCTCCCCATCCCATCCTGATTCTGACCTATTTTGCAACTCCTCTTTCTCCCTTCCCCCCTTTCCCACCTGGAATTCCTTTGATTCTGTTATTGGTCCCACTAGGATTGTTAATAATATCCTTGATGCACCTTTCTCTCCTCATTATCTTTTCTATTGCCTCTTCTTTATTGCCGGAGCTGTTTACCATATCTTTGAATTCACGATTTGGGTTTTCAGTTCTATTCATTCTGTTTGCAGAGACTCGTTACTAGATTCTTTATTTCTTTAATTTCATTTCGAATGAGTCATTTTATTTTTTTTCCTCCCACCCTCTTCAGGTTTCCTCTCTGTTCAAATGTCTTCTTTTCAGACCATTGGGCATTGATATGATTGTTTTCCTTGGCAAGATTAAAGAGCTCTGATGTCCGTGGGGATTTCATGGGCTTCTCCCAGCCCCTGGTGCCATGGTCGAGTTCCTTCCTTTCTCTGGATTTCTTTCATGCTACTGCTTGAGGGGTGGGACACAGATGGGTCCCACCAGCGGCTGTGGTTCTGATGCTCCCCAAAGCCTGCTGCAGTGTGGCTCCCAGTTTGGGTCCAAGCACTGTCCCCCCTTCCTGTCTGCTGGGGCCCATGGAAAGCTCACAGCATTGGTGGGTGCCATCGAGGGTGAGTGAATACTGGTGCCCACACACCCACAATCCCCTTCTCCCCCATTTCCGCTGACCCAGCCTTCTAGCACCAGCTGTGTGTTCCTCGGGGTACACAGGCTGTGAGGCTCAGCATTTATATTTTATTTTTTTTAATTTTGTTTTTCAAAGATTTTCAAAATTTGTTTTTGGCAGGCTGAAGTGATAGTACAGTGGGGAGGGCGTTTGCCTTGGTGACCTGGGTTCGATCCCCGGCATCCCATCTGGTCCCCCAAGCACTGCCAGGAGTAATTCCTAAGTGCAGAGCCAGGAGTTATCTTTGAACGTCACCAGGTGTGTCCCCCCCAAAGCCAACCATATTCCTCCCCAAAATATTGTTTTACATGATGGCCACTTAGTACCTATATTGCAAACCATAACACAGAGAAGGAGGGAGAGAGAGTAAGAGGGAATCCCACAGAGGCAGGGTTGGGATGAGGTGGGGGTGGCAGGAGCGATACTGGGAACATTGGTGGTGGAGAATGGGCACTGGTGGAGGGATGGGTACTCTACCATTGTATGACAGAAACATAATCATACAAGTTTGTAAGTCTGACTGTATCTCATAGTGATTCATTAAAATGAAAAAAATAGAAAATAGAAAAAAATAATTAAAAAAAAAGTTTGTTTGTGTTTCAGGATGCCCCCAGCAGTGCTTATGGCATACTGCTGGGTCTGCATCTCAGAGACCAGTCCTGGCAGTCTCAAGGACTCGAACCCTGGTTGGCTATGGCCAAGCCAGCACCCGGCCCCTGTGCTATTGCCCAACTCTATATGTAAATATATTTGAACTGTTTATATTCACATACTTAATACTGGGAATTAAGCCCAGGGCTTCTCACACACTACAATTCTCTCCATCATTGGTTCCTGATGAAAAGTTTTGATTCATATCGTTCTTGAGGCCACACCTGGATATTCATAGGGCTTACTCCTGGCTTTGCCCTAGGACATCACTCCTGGAAGGGTTTGGGAAGAGCAGGGGCTGTTGGGATTGAACCCTGATTGGCAGCACACATGCAAGGCCAGTGTGGGACCCACTCTGTGGCCCCCTGACCCCTTGATAAAGATTTTTTAGTTTTCGTTCAGCATCAAATGCTTCACATATGACAAAATAATTTCAGTTTTGTTGTCAACTTTGCTCACTTTGGAGATTGTTCTCTTAGAAACAGAAGTTAATTTTGTAAATCATAGCTCATTCATAAAAATGTTTAAAAAAGAAAAAGTTATGGTCTTTTGAAACCAAAGTATCTTTAGAATCATTAAAATAAATAACCAATCAACACATATCAGCTATATTGTCATATTTTAAATCTATTTTTATGTCATATTCAGGTACTGAGGTTTACCATATTGTTCATGATGGTTTTTCTGTGTAAATATCCGATCTCTTATTTGAATGTTGTGCCATGGTTGTTTTGGGACATGGCGTGTAATAGTCTGGGTTATGTAATCAAGGAATAGAATAATTTTCTGCAGTAGACTGTGAGAAGCCATTATGTGTGTCCTGTTAATCCTTAGGACCTCTACGAAGACTGGCTTAGGGCTTGGAAAGCAATAGAGATGGTTGATCTCCAAAGGACAGGCTGAAAGTAGACTCTAGAACAAACATGACTGCCACTCAATGCCTCTTTTGCAAACCACACCACCCAAAAGGAGAGAGAGAACAAGGGGGAATACCCTGCCACAGAGGCAGGATGGGATGGGGGATGAGGGGTGGGAGGGATACTGGGACCCGTGGTGGTGGAAAATGGGCACTGGTGGAGGGATGGATGTTTGATCATTGTACAATGGAAACCCAAGCACAAATATTTGTAAATCTACAGCTGTACCTCATGGTTTTTCACTAACAAAAATTTAAAAAAAATGTAAATGATGGAGAATGGGCACTGGTGGAGGGATGGGTACTCGATCATTGTATAACTGAAACGCAAGCAAAAAAAATTGTACATCTACAACTGTACCTCAAGTTATTTCACTAATAAAAATTTTTAAAAAAACAAATCAAAATTTAAAAAAAGGGCAGGCTCGTGCGACTCAGTAAGCAGACACAGTTACTGAGGGGAAGCAGGGCTCATCTTCCCTTTGTTCATTTGCGAGGGTGAGTCCGTTCAGCTCCGTTGCTTCCCACACTCCTGAGCGATGTTCTCCTGGGCTTAAGCCCTGCTCTGTTCTCCATCTTTCAACTGAACTTTTGTGGTTTCCTTTCAACTGAGCACTAAGTTCTAAGGTGGTTCTCATTGTAGAGTTTTAGCTCATGAGATCATTTTTACTCGGGTTTTTGTGTTTTAGCCAGCATCACTGCTTCTTAAGTAATTAAAAAAAAAAGTTTTGAGAAAGGCCAGAGACCGGGCAGGTGTATAGATGTCGCTATGTCTTTCTTCCTGTTTTATTTGTTTTTGTTGTGTTTTGCTGTGCTGGAAATCAAATACGTATGATTTGAGCCTCACATATGCAAAATGTTCGACCTATGCATCAAGCTACTTCCTGGCTGCTTTAGTGTTTTCTGAAATAACAAGTCACTCTTCCTCTGTCTCCCCCACTCATGCCATGACCCCCTTTTCTCTCCCCTAAAGAAAGCCCCAACCCTGCCTGTGTTCTGGGCATCAGCACCGTGGGACAGATGCTGCTCCTTGAGAGGACCAGGCACCCACACCCCTCCCATGGGACCCACCTCCCTGAGCCTGCACAGTTTTGCATGAATATATTTTTAAAAATATTGGTATTTTGGTGTCAGAACGGTTTGTGTATAAACTATTCTCTCTAAAACTAATGTGAGAAAACAGACTTTTTCAGTGGGATGGGGCCCCCACCTGGTGGTACTCAGGGCTTCCTCCCTGATTGTCGGGGAACAGTTTTTCCCCAAGTCCAGAAACATGTTGTGCATCGGGCAGATGTGGGGCTAAGGATGATGGGCGAAGAGAGAAACCATGGCCACTCACTTTATTTATTTATTTCAAATACCCATCCCTCCACCAGTGCCCATTTCCCACCACCACGGATCCCAGTATCCCTCCCACCCCCCGTTCCCCCCATCCCACTCACCTTTTTTGCCAGATGCCCACATATTCTATAGAGGGTCTCAGCTTTAGAGGATGGTCCAATCATATCAAGTACAGCATGGTTGACCTATCACCTTTCCAACTTTGCTTTGCTGTGGCCCAATCCCAATTAGGGCTGGATGCTGCAGTAAGGAATGACTTGCTAAGTGTAGGTGACAATGCTTGGGGGTTTGGGTGAGACTCAAGGCCGGATACCTACTGCCTCTCAAATAGGCCCAGAAACTCCCTACTGGGTGCTATGCAGGGACAGGTCTTACCTGTTCGGCGCCTGTACCCATGCTCCACACCGGCTCTGGGCTCAGGCGTCCTGTGCAGACCCGCAGACCTGAGGGGTGCAGGAGGAGAGACAGGGCTGGCTTCCCCCGGGCAAGTGTCTCAATGGGCTCTACTGTTTTACTAGTCCCAAAATGAGATTTTTCACAGATTAAAAATTATATTCATTCAAGTCACCCTGGGTATTTCTGTTCAGGGAAGCACTGGATCTGGAACATTGAATTGCCAGGTGTCACGATTCAGATGGGCTGGGTTCCAGGCCTTCTCAGATTCCGTTCTGACTGATGAGGAACAAAGAGATGGTCTTGTCTTAGTGATGCTGACCGGTTCTTCACTCTGTGAAAGAATGAGGAATAATCTGTGTGGAAGCCCCACCGCTGTGGTGAATAAATATGTCGGTCAGAACGATGGATCCTGGGGTGTCATGAAATCAGGTTTGATCCTTATTAACAGTGTTCAATATATATCCAAATTTACCTTGATTCAGTCTGAATTTATGGAGGAGTCATCTCATGATTGAAAGTAGGGAGATGCTGAGTCTGAGATTTTGAAAAAAAATAATCGAGTGAAATAAATTATTTGACTACTCCATATATGAAGTTTTTTTAGTACAGAAATCACTCCTACAATGTAGGCGCAGATGCAATAGAATTTCAGTAATATACAGTCACTTTTATCTATGTGTTCAGAATAAAAATATATTACATTAAGTATAATTTTACGAATGCAATATAAAAATAGAGGCAACTGGGTGACCATTATTAGGAAACGCATTTCGGAGAATGTATGAATTAATGTTTGATGCAGGCTAAAGATTTGGTCTCAGGCTTAAATAATGACTTTGATAGTTTAGAGTATTCTAGGTTGAATGGCAGCTGGGAATTAATGAAACTGTATATACTAGAATATATTCAAAGAATACTCTGAACATTAGAATATATTTTTTTATCATTTTGTTTTTGGATCTCACTCAGTAAAGCTTCTTCCTTAGGTGACCATTTGGTACCAAGGATTGAGACTCGGGCCCCTACATGCAAAGCAGGAACAAAGCCACTCCTTTGCACTGCATATCATATCAGAGAGTTCAACAGGTTGGCAAGAACCTAGAAAGTTGCGGTTTGGAAGGACCTCAAAGTAGAAATCGGGTTTTGGGGGCTTTGTTATAAACACCGATGAGTTAGGATGCAAAGCCAAATAAGGGTGGTTACTTACTCCACTTTCTCAGGCAGAGCATTTTATTCTGTGGAACTGAGACTTCTCCTGGTCAAGATCAACTGCATTTCTCTGTGTTCCACCATTAATTATTTAATTCATTATTAATTCATATTCACATATAGACATTAGGACAGGTATATTTCCCTTCTTGAAATATGCTTATATTTTTTTACTACTGAACTTAGATATCACAAAACTGGATGTTTTGATAAACATAATAAGGGTGAGGCCACACCACTGTACTTCCTAGCTCATCTCGGAGTGTTCCGTATCCAGAGTATCAATATTGCCTCACAGGCAAACTCTGGTTAGCAAATTTATCTAGAATCTATTAACCTTTGTCTCTAGGTTATTCATCCAGGCGTCTTCTGCAATTTTCATGTTAAGAGTGAGAATAGTACACATTGGCAGAATCTTAGAGAACAAATTATGTATTTGGGAGTACTAATAATGTAATACTTTCTGGTATGTTACTTCATTGTGATCAGTTAAGAAAATCTCTGTATACATACCTGTTAATCTCTTTCTGTGTATCTTCCTATGAGTGTGGGTATGGATGGATATATATGTGCATTAGATATCGTCCACTGCAAATAAATTCCATGTCTAAATGAGTTATGCAAGAGATGTGTTGGGTGAATGACTTTGCAGAAAGTGAAATTGTCTGAAGGAGGCAGGGAGTAATGCAGGTCTCATCCCTAGGAAGGAAGGAGGAGAGGAAGGAGGTTGGTCTGGCAGAATTTGAGATGTAGCAGAGTACTTAGAGCGTTAGCCAGGTCAACGGGAAGTCCTCCTAATAAAATTGCCTGTCTTGGGAGTCCTGATTCTTTCAGGGATTGACCTGCTTTAGTAATCCTGTGCTGCTCAAGTATGAACTGAGAATAGTTCATTGGTTTTATGGCTTCAGCTGAAACTTGCAATGGTGAATTTTGAAAAGCAAGTAAGATTTTTCACTATCTCCAGGGATGGAAATTTAAATCTTTATGGAACAATATATATGTAGGCAACACACACACACATATATATGTATACACACATATGTGTATATATATATATATGTGTGTGTTTGTGTAAATATATTTTGAAATGTATGTTTATAGCCACTACCTGATTTACTTTAATTATCATAGATATCATATTATTAGAATATTTCTATTAGGACATTTAATTCTTATACGTGAGAATTTTCTTTTAGAGACTCTGAAGGGACGAGTAGCTTTGCTATTATGTGCATGATTAGAGAAAATTATTCAGTCTTTGTAAAGGACATTTGGCCTCCAGATATAAAATTCCATCTTATCTTTAATTTTCACATTTTACTTTCTCTTGTTTTACAAGTAGAAAATATTTAAGCTATATATAGGATTCTCTTTCTATAACCTGTGAGCTTGAAAATTACAATAACTTGATAGAAATTGAGACGGCAAATTCATTAATTTTAGCGATTATGACTTAAAAACATCATTGAAGAATGGAAAAAAATTGCAAATATGTATGTCTCAGCCATAGGGTGCACACTTGGTTAATGATTAAAATAGAAATAGATTTGTCAGAAGTCTTTGTATTGTTCCTGAAAACCAGTACTAAATATCACAACGGTATGGAGGATGTCACCCTGTTACTTTTACTAAAAAATATAAATAATAATAGCAAATTGCTATTTTATGAATTAGATCAGAGAAACTTGAAGTCATAACTATTATTTCATATATTAAAACAATGTTATAATGTTACATTTGTATATATTTTCCATTTGGCAATGATCTGACTTCCTGATTATATTAGTAATTACTTGGTGCGAAGAAGAAAATAAAGAAAAGTACTGGTAGGTGGATGTGGTCATTGAAGCACAGGATAGACTTTTCTCCTGAGTAGCTCGATATTAGTTTTCAAACCTCAGCCTAGTCCCAATGCATAAAAATGCATGTTATTGCTCAATATACGTTTGCTAAACATCTGCTGCTAAAACATGATTGTTGATAATTCTACTCTCTATAGTTTGCAAAGTTTACCTAAATATCATGTATACAGAGTTATTAGCTTCTATGACTTGGGCAGAATCTACATCAAATCAGTATGCCTATAGTATCTGGACCAGACCCCATCCACTATTCACGTTTCCTATATTATCTATAATGGGCTGGAGCAATAGCACAGCGGGTAGGGCGTTTGCCTTGCACATGGCCAACCCAGCTTTGATTTCTCCGTCCTTCTTGGAGACCCTGGCAAGCTACCGAGAGTATCCAGCCCCCACGGCAGAGCCTGGCAAGCTTCCCATGACGTATTCGATGTGCCAAAAACAGTAACAACAAGTCTCACAAAGGAGACGTTACTGATGCCTGCTCGAGCAAATGGATGAACAAGGAGAGGACAGTGCTACAGTGCTACAGTGTTATAATGGTCACTATAAGCAGAACTATAATGTTTAAAAATAAAATTATCCCTAAAATTTGGACTTCAGTGCTGAAGTGGTAAAAAAGTGGCTCAAGCATTCCCTTCTGGTGGTCATGCCAGTCTCCTCACTGGCAGCCCCTGGCACCCCCAGACTTGACTGGTGAGTGAAGAGCCAAGGAGAGATCCTGAGCACTCCAGGGGCTAGCCCAAAACAAAAACACACACCGAAACTAAATGAAAATATTGATGTGAATGCCATTACTGTTCTGGTGGCCATCAATATTTTATCATGTTCTAATTACAAATGAAAATGACTGCTTGCGTTTCTTGGCATTGATTTAAATATTTATCATTTAAAGGTAAGCATAATTATTTGTCAGTTATGTACATTACAACACCTAGAAACATTTATTAAGTGTCCTTTGAAGGGCACTGGGATTGACATGGAAGAAATACCAACGTAGTGTCTGCGGTTTCTACATGATTTTAAGTAGTATTTATTTTTTTTCCAATAAATATTCGTTGAGTTTTGTAGGCAAAATCTTTTCCTCCTATTTAGTGATAGTTGAATGAGAGTGTTCTTTCTTTGGTATGTTAAGCATGGACTTCATTACTTTATACTTTCTAGCAAAATTTAGTATTTATTTATTTTTTTGCATTTTTTGGGTCACACCTGGTTTTGCACAGAGGTTACTCCTGGCTCTGCACTCAGGAATTACTCCTGGTGGTGCTCAGGGGGCCCTATGGAATGCTGGGATTCGAACCTGGGTCGGCCTTGTGCAAGGCAAACGTCCTACCCACTGTGCTAATGCTTCAACCCCCACACAATTTAGTCTTTAAATAATCCACTACAGAATTGGGTTCCCGTTTGCAGTCTGAAGAATGTCGGAAAAAGGAACAGGGAGTGTATCAGAGTTTCCCACTGGGGAGTGAGGGCGAGCGACTTGGTCCTTGAGGGAATTGTGCTGAGTCAGGAGTCTGGGAAATGAGGAGGCAACAGCCAGAAAAACAGTGGAGGAGAATTCCCATGAAGGAGGAGAATTACTGAGAGAGGAGAAGCAGTTGTGAAATTATAGAGGAAGGAGCCCGGGTGCCCCTGACTAAGCAATACAGACTGGACCCGAGGTGAAATTTTAATACCCCGGAACCTTTAAATCACTGCTTAATTATCTACGGGATTATAGAATCTTCTTTGTCCATGATGTTAATTTGATTGAGAAGATTTGACTTGTTAATAAAGACACATTGTTGTCACCTGTTATTTTTTAAAAAATGCACTTTGGGGGAAATGGTGCTCAGTCAGGGCTCAAGGTCCTGGGGTCACTGCACCATACTCAGCCTTGATCTGGGCATCTGACTCCAACGCTCAGGCCTGGCCTATGTGTTGTTTGGGCCAGGTCTGCTGGTATCGGAACCACCAGCTTCTCCCATGGCAGTCCTAGAGGTGGGGATCTCTCATACTGGGGTCTAGCTCAGGGTCTTATACATGCCTAGTGTGTGCTGTAGCATTTTGACTCTGTCTGGGGTCCCTGGAAGATATTATTACTGAAGTTGTGTTATTAATGTGCCTCTGGGTGTCGGTGTGCATCTTTTTCAGTTGGAGGCAGGTTACTTCAGCTAATGGATTACTCATCAGGAATTTAGAACTTTGTCCAACTTTTCTAAGTTCCTAAATTATATGGCAATGAAAAGTTTTCTTTCTAAACAGCTAAAGGTGTTTCTCAATAGAAGCCATAAAGTGAACTATTTTTGGCAGCCCTCCCAGAAAAAAAAAGTCATCCCTCTAGCAGTTTTGGAAATGAGTAGGGAAAATTATAAATAATCTAACATAAATGCACATTAGAGGCTTTATGAAATACTATACAATGTGCATTGGGAACCACATTTTCTTCTCCAGTGCTGTGTGGATCCTGTGGTTCTAGAAGGATGGTGAAATGTACTCCCTAAAGAAATCAGACAATGACGTCTAGTTCCGCACAGACAGAGCTCACGGATGGTCATATCGGATTTCGAACTTGATTTTGAATGGGAGACTTAGCAAGTGGGAGAATAGTCGACTTTGATAATACTTGACTTTTCTTCCTTCCAACAGATTCAAGTCTCTGATCATGTGTCCACTGCATGCATTGGCCCTTATAGCTGATGCCTCGCTGAAGACAAAGTTAATGAGAATTGAAGGGATGTCAGTGGACCCCACGGGTGGCTAACATGAAGTGGGGAGGAGATAGACGGTCACTTTCTCCCCGTCCGCCTCTGCCACCCAGTATCCAGGGTTACCGCGTTCTTGTCTTACTTTTCAGAAAGGAATTTCAGGAGTAGATGAGCAGTGAAATTACAGTTTTTATTTGGAGGTTTTGAAGGCAAGGAGGGAGAGAAAGTGGAGAGAGTGGAGAGTAACTTGTTCAAAAAAGAGCCCGCGCTTCTCCAAGGACAGAGAGAGCCCTGCACACACCCCAGCATTAGACAGAAAAGCATGAAAATACACATCTCATGAGGTGAGATGCAGGCGACACATGTGCTCAGGTACCATATGTGCTCGGCCACGTGGGCACACGCAGCATATGCACACCCTCTCTTTGTTCAAGGTGGCCTTTGTAGGGTTTCTCCAACCTGCCCCCAGCTGGGACTTCTTCCTAGGTGAAAGTTCCCTGCTAAGGAGGTTGTCCAGGGGGTAGGATAGGGAGTGATAATGGTCTTCTTTGAAATTCTTTTACTGGCCTTTTCTTCCTGATGTAGCTTCTGTGGGAGGGGTAAGTCCAGCCTCCTCAGGGTCAGTCTGTTACATACTGGCACCAGTTCTCCATGAGGTCAGGGCTGTGACTCCCCAGGAAATTCATTGCCATTGCCTTGGGAGGGGCCTTCCCCATCTGCCTGTCTGCCCACATAAGAAGACATCAGTATGAGGTGTGGCCCTAAAGCCAGGCAGGTAATTCTGGTGTCCCTTCTGGGGTCATACCCTGGTTTCTTTATTTAAAAAAAAAGTATTTGTGACAGCCTGGCTGTCCTCACTGGGGCCCCTTGGAAGGGGGAGGGTTGAGTTTCTCTCCCCCCCCTTCCCGCCCCGAGCAGAGCCCCAGCAGCTGAGGACCTCCGGAGCCAGCCACAGCCGTGCTGGGATCACTCTCCACATGTCCGGATGGGCCTCATGCATGAGAGAATGGGCAGAGGAACCCAGGCATGCGGGTCCCGGGGCTGAGGTCTCCAAGCCTACTCAGATTGGGACTGGACCTTCTCCAACCAGACCCCCCCCATCTTCCAGTAGGTAGGCGTCACACCCACCAGCTGCCACCAGCGCCAGGTTGGTCCCGTCAATGGCCAAGTCACAGAGACTATAAAACCCAGCTCCCGGAAGACATCTCATTATCTTATTTTTCCTCTGGAGAACCAGGCAGGCTTCCAAAAGTATCCTGCCCGCACGGCAGAGTCAGGCAACTTCCCGTGTCGTACTCAATATGCCAAATACCAGTAACAATGATGGGTCTCATTCTCCTAACCCTGACAGAGCATTGAAATGGCTCTTTTAAAATCTCAGGGCTAGGAAGAAGGAGACGTTACTGGTGCCTGCTCGAGGCAATCGACGAACAACAGGATGATGGTGATTGTGATCGTGATTTGTGATCATTATGTTTTGGTTTCGGGACCTCAACCTGCAGAGCTCTGTGCCTCTGCTTGACTCTCACTCGTGGCAGGGTGTGTTGTTTGCAGGGGCCCGCATGCCTGCATGCATGGAAGGACTTTTCAGCTCCGCAGCCCTCTCTGCCTCTCCTGTTCTGATGGTTAACCAGTGACTTAGCGTACTCACAGTTCCATGGAAGGGATGAATGATAAGTAAAGTGCAGAAGTGCATGGAGTCCTGCCCCTCCTCCGGAGTGTAAGACTCCTCACATCTTCCTGCTCATCATTGGGAGAAGCCCTCGCCAGTGGCCCAGAGCCCCCGGCCCCCTACTTTCTTTTCTCTAAATCAGGAACACACACCTGCATTGTCTTTTTATGTTCATTGGCTTGTGTGTTAAGTAAAACGGTTTTTGGGTGGGAAATGATGGGAGGGACGGGGAGAGGTAGATGTTAGAAAGAGAGAAGAGGGCTCGGAGCTCGCCACTGGAGCCCGCCACTTCCCCAGATGTGTGCAGGTCCATGGCTCAGCAGGGACCGTGCTGCTTTGACAGAACGGAGGGAGTGAGCTGGTCTTGCCCAAGAGCAACCCAGGTTTGATTCCCGGTACCCCAGTACGGTCCCATGAGCACTGCAAGGAGTGATCTCTGAGTACAGAGGCAGGAGTCAGTCCTGAGCACTGCAGGCACCCTGCCCCCCAACCAAGACCAACCAACTCAACAACAAACAAACAAGCAGAGGGGAGATAGGGCAGCGTGCTTGCCTCTTCCTTTGCCAGTACAGCTTCGGGAAAGTTTTCACAAATTCTTGCCATCACCCCCATCCCCTTGACCAAGACAATGTCTACCGCAGGAACTCTGAAGTCCTTTTGCAAACTGGCAAATGCATTGCGGAAGGAATTGTTGTTTCTGAATTTAGACCTTACCCGTAAAACTGTGTTGACGGCTGTACCTTAGCTTTCCCGTGTTGCTTTCTTCTTAAAGAGGCATTTCAAGCCCTTGATGCGAGGTTCAGTGAGAGTCTTACTTGCTCTGTCAGAGTCTGGCCCTTGGGCGAGGTAGATGCAGCTGCTATTTTTCAGGAGACATGAACTTAACTAGAAATCGCAAACTTCACCAGCAGTAGGGACTGTATTTCCCATGTAAGAGTAGTTGATTGGACGGGGATCCAGCGTCCAGGATTTTTATGAGACCCAACTCCCACGCTAGAGTTTGGTTGGGATTGAATTTTAGTTATTTCTCTGATTGGGTGAGGTCGAACCAATTTCCTTAATTTTTAAATTGCCTGCTGGCCCCTATCCAAAATTAATGCTCAGTGAATTTGGAAACTCTGATTCCACAGAAGTCAGTTTTTAAAAATTGTCTCCCATAGAATAGCTCCAAGCAGCTAGACTGACATTTTGCCTTAGGAGCACTTTTCTATCTGAGAAGGCCACAGGCTGGAGGGAGGGAGTGCCCAGACTCCAAAGTTTCTAGACAGAATTTTCCCAGTATCACTTTGGGGGTTGTGATTCAATTTCTCTACTCTTCCCGGTGATTTGGGATGCCAGGCTGCTGGGAGCTGATATCTTCTTCTTATTATTTTATTATTTTTAAAGCAGAGGATAAGTCTTGGGTAACTTGAAAAATAACAGAAGCACTGTTGCGGTGACCTGGGTGAGCCAATCCTAGGGGTTCTTTCCTGCAGTGAAACTTCAGCTCCTCCCTGGCATTCTCAGAGCGGGCACTGCTTCCCACCAGGTGAAGGTGTCGGTAGGAACCAAGGACTCTTCGTCTCCAGATCGTTTGGACATCTGTGTAAAATGAGGCTTCAGCCGTGCCCTGGGGAGGTCTGGTGAGGCAAAGCAGATGGTGCCAGGTTGCTCACACAGGTGACACACATGGTGATTCACAGTCCATGCTCAGGCATATGGTGCTCCAGCACTAACCAACCGCCAGAGATCCCTTACCTTCTCTGTTCATCCCCAGCTTCTTCCCACCCCAGCCTGCCTCTCTCACAGACACATTTTTAGATATTATATTTTTTATTGGATAAAAAAATGTGCATATAATATATTACATTAGGTGTATTCCTACTGCATTGAATATTTCTTATAAATCAGCAAATGATTTCCTTCAAAAATCTAAACAAATCTATAAAAGATAACTCTGGATTTGTGGTATGAGAATTAATTGAATGACAACAAAGTCTGCTGGTTGGAGAATTTCTTGTGAGAAACCCACATACGTGATGTTAGAAGCGTTGCAAATGCGCCAGTCTTCTTGTTGTTTATGACCTTGGTCAAATTATGAAATATATGGACAGCATTTGTTTTAAAGTTATTGACTTATGTCAGCTAAATGTGACTTGAAATATTATCAGCCTGTTCTAGTGATAGCTTATTTCCTGTATTATCAATCACATTTTCATGATTCTTCAGAGTCCATCTTCTCTCCTGTTTTCAATGTCGCTGGGTCTGTGGTTTAGGGATAAATTAATCCGACATGCCTGTCCCACAGTGGGCCCCCTTCTGGATTTTTCTTGATTTCTTTCCATCCCTGTTGTGCTCATTGTGTCACCTCGGGGCCAGAGTCTCTAGGAATCCCACACCCCTTTGACAGCTACATTTCCTTGTCATGTTACTCTAAACACCAGGTAAGTGAGATAGATACGCCGGTGGTGACCGTGGGCCCGTGTTGGTCCACCTTCTCAGGTTCTTCAATCTTTTTAAGAGTGAAAATGTTGAGTGATAAAGACACTGAGGTTGAGAGTTAGAAAACAGAAAAGTTTATTGGAAGAAAAAGAAAAGGAAGAAACTCCCCTCCCAGGAAGAAACTTACCATAGGACTGAAGTTAAGTCTGTCTGGGATTTTGATAGAACTGGATCTTTGTGCTTATCACTTGTCATGTGGCAAGAGTGTTAATGAAAATGCCAGGATCATAGAGTGATCTGTCTGATTTCTGACTTTCAGGTTCTCTGTTTCACCATTTGCCTTCCACATTACCCATCTCTCTTAGTCTCCTCTGACCCTAAGGTCTGGGTCAAGTTTAGGATCTTGACAAATTGCTTACTTTCCTTCCTCAAAAAAGAATCCAAGATTTTGCGGGCATGTTTAAAGTATGAAATGGAGACACCTGCTCACAGCAGATAGCGAGGGGAAACTGAGGCTTCCTCTTTGAAGATCATCTGGTGTTTATTCTTATTCTGACTTATTTTGTTAACAGGATATACTCTAGTTCCATGCAAGTTCCAGGGGAATTCATGATTTCATCATGCCTTACCCTTGCTTCATTCCCAAGTGTGTGTGTGTGTGTGTGTGTGTGCGTGTGTGTGTGTGCACATGTGTGTGTGTGTTTGTTTGTGATGCTTGTATTATGTGTCATTGGACACCAAGGTGTCTTCCATATCCTAGCTACTGTGCTGAGTTCCGAGTCAACGATGGTGTTTATATGTCCTTTGGATGATTGGTTTGTGTCTCAGGGGTAGATTCCAAGGAGTGGCATTGGCTGGATCATAGAACAACTTCATTTTTGTTTTTCTTTGAAATCTCCATACGTTGTTGTTGTTGTTGTTGTTGTTGTTGTTGTTTGGGGGGACCACACCCGGTGGTATATGGGGCTGACCCCTGTCCCTCACTGGTACTAAGGGATCCTGCTAACAGGGCTGGGAGACCACATGGGGTGTTGAAGACAAATGTTGAACCAGGTTGGCTGCAGGTAAGGCAGGTGCACCAGGGACCATTTCCAACAACAGTAGATGCAAATTCCTTCTTTAAAATGTCCCTGCCAACACAGCTTGATCTCAAGTTCTTTTAGATATGCCATTCTAACAAGTCTTTGGCTGGAAGACCTCCAGAACCAGCCACCACCATGCTGAGATCACTCTCCGCACGCATGAAGGTACCGGCAGAGGAACAAAGGCACGCAGGTCCCGGGGCTGAGATCTCCAAGCCTGCTCGGATCAGGGCTGAGCATCCTCCACCCAAATCCTCCATGTTCCAGTAGGCAGGGGTCACACCCACAAACTGGCCCCCAGTGCCATGTAATCCCATCAACGGCCAAGACCCAGAGACTATAAAACCCAGCTCCCGACACCTTATTATCTCAGTCTTACTTTGGACAACCTGGCAGGCTACCGAATGTAACCTGCCCATACGGCAGAGTCTGGCAAACTCCCCGTGGCGTACCCAATATGCCAAATACCAGTAACAAAGATGGGTCTCATTCTCCTAACCCCGAAAGAGCCTTGAATATGGCACTTTTTAAAATCTCAGGGCTGGGACGAAGGAGACGTTACTGGTGCCTGCTCGAGGCAATAGACAAACAACAGGATGATTGTGACCGTGATTCCAACAAGTGTGATGAGATCTCCTATCTGCATTGATTTGGATTACCCTGATGATAAATGACGATGGATATTTTTATTTCATGTGCCTATTGGTCATTTGTCTGTTCTCCTCACAGAAATATTTGTTCCTCTTCCCATTTTGTAAAGGTCTTGGAATTTTTTTGTTGCTGATCTTCAGAGGTTCTTTATATAGCCTGGAAATTATTCTTTTTCACATTATAGGTATGTTAAGTAAGATTTGTGCCCACATCTCCTCACTCACCTTCCTTGGCCTTATGTTACCTTTTAGTACATCCCCTTGTATTTATCCTGTCTTATTAGGCATATTTTTCACCTCCCTGGCTGACATAGACCCTCTTTTATAGCCTGTATAAATATTTTGTGTTTACTTACCTCCAAGTTTTGATCACATTATCCTTTCCGCTTTCTATTTTATCTTCTCCATTTACTTTCTTTGTCTCCTCAATTTATGGCTTTATTTTCAAGCCAAATTCAACTTGGCGTAAACTTCATAAGCCTTTTCTTATCTTTATGGAAAATAACTGTCTTCCTCTCCAAGAATTCTCTGTGATGAGCTAACTACGTGTCCATAACAGAAGATGCAATTCTACAATATCATATTTCTCTTGCCTATTTATGTATATCTGCTAGATTGTAAAAAGCCTGAATGTAGGAATTTTGATATCTGAATTATTTTGGTGCTTGTATAATATGCATGAAATGAATTAATAAATATATTCATAAGGTAGTAAACCCTACCTTATGAATCAAGAAAGTGGAGATTCTATTCACATACAAAAATGAGGTTGATTTTTATTGACTTGGAAATTGAATATCTCAGTGTAGACAAAAGTATAATTTTGTGCTAACATCCTTGTATTTTCAGTTAAAATTCCTCACAATAGTTTATCATGTATCTTGTTTTGGTTAGAAGCATTATATGATTAGTTTTTGAGGATAAATATGAATCTTCAATTTTTGAAAGAAAGGTGGTATTTTCTTTGTAGAGACAAGCTGCAAAGTCATAACCAGCAGAAAGTGTAAAATCTATATTCAGAAATTTTGTGTCTAAATATCTGTCACTGTCACTGTCCTCCCATTGTTCATCGATTTGCTCGAGCGGGCCCAGTAATGTCTCCATTTTTTTTGAGACTTGTTGTTACTGTGTTTGACTTATCAAATACATCACGGGTAGCTTGTCAGGCTTTGCCGTGTAGGTGAGATACTCTGGGTAGTTTGCCGGGCTCTCTGAGAGGATCAGAAGGAATATGTATAAATATAAATTTTATATAATCCAGTTATTCAACTCCTAAGCATTGGTCTCCCCAATATTAAAATGCCACAATAAAGAGAAAGTGCTTATATAAGCATATGCATGTATATATACAGGAATTCTAAAATTTTAAGATGTATACATATTTACGTTTTTGTTTCTGTTGAAATCCTGTCTTTTCCATTTAAGTTTTTTTTTCTACTGCAGATGTTCATTGCTTTGCAGTAGAAAAACAAAGTGTCCTCGTGCTTGTTTTCTCCCTAACTACTGCGACACTGTATTTGCCAACATTCAGGCTGAGCATTGGGCGAGCCTGTCCCAATCTGAGTTTCACTGGGCCGGGATGAAGATACAGTCTTCCCTCTGTGGCTGCAGGAGTCTGAGGACTTTGCCTCAACTCCTTGTCATAGTTAAGCTATTCCTAAAAGTTTTCAAACATTTTATTTTTCACTTAATTTTAATTTTATAAAGTTGTTAACAATAATTTTTTACATTTATTATTCCAACACCAATCCCACCACCAGTATACCTTCCCACCACCATATTTCGAATATTTTCACCTTGACCCCCGAGGGCTATTCCTCAAGCAGGTCCTAAATATTTTATATTGCCGGTTATGAATAATCTTCTAAACATCATCCAAAAAGGCTTCCTTTGAAGAAAGTGTGTGAAATTTGTTGTATTTCATCCTGGTGCTATGAAGCCCTTGTCTTGGTACATAATTAGCGTAGAGTATAACATGTTGCTCCAGGAATTTAAAAATTTTAAATACAGTGATACAGCTGAAGTTCAATTGCTTTTTTTGAGTTGGGGATTTTGGGGCCTGGAGGGATCTCAGTGGCATGTTGCTTGTGTTGCTCTCTTCCGAGATTTATTTGTGTGTCTCTGGATCATGGCCATTGACGAGCTGATGTGGCACCAAGGCAGTTGTGGGCATAACTTCCAGGCTACAGAAAGCGATTGGGGATTGGGGGGAGGTGGCCCATTTCCGACTCGTGTCAGCCTGGAGATGTCAGTCAGAGATACCACATATCTGGGTTCTTCAGCAGATTCACTCAGGGATGAAGCCCATCTGAGCCTGCAGACGTCAGCTGTGAGCATGGCGGTGATTGAGTTCTGAAGGATTTCAGATGTCGGGACTCTACTGGGACAGGGGGACTCAACTGTCCCCTCCTCTGGGTGGCTCCTGTTGAGACAACTTGGCATGGGGTCCGGAAACATCTCTGTGGAGTTTGTGTTGTCAATTTTCCATATGTTAAAAAAAGAAGTCTTTGTTTTTTTGCTCTTTAGTATGACTGCATTGTTTGTATCGTTGTAATCCTGGTTCTTTTCATTTTACTCCCAAAACTTTGCACCGTATTTGTTTATGGGAGCTGCACAGTGTAACAGTGAATGAGAGGATCTGGGCTCTCCCCCTGGGCCCACTACGAATGGATGGAACCTGCCTCCTTGGTCAATTTCATCTACACACTTTCTGCTGCAAACTTTTTTGACCAAATCTTGGGATTAGGCCTTGATAGAATTTTGCAGTTGCTCTGAGGGATTACAGTGTGCAAGGGGTCCCTTCTAGAACTGCCCCCAAGAAGGAAAGATGACATCGTAGGTTTCTGCTATTTCCATTTTCAGTCTCTGTCATTCTCATCAAAAGTTTTGTTTATGAAAATGTCCTTCACAGTAGCTTTTGGGTAGAAAGTAAAGCAAATGAAATTCTATGATGATTTTGATTGAAGATTTCACAGTCACGATCATGATCATCCTGTTGTTTGTCTATTGCCTCGAGCAGGCACCAGTAACATCTCCTTCGTCCTAGCCCTGAGATTCTAAAAAGTGCCACATTCAAGGCTCTTTCAGGATTAGGAGAATGAGACCCATCATTGTTACTGGTATTTGGCATATTGGGTACACCACGGGGAGTTTGCCAGACTCTGCCGTGTGGGCAGGATACATTTGGTAGCCTGCCAGGTTGTCCAAAGTAGGAATGAGATGATGAGATAATATGATGTCACGTGGGCGTGAAAATTTCACTTATCAATAATTTTCTTTTAGAAAGTATGGGTGAGGGACAACTTAATACAGTGGTCAGACTGTGCATTTATTAACTCATCAAAATTTATTGATAACTTTTTTAAGCATTCTAGACTACATCTAGTGTAGTATCAAAGGTCGCAGTTAAAAAAAATGTGAGACACATTCATATCTACAGAAAAACAATTCTTCTGATAAGTGTTTCACCTGAATCACTTGATCACTTGATATCCCGTTACTCATCAATTTACTCGAGTAGGTACCAGTAGCGTCTCCATTCATCCCTGTTGCATGCTAGCGTAGCCCAATGGCATCTGCTCATTCTAGGAACATGAAGAGTCTCAAACCGATCATTCAAGCTCTTGACGAAGAAGTCTGACCATCCTGTAGGTGGGCGTCCACATGATCTTTTGACGTCCCGTGGAATCCAGTCAGTAATGACTCCAGTCCAGCGGTCGTTTCTAAACCTCATTACGTGTCCAGCCCATCTAATTTTTGATGCCTTGGCAAATGAGACAGCATCCCTGATTACTGAACGTTGACAGAGATCGGAACTCCGGGTTCTATCTCTCATTTGAGTGAAGCGTGATACTCCAAGCATAGCTCTTTCAGTTCCTCTTTGGGAGACCCGAATAGTGTTCTCATCCTGTTTTCGTAGGGCCCAGGTCTCTGAGGCGTATGTTGATACAGGAAGAACAGTGGAATCGAAGAGATGTTCTCAGAGCTGAATAGTGAATAAAATAAATGCACTAAGATTTCATGCAGAGAATTTATGCAACTATCTAGTTGGTTGGTAAAGAACTCTTAAGAGCAGATTTATGTTATCTTTTGAATGAGCATGCATTTCTACAACATTTATTTGACTAGAGTATGTCAGTTTTAAACTTTTATTTAAAAAAGAATTGCAAAATGTTACAATTTTATAATTATAACAATCTGGGAGATCTCTGACATGTCATATAAATTGAAGCTTTTTTAATTAAAATATAAATGAAGTATATAAATGTATCAGGTAAAATTCAAGTGACGTGGCCATTAAACCATAAGCATTGTAAATGTACTATTCATTGGCAAAATTAATAACTGTGGTATAAAATAGTACTGTGAAAGACATCTCTGAACTTTGCTTATAATTTCCCTTCAACATTTACTTGACTGAAATCAAGTTGAAAATTCCTACTATGTGGGAACTCTATAAATATTTTATCATTCTATTTTATTGAATCTGAGGTTTTGTAAAATTGACTTTGCATTCTGTAAAATTAGTATACTTTTTGTTATCTATTGGAATTTTTATCTGGGTTTGGAGTTTTATTTGATCAGAAATGTGAATGACTGTCTGGATTATTTCAGACATGATTCCCCTAATAGTTGAAATGTAACCCTGTGACATTTAAATTTATGTGTCAACATAGTTAGACCTTGGCACTCAGATATTTAAACAAACCTATATCGTCAAGTTTATTTTTATAGATAATTTTTAGAAGCAATGATCATCTCAAGCATTTAAAGCAGTATAGCTTAGTTATCATTTATATAACATACTTTTACCAATTAAGTGTAAGCTATACTAAGCACTGTATCTTAGTACCATTTAAAGCAGTAAATTTTTACCATTTTAAACAGGGGACCTCAGTAAATCCAATTATGTTCCCTGAAATGGTGATTTTTTTCAATCAATAGAAGACTTTCATAAGGCTGCTCATTTTAATAAGGAAAAAGAAGAAGAGCAATTTGGCAAGAAGATTACCCATTAATCCAAATTTTATCACTCTTGGTTGTTGGAAATTTTTAGACTTGAAGAGATTCTACAACTGGCTGAATCAATTTATTTGTATTTGTTTCTATGTTTTGGGTTTTTGGTAAATATATAAAATATGTATAAATCTTTATACATATGTAAAATAGGTGTAAACATAAAATTTTGTATCACTAGTGATAAAGTAGGGTTTAAGTCACTCTACACATATTTTTAGCAATTAAGTATTCTTTTACTGTAATTACTTAGCTTTTTCCTATGTAACTGGGTTTCGGAACAGTATTAGTGATGTGTACACATTTTTCCTAAGAGAAATGTGATATATATATATATTTATTTATTTATGTTGCTTTTTGTGTCACACCTATCTATGCCCAGGGCTTACTCTTGGCTCTGCATTCAGGAATTATTCCTGGCAGTCCTTGGGGGACCATATGGGATGCCAGAGATCCAACCCGGGGTTGGCCATGAGCAAATCAAATGATGTCCCCACTGTATTATGGCTCTGGCCCAAAGAAATGTATTTGATGTTCACTTTTATTATTTTTTTATCACTGACACATGCTTTTACTAGGATGTTTCTGAAGCTTTTCATATTGATGCATTTAAATTTGTTACTAAAGTTGTATCAAACATCTATTAATAGCTATTGTGCTTGCTAGGCCCCTTACATATGGCAGATAATTTACTCTAGTTTTTTGTGAAGTAAAATAGTTTTATTTAGTGATCCTGAGGAAGGAAATATAGAGATGGAGAGAAACACAGTCAAGGAGACCAGGCATTAAATTACATCCCTCATAGGGCTGGAGCGATAGCACAGTGGTAGGGCGTTCGCCTTATAAGCGGCCAACGTGGCCGACCCGAGTTCGATTCCTCCGCCCCTCTCGGAGAGCCCGGCAAGCTACTGAGAGTATTTGATATGCCAAACACAGTAACAACAAAGCCTCCAATGGAGACGTTACTGGGCCCGCTCCAGCAAATCGACGATCAACGGGAGGGCCTTTACCTTTTATAGTCTTTCCTGTATTTATTCAGAAATGTCCCAAATGAGGAGGAAACGTCTTCAAAACAGAATAGCTTTAAAGATACTCCTTTCTGTTCGTGGAGGAATAAAATTTGAGTTTGGCATAGACTTCCCAGATTATTCTGCCGATGTGCCTTACTTTCTAATGAATGTCGAGGTATACCTAAGCTTGAGGATTCCTCCCTGAACTTCTGACATTCGATCGAGTCTTACTTTGGGAGTAAATAAATATATTTTTAATTCGCATTATCCCTTGGAATGGGTAGAGTTCTTTTGTTGGCATTGGTTTTAGTTCTTTGAATTTTTGCCGTCACAGAAAACCACTCTCCTATTACCAGGTCAGAGAGAGTCTTTCACTCCTCCTGCATCTAATCAAATCATCTTTCAAATTCATATTCCTTTGTCTAATTTATCAGATTTTTTTCTCTCTCAAACTTCAAAATTCCAACCATTTCTGGAGCTCCATTAGAACTGAAGTGTCCTGAGACTGGACCCTTCCATTCATATTCCAGTTCTTTCCTAGCTTCTATTCCATTTTTAATCCTATGAAAGCTCTGAAATGATGGTAGTGGGTGGGTGTGTGCTTGTATGTGTGTGTGTGTGTGCATGTTTTCACTGTTCTTCAGATCTGCTTTAGGCTCACAGAGTGCATTGATATTTAATAATCATTTCATTTCCTTCAATACATTAGAGTTGATTTGACGCTGATTATCTCACAAGAGAAGGAAACCATCAAGATCAATTAGTAGGAAAGTTACAGAGACTACTCCTAACGAAGATCTTCATCAACGGAAAGTAGCAGAGACAAGTCTACTTTAATTCAGACCATGCCACTGAAAATATTCTGTTGTTTTGTGTTACAGCTTCTATTGGCGAATTTGGGACATTACAAGATGTTTAACTTTTTTGGTGCATATTTAAGTGGTAATAAGTAGTGCCCCAACACGGTGATTTAAGAACAGATTCTCTCTTCAGGGCTGCTGGCCAGGGATTTTAAAACACAACGCCAGCAGATTTTTGTTTTCACTTGGAAAGGTCAATGAATAGTAATATGCAATTACAACACACAACAATAACATAACTAAAATAAAGCGTGCTTACAGCTGCTTTCAAAGATTGCAGTTGTCCACCATCACAATTCCTCCCAGAGTAAGGTTAACATCAATTGTACTATATTCAAGCATGGTCCTTGGCCATTCTTATCATGGAATCCGTTATTAGCAATATATAATGGAAGAGAATAAACTTCCATCTTACTGGGGCTTGAGCACTAAAACAGCTGTTTGGATGCATGGCATGCAGCCAACCTGGGTTCTATTTCGGAGGTCCCCCCAACCAGGCAAGAGTGATCCCTGAGCACAGAGCCAGGAGTAACCCCAGAGCCCTACCAGGTGTGGCCCCCAAACAAAACCCCCAAATTTGCATTTTACTATGTGCCATTGTTTAAAAAAATACAGTGAAATAGGAAGGGTGACGGTATGGCTCTAGTTTTCCCAAACAACCCTTGGCTGGAAGAAAAATATTATGTGGGCCTAAAGGTAGATTTCCAACATGTAATTAAGGTTATCATTTAGCATCAAAATATTTTGGAAACCTAAAAATAGATGTAAGTTAAAGGACAATGACTGAATTTTATTTTGTGTGTGTGTTGGTGGGGGGTGCTCATGGCTCACTCCTGACTGTGCTCAGGCATCAGTCATACTTGGTGGATTTGGAGGATCCTATGGGATGTTAGGGATCGAACCCAGATCAGGTCTGTGCAGGGCAAGTGCCCGCCTGCTATGCTGTCCCTTCAGCATGGAAAAATGTCTTGATCTTAAGGAGATTATTTCCAGTTGTATATAGTGCTGGGTTTTCCTGACCAGCATGTATTCCCAAAATATATTTTTCATTCAGTTATTGAGTTATCTTGCTTAAAATACTGAATTCTGTGACTACGTTATGTCTCTTGTGTCACGGCTGTGAGATTTATTTGCAAGCAACAGTAGAAAGAATGATGGGATGCATCTAAGTATGGTAACTTGGGTTTGTGTGATGTCTGAGCACTTTTTTGTTGAGCACCTTTACGAGCAGAAGAAACTGATGCCTCCAGCTTAAAAGGGACACAGATTCTTAGAGTTCAGCTTCAGACACATTTGAGTTTTGATTTTGTGCACCTCCATGATTGTATAAGAAATGATTATGGAGGGCTGGAGCAGTAGTACAGCGGGTAGAGTACTTGCCTTGCTCACAACCAGCTGAGTTCAATCCTTCTGCACCCCACATGCTCCCTGAGCCTGCCACTAATGATCTCTGAGCACGAATCAGGAGTCAGTCCTGAGCACTGCTGGGGGAGGCCCCAAACCCAACAAACAAATAGAAAAACAGAAAAGAAACAGATTTGTATTTGGACCAGTAGATAGAGAGCCTTTGGGATGTGTGCCCAGCATATGGGCTTGATTCTCCAGTGAGATTTGCAGGGGCAGCCTTGGCGCCCCGGTGCTGGTGTGAGAGAGATGTCCCAGCCCCACCTGGCCCAATTATCACTGCAGCCTGAGCCCTTTGTGATGAACTGCAGGACCTATTGGCCAGGGTTGGCTAATGAGTGGTTGAAACCTCCTTCCTCCACACAGAATCTTATTTGCTTCATCAAAATTGCATAATCTATTGTTTCATGAATGGTTTGTTTTGTTGTTCTTTTATCAACTATTAAAGGCTGTTATTAGTGGTTATTTGTTGCTCTCTACCTTTATACTGAGTTCAACTATAGCCCTAAAGTGTAGTGGCTGGTTAATTTCTAATTAAAAGCTGGTACTTTTCTGAGATATATGGATATACATATACACTGTTATTTAGCATCTATTTTTATTGTAAAACCAGAGGTTAGGAATGACATTTTTTAAATTTTTATTTGTGAAATACCATGAGGTACAGTTGTAGACTTATAAATTTTTGTGCTTGGGTTTCAGTTATACAATGATCAAATACCCATCCCTCCACCAGTGCCCATTCTCCACCCCCAATGATCCCAGTATCCCTCCCACCCCCATCCCCCCCATCCCACCCTGCCTCTGTGGCAGGGCATTCCCTTTTGTTCTCTCTCTCCTTTTGGGTGTTGTGATTTGCAAACGAGGCACTGAGTGGCAATCATGTTTGGTCTAAAGTCTACTTTCACCATGCTTCTCCCATCCTAGGAGGATCCTCCCAACACCCTTTATTTGGTGCTCCCTTCTCTATCTAAGCTCCCTTTTCCCCTAGCATGTGTGGCTGGCCTCCAAGCCATAGAGCAAACCTCCTGGTACTAATCTCGGCCACACTTGGGTGTTGGTCTCCTATTTTGTTACTTTATGTTCCCCAGATGAATGCAATCTTTCTATGTCCATCCCTCTCTTTCTGACTCATTTTGCTTAGCATTATACTTTCTATGTAGTATCACTTGTATGTAAATTTCATGACTTCATCTTTTCTAACAGCTGCAAAGTACTCCATTGTGTAGATGTGCCAAAGTTTCTTTAACCAGTCATCTGTTCTTGGGCACTCAGGTTTCTTCCAGTTTCTGGCTATGGTAAAGAGTGCTGCAATGAACAAACAAGTGCAGATGTCACTTCGACTATACCTTTTTGCCTCTCCGGGATATATTCCCAGGAGTGGTATTGCTGGGTCAAATGGAAGCTCAGTTTCTAATTTTTTGAGAATTGGGAATGACTCTTTCAAACCAAGGATTTTGTCCATACAGTCTTGAGTTTCCTGAAGGCATCTTGCCTGTGAAAATCCATGATTATATCTGTGCCATCAGTTGTAAATTCAGACTTCCTTATTGGAGTTTTATTAAGTTGAAATATGTACACAAAAATTAATTCTATCACCAGAGTTTTGTCTTCAAAATTTGTATCATAGCATTTTAATGAATAATTTTATGTAACTAGGCCATATATATATATATTATCATTTAACCTTCTTTTGGGGGTAAACACAGGAAGGAAAGCAACACAAGTCCACTGAGAATTTCACTAATTGAATTTTTCAACTCTCAGATGAATGGGTGGATTCAGAGAATTCAAACAAATATGTAGATTTAAACCTGAGTATCAAACACAGTTTACAGATGCTAATGATAATATGCCCCGTGAGCTGAAGATAACTGCTTAGCTCTTTCTGTTTATTTTTGCTTCTTATTTCTCCTCTGCCAGCTTCTCGTTTTGAAGAGCTTTGTATTAAAAAGTCAGGTGTACTGGAATTTAAATCTCCTATTGATAATGACATTAATGTGAATTTAATTTCCAGTTGCCTACATTTTTTTCCACATGCTAGTAAATTAGTAAGTGGAATAACACATAAAAGATAGATGCATGTCAAAGAACAGTGCCGGTCCAAGAACTTGGCTGGTTATATAGTTGACTGGTTCCTACTGCCATTTTCTTATTCTTTCCTGTTTAACTTTTCATAAAAAAAATCTGCCATTTCACCCTATGTCTTTTTTATTTGAATGACTATTTTAGCTTGCATCTTTGTGTGAAAAATAACTCTAGGCGATTCACGGAATTAAAGATGACAAAGAAACCTCAATTAATCTCAAATAATTTATAGCTTTGCAGGGTCGGTAGACATGAGCATATAAATATTTTAAAATTTATTTAAAGCAGGGAATGCGGGGGCTGGAGAGATAGCACAGCGGGTAGGGCATTTGCCTTGCACGCGGCTGACCAAGGTTCGATTCCCAGCATCCCATATGGTCCCCTGAGCACTGCCAGGAGAAACTCCCTGAGTGCAGAGGCAGGAGTAACCCCTTTGCATTGCCAGGTGTGACCCAAAGAGAAAAAAAAAGCAGGGAATGCATCAAATGTAGAAGTTGTATAGAAAATCGAATTTTCATTGGAAGTCCAGTAAAGTGTTCTTGAGAAGTGAAGACTCCTAGGTAGAGTTCTCAAAGATATGGCATTTTGATAAGGAATAGAAAGGGTTATACGGGGCATTTCAGTCCGAGAGAACACCTACAAACAGAAAGAGTCATTGTTCAACTAACTTCAATAATATAATCAACTAAAGGGCATTTTGAAGTTGGAGTTACATGAGTAGTCAAACAAGAAAATCCCATGCTCCTCATTTTAGGCTTCATTTCATTTAATTTCACAATTTATATGCCCCTTTGTATTAGAGAGCCTATTTAAAAATATTTACATAGAATTGTAATTCACGGCACCCAAGAAAACCCACCAGAGAAATGAATGATTATGCACTTTCTCTGTGGTTTCATCAGATTCTTCATGCGGTGAATCTTGCATTTGTCTTCTTGGATCTTTTCTTTCAGAAGTATTTAATCCCGTGTTTATTTTCAGTTTATAAAGCATCATAATCTTGTTTGAAATTTCTGATTGGCATGTCTTTCTATTTAGTCTTGGTATTAAATTAGGTGTCAATGGAATAAATAATGAGATAGGGAGATGTTAATACAGAGGTCAGCTCAATTTTCTAGCCGTTTTCACCAATGTGAAAAGCATCCAACACGTTTGCATAAATCTTGACTTATAAATGTGATAGAAAACAATATTGCAAATTCCAGTAATTTGTATCTGGTGGATAGTAGATAATATGGGCATCAAAGATCTGTGCAGGCAAAGGTAACACTCTTACAAATTTCTTTTATAAGACTAATGTCTGAATTGACGTTTCATTTCAGAATTTTTGTGTAGACTTAAACTTAGTTTCCCTTTTAAATCGGTAGTCTGTTCTTCCTTTATAATTATGTTCAGCATTTGGATCTTATTAAACTTTCCTCCCTTCCAACTCCTTTTTGGTTGGTCTGTTTGATTTCTTTTAAACTAGTTATCTATTTCTTTGAGATTTACTTGCTCATTGATTTATATTAGCAAGATAACATGGTTTGTAATAAGTTAGCATTTATGCTTCACCCCACATAGCACTGATGTCCAAAATCCTTTTTATCACTATCCCTGAGGCCCGTCCCACACTCGTCTCTTTCCACACTTGATTCTTTTAGGCTTAACCAGTTTTCTTTGGTTCCACATGTATACCTTGAGTGTTATTCTGATAATGAGGTTAAACTTGGAAATGAGTGATGTAGAATGGTCACCTTAAAATTGTGATAGTATATATAACATTAACTATGTGTAATGTTCACTATGAGTCTATTGAAACAGTATCTTAATGCTAGGTTATCAATGATAAGTGTAGAGAAAAGAGATTGTCAAGGTTCCCATCTGTTCAGCAATTATTCAAAGGAAGGTTAATTCAGCCACTAAACATCCCATCAGTCATGAGAGATAGAACTATAAATAGTTATTAAAAACAGATTGGCTTCTTATATAGTAATTTTTATGTTAAGTTTTTTATATCAGTGGATAAATAAATCTTTATGTAAAAAAACATGTACAAGTGCTATTAGTGATGCATTATTAGATAAAAATTGGTCGACAAAATAATATAAATTTACCAAGGTAACTTAGCTAGTAAAAAAAGACAAACTAACAACTGAGTCCTGCTTCTTTAAAGACCACACCATACAAATAAAGAACTTCATTAACCAAGATCTTTGGTCACTATTCAGGCATATTGACCATCAGTAAAGTTCTTTCAAAGGAAATTTGACCTTTGAAGATAACTTCTTTGTTTGCAAATTATCTTGCATTTTATTCTACAAAAAAAGAATATGATGCAGTTTTTTTTCCCATAACATCCCTTTCTGTATTGGCATGTTCCAATGGGAAGGAGAGTCAGAAAAATAAATAGGTTGGAAGAGTTATAGGAAAAAGGCACAAAATAAGCAACCACACCAAGTAAATAAGTGAAAGGCAAACATATACTCTTTGGGGGTGGGGGTTCCATAATTTGGGGATGAGGCATTTGCTTTGCATGCTGCTGACCTGAGTTTGATCCCTGGTAATCCATAAAACCCCCCACCCAGCCCAACCCGTCAGGAATGATTCCAAGCACCAAGCTAGGAGTAAGCACTGTGTACCACTGGATGTGGCTCCAAAAACATCAAGTAAAAAGTTAACTAGTAGAGAGAGCACAGAGGTCTGGTGGTGGTGGGGGGTGGTGAAGTCACATTGGTGGTGGTTGGGTACAGGAAGTCTGTCTACCAAGACCATAAGATCAAATGCTGTTGTAGCCATTTTACTTTAGAACTGCGTTGAATGAGAAATCTTTTGACATAGAACAAACCTGAAGCAGCTCAGTCAGATACAAAGTTGTTTTTGAAATTATTTTATAATACGAAAGGCTCAAAAAGGTTTTGGGGTGACCACACCTCGTATTTCTCAGGGTTCAAAATTGGGTCTGCCCATGCCAGACAAGTTTCAACCCAGTGCACTCCACTATTACTACTGTCCTCAATGGCTCAAAATATTTTAAAATAGATTAGCAAAATGTCTTAGTAGATTGGAAATTAATATTATTTATACACAAAACCATTGGTTTGCAGTTTTTTTCCAAGACTTACCGAAAGTATGTATTTGTCCATTATGCTTTTGCTTAGAAACATAAAAATGCTCAACCCAAAGAAAAAAAGAACATAATATTTTCTCATTGATATTTTTAAAGTCTCCAGCTACATATCCGAGGCTATAATTGGATGTGGACCTTGAGTTTGGGAGACAGTTTTCCCAGAATACTAAATTTCTTCTTGTCACTTATAAAATGAAAATCTTCAGTAAAACTTTCAAAAAGACTTTAAATAGGTAGGCAGGAGGGAGACAAGTATTTTTCACTTTAATTTTGCCTCTGAATTGGAAAAGAACTTCTTAAACCTGACTCAAGAATAATTAGAATTTTTTGAAATAAAATAATAAAATTTGCTTTAAAATTCATAGCAGTAGCTAAGCATTTAAAATGCAGTCTTTCAAAAATAGCAGAAAACAAAGAAAAAAACTGCAGTTACTACAAATTATTTCTATAATGGAGACTGCATTTTCTAAAATCTATTTTTGGTATGTAGATTTTGGGGGAATTCTTAAAAGGATTCCCATTGGCCATGCAAGGAATGTAATTCCCCCCCCCCCCAAACCGCAGTGTATTAAAATCAGATAAAGGGGCTTTGATCTAGAATTGATAGAAACAGTTTTAGAATCCCATCTCTTCTAGGGACTGGAAAACACTCTTATCTTCTAGGTGAGTAGAATTTCTATTTTCTGTGTGTCAACTGCAACAAAGAAATACATAGACCACAAAAATTAAGTGATTATTATTATGGAAATTGAGAAAAGGTGATTTGTAGTCACCCTTAGAGATTATTTACATGGAGGCCTTCTTGGATGTGCAGGAATGCTGTTCAGGGTTTCGAACTTTACTCCATGGAAGGCCTTACCTTCTGCAACGTAGCTCTAGCCCAAATGGTTCAGTTAATTTCACTTGCTTGTTTGATATTTCTGAAATATTGGAAACTATCAGACACCTCACAGTGTTCAATGAATCATGTATGCTGCTGGGATCAAACAGTGCTGGCAGGTGTGGTCAAACCACTTAGCCTGTTTCCCTAGTATCTCTCCAGCCTGGGTCTCGCTCTATAATAGAGCAACACATCTTGAGGCTTTTGTGTTTCTGTGTATCTCCATAATGAATGCCTTTTTATTGTTGACTAGTATTCCATTTATTTAAATGGCATTTTTCTTGGTTCTGTTGTTTTCCTTCCCCGTTGTTAGTCTTGGAGAGCCCAGTTGTCCCATATCTTCAGGATTAGGATACCCTCCCTTTAACATTAAACAGGGAAGTGTTTCTATGAGTGTCTCATTGGCATTTGTTTTGTGTTTATCGAATGACCTGCAGTATTATTCTTTCTCTCTAGTATCTTCTGGATCTTATATCCCCAAACATCACAAAACATTTTGTTTCCAGAGACTTTCTGAAGAGTCTATTAGATTTTTCTTCAAAGGCGATAATGATAAAACATTATTCAATTTTATAGGATTTCCTTTTATTTTTGTTTTACCTTTTGCACCAGCTACTATGTCTAGATCAGAGTGGAAGTGGAGAGTGTCACATTCTTGGTTTGGGTCGTACCGTACGAGAAAAGTTTCCCATCTTCTCCACTGCAAACGTTGTCAGCTGTGGGTTGGTCATAGTGACCTTTGCTGGTTAAATCTTCATCCCCAATTTCTCAATCCCTTAGAATTTGCAGTCCAAAATGTGATCCTTCTTCATACACAGTCTTTGTTAACTTAAATAGAACGTGTGTTCTGCTATTGCTTGTTTAAGAGTGTCAGGCCGGATGTTAGTGCGATTCAAATGTTTCTACTCCTTTCTGAATTTTTGCAATCCAGTCTAAAATCAGGGAGAGAGTCCGACATTTTGCTCTGGAATAGTAGATGATGTTTTCCTGCTTTTGAAAGCGGGGAGCCTTCTCCGGGACTTATTAAACCCGTCATCAGTCACATCAGCATTTGAAATTCTGTTTTCCTCTTGTATTGATCTCTTTTCCAATAATGACACTTTTGGTTTCTGGCTCACATTGATTATTATTGTTGTTGTCTTGGGGCCTCACCTAAAGGTACTCAGAGCTTACCCCTTGCTCTGTGCTCAGGAGTCACTCTTGTCTGGACTCAGGAGAGCATATGTGGTTCTGGGCTTGAAGCCTGTGTGATATAAGCAGGACAAGAGCCCTGAGGCTGTGCTATCTCTCCAGCCCTAGCTGTGTACTTTATTGCCCCATTTTACATTATTATTTTCTCTTTAAATATATTTATTTTGAAGACCTTTAATAGTTATAAAAATATATTTATGCACAGTTATCATTTATAGCCTCTCCTTTCCGTTCGTTGGTCCATTATGTCTCCCTTGGTTATTTTCTTTCTACTAAAATCTCTTATTTAACATTACTTATACTTTAGATCTATGGATAATGAATTTTTAAAACTAATTGAGTCTTACATTATCTTTATTTTATCATTGCGCTTGGCTGTCATTTTCCTCAAGATGTTGTTCATTTTTAAGTACTTTAGAAATGTAGAGCTCCTGGCCTGAAGAGTGTCAGGACAAATCAGCTTTTTTCTTTTTTTCTCCCTTTAATTTTTCTTTAATCTTCCCTCTTTTAGCTCTTTTCTTCTCTGGAATTCAAGCAACTTGTATTGAAATTCTTGGCTTAATTTCCTTCCTATCCCCTTTATTTGGACTTAAGTGGTTTGTTTTGTTGGTTTATAATTTTTATTTTATTTATTTATTTATTTATTTTGGCTTTTTGGGTCTCACCCAGCGATGCTCAGGGATTACTTCTGGCTCTTCACTCAGGAATTACTTCTAGTGGTGCTGGGGGACCATATGGGATGCAGAGGATTGAACCTGGGTCTGCCGCATGCAAGACAAATGCCCTACCCGTTGTGCTGTCGCTCCGGCCCAAGGTTTATAATTTTTAATGAGTTCTTTTTTTTTATTTTTGGATCACACCCAGCAATGTTCAAGGGTTACTCCTAGCTCTGCATTCAGCAATTACTCCTGGAGGTGCTCGGGAAACCTTATGGGATGCTGGGGATTGAACCAGGGTTGGCTCCGTGCAAGGCAAATGCCGTACTCTCTGTACTGTCGCTCCAGTCCATTTTTATTAAGTTTTAAGTAAAGAAGACTAGTTAGAGAGATAGTTCCAGGGGTTAGTTAATGTCTTGCCTTGCACCTGGCCAAGTCACTCACTGGCACCACATATGGTTTGATAAGCACTGTCGGAAGAGTAATCTCTGAGCCAGGAGTAAATTCTACATGACACAGCTATAGCTCAAAAATTAAGAAAAACAATCAAAATCCCATTTGAATCATGGTATTTTTCTGCTCTTTCTTCTTTGTGACCCTAGTTATATGTGAATCCGAAACACCAGGTATGCAATTTGACTTTTAATTTTGTATTGAGCAAACGTGGGTCTACCTGCTGTATTTGTTTCAGCGGTAAAATTGTTCACATCCTTTCAGTCGCTGTAACCACACCGCACACACCGCCCAAGTCCCAGGTTCCCTCTGCTGCCCTCCGTTGGGTCCTCCCTGGCCTCCGTCTCCTCCAGCCCACACCTGCTTCCACCCACTCGGCTAGTTCAATTCCACAGGCTCAGTTCAAGACTTCTTCATCGGTTGGTCGGTTTCATTTGTTTTGTTCCGTTTCTCTGCTTTTCTATTCCCCACGTGTGAATAAGGTCACCTGCTGTTTGTTTTTGCCTCTGACTTCTTTCACACGGGGCAACTCTGTCTGGTTCTGTTCACGGTGTGGTAAAAGGCAAGGTTTCATCTTAGAAGAGCCCCGAAACGTTCCATTGTGATGACACATCCTGAGATCCCATCTCTATCCGTTATGGGACGCTGGACACTCACTCTGTTTGTGCATCCATGCTTGCCTAATAATGCTGCAGCCAGCCTTCCTGAACCTGTTTTATTCCAGTCTGCGAGTTGTCTGGCAGAAACTCAAACACGGTGTTGAGTGGGAACTGTGATTTAGGGCGTGGGGACCTGAAGTGGCTGGGCTCAAATTCAGGGTCTTTTTGTTTTGTTTTAATAAGTTTTCTTGGATCACTGTGAGATCCCTTGTATCACTTGTTATCCCGTTGCTCATTGATTTGCCCATGTGGGCACCGGTAACGTCCCCATTCATCCCTGTCCCATGTTAGTGTAGCCCAATGGCGTCTGCTCGATCCAGGAACACGAAGAGCCTAAAACCATTCGTTTAGGGTCTTGACAAAGAAGTCTGTGAGATACAGTTACAAATTTGCATGGTCAGGTCTCAGTCACACAATGCTCCAGCACCCATCCCTCCACCGAGACACGTTTTCCACTGCCAATGTCCTCAGTGAACCACCTGCCACTCCCACCTCACCCTACTCCCTGCCGCTGTGGCAGGTACCATCCTTCTTACTCTCTCTCTAATTTTGGGCGTTATGATTTGCAATGTGGATACTGAGAGGCCGTCGTGTTTGGTCCTTGGTCTACTTCCAGCACACATCTCCCATCCCGGGTGATCCCTCCAAGCATCACTGACTTAGGGATCCCTTCTCCATCCCAGCTGCCTTTTCCCCCAGCACATGGTGCTATGTACTTCCAAACCATGGTGTGATCCTCCTGGCCTTTATCTCTACTGTCCTTAGGTGTTGGTATCCTATTATGCCACTTTACATTCAAATTCAGGGCTTGGACATTTTAGATATGTGCTGTGTGACTTGAACTGTTGCCCTGTGTCCCTGCGTTAAAGTTTTTTGCTCTCTGGATGGGTTTCCAGGAGAGAAGTTGCCGCAACAAGTTGTCAGTCCCTTTGCTGGGTCTGAGGAATCTAAATGCGCCTTTTCCAGTGAGGTTGAGCTAATCTGTCTTCTCCACAGTGCGTTAGCCTATCCATTTCTCAGTCTTCCCTGTCACGCCAACACTCACTATTTCTGGCATTATTGCTCTAGGTCGTTCTCACGGGGATAGGTAATATCTCAGTGTAATTTTGATTTGCTTTTCCTGATGATGATAAATAGGTTTTTTTTTTTCAGTGTGGGAGACTGGGAACCCAGAGGTGCTCAGTGTATTTCTGGCCCTGCATTCAGGGATCATTTCTGGCACTTTGGGGGGACTGCATGGGGCGATTGGGTGTCAAGAATTGAACCAGGGTCTGCCACATGCAAGACCTGCCCAATAAATAGAATTGTATCTTATGCTTGTTGACTCTGAATATGACATCTTTGGTGCAGTGTCCAGTAGACACACTCATATTTTGGGTGCAGTTATGAACTTATCTGACCATGATGGTCTAGAATAATTATAATAGGATATTAATGCAAATGAAATTATATGTGTCTGAGAGTTAAGTTTTAGTATAACAATAAATGGCCTTAATTACAACGAGCAGCCATCGCCCCCCCTCCTCCCCAACCCAGCTCAGCTGGCATCCAAGTACCACTGTCTTGTCAGCTCACAGAGTGGTCCAGGCCGACCATGTCCGTGGCCTGTGGGGTCTGGGTGTTGCTGTATGGTGACATCTTCATGCACCTGGGCTGAGATGTGTGCCAGCGAGGAACGCAGGCCCTCAGGTGTGAAAGATTGTGCTCAGTTGTTGCAGGACAATTCCCCAATCCTCAATAGAGGTCTTCACATATTAAAGACCTACTTCTAAAAGCGGCATATACAAAGCTACTGTTTTATCTAAGTGCTAGAAAATATCCCCAGTTAATGATCGTTCAAAATTTGCTACTGCAAATTGTTGAAAAATTTTAAATGCATATATGAAGTCTTCTCACAATGGAATATTGTTTTCTAGTCTACAGAAGCTAATTAATATTTAATTTGTACCACACCTGGTAGAGCTATGACTTCCATTCCAGCTCTTACAGATCACTCTTCCGGGGCTTTGGGAGATGGTTTATGTTGCTGGTGACTGGTCCCACATCTGTCCACTGTATTATAGCTCCACCCATAAGCAATACTTCTATAAAGCATGGATGATTTGAAGAATATTAAATGAGGAGTGTTCATTTAAAACTTAAATGGAAGGGTGACACCTGCAAATATATATATATATATATGTACATATATATATGACGGATAAGTCGAGTACGTATTCGACTTATCACAGAGACAGAGAAACGAAGGAGTGAAGGAAGAATTAGGGAAGAGGCTTTGGGAAAGAGATTGAGTATTTTTTGTTCTAAAAGTCTAACCATCTTGCAGATATGGAAAATCTTTTTGTCATAATGCACCAACTCAAGCTACTGGGGACTATCAAACACAGCAGCTTCCAAAATACATGACTTTTCTGCTTGGCTACTATCTCCATTTCCCTATACTCAAAGAATCCACAAGTTCTTATCTGAGTCTCACCTCGTTATCCATAGAGTCAGCGTCTGAAGCTAATACCATATTGTTTAGTTTAAAATGAAAATAAAAGCATGTATTTTCAGTGTGAACTCAGAGTTTCCCGTGACCCACTTTTTGGAGTGTTGGTTCCCGAGCTCTGCCTGTGCCTGCTGGACCCAGCGCTGCACGCTTGAGTGTGTTATTTTATGCTCAATCCCTTTAGTGCGTGAACCCGTGCGGCATCTCATCCTTCACTCTCACCCCGAGGAGAGCTCAGGCAGGGGACGGGGCTGTTTATTTTGTAAGTGCTAGAAGTGCCCCGAACTGTACTTGGCTGTTTATATACTGGAATTTTAAGAAAATAGACATGTATGAGAATTTTAAACACTTTCATCATTTTGCATTTTTTAAAATTTAAAATAGCTTGACACTTTTTTTTTTCTTTAAAGTAAAGTGAGTCAGTGAGGATGGTAGACCTATAGAAGCATGCATCTGATAGAACAGAATTCTTGGCATGAATTAGTCCTTTTCTGGCAGAGAGGGGGCCGTAGCCAACAGTACTCAGGGGTCGTGTGGGACCAGAGCCGACCTCAGGGTTCAAGAAGCAAAGCAGCCCTTTGAGCCGAGAGATGAAGAACCAAGAACTGATCCTTTAAAGAAAAAGTTTCACGGAGAAGGAGTATGTAGTCAAGAAGTCCTGGGGGTCCCAATGGGGTCTCTTGGTGGCTGAGTTCAGGCTGTGTCAAGAGGTTCAGCCCCTATCCCTGGTAGCCAGAGTCCGCAGAGACCACCGAGAGTGATTCCCGAGCACCGTTCCAGGAGTAGGACCTGAGTCCTGCCACTTTGGTCCATAAACAAAACAAAACACAACTGAATTAGGTTTGCACTACATGGCTGCAGAAGGAACGGAGCAAGTGCCATGAAAATAATCAAAATATCACTTGTAAATGCCTCTCAGTGAATCTAATTAGCATAGCGATCTGACTGTTATTGTAAAGGCCTCATCCTGAGCTTTCATTCCTGTGGCATTTCCCTTTCCTTGAAGGCCTTGCTGTCTCTAACCTTCACACCCAAGTTAAGCACCTACCTGAAATCTAACCCATAGCTTTTCAGAGCTTACCAATGGGAAATCTTTTTTTGTAGGAAGGGATATGCCTGCCCTAAACAAATGCCTCTATACCTCTGCTAGACAAATATTCTTGTTTGTAACTTTTCCCCAAGAGCCTTTGATTTTTTTATTTCTATAAAATTGTAGTTTAGGACTATGGAACCCTCCTCTTCTGCCTAAAGTTCCTTTGAAGATGGTCCCGAAGGGATAATATGGCGGGTAGGGACTTGCCTGCACATAGCCTCCCTCACTTTGCGCCATCTTCTGCATCCCTTGAGCACCTCCGAGAGGGATTCCGGACCATGGAGCAAGGGGTAACCCCTAAGCATTGTTAGGTGTGCCCCCTACCGTGCTCTATAGCCACAAACAATTGTCTGAGTCCAACTTGATCAATAAATTTGATCTTTGGTTTTTATTATCAAGCATGAACCTCACTTAGCATTGCAATCATTTCATTTTTCCAAATTATTTTGGCCACAACTATTGTCCTTAGACCTTCTGGTTCCAATTGTTAAAAGCCTAGTCATCACATTGGCTAATGAACCATAGGGTTGAAATATGTTCGGGAGGAAGGAACTAGGACAAAATGATCATTTTAGCGAAGGGTTATTACTGTGACTGCAGAAGGCTGGAAATACATTTAGTCAAAAACTTTGAGGAACCGAAGAGATAGACAGAGGGTAAGGCACCTGCATTGCACATCACAGACTCTCCACCCCGTACGGGTCCTAGAGCCTTGCCAGGAGTGATTCCTGAGTGCAGAGCAAGGAGTCAACCCTGACCACTGAGGCCTGTGGCCCAGTTCCTCCTGGTCCTTCCCCAGCCAAACATAAAAAAACAAAGGAGATTAAAGGATAAAAGGTATGGGCCCTGGGGTCCTTGGGGTGGAACTGAAATTATGTGCACAGGAAACCATCATCAACACTATTGTAAATCATAATGCCTCAATCAATAAAAAGAATTAACAGGGAGATAATTGTCCTGAACTATGAATAACTGACAAAAGAGAGATGTGTTTCATTGAGTCGTGAGTGTAGTATCCAAAGAGGTAAAATGCAGAAGAAATTCGTATGTTTCATTACATCTCACTCTTTTTAACTTTTCTAATAGAAATTGCCTATTGATATAAATAGAGTGTGAACATCAGGAATCATTTTTTCATCATTTATTTTTTTATGGTATACTTTATTACTGTTTAGCTACTAGGTATTCTGTGTTTCATTTTAATAGAAGATTATTGTCACTGATTTGTTTCTTGGCTTTGGGTGCAGCTCCGGCCATGTCCAGAGGCTGCTCATGGCTCTGTGTACAGGACTCATTGCTGAGGGTAAATAGAGCACTGTGCAGTGCTCAGAGCAAATCCTTCCTCCAATATGCGAAGTAGGTGCTCAGAAAACTGAGCTCTCTCTAATCGAATACGACTGCTTTTCTAGAATAAAAATGAGAAAGCTTCAGAATCCAAACGGGACAAATTGAAGTGGACATTGAATGGGGAAGCCCCTGTTTTTATGGTTTTCAGGCATACCAGGGGATCTTGGTGACTACTCCCAGCTCTGTGCTCAGCTCGCTCTCCTGCCGGTCCTCCAAAGTGTGTGTGCTGTGGCTTTGAACCTGGTGGGCTGGTGTGGAAAACACGTGCTCATCCCTTTGAGCTGCTTTCCGGCCAAAGAAGCTCTATTCTTGGAATAGCTCCACTGACGTGCTGAACATATACAGTTGTAAATATCGAAGTTGTCCAACTTGTTTTGCAATCTATGTGCAATGTGTGCTAGTGGGTGCAAAGTAGCACTGTAGCACTGTCCTCCCATTGTTCATCGATTTGCTCAAGCAGGGCCTGGTAACGACTCCATCGTGAGGGAAGTGAGGCTAATTAAGTGCCCACTGCTTCCGCATCAGGATCATTTTGTTTGTGATGACAAGAATCGAGATCTTGATTCTGAAAAATGTTCAAGGTACTATGCAGTATTGTTTGCTGCTATCGGCACAGGGATATCTCAGCTGTGTAGAACTGACTGCTATCATGGAACTGAAACCGTCTCCCTTTGGCCAACCCCTGTGCATTTCCCCCTCAACTCTATCTCTCACTATCCCTGTAAACTTGGTCATTACAAATTCCACATGTACGTGATGCTTACAGTTGCATCTTTGTTGTCACAAATGACCAGATTTCCTTCATTTTTATGGTTGGGTAATACTCTGGTGCATAGTCTTTCTTCATCTAGTAGAAGACATTTAGGTTGTTTTATATGTTAATGGTATTGGGAATAATGAGCATGTGAATGATGGTATCTCTTGGAGATTCTAATTGTACGTGCCTTGGATATATGCCCTGTATACTGATCATCTGGGGCTGGAGCGATAGCACAGCGGTAGGGCGTTTGCCTTGCGTGCAGCCGATCCTGGTTCGATTCCTCCGCCCTTCTTGGAGAGCCTGGCAAGCTACCGAGAGTATCTCGCCCGCACGGCAGAGCCTGGCAAGCTACCCGTGACGTATTCGATATGCCAGACACAGTAACAACAAAGTCTCCAATGGAGATTTTACTGGGCCCGTTTGAGCAAATTGATGAACAACGGGAGGACAGTGACAGTGATACTGATCATCTGGGCATGATTTTTTTCTCGTTTTTTATAGTGAACATGTGAAGTTACATTTCTACAGTATCATATTTTCTCTTCTGTTTAAGTCTTCACCAACACTTGTTGTCTTTTATCCCTTTGATAATAGCCATCATAATAGATAAGAGGTGACCTCACAGAAGCATCTATTTAAATAGTTGGCCTGGTTTTTAGTTCATATTTTGATGCTGATTTTTAGAAAATTTTATTTTTATATTTTTAGATATTAACCCCTTGTCAATGGTTGATAAATATATTTTCTTACTCTTCAGATTGAGGGCTGGAGTGATAGCACAGTGGGTAGGGCAAACGCAGGGCTGCCTTACACGCAGCCAACATGGCCGACCGGAGTTCAATACCTCTGCCCCTCTCAGAGAGCCCAGCAAGCTCCCGAGAGTATCTCGCCCGCACAGCAGAGCCTGGCAAGCTACCCATGACATACTCGATATGCCAAACACAGTAACAACAAGTCTCATGATGGAGACATTTACTGTGCCCGCTCGAGCAAATCGATGAACCACGGAAGGACCGTGACCGTGACTCTTCAGATTGAATTTTTAATGTTGATTGTTTACTTCTGTCTCTTCTTCTATGACTTGTCTTTCTCAAACTATAGGTTTATAGTTGTTGCAGATATCAAATTGCGTGTTCGAAACATCTCCATGGCTTTACTAGGTAACTCGTGTTCTCGTGATATTCACAGTATAGTGTTCATATTACCTCATTTTCCTCTTTATGAAATCACAACTTGTAAACTACGGGTAGGGCTTGTTAAAAATCCAGGAAGATTGGGGACTGGAGTGACAGTACTGCATGCGGGTCACTGGATGGGCATGTAGCCAACCCAAATTTGTTCCCGGGCATCCAGGAGGTTTCCTGAGACCCGCCAGGAGTGCTCCCTGAGTGCTTGTAGTTCTGAGAACCACTGGCTCTGACCTAAATAGACAAACAAGAACAAAAAAATCACCAAAACAAACAAGCAAAAAAAAAAAATCAACAGAAAATTGGGAAGTGCATTTCCTTGCAGGAAACCTGTGCGGTTTTTCGTTTCCTGTGTTTGCTTGTGAAGTAGTGACCCATTTGAAGGCTTTTGAGAACAGAAGTGCCTCTCTGCCAGTACTGGCGTTGGGGAATCTGAAGCCCAAATCGAGGCAGCTCCCAGGGCTGGGGAGAGAAGCCTGTTCCTCACTCTTTCGGCTTCTGTTCCCTTCCCTGGGATTTTTCATTCATTTCATTCATTCAGGTGGAAATACCTGCCTCTCTGTCATCCATCGCCGCCGCCTCTGTTCTTACCTTGTCTGTTCCCATCTGGACGCCCTCAAGCCTTTCTCTGCTTCTCTGATAAGGACAATTATCGGGAACTTCTACTTGATGATCAAGGATTGTGTCATCCTCCTAAGATTCTTAATTTAATTACACTTACAAGGACTCTCTTAAAAGCAATATATTCAGGTTGCAGTGATGAAAGCGTGAGCTGGGCTTTGGGGAATCCAGCCTTTCTCTGTGGTCCTACTTCTGAGCTTCCTGCAGAAACTGCGATTCCATCAGCCTGCAGTGCTTTCAGCTCGTCCGTTGATCTGTGCCCCATTACCTCACTGTCGAGCTTAGAAAATGTCAGCTTTCACCGTTGCCACCGTTCCTTTCGTATTCCATTTATCATCTAATCCTTCTTGCTTTTATCTGATTTGCTGAGGTCCTGGTGAGGTATGATAAAAAAAGGGAGGCTGTACTAATTGATGTCCAAACAGCAGAATCACTTCTCAATGCAGTTAAAGTTCTGAAGTTAATGGATGGGTTTAATGCACAAGCCCAAGAATAGAAAACCCAAAGAACAGCTGCTATTAGCTAAGTAAGTACACACCGTTTAAGGGTGAATTGACTCAGAGGTTTTGAGAAAATTATATATCGTACTTCTTTTGAATTGTCATTACAATCTTACATTTTCCTTTTTGTCCAATATTATATTCCTGATCTTTCTGAATCAGTCTTACCTTTTGTTCTTGGACCAAGAAGGGAAAGAATGGACGTATTATCTTTTGATTTCTCTAGGATGAGTGCTGGTGCATTGGAATAGTAAGAGCAACTAGGTGGAAATCATAAGCAGTATTCATTCTGTTAATCAAAAGCTCTAAGGAAGAGATACTGGACAGGCTGTCCGGAATCCTGTTACAGTGCTCTTAGATAATTGAATTCTTTAAAAGTTTCAGGAAATCAAGGTTTTTTTTTTAACATTGTATTAAATTGGTAACATGGTATTAGACAGGTTAAACTATACACTGGACTCCTGGTATAGTGCTCTTAAGATAATGGGAAATCAAGGTTTAAACATGATGCTAAATTGCATGTTTTAGTTCTACAGATTTTATCTTCTTTTGACTAGGGTCAGCCTGGAGTGATAATACAGCGTGTAGGGAGTTTTTGCCTTGCACATGGCTGACTCAGGTTCGATTCCTCCAAATCTCTCACAGAGCCTGGCAAGCTACTGAAAGTATCCCGCCTGCATGGCAGAGCCTGGCAAGCTCCTCATGGGGTATTTGATATGCCACAAACAGTAACAACAAGTCTCACAATGGAGATGTTACTGGTGCCCGCTAGAGCAAAGAGATGAACAGCGAGAGGAGGGTGCTAACAGTGCTACTCTTTCTGTTAGTTTGGGCCATGACCCAGCAGTTATTAGAGCTTACTCCTTGTTCTGTGCTCAGGGATTACTCCAGGCAGCAAGTATGGGACCATATGGGGTGCTGGGGATCGAACTAGGGTTGACTGCAAGGTAAGTGTCCTGCCGGCTGCACTATCTCCCAGGTACCTTCTCTGGTAGCTTCCATACCGCTCAGATCTGGATAGAAATTGCTGAATTATCCTTTATGTAAGAGAAATATTCAGGGTCAGAATAAGAGTTGTGTTTCCAGTTGTTTGGTCTCGACAGAATAAAGTCTCTTTTAAGTCATATTCCAGAGCAGATTGTTGCCCTGCATTTTTTCTGACTAAGAGACTCCAGAGATGGAGAGCAGAAGAACCTGAATGGATGGAATAAAGTAAAGGTAAAGGTAAAGGCCCTCCCGTTGATCGTCGATTTGCTCGAGCGGGCCCAGTAACGTCTCCATTGGAGACTTTGTTGTTACTGTGTCTGGCATATCGAATACATCATGGGGAGCTTGCTGGGCTCTCCGAGAGGGGCGGAGGAATCGAACTCGGGTCGGCCATGTTGGCTGCGTGCAAGGCAAATGCCCTACCGCTGTGCTATCGCTCTGGCCCTAATGGATGGAATATTGGCTAATAAATGAACTCTTTGTATCCCGCACTTGACTTAAATGATGGAATCGGTAATTAAATATTCACCATTAATTCCAAAGTCCAAATTTATAGCTAGGTTCGAATTCTATGCCTTGTTACTTTTGAAAACAATTTTCTGGTTATAATAGTAAAATATCTAAAATATAAATTAGAAAAAAGAGAAAAGGTATCTTCACCATGAAATTGAGCCTTTAGGAAACACTTAGATAGTCCATATTAGACATGTCTATCTATGCACATATATATTTTTATGGGCATAGTTACAAACACACTTTATAATCACTGAAGGAAATTTTATATATCAGTTGAGTTTTTCCATTTTTGTATCCTTTTATTTTGAGGCCATGTAGGTGCAATTATTTTATCAAGACTAAGTTAATACTGATATCAGCGGCAAAGCTTAAGCTTCTTGCTATGTAACTGTTACTGGTTTCATCAAGGTGAAAGTCTTGCCTCTGTGACACCAACACAGATTTTTTTTAATTTTTTAAAATTTTTATTAGTGAGACACCATGAGGTACAGTTGTAGACTTACAAATTTTTGTGCTTGGGTTTTGATTATACAATGATCAAATACCTATCCCTCCATCAGTGCCCATTTCCCACCACCACGGATCCCAGTATCCCTCCCACCCCCCATCCCCCCATCCCACCCTGCCTCTGTGGCAGGGCATTCCCTTTTGTTCTCTCTCTCGTCTTGGGTGTTGTGGTTTGCAAAAGAGGCATTGAGACTGGCCCACATCCACAAGAACAAAAGCAACTGGTGCTGGCGCGGATGTGGCGAGAAAGGGACCCTCCTTCACTGCTGGTGGGAATGCCGACTGGTTCAGCCCTTTTGGAAAGCAGTGTGGACAATTCTCAAAAAATTAGAAATCGAGCTCCCATTTGTCCCAGCAATACCACTCCTGGGAATATATCCCAGAGAGACAAAAAAGTATACTCAAAGTGACATATGCACTTGTTTATTCATTGCAACACTCTTTACAATAGACAGAATCTGGAAAAAACCTGAGTGCCCGAGAACAGATGACTGGTTAAAGAAACTTTGGTACATCCAACGCAGATTTTAAGTCACAGTCTAATTTCTAAATGACATTAATGAACTGGTGTCAAATGATTGGAGGGTAGATTGGAGAAAAATTAAAAGTGTGCATTAGTTTGCAAAACTATGGTCAGAATGATCAAAGTCTTATCCAGTGTCTTAGGGAAACTTCTCATGAAACTGCAGGTGCAGAGAGATAAATAGACCTCAGAAAAAAACACTTATTCTGTAGAACATTAATTCTAGGTTCTCCGTAATAGTGACTTTGGTGGACAACTGACACTGCTACAAATTAACTTAAATCTTTTGGAAAAATTCAAGAAACTGAAAACTGTGTGGGTGGGAATGCATTATTGCTAAATACCACTAAAGTTTATTAACTATCATAATTTTATGTGAAAGATGATTAAACTCTGTAAATTAAGTTGAATAATCTCCATAGGAACTAACTTGTTAAAATGGGTAACTCCCCAAACCATTGTATTCTTATATTGTGTGAGATGTAAATTTAGGTTGGGAAATGTTCACAGATTGGTAGAGAAAATTTTAACTACTAGTAATTTCTCAATCAGTGTTTTTATTGATTTCCACCTTCTTTGGGCTGGAGCTATAGCACAGCGGTAGGGTGTTTGCCTTGCGTGCAGCCAGCCTGACCAAGCCGGGTTTGATTCTTCCACCCCTCTCAGAGAGCCCAGCAAACTACCGAGAGTATCTGGCCCGCACGGCAAAGCCTGGCAGGCTACCCGTGATGTATTCAATATGGCAAACACAGTAACAACAAGTGTTATATATTCAGTATGCCAAACACAGTAACAACAAGTCTCAAAATGGAGACGTTACTGGGCCTGCTCAAACAAATTGATGAATAACAGGAGGACCGTCAGTGACAGTGTTCTTTGATATTTTTATGATTAACATACTGCATTATTGGGGCTGGAGTAATAGCACAGTGGGTAGGGCAAAAGCAAAAAAAAAGCAAAACATATTGCATTAATTTTCAGAATGACTTGAGATTTTAATCTGTTTGCTAGACAATATCCTATTATTTCTTCCTCTAAAGAGGTCCATCCAAGGTATAGAGGGTTTAGTAAGTGACCCCAAATCACAAAGATAGTGATTGGCTTAGGACTCTTCAGATGAATTATAACTGGGTATTGAGTGAAGTAGCTCTTAGACAAGGGACTGCCCTTTTCCTTCAAGTGAGTCATTCACTTCTCTATAAGGATGTCTTTGTTATTTTTATTTTCTGGTCATTGTATCTTTACTGTGCAGAAGCTTCCTAAGTTTGTGCAATCCCCTGTAAACTAAATTCTTTTTATTTTGCCTCTGTTTACTTGATCTATGATATTGAATCATTAATGGTGGCTCTAGAGCCATTTTAATACAGAGTTCTGTACATGATTTCCTTAACATAATTTCTAGATTTAGGTATGATATTAACATTTTTATTCCATTTTGAGTAGACTTTTCTGCAGGGTATATATGAAATTGGGATCTCTCTTCATGTTTTGATATGTGGCTGACCAGATTTCCCACTACCATTTGTTGAAGATGCTTTACTTGCTTTCAGTCATACTGTTAACTCATTTATTGAGGGTTAGCACAGCACTTTTAATAATAAAATATGAAGAAATACTTATTTTCAAGTTTTCACATTTCGCATGTCAGTACATCATGTCTACAAAATTAACATAAATGTGTGCTGGATCTGTTTAACCTTAAATAAAAAGTTCCTATAACTTTTTTACCCTGGAAACAAGAATTGGAATTTAAAATACTTGTGGACATAATTTGAGTGTAATTAAAGCTGCTGATGTAAATGTACAATAATCATTGGCAATGGTAGAAGCTGTAAGTCAATTGTGAGTATAGTAATGGAATTTTATTAGCATCCAAACTAGATTGTCTCGTAACCCATACACATATAAATGACTCTCCAATGGTAAGCTTGCCGGTCTATCAATTCATATGCTTCTTAAATGTAATGATGGAAAAAAGTAAGCTTACAATTTAATTATTTTGGGGAGTGAATGTGTTTCAGGAGACAAGGTAAGGCCAGCCTTGTGTCTGTGGGACAGCACGCACCATCTCTGGCTCCACTTGGTCCCTGGATGTAATGGAGTGAGGCTTCCTGCAACACCGTTGCTAACAAACACAAATTTGCAGCTGGGCAACTTGCCTCCCATCCAGCCTCTCTGATTAGACCCCTGGTGATGCGGACATAAAGTTCCTCAAGCATTGCAGGAGTACCAATACTCAGTTCTCCTGCTTAGAAGTATAAAATTGTTCTTAGTAATAACTCATGGTGTCTTAAAGTTCAAAGGGGTCTGTTATAACGTCTCCCTTTTCATCTCTGATTCTACTTATTTGGGCCGTTACCATTTTCTTTCTCGAGTTTATCCAAATATTTGTCTGTCTTATTCTTTTGAGACAATCAGCTTTCTGAATGATCAGGTCCTAGATCGTTGGCTCTTTTAAATGCATTGTTATAATATGATAATAATTATATTTTTTTTTGATTTCCGTATCATTAACTTTTTCATTTGTTTTCATTATTCCTTGCTTTTAGTATTTTTTTTTTGTGATTCCTTCTCCAAGTGTTTAAGGTGTGTGTTTAGATTGTTGATTTTAGCTTTTTATTCTTTCCTCATGTATTGTATTGCTATGAATTTCTACAAAATATTTCTATGGAATATTACTAAATTTTTTAATTTAATTTATTTAATTTGAAATTTCAAATTTAAATAAATATTTCTAAATTTCTAACACTGTAGCACTATAGCACTGTCCTCTCATTGTTCATCAATTTGCTCGAGAGGGCACCAGTAATGTCTCATTGTGAGACTTGATACTGTTTTCGGAATATCAAATATGCCACAGAGAGCTTGCAGACTCTGCCGTGTGGACGGGATACTCTTGATAGGTTGCTGGGCTCTGTGAGAGGGACAGAGGAATCAAAACAGATTGGTCATGTGCAAGGCAAGTGCCCTACCCGCTGTGCTATTGCTCCAGTCCTAAATTTAAAAATTTCTATGAATACTTGCATCTGTCACAAAATCACAATCACAAATCATCCTGTTATTTGTCGATTGCCTCGAGCAGGCCCCAGTAATGTCTCCTTCATCCTAGCCCTGAGATTATATTCAAGGCTCTTTAGGAGAATGAGACCCATCATTGTTACTGGTATTTGGCATATTGGGTACGCCACGGGGAGTTTGCCAGACTCTACCGTGTGGGCAGGCCACATTTGGTAGCCTGCCAGTTTGTCCAAAGTAGGAATGAGATAATGAGATATCATAATAAGTTGTCGCGCGGCCGCGAATTCCGGGAGCTGCTTTTTATAGTCTCTGAGTCTTGGCCGTTGATGGGATTACACGGCGCCAGGGGGCCAGTTGGTGGGTGTGACCCCCACCTACTGGAATTTGGAGGATCTGGGTGGAGGATGCTCAGCCCCGATCCGAGCAGGCTTGGAGATCTCAACCCCGGGACCCGCGTGCCTTTGTTCCTCTGCCGGTACCTTCATGTGTGTGGAGAGTGGTCTCGGCATGGTGGTGGCTGGTCCTGGAGGTCTTCGGCTGCCGGAGCCCTGGTCGGGGCGGGGAGGAAATCTCAACCCGCTCCCCTCCAAAGGATCCCGGCGAGCGAGGACAGTCAGGCGTGGGGGCAGGAGACTGCACTGTTCTCTTCCGGGAGCTGGTTTTTATAGTCTCTGAGTCTTGGCCGTTGATGGGATTACACAGTGCCAGGGGGCCAATTGGTGGGTGTGACCCCCGCCTACTGGAATTTGGAGGATCTGGGTGGAGGATGCTTGGCCCAAATCCGAGTAGGCTTGGAGATCTCGGCCCCGGAACTTGCATCTGTATTGCTATGAATTTCCCTCTTAGTTCAACTTTTTTCTGTGCCCCACAGGCTGTGATAGTTTTTTTTTTTTTGGAAGATATGTTCTATTTATTTTTTTTTCGAAAACTCTTTTTTTTTTCTTTTTTTATTAGTGAAAAACCATGAGGTACAGTTATAGGCTTACAAATTTTGTGCTTGGGTTTCAGTTATACAATGATCAAGTGCCCATCCCTCCACCAGTGCCCGACATCCATCCCCACTGGTCCCAGCATCTCCCCCCCAACCCTCATCCCCCTCCCCCCGTCCCATCCTGCCTCTGTGGCAGGGTATTCCCCCTTGTTCTCTCTCTCTTCTTTTGGGTACTGTGTTTTGCAAGCGAGGCTTTGAGTGGCAATCATGTTTGGTCTATCGACTACTTTTAGCATGCTTCTCCCACCCTGGGAGGGCCCTCACAACACCCTTCATTTGGTACTCTCTTCTCTATCTGAGCTTCCTTTTTGATTCCCATTTGTTGTCATTGCTTCTTTAATTTCTTCTTTGATCCAGTTGTTATTCAGCAACGTTTGGTGCAGCCTCCAGTTGCTGGAATTTTCCCTTTATCTGATTTTTATAGTTAATTTCCACTTTCATGGCATTATCAACTGATAGTGTGCTTCATAAATTTCTATAGATTTAAATTGTCTGTACTTGAGTTGTGCCCTAGTATAAGATCTGTCCTGGAGGACCTTCAATAAGCACTGGGTGAGTATGTGTTTTGGGCTTTTTGAATATGATTCTGTTTAAATCCATTAATCCCACTTTTTCTAATTCCTCATTGAGGGTTCTTGAGAAGGGAAGACCTTTGAAATCAGTCAATATATTCAATGTGGGAAAACTAAATGCAAAAAAATGGAGTAAATTGGGCTACTATTACACTAAACAAGATAATAAAAATGAATATAAGAACATTTGATTAAACTGTAAGTTCAAAAATTATTTAACTCAAAAGTTTGTTTTAATTAAACAGTTGAAACAATTTCGTTGTTTTTGTTTTGTGGTGAGAAAATACAAATTTTAAATGGATTATTTACATTTTCTTCCATTTTGATACTTTTTACACAAATCTTTCTTCTAGGAAGAATATTGGGGAAACTTAAAAAAATAATTGAATTGACCTGCTCCAATATGCTAAATATATCATGTCTTTGAGATAATAATTCAGAGGTAACATTTCTCCATTTGCTCTTGCTGCCCTCATAGTTAATATTAAGATATTATTATTACTTGAAATGCTTCAATGACTTTGATACATTAGATGGAAGTCACAGCTCTAACCTTATTTGTCTGGACAACTTTGGTTGTGCCCTGTCAAATATTTTAAAATGGGCCTTCTTAAAAGAGAAATTCATTCAGAATAACCGTTGCAATAAAAAATAGAGTACTGTTTTGATGCAGTAGGACCACTCTCACAAAAGGGACAGAAAAATGTCTGTAAATTGGAAAGTCTACCAGGAAATCTAAGTCTGTCAAGTGACGTGATCAAAGAAATGGTAAACAATGGAGAAAATAGTGTGTTTATCATGGTGAGCTAGCACTACAGAACTACATCACTGTCCTCCAGTTGTTCATCAGTTTGCTCAAGAGGGCACCAGCATTGTCTCCATTGTGATGCTTGTTGTTACTGGTTTTGGCCTATCGAATACGCCATAGGGAGCTTCCCAGGCTCTGCTGTGCTGGTGGGATGCTCTTGGTAGCTTGCCAGGTTCTCCGAGAGGGACGGAGGAATCTAACCCGAGTTGGCTACGTGCAAGACAAAGGTCCTACCCACTAGAATGCATAAGATAGAGTATAGGAACTTGAACTAAAATGTAGACAGTTTGCTGGGATGTGTTGCAGTGTGTATGTTGTAGTGTGTATGTGGGGTGCATGTTGTACATGCATCATTAACTATAAACATTTGTTGTAATACCAGGAGATGCTGTAGAATGTGGGAGACCTGTTCTTATAAGAGACTCTGAACAGTAAATCTGACTCTCATGATCCATCCAGTGTGGGTGAGGAGTGAGGGGATGGGAAGGGAGGGCGTCAGGTCATTACAGTGCTGTCCATTCACTGGCCATTTGTCCAGGTTACTTGCTGTCCATGAACAGTTTACTACTATCGAAGACAAAGAATGAGAACTGGTGGACTCTCGTTTGGTCCTTTTGTTGCTTTTGTGGAGCGCAAAACTAACAGTGCTGAGGGCTGGCGCCTGGTTCTGTGCTCCAGGATCACTCCTGGCAGGGCTTGGGAAACAGCCTGAGGTGATGGGCACTAAACCCGGGTCCTCCGTGGGTGAGCCAGGTGCCCTCACCGCTGTGACATGGCTCCAGCCCAAGGCTTCTGTGGATCTCTGTGTCCCTTTGTCACAGGAGGAGGAGGGGAACCGAGAACCGTGAGTCACACAGAGAAGGGCGTTTCCTGGCAGGACTCAGGCCAGGGCACCTGACAGGCTCAGGGCTCCAGTGGGCTGCACTGAACTGGAGACTTGCTCGTCCTTCTTGCCAGGTGCCAACTCAGTGCCCAGCCAGGAAGAAAGCCAGGGGTGAAAACCAGAGCTGCTTCGGACCTGACCTGCTATCCACTCCCCATCCAGTAGGAACCACATCTTGGGGCTGGAACACCCTATTCTGTCACCTTTTCCAAAACCAGAACTTTAGGGTTGGTGCTCCCATTTTATTAAGATAAAAAATGCACCTGTACCATTATATTAGTTTAAGGCATGAAATATCAGAATTTTTCTATATCCCGGGTCCAGAGGATATATATAGTCCAACGGGAGGGCATTAGCCTTGTATGTGGCCAACCCAGGTTCTATTCCCAGCACCACACATGGTCCCCAAAGCCTGCTGGGGGGATCCCTGAGCACATAAGTAAGAGTTAGCTCTGAGGACAGCCCGATGTGTCCAAAAACCAAATATAAAATAATTTTATATAGGAGTGTATTGTGAATGATTGAACACAAGTTTAGTTAACATCCTAGTACCTTGGAAGTCACTTCCTCCTGCATATTATTTAATACAGAAACATATATCAAAGACACTTTCTTCTAGACCAGATTTTATATATATATATATATATATATATATATATATATATATCTCAGGCTTATAAAAGTCTTTTCAAAATCATTGGTCCATTTTGTTTGATGCAGCTAAATATTTCCATCAGACAGCAACAAGAAAGCAAGTCAGTTTATTAGGAAGAAGTGACTTTTACATGAAACACCCATGTAATAATGCACTTCATTTTTATCGGCAAAGTAAATGATTCCTCTTGTAGGGCAAAGTTTTCACTAAGCTTATTAACATCTCAAAATGGAAGAACTCTTGCTATTTTAGGAACCACATTTTTCCATGATGGTACATTTCTAATAATACAATGGACAAATATTTTCCTTACAGTTATTACTGAAGTTACCATTGTTAAACTTATTTATTACACTATGGTTTTGCTGAGCATGCATTTCATCTCGAAGTTAGGGATTCTGGTGCTCATGTGTTGTAATAACAGATAATGTCATTAAAGTTTTTTTTTTTGACTCTATGTTCTCCTTCACTTTAAATTTAAGAGATAGCAAATATATGGAAATGTATTCTACCAATGATATGAAAATTATTCAACCCACGTCTACCAAATTTATTGGAGCCTTTATCATATTCGAAGTTAAGAGATGGCTTGATAGGATGTGGGTTGTAGAGACTGGCAGATGAACAGAATTAAATAGAGATGCACAGATAGGAATAGAGTTAAGAGCACAAATTAGAAGCCTCTTCCTTGGTGATTTGTGAACGACGACGGCATTGCCAGCTTCCTTATGTGCTTGACATTTCTGTTCTCGGTTTGAACTATTATAAAACATTCGGATCTGATCACTTGTGTGTGTGTATCTTGTAGCTATTAGGATGAATAAATAATAGGCTCATTTCATTGCCGTAGTTACAGTCTGGCTCCAGTAACCTTGTTTCCAAGGTGATCCAGGCCCTGGATGGTTATTTTTGGTTTATTGTGCTTTCCTCCATTAGACACAATTATTGCATCATATTTAATAAGTTGTGTGGAATAATTATTGTCGTATTTTCATTAACATGGGATAAAAGAGGTGCTGATGATGGTTTTCCAGTATTGATCCCTGTCTTGGAAGAGTTGTAATTAGCCCCACATTGATGGAATGTAAAATTTCAGAGGAGTCTTTCCAAAGTCTTTAAAAAATATATATATATATAGATGATATGTCATTATTTTGATTTTCTTCAGATGATCAATAGTAGCCCCAGAACCTCCCAAAGGCACCTGTTCAATTTACAAATATGTTCCTTCTGTTTTTGATTAATATAGACACCGAAGCCAGTTATGCATCCCTAAGCATATCCTGCTCCTTTTCACTTTTGTGTTTTTTTTTTCCAATGCGACTCCCTTGGTTCAGTTTTTCTCCCTATGAAATCGCCTTACTGCAGCAAAGGAAGTGCTAATGTCTTATCACAGCAGTTTCAGTTCAGTTTTTGTCTTGCCAGGAGACAATGATTGGCTACTAAAAATCTTTATAAAATAGAATTGTTTCTTTTTAAAAATTAATTTAAGTTAGTATTTCATTGGACTGGAGCGATAGCACAGTGGGTGCAGAGTTTGCCTTGCATGTAGCCAACCTGGGTTTGATTCCTGTGCCCTTCTCAGAGAGCCCCGCAAGCTACTGAGAGTATCTCACCCGCATGGCAAATACTGGCAAGCTACCTGTGACATATTCAATATGCCAAACACAGTAACAACAAGTCTCACAATTTGTTGTGTGACGTTACTGGTGTCCACTCAAGCAAATTGATAAACAATGGAAAGACAGGGCTACAGTGCTACAGTATTTCATTTTGGGTCATAGTCAGTGCTCAGGGCTTTGTCTTGGCTCAGTGGTCCGGGATCACTCTGGTGGGATCAGCACATGGTCGTAGGAGGCTCTCACCAGCAAACTCAAGTTGTTATTTCTTTACTAACATATTTCATCCAGCTGGTTTTCTCTAAATGTTTGCTGTGTGTTGGCCACACCCATGGTGCCCTGGATCTGACTGAGTGGACGTGCCCTGGTAACCACATGCGGTGGTGGGCATCAAGCCAGAGTCAGCCAGATGTAGGACAAGTCTCCTGAAACTCTACCATTTCCCTCACACCGGTTGAGTTGTTTTTCTTTTTCTTCTTTTAATCACATAGCAAAAGATTTACAAATTTTTTGTGCTCTCTGTATCTTCTCTTTTTAAGTTGTAGTTTACAGAGTTTGGTTAAAACAGTGATGAAGTGTGGAGCATGGTGATCGTCTCTGGGAGGTGGGGGTAAGGCCCGACCTTGCAGAGCGGCCCAGGAGAGAGGCTCCGCGGAAAGGGGTGTCTGGGCAATTTGGCAAGAACAGGGGGTGAGCCAGCACTGGGTGTCTGGCCTTGCACCTCACTCGTTCCCTGGTCACTTGAGCCCTAGACACAGAAACTCTCATGTAGGCTTAGCAGGTCATCCTAACCGCAGCATCTAGTCTTTACTGGGAGTAGACCCGGACAAAGCAGAGGAGAGGTGAGTGGCCGTAATGCTGAACCTCCTGTGGTTGGACTTGCCTGAAGCCGAGACCCTCTAGAAAATATGTGTGTTTTTGGCAATGAAGTGAATGACAGTTGACTGCTCCCAGAGCGTGTTTCTCTGTGCACCCCGTGATCCTTAGCCCCACGTCTGCCCGTACACGGTGGACAAAGTGTCCCGTCACGTTGGGACAAACTCCCCCGACAATTACGTTTACCGCATTTATTTCCACAGAGCTGATCCCCACATTCCTGTGACCCTCACCCTGTGTTATGTCACTTCCTGCCCCATCTTCCTTCTCTCCCACTGAACACCCTGTTATTTGTTGACTGAGAACTGTGGTGCTGGTGCACAGTGTTCCCTCCCTGAGTACCACCCATAAGCTTCAGACGCGCCTTCTGCGGCCCTGAGACACATTGGGTCAACCTAGTTTTTCTACCCGGGGAGTCTCGTGTCTGTATTCTGGCATACAAGGCTCATTAGTGTTGGGATAGTCCCAACCCCTGGCATCACGCGTGGTTTCCTGAGCTCCAGGAGTGCTCCCTGACACCAAAGCAGGACTAAGCTCTGAGGACCCCTGGGTGTGGCCTCAAGCAAAACAAATTAATCTGTTTTATTTCTTTACATTCCACAGATGGGTGACAGCACCCCGTATTTATCCTGCATCTGATTTAATTTGTGCTGTGTGATTCGCTCCAATTTCATTCGGTTTCCATGAATGACATCATTTTGTGTTTTCTCTTGTGGCTGTATAGTATTCCCTGCTTAGATGTACCACAACTTCTTTACCCAATCCTCTGTTGTTGGCCGTTTGAGTTGCTTGTATATCCTGACCAGTGCACTAAGACCTACAGTGAACATGGATGTGCATATATCTTTTCAAAAAAAATTGTTTGGTAGCTTGATACAAAAATGTGCGGTCGCTGGGGCAGATTATTAATCATACTTGTGTATTTTTTTTAAATTAAAGAGCTGTGATTTGCAAATAGTTGGGATCTACTGATAGTCAGACAGTAATTCAGCACCAGTCCCTCAGCTGGCATCCACTCCCTTCTGCCAGTGTTCCTAGGTTTCCTCCCCACCCCAACCCCTACCTCACCCACCTGTCAACCTGACAGGCACATGACAGAGTTTCAGTGGTTGCCACTTAGGACTCATGTTTCCAGTTCTGCTGAGTCTGTGTTTGGGGTATGTGACTATCCCCTCACTCATATTGCTGATGTAACTGAAGCCCTGATGCCTGTTCACGTGTTACTTCTCAATCTCTTCCCACTTGATTTCTTCCCACCTCTGTCTCTCTCCTCTCTAAACGCTGGCTGGGGTCAACAAGGGTGATCCACCACCATTCCCTTGACTACAGTACATTTCCTCAACAGGTATTTTGTATCCCAAAAATAAGTGAGATCATCCTCTGTTTGTCTTTCTTCTGCTTGCTTCACTCAGCACGATATCTTCCAGTTCTTACCATGTTGCAGCAAAATCCATGATTTCATCAGTCCTTGCAACTGCATGGTTTTCCATTGTGTGTGTGTGTATGTGCATAATCTGTTGTTGGACACCTGAGTTGATTCCATACCTTACCTGAATGCAGCAATGAATATTTGTGTGCATGTCTTTTTGAGAGAATAATTTCAGGCCCTGGGGGTAGATAGTACTTCGTTTCTGAATTTCCTTAGATTTGAAAACATCTCGAGATAATGCTCCTGTTTTCCACAGGGCTTGTAAACATTCCCACCAGCAATAGAGGAGAGTTCTTTTTCACTACATTCCCTCCAACACAGATTGTTCTTCCTAGTTTTGGGGTTCTTTATCATTTGATTAACTTTGCGTGTCTGTGAACTTCTCCCTGGAATATCACTTTTGATCCATTTGACTGTCAATTTTCATTCCAATATCTTGATGTTTTATTAGTATACTCTATAGGGTTTTTATGTATGCACACATATACACATACACACATGAATCAGGAAAACGTTGATGAGTAAAATGAATTATTATTATTATTGAACTCCCGAGAAACCTCAATGAGCTTAGTAATCGTGTGGATATGGTCGATGGTACTGAATCCTTTTAGGAATCTGGCTTGTTCACGTGGTTGTCCTTCATCTAGTGTTCTGCTAATCCTATTCAGGATGACTCGAGTGAACAGTTTGTAGATGACAGACAATAGGCAGATTGGGCGATAGTTGCCAATGTCGTGGATGTCTCCCTTCTTGTATAGTAGTACAGTCCTGCTGGTTTTCCATTGGGATGGAACCTTGCATTCAGACAGGTAGCATGTGAAGAGCCGAGCCAATGTATTGATGAGTAAAGTAAAGTGAAGTAAAGGCCCTCCCGTTGATCATCGATTTGCTCGAGCGGGCCCAGTAACGTCTCCATTGGAGACTTTGTTGTTACTGTGTCTGGCATATCAAATACTCTCGGTAGCTTGCTAGGCTCTCCGAGAGGGGTGGAGGAATCGAACTCGGGTCGGCCATGTTGGCTGCGTGCAAGGCAGACGCCCTACCTGCTATGCTATCGCTCCAGCCCTTTGATTGATTGTTCTGACTAGTTTTGGGGTTCTTTATCATTTGATTAACTTTGCGTGTCCGTGAACTTCTCCCTGGAATATCACTTTTGATATTACTGATGGTAAGTTCTTCAGGTGTTCAGGTCTGATCTTGTCTGGGCCAGGTGCTCTTTGTTTCTTTACCGACGAGATGACCTGTTGGATTTTGGAAGGGAGAACGTTGGGAACGACATATCCATCATGTGGTATGTGGTATGTGGGCAAATGGACGTGGCTATTAAAGAGATCTGAGTAGAAATCATGAATAATCTTCTCCATTGCCCTTTTGGAAGATGTGATAGATCCATCATGATGTCGGAGGGCAGTCATCTTGGTTTTGTAGTTGGTGAAGGAGTTCAAGATGCCACTCTGTCTAACATTCATTGATTTAAAGAAGGCCTTTGATTCTGTTGAGACGGAAGCGGTCATCAAAGTCCTAGCCAATCAAGGGCATTCAAGCCCAATACATCAGGATCCTTCGTGCACTCTATTGCGGATTCACTACCAAGATCTCACCATTCTACAAAGAAGTAATCATCCATATCAAGAGAGGGGTTCGGCAGGGTGATACCATTTCACCAAAACTCTTCAGTGCCACCCTCGAGAACATCATGCGACGACTGGAATGGGAAAGCATGGGAGTGAAGATAGATGGTCGGCAACTACACCACCTCTGCTTTGCTGATGACATCGTTCTAATAACACCAAACATCAGCCAACCGGCACAAATGCTGAACGACTTTGACCGTGAATGTGGAAAGGTCGGACTACAGCTGAATCTTACGAAGACAATGTTTATGAGAAACAGCCTTGTTCCTGACGCTCCATTCGCTCTCAACGGAACCACCATCTCCGAATGCAACAGTTATATATACCTAGGTCGAGAAATCAACATGATAAATGACCTGGCACCTGAGTTGTGCAGGAGGAAGAGAGCGGCTTGGAATGCCTTCAAGAGCGTTGAAGAAATAACTAAAAGGATAAAGAACCTCCAGCTACGAGCACATCTCTTTGATTCCACTGTTCTTCCTGCATTAACATATGCCTCAGAGACCTGGACCCTACGAAAACAGGATGAGAACACTATTCGGGTCTCTCAAAGAGGAATCGAAAGAACTATGCTTGGAATATCACTATTCACTCAAATGAGAGATAGAATCTGGAGTTCTGATCTTCATCAACGCTCAAGAATCAGAGATGCTGTCTCATTTGCCAAGACATCAAAAATCAGATGGGCTGGACACGTAATGAGGTTTACAGACAACTGCTGGACTAGAGCCATTACTGATTGGATTCCACGGGACATCAAAAGATCACGTGGACGCCCACCTACAAGATGGTCAGACTTCTTCGTCAAGACCCTGAATGATCGGTTTGAGGCTCTGCATGTTCCTAGAATGAACAGATACCATTGGGCTATGCTAGCACGCAACTGGGATGAATGGAGATGTTACTGGCACCCGCTCGAGTAAATCAATGAATAACGGGGATTAAGTGATTAAGTGATAAGTGATTATTATTGATTTTTGGGTCACACCCAGCAATGCACAGGGGTCACTCCTGGCTCTGCACTCAGGAGTTACTCCTGGCGGTGCTCAGGGGACCATATGGGATGATGAGAATTGAACACGGGTTTGCCATGTGCAAGGCCAACACCCTACCTGCTGTGCTGTCACTCCAGCCCCTGAAATGCATTAAGTCTTGATGGCACCTCTCTACGAAATTGGAGACCAGTCCTGGACACTTTGTCCACAAGTAGCAGATCAGTTTGTCCGAGTTCTTGGACCTGGAGTTGTTGGGGTGCTTTGGGGCTCCCCTTTGTGCTACTTGGTCATGCAGGGCCAAGAATTGGACCCCGGGCTGCATTCACTCAAAGCATGTGCGCCAACACACACAGCTCTCTCCTCGACTCCTCTTAAGTAAGATCTAACCATGTAACTTTGACGTCCTCTACTAACAAGTTTCCTTTGCCTTCATATTTTCTTTAATATTTAGACACTTTCAAAAGAGGAGTCTCAGCTTGTTACCATGTTTAGTGTTTATTAACTTCTATATTCTAATTATTTAAAATTTTGATTAGAAAATGTCTCTTTTGTTAGTTGTGTCTATATCTTTGTATGTATATTTTCAGTGGCTTTAGAGCGGAAAGACAGCTCTTTTCCTATTCTACAGTTTATTGCATAAATCTAAATGACAGTCTGCTTTTACCAAAATGTTAAAAAATTATTTATAGTCTTTTGTTGTGTCAGTTCACTGGCCAGGGCTTAGTAATGGCCATTAATATTAATTGCAAGTCAAAGTAATTTTGGATTACATTACTAATTCTTTTTCCCAAATTAGGCTTTGGAAACATATTTTGGGGGGGTTTGGGGACACACCTGTGTCACTTTCATCTGCTCCTGGCTCTGGGCTGTGATCTGACCCTGTGGGACTCAGATAGCAGCAGGATGGTCATCTGACCCAGTACAATAATGCAAACTTGCTCCAGCTCTTTGACCTACCCTTTTGGACCACTATTACAAATTATTTTATAGATTTTTATGGTTCATGAAAGATTTTTTAATAAGAACTGGCTTTCCTTGAGGTTCAGTTATAAAATAGAAATTTCTTAACAGTCATAAGCTTACTTCTTTACAATAAATTCTTCTTATTTTGAGTGCTACTTAAATGGTTATCACTTAGAGCAGTTGGATTTTATGAGAAAGGCCTTTCCTTTAGCTAGATATACAAAGGCTCTGAGTATAGATTGCCTCGAGCAGGCCCCAGTAACGTCTCCTTCGTCCTAGCCCTGAGATTTTTTAAAAAGTGCCATATTCAAGGCTCTTTCAGAATTAGGAGAATGAGACCCTTCATTGTTACTGGTATTTGGCATATAGGGTACACCACAGGGAGTTTGCCAGACTCTGCCGCGTGGGCAGGTTACATTTGGTAGCTTTCCAGTTTGAGTATAGAAAGAAGCTTTATTAAACCTGTTGCTTCCTAATTTCAGAATGTACTAATAAGTACATTCTGAAATGATTCTAATGAACTGTCAGGAGTAATTCTCTTCGTTGGTTGTTAATTTGATTGCAGTCACCAGAGTTGAAGTCTTGTGTCATGGTAAAGTTGTCTCTATAACTGTATAGAGTATAAATAGCCATAAATAAGGTTAAGTGTTTTGAGTAAAATAATGTGTATGACATGCATAAATCTTAATATGGTTTTTGTATAAACCGGCAGGGAATTGGACATACATAGTATATATCATTACAATTTTAATCAAGACTTATTGTCTAATGATCACTGTTTAGAATGCTCAAAGTTAGAACATAGTAGTATTCAATACTCCTTGATCTAAGGTAGAACACAGTTTGGTATTCACAAATCTTTTTGCTTTTAGTCCCATTAAATATGTGATCAGTGCTACAGTTTTTCCATTGTTTTTCAAATCTAAGTAAAAGGCAGCACTGTGAACCTGAACACAATAATTATAGTTTCATGGGACCAAAAGAAATCTTAAGTCATGTGCGGCACAAAATATAGTAAGAAAGCTTCCAAAGTTCTGGTATGGATGAGATAGTGAAATTTGGTTTTATTTTTTGAGAAATAGATGAAGCATACATCACATGCCCTTCGTGTGTGAAGCTCCTGTTCCAACTCTGTACTGCAGGCCCCCAGAGCACATACACTGTGGGCCCAGTGCTCTCTGGACACTGCGGGACATGGACTTTGGTCACCACTGGATGGCTGGGCCACTGACGCCAGGTGACAGATCATTTATAGTGACTTCAGGAACGCCACCTGCCAGCAAATTTCAATGTGGCACCAAATAAAAGTGATTTTAATAACTGAAGAAATGATATTTACTGTAAATTTGGAAGTATGGTAAAAATACTTTATAAAGTAAAAAGTAAAGGCCCTCCCGTTGATCATCGATTTGCTCGAGCGGGCCCAGTAACGTCTCCATTGGAGACTTTGTTGTTACTGTGTCTGGCATATCGAATACTCTCAGTAGCTTGCCAGGCTCTCCGAGAGGGGTGGAGGAATCGAACTCGGGTCGGCCATGTTGGCTGCATGCAAGGCAGACGCCCTACCTGCTGTGCTATTGCTCCAATTTGGGCTCGAGCGATAGCACTGTGGGTAGGGCATTTTCCTTGCACACGACTGACCCAGGTTCGATTCCTCTATCCCTCTCTGAGAGTCTTGCAAGCTACCAAGAGTATCTCGCCCGCACAGTAGAGCCTGGCAAGTTCCCCATGACATATTCGATATGCCAAACACAATAACAACAAGTCTCACAGTGGAGACGTTACTGGTGCCTGCTGCCACAAATTGATGAACAAGGAGAGGACAGTGCTACAGTGCTATTATTATTTCTTCAGGTAAAAGGTTGCAGAAGAATTGTCTAAAATTCCCTTAAAATAAGATGTTCTGTAACTATTCTCAAAATCCCTTGAGGAAAGAAAGACTCCAGTTTCTATAAATCCTGTCACCTCAGGCAGCTGCCTGAGTATTCTTTCCTGTGGTTGGCTTCCTTCCTTTCCCTCAGTCGCTCATACTGGCTCCTTTTTTCAGCTGCTGAGTCTGTCATCATTCACAAGGTTGATTCTTAAAAAATAAATTGTTTTTAAATTATGCATATACTCAAAGAATAAATTGAGTTTATGGGTCCAAGGAGATTTTATCAGGTCAGTAACACTATGTAGAAGAAGACATACTACCTACTGACGGAGACCAAAAGCACTGCCCGCAAAAAAACTCAATTTTAGACCATCCATTCTTCATATTAACCAAAAATCATCAGATTAACCTTTGATTAATGACTGAATAGGTCAACAACTCCAAAGCCAAGTCCAGATGCTTAGATGGACTACAGAATTTTTGTGCGTTCAAGTTCCATTATTTAATTTTCATTAACTCCAGTTGACCATAGAATGAAGTAGGATTATTGTAGCTTGACTCTCATAAGTTCTGTTTAACCAGCACTTTCCCATTACTCCTGGAAATATCATTCCACTTTCAATGATTTTACCAATTATTTTACTCTTTCAATTATTTCCAATACTAGATAGCAAAATTAGTGACATAAGGAAATCAGTGAAATATTTTCACTGTAAAAATATGATAGAATACATCACATATACTGATTTACAATTTTATTTTCATGTTAAAGTACCCACTATCTCATTTTAAGAAACAAAAAGAAATGAAGATGTAGATGAAAATTATGATAGGTACCCTGTACTTTTTAAGCTAAACTATGTCTGTCATCAGTTTGGGCATTCTGATCCTAGAGTCAAGCAATCTCTTTGATTTATATGCTCCATGAATCAACAGTCTCTTAATCAGCCTTCTCTGAAACCAATGAACCCTAATATTGGGAATAATAAAAATCTCTTATAATTTTTCTGTATTTCTCTTCTGTTTAGTTTATTTCTTATGGATAAGACTTTTTATTAATTGACTATTGTATTGTAACTTTTACCCTGAGAACACCTGTAAAGGTGATTAGAGGCTGCCCCCAAAGCTTCCATCCCTCTCGGGGAGCTGGCACGCTACTGGGAGTGTCCCGCCCACACAGCAGAGCCTGGCAAGCTACCTGTGGCATACTCCATATGCCAAAGACAGTGACAAGGATGGTCTTCATTCTCCTGACCCTGAAAGAGCCCCCATTATGCCATCGGGCTACACTAGCACGTGACAGGGACAAATGGAGGCTTTGCTAGCTCCCGCTCCAGCAGGTCGATGAACAATGGGATGACAGTGATACAGTGATACAGTGATTGTACCTTGCTTCTTTTTACTGTTTAATTAATCCATTCTGGTCTATCAAGTTAACCCCTCTTCCGTGTCCCACCACCAGTACCCTAGGGTCCTTCCCCACGTTCCACCCACCAACTCTCCTCCTGGAAAGGCCCAGCTTTGGGTTTCATTTTTGGAGTTTGCATCTCCTGCTTTCTGTGTGTTTTGGGCATGTGACTGTGTGAGGTGGATGGATGAAGACCCACCTTGGTTTTCCTCTAAACTCCTGACATTATTGTGCCTATGGAATTGTTTTATTTGTTGTATAGGATCAAAAAGTATTACAAGCATTTTTTTTTCATTCTTGGATTTAAACCAATTATTTCTAAGAACACTTTAAATGACAATACACTTGTTTTATTTGCATGTATACGTGTATCTCAGAGCGAGTTCTATTGGTGCAGAATCAGGTAACTGTCTCATTGAACCTGGAATTCACTCATTGTATGTAGACATAAAAACCTTAAATGTATTCTTTATTTTATATGTTGGGCTGGAGCGATAGCACAGCAGGTAAGGTGTTTGTCTTGCATGCAGCCATCATGGCCGACCCGAGTTCGATTCCTCCACTCCTCTCAGAGAGCCCGGCAAGCTACCGAGAGTATCTCGCCCGCACGGCAGAGCCTGGCAAGCTCCCCGTGACGTATTCGAGATGCCAAACACAGTAACAACAAGTCTCATGATGGAGATATTACTGGGCCCGCTCGAGCAAATCGATGAATAATGGGAGGACTGTGACTGTGACTGTGACTGTGATTTTATATGGAGTTTGCATCTCTTGCTTTCCGTGTGCTTTGGAAGTGTGACTATGTGAGGTGGACGGATGCAGACCCACCTTGGTCTTCGCCTAAACTCCTGAGATTATTGTGCCTATGGGATTGTTTTATTTGTTGTATAGGATCAAAAAGAATTTCAAGCATTTTTTTTTATTCTTGGATTTAAACCAATTATTTCTAAGAACACTTTAAATGACTATACACTTGTTTTATTTGTGTGTATACATGTATCTCAGGGAAAAAATTCCTGTTTTTATTTTGTGCAAGGTTTCCTGAGTCAGTTCTGGGCTTACCTCTGACTTTCTCTAGAACTCTATGAACAACTCCTGGCAGGGCTTGGGGACCCATGTTGGATGTTCAGGTTTGTGCCCAGGATGGCCACGTGCAGCAAAAGCACCTAACCCCCTGGACTCACTCACCACCCGCCCAGAGAGGACTGTTTTGGATAATACCTAGTAATAAAAAGCGCTCATTAGGTACTTTGAGATAAGCTCTGCAAAACTTCTTTTGGTATTTTTTTTCTTTCTTTTTTTTTTTACAGCTATACCTGCCGGTGCTCAGGGCTCACTGATGCTCAGGATACACTCGTGGGTTCAGAGGAGAATATGGGGGAAGAGGTTTCAAAACCGATGTAGATGCCTGCAAGTCCAGTGCCTTCCTCAATGTACCATTTCTTTGAACCCGGCACTGTAATTTCTAAAAAAAAAAGCTTACTCAAGGTTACCAAGACACACAGATGGCAAGGGTCAGACTCAAAGTCCATTTATATATTTTCTTCCATTATAGGATTCAGTGTGAGCTTCATCTTATTACTAGCAGTCATAAACATAAGAGTAAAATGACTTTGTTAAAATACAACAAATATGTCACTGTCACTGTCCTCCGTTGTTCATCGATTTGCTCGAGCGGGCACAGTAACATCTCCATTGTATACAATTCTTACTGTGTTTGGCATATCGAATACATCATGGGTAGCTTGCCAGGCTTTACAGTGCAGGCGAGATACTCTCGGTAGCTTGCCGGATCTCCAAGAGGGGCGGAGGAAGAATCAAATTTGGGCAGCCACGTGGGTCTCATGCAAGACAAATGCCCTACCCGCTGTTCTATTGCTCCAGTCCAACAAATATGTATGTTTTTTGGGGGGCTTTTTTTGGGGGTCACACCTGGTGATGCACAGGGGTTCCTCCTGGCTCTGCACTCAGGAATTACCCCTGGCGGTGCTCAGGGGACCATATGGGATGTTGGGAATCGAACCCGGGTTGACCGCATGCAAGGCAAACGCCCTACCCGCTGTGCTATTGCTCTAGCCCAACAAATATGTATTTTAAATTAATTTTTATTTTAATTAATTTTGTTTTATTTCATAATCATTGAGCACTTTGGTGAGGTTTTTAATTTCCTAGAAGAGCCCTGAAGACTATATGTGCTTAATGCACATCACAGAATTTATTTAAAACACAAAATATGATGAAAATAATTAAATCTTACATCTTCACCTCATATTTTTGACTTAGAGTAATCTAATTTTTTGTATTAATAGATAAAAGAATTTACAACCTTAATAGGATGAAACTCAAACTGAATCCTATAATGGAAGAAACTAAATAAATAAAAAACAGATTTCACATATACCAAAAGTGTGAAAAGTATTTAAAAATCACTTTGTGATAGCAGGGCAATGAGGGCGCTCATGTGGAAGCTTATTTCATTTTAGAAAGTGCTTCCAGCCAAGCAAAACTAGAATCCTCCCCAGAAATAGTGTCTAGATGACAGAAATGGCTTCTTCGGTTTCTTACAGCACAGGCTAATCTGGAACTCATTTGAACCATAGGTCTCTGCTCACTCTGAGTATCTGATTATTGTCCTTAGAAAGATAAGTCTTTCTAATTAATTTCCATGGGAGAATATTCAACACGTGTGAGGGAGCAGCATAATGAGAGAAGTAAGGTTGGTTTTTAAGCAAATGATGGAAGAATTGTAGGTGGCTGAGTGGATTACCGGAAGAGAGAATGATAATTTAATACCACTAATGAGGCAATTATGAAGGCTGCATGGGCGTCTTTTGAAGCTATGCGTAAAATCTTGGAAGTTACACAGACATTCAGTGACTATTTTTTTCTGCGATTTTGTCAAGGTGGAAAGAGACCAGGGTATACAGATACCACGTCGTGTCAGATGGGGTTTCATAAATTTCAACCATAATTTAAAGTTCTTATTTTTATCATTTAATGTTACTGTTGTTCACTTAGTGTTTTCAAACTAATTCTGATAAAGTAAAACATCATAAAATAAGCCAATTGATGTTGAGTTGTGTTGTGTTGTGTTGTGTTGAGTTGAGTTGTGTTCATCCTAGATTAAACTACACACTAATGGTGACATATGATTAATATCTGGCCCGGAGAGCTCCAGATATCTGGAGGGAAAGAAACACCAGAAAAACACATTTTTCCACTTTCCTAATGAGGTCTAAAATAATTTTAGTTGGCAGTCATCTCTGACAAATGCAATGAGAAGTTTTGGAAACAGCTATGACTAAATAAACATGGTGAAATATTTTTTTTTCCTCAAGGGTGTTTGTGAAAGAACGACACTAATCCTTCAACACATACTATTTGCAGATCAGAGAATTAGTACAGAATATTGCCCGTGTGAAGCTATGCCTTCCCACCACCACGTATAGTGGCTTAAGCACCTGGAAAGGTCCTTGATCACAAAAGCAGGAACAGTAAACCCTGAGCACCTCCAGGTGTGGTCAAAGTTGCCCTTCCAAAAATTGCTGTTTTGCATTGAATATAATTTTCGGGTAATTTTATTACTTAATCACTTAACTTCCCATTAGTCGTCGATTTGCTCGAGCGGGCGCCAGTAACGTCACCATTTGTCCCTGTCGCGTGCTAGTGTAGCCCAATGGCATCTGTTCGCTCTGGGAACATGAAGAGTGTCAAACTGATCGTTCATGATCTTCATGAAGAAGTCTGACCATCTGGTAGGAGGGCGGCCACGCGGTCTTTTGACATCCCGTGGAATCCAGTCAGTAACAGCTCTAGTCCAGCGGTCGTCTTTAAATCTCATTACAAAGAAAATGGGAGGAATGAACCTCCCGAACTTCAAACTGTACTACAAAGCAGTAATAATTAAAACAGCATGGTACTGGAACAAAGGCAGAACTGCAGACCAATGGAACAGGGTTGAATACACTGACATCTCCCCTCAATCATATGATCATCTAATCTTTGATAAAGGTGCAAGTAATGTGGAGTAAGGAAAGCCTCTTTAAGAAATTGTGCTGGCATCACTGGACGGCTACATGCAAAAAAATGGGCTCAGAACTCTGCCTAACACCATGTACAAAAGTAATATCAAAATGGATTAAAGACCTCAACATCAGACCAGAAGCCATAAGGTTCATTGAAGACAAAGTTGGCAAAACCCTCCATGACATTGAAGCTAATGGTATCTTCAAAGATGTCACACCACTGGCCGAGCAAGTGAAAACAGAGATAGATAAATGGGACTTTCTTAAACTAAGAAGCTTCTGCACCTCCAAAGAAACAGTGACCAAAATACAAAGAGAGCCTACAGAATGGGAAGGATATTCGCCGATTACACATCTGACAAGGGGTTGATATCCAGGATATAGAAAATACTGGTTAAAATCCACAAGAAGAAAACATCCAACCCCATCCAAAAATGGGGCAATGAAATGAACAGAAACTTTCTCAAAGAAGAAATCCGAATGGCAAAAAAACACATGAGAAAATGCTCTACATCATTAATCATCAGGGAGATGCAGATCAAAACCACAATGAGATACCATCTCACACCTCAGAGACTGGCCCACATTCAAAAGAACAAAAGCAACCGATGCTGGCGCAGATGTGGCGAGAAAAGGACACTCCTTCACTGTTGGTGGGAATGTCGACTGGTTCAGCCCTTCTGGAAAACAGTATGGACGATTCTCAAAAAATTAGAAATTGAACCCCTCTCTTGACATCAACGATCACTTCTTTGTAGAATGGTGAGGTCCTGGTAGTGAATCCGCAATACAGCTCACGGAGGATCCTGATGTATTGGGCTTGAATGCCCTGATTGGCTAGGGCTTCAATGACCGCTTCCGTCTCAACAGAATCAAAGGCCTTCTTTAAATCAATGAACGTTAAACAGAGCGGCATCCTGAACTCCCGAGAAACCTCAATGAGCTTGGTTATCGTGTGGATATGGTCGATGGTGCTGAATCCTTTGCGGAACCCTGCTTGCTCGCATGGTTGTCCTTCATCTAGTGTTCTGCTAATCCTATTTATGATGACTCGAGTGAACAACTTGTAGATGACAGACAATAGGAAGATAGGGTGATAGTTGCCAATGTCATGGATGTCTCCCTTCTTGAACAGTAGTATGGTTCTGCTGGTTTTCCATTGGGACGGAACCTTGCATTCGGACAGGTAGCGAGTGAAGAGCCGAGCCAGTGTATTGATGAGTACTGACGGCAGGTTCTTCAGGTGTTCAGGTCTGACCTTGTCTGGGCCGGGTGCTGTTTGTTTCTTTACCGATGAAATGGCGTGTCAGATTTCGGAAGGGAGGTCTTCCTTGATCGCATCTCTGCACTGCTTTGCAAGCTCGGACGTTAGCTTGCGGTTGCCTGAAGCATGCACCAAACCACACTGGCGAATTAGCTCAAGAGTTTTCGAAGATAGGCGACTTTTTGTGGCTATCTCTCTCTTGGCGTTCCTCGCACATTCATGGAGGTGCTGAACCAGTCGATCGTATTCCTCGTCAATGTTGTCAACAATGGCGTCTTCCCATGTTGCCGCAATAGTGCCAAAGAGTTCCCAGTTGGTGGTCATTCTGGGAGTTCTCTTTTTGAACTTTGCAGCCCTTTCTCCCCGCTCTGTGAAGTAGAATTTTGCACGAAGGAGACGGTGGTCCGATCCCATTCGAAATTTTGGGACAACAGAGACATCGGTTAGGCAAAACTGTCGATTGAATATGATGTGGTCTATTTCGTTGTGGACTCGTCCACCGGGAGACTCCCATGTCCATCGTTTAGATTCTGCCTTCTGGAACTGTGAGTTACCATGGATGGTCTTAGAGGTCGACATGATGAACTCAGACAGTCTCTCACCCTGTTCGTTCCATTCTAGGCCATGGGTCCCGATGTGAAGTTCTTCAGCTGATCTTCTCGGTCCTATCTTGGCATTAAAATCACCCACGATGATCTTGTAGAAGGTGTGGTTTTCTTTATAGAACTTCTCTAGCTCTATGTAGAACTTCTCGATTTCTCTTTCATCATAATGAGATGTTGGTGCGTAGACAACGAAGATAGAAACTGCAGGCAGTGAGCCACATCTATTCAAATGTAAACGTCCGATTCTGGTTGTTAGGCATTCGAATGAATCAATGCTCTTGGGCAAGTTTGTGTTGACAAGGACACCGACGCCTCCAACACCTCTTTTATCGCATGTTCCGAGCAACAATTCTTCTCCAGTGTCGAAAACGGCATAGTGAGATTCATGCTTTCTTGTCTCGGTCCGACCAATGATGTTGTACATGATCATTCGCGTTTGTACAATCAGGTCCTCGATGGATGCATCTGATGCTAGCGTACGTGCATTGAAAGTACCGACGATCATTTTTGTCTTCTTTCGTTTTGGGCTGGAGCGATAGCACAGCAGGTAGGGCGTTCGCCTTACAAGCGGCCAACATGGCTGACCCGAGTTCGATTCCTCTGCCCCTCTCGGAGAGCCCGGCAAGCTACCGAGAGTATTCGATATGCCAGACACAGTAACAACAAAGTCTCCAATGGAGACGTTACTGGGCCCGCTCGAGCAAATCGACGATCAACGGGAGGGCCTTACTTACTTACTTACTTTTCGTTTTGGCAGCCTAGGTCGGCCTTGAGATTTTGTCGGCCTCTCCTTTCTCATCCTTCTCAATGCTGCTATGTCGGTGAAGCCTTCATGGTCAGGTGAATGAGACCAGTTGTAGTTACTGGTTTTGGCATATCGAATACACAACGGATAGCTTGCCAGGCTCTTCCGTGCGGGTGGAATACTCTTGGTAGCTTGCCAGTCTTTCCGAGAGGGATAGAGGCTTTTGGGGCGACCTCTATTCACCCTTGTAGGTGATACCATATTTGAACCCTATCAAATATGGTACGACAATTCCGGAAGATGGGTATTTAGTGTCTTGTGATGTGTTGCGCGGCCGCTTGGCATCCGGAAAGCATCCTGGAGTGTGGCGACAGCTGGGTAGTGGAGGTAGTGTAATTTTAGTGTAATAAATAATCATATTCTTTAGTGTAATAATAATCATATTCTTCAACTACTACTCAATAAATATTCTGAAAACAAATCATCAGATCGTCTAATGCATGGTTTTTATTCTCTTTCTTTCTCATCACAACTGTGTTTGTGATGGCTTTTAATTTTAAAATGACCTTTTGAATCAATGTGCACATTTTTTGTTCATTTTATATCTTCTCTCTGGATGTCTATAGTGAGTGCCCCATTTCCCTATGAGTCTGCTCCTAACCCAATGATAGATTTTTAAGCTCTCTATATAGAGACAGCCCAACTTCTTAGATTTTGGATAAATGAAGGTTTAGTGAGTTCTTAATGGCCTTTGCTTTAAGTTGGATTGAGTATATGGACAATTTGGAAGTCATCAATTAAAGTCTAAGGAATTCAAGCATTAGATCATAAGGAGTAAAAGCTTAATTCGTTATTTTTGGTATTTTTTTAGAGATTTTTCATAATTCTTATAGATTGTATGACTAAAACTGAGGCTTATAATTTATCATTTAGATGGATCCTAATATATATGTGTGTGTATCTACAGAATCACATATCATGATCATGATCATCCTTTTGTTCATCGATTTCCTCGAGCAGGCACCAGTAACGTCTCCTTCTTCCTAGCCCTGAGATTTTAAAAGAACCATGTAAATGCTCTTTCAGGATTAGGAGAATGAGACCCATCATTGTTACTGGTATTTGGCATATTGAGTACGACACGGGAAGTTTGCCAGACTCTGCCGTGCGGGCAGGATACTTTTGGTAGCCTGCTAAGTTCTCCAAAGGAAAATAAGATAATAAGATATCATGCAGCCGCAAATGTGGCCACGCGCTTCTGGGAGCTGGGTTTTATAGTCTCTGCGTCTTGGCCATTGATGGGACCAACCTGGCTCTGGCGGCAGCTGGTGGGTGTGACGCCTACCTACTGGAAGATGGAGGTCTTGTTGGAAAAGGCCCAGTCCCAATCCGAGTAGGCTTGGAGACCTCAGCCCCGGGATCCAGTTGCCTGGGTTCCTCTGCCAGTTCTTTCATGCATGAGGCCCATCCAGACATGTGGAGAGTGGTCCCAGCATGACCGTGGCTGGCTCCGGAGGTCCTCAGCTGCTGGGACTCTGCTCAGGCCAAGGCGGGGGAGAGAAACTCAACCCTCCCCCCTCCAAGGGACCCCGGTGATGACAGCTAGGCGCGAGGGCAGGAGACTCTGCGTTGTTTTCTTATATGTATGTGTAATAAAGATTTGAGCTCCTCAGCTCTGCTGCTTATACCTGGCAGTGCTAAGTCGTGAGTGTGTAGCTTGCGGATCTAACCCTGGGCTCACCTGCAAGAAATAGGTGTTCCCACATGAACCACATTCCAGGGCCTGGGCTATTTGAGAGTTAAAGGACTATTATTTCATAATAATGTAAAAGACTTTTCGTGAGGAAATTTGAAAGACATGGTGGCCTTACCTTAATGTGAAAATTGGAAAGCATTCCAGAGATAAGTTGCTGTGATTTCTCAGATGGAAACGTGGAGTCATCTTGTTTGTAGCATCTGGTTCATTTGTCTATAGCTCCTGAAAATGGACACAAAGAGAATCAGTATTATTTTTCTTGTTTTGATTTTCTGATATTTATATGCCAAAACCCCTTTGAGGATCTTAGTTCACAGCTTAGTTACAGCTTTGCTTATGCAGTAAAAATCTTACTTTAAAGGGAAAAAAAACTACATAGGATGGTTTTCCCAGGCAATAGATTAATTTCCTTGTTTTTTTTTTATTGTCCATTAATGATTCACAATATTTCTGAGCTTACTTAAGAAAGACTGTGACTTTTCCTTGGAAATGCCACTTAGTAGGTGTCAAAACATATTTAGCAGGTGGTAGCTAATTTTCATTTTAATGAAGCTGATCTTTCCAGAGGAAGGTAGCATAAGGTTTTACCATCTGTGTGTATCTATTTACTTTAACCAGGTTGAAGAACTATAAAAGAAGGTCTGTGAAACAAGAAGCTGGATGTTACTCAACACTGGCCTTTTCCACCTGAACGCAAATGTATTTTATTATTCTTATGATTATGATGAGTATTGAGTTTTGGGCCCCATTGGCAGTGTAGTTCTGAGGAGATGGAATCAGGTTTAGCCATGATGGATATGGGAATCAGTCACATGGCTCCAAGCTTCAACCTCAGTGCTATTTTTCTGGCCCAAACACAATTATTTTAAATATTAGAAATACACTACGAGATTATGTGTGCACATATGCTTTTCTAAAGAGACCAGTGGATGAGGTGCTGCGCGGGTCTTGGGGTGCCGTCCCCAGGCCACCCCCAACAAGGCTTGGGGCCCTCCACACTGAAGGATGCTTGCAGGACCCTGTGGTGGTCAGAATACAGCTGTGGCTGGGGACATGGCAGGCATGTACCATTACCATTGTACTAGGTCCTCACGCCAGTTAGCTAGATGATTTAGTAGTAATATTTAAGACATAGTTTAGTTCATGTTTTAACATTTAAAATCAATGCATATTAAATGTTGCCTAATTATTTTCCTCAAGGTACGGATGCTGAGTCTTATTTCAGGAACCCAAGACTGACATCAGTTGCACATCTAATCTTTCTTTGATGTACTTCATTACTGATTATACTGAACTCTGTATAGTTCTTCTTCTCTCTTCATCTCTTCCTTCTTCTTCCCCTTCTCCTCCTCCTCCTCCTCCTCCTCCTTCTCCTCCCCCTCTTTCTTCTCATTCTCGTTTTTGTTCTTCTCCTCTTTCTTTCTACACTCAAAGGTGTTCAAGTGTAGGCTCCTGCTGACTCTGAGTTTAGGGATCCTGAGCACTTCCTGGCAGTGCTCAGGGAACCATATGAAAGTTCTAGAAACCAAACTCGGGTTGATAGCATGCAAGGCAAGTGCCAGCTATACTACCAGTCCCCTTTCTTTATGGCTATTATTTTTGTTTTATGTTCTGATGCATTTGTAAATTAATTAGTGTCTGGACAATATAGTAAAAATATTATAGCATATATATTTTTAATTTGGGTAAATTAAAACAAGTTCTCGTTGCCTTTAAAAAAACCACTTCCTAAAATCTAATTTTATAAAAGTACTAAATAGAAATGTAAAACTGAATACTTACCGGATACTTACATTCAAAAAGTGTTCTGCATATTATGAGCATAGAGTCAATAAAACCACGCAAAACAATGTAAATTCCTTGCGGATCAAAAGAAATTGATGTCATTCTTTAATTTATTTGAAAATTAGTGAGCACACCGAATGAACTAAAATGAATAATAATGGCTTAGTTAGTAGCTTTAGAATTTGAGTCTATCAGACACAATATTAAACATCTTTGATTTACATACAACTAATAGATACTTTATTGGTTTAATTCACCTCCTAAACTGTGATTTTTAGAAGTTTTACTGAAATTTGTTAACGATTATTTTTCCTATTCACAACCTTCATCTGGGTTCTTACTAAATTTTTTGCATACTTTAAGCTTTCATGGTTTGCAAAGTGTTGTTTTCTAAATCTTATATGTTTGCCTTGATAATTCCTCCTGTGCTTTTGTTGGGGATTGTATTTCTTCCACGTGAGCCTGCAGATAATAATTAAAAAGTGCATAGTGATACTCACTTCATCTGCCAATGTTGAATTAAAAACGTTTTCATATATTCATTGAAGGTTATTAATCCATCTTCCTTTAATTGAATTTAAGTCTTTAAAAATTATTTTATTTTTATGTTGGAACTTTCACTGGGATTATCGAGTCGTTCTATTTCTTCCTTTTGGAGTTTAACTTTGTGTAGTTCCGTTATTATTCCTCAGATTTTCTTTTCTTTTCCCCAGCCCCATGTCTTGTTATTGGGATGAAACTGACAAAGAGGTGTTCCTGGGTCTTGGCAAAGTACCAAGTGGGAGAATGCTTCTTTCCTCTCCAGGAACCAAATAGAACTCTCTCTCATTTCTCAGATACTCTGCAACCATCATACGTTCTCTGCTCAGAACTAAGGAAAAGAATGGCAGGTCCCAGCATTGGGCTCTTGGGGCCATTGACACTCCCCTATCTGCGCTTGACTGTTTCTTGGATGAGTATTAACTTCAATTTACCAAGGTTTTGTAATATTATTCCCATAGCATCCATTTATATTCTGTTTGATGTCTGTTATTCCAATTCTTAAAAAAAATATATATAGTTGTTAACTTTTGGGTTTTGGCCATGCCCAGCAGTGCTCAGGGGCTATTCTTGTCTATGTAGTCAGGAAGGACCCCTAGCCGTGCTCAGGGCACCATGAGAGGTGGGACTGGGGTAAGCTGTGTGCCAGGCAAGTGTCTTACCTCGTGTACCATCTCTCTTGTCCACAATTATTTTATTGAGACAAAGAGTTAGGTGCTATTATGCTGAGCGCCAGTAGAAATGTAAGCCTATCTCAGATCCTTTGGGTTTTTCATCAAATCTCAGAGATTCTTCTGGACAGAGTATGGTTAAGAGCAAGGAGGTTGCTTGAAGATGATTATATTATTCAGAGAGATCAGGAACAACCAATTTTGGTGGGGCAAGAAATGAAGCAAAGTCAAATAAATATTGACCAGAGGGCAGCTTCTCCTGACTGTCTCTCCCATGTCTGACTGGGAACTGATAATAGCAAGGTATCTCCAGGAAATGCCAAAATTGGGTGCCTGTCCCCAGCTTCAAAGTCACAGCTGTGATGCCAAATGGTCAAATCACAGTTGTCAGCCTGTCTGTCTACAGAGGAAAAACAGGTTGTGTTCTTTTACTCTCTTGACTTCACCTTTCTGCATTCCAAGGAGACCTTGTGCCCCAAGGAGATCAGTACCGTGCGGACGGGATAATCTCAGTAGCTTGCCAGGCTCTCCAAGAGGGACAGAGGAATCGACCCCGGATCGGCCATGTGCAAGGCAAATGCCCTACCTGCTGTGCTATCGCTCCAGCCCACCTAAGGATATAGCAGAACTTATTTCCCAGACCAGGATACAGGTCTCTCAGTGTAATGCACTTCTGTCTGCTGGATGCCAGGCATCTGCATGCAGTGTGCTTTCCTTCTGTTTGAACAGTCAGCATAGTTTGTTCTTGATTTTCTTAAGAAACAATGGCTAGTGAATACTAAGAATTATTTTTATGACGTTATAAAGATCAAAACTACAAGGACATTTTAAGAACTTAATAAAATGGCCAAGCATCTTTAAGGTGCATTCTCTGTAGTAATCATGAATATGTATTGAGCTCTCTGATGTGGGTGGCCTTGGACTCTGTAGGAGTTCAAGAATTGTGAACCATTTTCCCTGATCTAAGGGCAATCCTTCTTAAGACGCTAAGAAAGGACATGAAGATAATAATTCAAGAGATGTGTATTAGTTTAGGGCGACAAATATATAGTATGTGGTAATTTTCAACAATATTAAGCAGAAATAATGGTGACATGACTCCATAGGAAGAGGAGTTATGGCTGGGAATGGAATTCAGTGGCAGTGTGGATGCCTGGCATCACTCAAACCCTCGCTCAATCAAGTCATGTTCTTTCCCGTGGTGTAAGTGTGCATTCCTACCTTTAATGTTGAAGGTAATTCCTATTTATTTTGACTAAAGATAGTATCATTCAGATTTTCCTCCTTTTTTCTTCTAACTCTTATTATCTCATTATCGACATCTTATTATCTCACTCTTACTTTAGACAAACTGACAGGCTACCGAATATAATCTGCCCACATGGCAGAGTCTGGCAAACGCCCCGTGGCGTACCCAATATGCCAACTACCAGTAACAATGATGGGTCTCATTCTCCTAACCCTGAAAGAGCCTTGAATATGGCACTTTTTAAAAATCTCAGGGCTAGGACAAAGGAGACGTTACTGGGGCCTGCTTGAGGCAATCGATGAACAACAGGATGGTCGTGATTTCTTCTAACTCAAAACATACACATCTTTAATCTCTAGTCTATTTTTTAATAGTTTTTATCTCTAAAATATTTTATTGTCACTTCATCAATGATTTTTTTCTTTTTTTAAATCTTGGTAAAGCTGCTTATTTATCAGTTTTTCTTGAAACATGTGATCTCACGTTTCCAACTGCACTGCATTTGGTCCAGACAGCCAGATGGAGGCCGCCATTAGGTCTGTCCTGTCGGTCTTGGACTGTGTGACTTTGGAATAGAGCATTCCCTTCCCCAATTTTCAGGCACCCTCAATTCCTTCAGGACACAATACAAAACCCATTTCTCTGGTCAATCATTTCTATCTCAGGGAGAACTAGTTCCTCTTACTTCATTCTTAGGAGTGTTTAAAACAACGTTGCATTTTATAGAATGTTGTTATTTAATTTGCATTGGCTGTTCGCACATGCCTGATGCTAAAAATGAGCTGTTTTTACTAAGAAGTGTTTTTGCTTTGCTACTTTTGCCAACAAAGTCCCTGAGAAATTACCTGCTGCATAGTAGGAGTTGAATAGCAGTTACTAATTAAATAGTGCAAATAAAGCACTTACTGAATTATACTTGTTTGTTCAACAAATTTTTATAGGATTTCTGTTGTGCAACACTATTTTTTTTGGTTCTCAAGATTCAGCAGGAAATAAAGGAAATTCTTGAAATAAAGTTTACATTCTAGAGGCGTTATAATCAATAAATACTATTATATGATGGTAAGTTCTATGAGTGATAAAAGTTATCTGCCTCAGAAAGTTATTGAGTGCCAAATGCTCCCAGCCGAAATAATTGTGGCTTGTATGGTGATCATCCCTTTGAAGGTAATGGAAAGTTGCTATAATCACGCTGTATTTTAAAAATGTATTAAGTGGAAATAACTGAAAAAATAAAAATACTGATAAAAAATACAGTGGTCTGTAGGCTGGTAAGCTAAGATTGCTTGTAATATGGGAGGCCATGCTTGCCCTCACAGAGAGAGTGGATTTTACTTGAGAGCAAAAACGCTAGAAATGAGACTGATGAACAAAAGTAATAGCCCCAAAGAAAAGAATTAGACCGTGTTGTAGAAACTACAAGACCTGTATAGTAAAAAAAAAAAAAATGACCTAGAGAGAAAAGTTTTTAAATACGCTATTGGGACAGGTGTCTGTTCTAGACATTGCTGGCTTTCACTCTGAGGCTAATGAGTAACTTCCAAAGGTTTTCATTAGTGAGTGATAGATGATCCATTTTTAAAAGCATTCTGATTGCTTGAAAAGGAGAAATCTGAGCAGAGAAAACAGCTGAGTTATTGAGTACCAAAAGCTCCCAGCCGAAATAATTGTGGCTTGTATGGTGATCATCCCTTTGAAGGTAATGGAAAGTTGTTATAATCACACTGTATTTTAAAAATGTATTAAGTGGAAATAACTGATAGATTCTATGTGGAGCCAGCATACAAGAGGAATCAAGAATAATTACTAACCCTGAGAAACTGCATAAACAGGGGTGGTATTTAATAATGGAGAAGACTTGGGGGAGAGATAGGGTGGTTTATTTCTTGGCATCTCCAAAAGAATATGAATTGAGTGAAGGTAGACTCTTGGCATATTCTTCTCTGTATTCCCAGAACAGTGCTTAGCAAAAGTACACTTTTAATAGAAGGATTCATCCCTGAATTTTAATAGGCAAACACTTAATGTAACTATTCCTATTCCTCTAATTCCTCACCCTACATCCTTTCCACAGACATCATGCAGTCTGCAGTTGGTGCATCATGCAGACATCACACTGAGGCAGTGAGGATACCTAAAAAAGTAGCACAGACGAAAGTGCTTGTTTTCAGTGAAACCATAGACATGTGTCTGTTAGGACGAAAAGTACAGAAGAAAATAGTGACATCAGATTGCCATACGTGCTACAGAAAATTAAATAAAAGGAGCAGTTGAGGTGAGGGTTCACTGCAATTTTTTTTCAAAAGCACAGAAATGCAGACCAGCATGACTGGCATGTGTGGGGCTGCTACGAAGGGCCAGTGTACTAAATCAGAGCGAGGAGGACAAGGAGGAAGCACTCGTTCCAAGGAATAAGGGGAAACTGAATTCTGTAAACTCACATAGGGTGCTGTAAGAATTTCTACTCTGAGAAAAATGGGAAGGCCTTGAGTTTTCATCAGACACATGGCATGTTGTGATACGTACTCGAATGGGTTCCATTCCGTGCTGTGTTATAAAGACCCTGCAAAAGGGCCCATATTGGGGGGCAGCAATAGACCACGTAGTTTTTAGTATCTAAATGAGTGGTGACAGCCAAACCAGAGTGCGGACAGTAAATTTTTAGAAGCATATTTAATGGTTCTTATATCTTTAAGTTATTATGGATAGATGTTCTGAGACACAGGACTAAAAAAAATGAGAGAAATGGAAGCATATGAGGTGCCTGAGAAATTAGAATAATGGATTTTTACTCACTATGACAAGGACAATAGAAAAAATATGAAGAATTCATAGTTAGATTTACTGAGTTTCAAATATCCAGTGGATACTGAGATGTAGATAACAGAACTATTTACATGAGCTTTATTTTTGAAGAATTGTGAATGCTCTTGTTAAGGATTTGGAAATCCACCCAAATTTTTTTATTCAAATCAAGATGCTAGATAGGATAATCAAGATATTAACAGAAGAAATCTCTCAGTTCAAAGTGAAATGCCTTAGGGATGGGCTATCTAGATAATACAGGCACTTGCCTTGTACGCAATTGGTCACAGATCAATCCCCATCACTACGTATAGTCTTTGAGTACATTGAAGGGTCCATCCTGCACAGAGAACCAGAAATAGCTCCAGAGCATTGTCAGGTGTGACCCAAAGGCGGGTTCCCCTGCCAATTTTTACATCATAAAGATAAAAAAGGATGAATGGTTAATTTGTCCCAGACCAGAAAAGTGTGTTTCTTGGGATCATGGTCAAATAATGGTAATGTTTTAAAAAGAAGTGGGTGAGTATCCCCACAAAATACTGATATTTTTTGCTCATAGAGAGAATATTCTTGGGGTTTGGGTGCGAAAAGGAACAGTAGTGGAGTCACCCTACCCGCTGTGCTATCAACCCGAGTTCGATTCCTCCGCCCCTCTCGGAGAGCCCGGCAAGCTACCGAGAGTATCTTGCCCGCACGGCAGAGCCTGGCAAGCTCCCCGTGACGTATTCCAGATGCCAAACACAGTAACAAGTGTCACAATGTTACTGGGCCTGCTCGAGCAACGGGACGACCAAAGTCATGAAAATAAAAATTAAATTAAAATGAAAAGAAATTGAATCATCATTTTAAACATTGTGACTGTCTTTCAAGTTGCAATAATTTTATTCATTTTTTTGGAAAATTGTAGCCACCATAAATCTCAGGAAATTTTCATATTCCATAGATAAAATACTGCACCATTCAATAATTTTCCCTTTTCCCTACCCACCACTAGTTAGAGTTTACTACTCTACTTTCTCTTTTTTGACTTGAACATTTAATATGCTCTGTCAATGTCATAGAAATAGAATTATGCAGTTTTCATTCTATTGTTCCTTGGTTGTTTCACTTAATATAAATATTTAGTGTTCATTTATATAGTATTGCAGAATCTTAGTTAGGACTGGCCAATTTTATCATTATGTATACATATTTTATCAGCATATATATCTCACATTTTGTTTATCATTAATTTTTCAATACAAACTTGAATCATTCCAGCTTATTAAAAATGATGCTGTGAGCATGACTTTATACAAATATATAATGTTCTCTTTCATTTATTGATGTAATTATATCTTTAGGACAAAGAAATATGATATAATAGTATCTTTTCTGCATAATGGCTGGCAATAATATATTTGGGAAATAGGTGATTTATTTTCTATATGTCCAGTAATGTGACTTAGGCATAAAACATAAAAGCTTAAATCTAATCACTCTTTATAACTACTTTAAATCATCTATGTACTGGGGGTCCAAGTTAGAGACTCATACTAGATGTTATACTAGATAATTCTCTTTTTTCTTTCAAAGTATTTCTTGCTTGGTGAAGTGTCTATATCTTAATTTACTCTAACTTTAGACTCTACCTTAGTAGCTATTTTAGTTTTAATTCATTCAGAAGATCCTATTCTCTTATAGATATAAATGAGGATATTTGAACTATCTAGTTTCCAGTGATGATCGACTCTAGACCTATTAGTATGTAATTATCTTATTTTTGTTCTTGCCCTGGCTCTTTCTTGCTTGGGTTTTAATTATATTTTATATATTAATATTTATCATCTTATATTTTTTATATTTTATATTTTAATATTTATCATCTTAGCCATATTTGACTAGAATGTATTCTAAGGCTGTGTTTTTAATCTGTACTGGATTGAGCCCAAACTTTGCAAATAAATATGTGAATGTATTGCAAACATGAGCAGAGAATTAACAAATCGACTAACTCTGAAAGCAAACTTTAGCTACAGTGTAAACAGAACATTTGCAAGATTTTTACAGCAGTGACCATCTCAGTAAATTGATGTGTATGTGTATACATAAATTTCCCGCTGATAATTACTGTATTTGTCTGTTACTATAAATGAAACTTTCTTAATTAGTCCACCCCCTTTCTCCCCTTCTTTTAAACTAATACCATCAGTTAAACCATGAAAACTTACTAAAAAGAGTACAGTCTTCACATAATTCTGGCAACTGATGAAAATTATTTTACACTACTGTTGAAGTGATTGTTTTACCTTTGCCAAGCTACTGCCTCTTGGAATTGTTCCGAGCGAGGCCATCACTGGAGAAGGGGTCAGCCTTGTTTCGTGGGTCATACCCAGAGCCGCAGGCTCTGTTCCTGGCTCAAAATTAGAGTCAGGGTGGAACCTAGTTCAGTATACCTGTCCTGTGTCTCCCCAGGCAATCAGAAAGTGAACATTTTAACCCGTCTTTTTTTGACTAGTCCTTGACATGGTATGTACCATACTTACTTAGTTCTAGAGTTCCGTCTATTTATATGAACTGGTGGAGATTTGTGCTCCTGAGAACCTCCTACTTGTATTCCAAAGTTATAGCACATTGGGTCACTCCTGCTTCAAACAAGATTGCTTCCTTTTGGTCTCTAGATTGATCATCAGATTCAGGAAAGACCTTTTTTCAACCTGATTTGACTTACTCTGTCAGACAGTGTGATGTCACTCTTTTTTGGCACTTACAGAAACTTACAGTTGCTAAAGATCATTTAAGTGATGTTAGTTTTACTAACAAAGGAATGTTTATTCCTTTGCATGGAGATACTTCAGTTTCACTCACTGGATAAGCTGAAAGGTGAAATCAGAAGTAGGTCCACTTCCTTCTTCCGAACCGTCCGACTAGAATAGACACTGATGAAAGATGTATCTTGTGAATTGATAAAGTCATTGGATGATGAAAGAATACATGATAAAGACATGTTGTGTGTGTGAATTTCATGTACTTTATGGACTTCTGATTAAGAATCATAACATAATCTGGCATTCAGAAATTTAAATAAGAAATGAACTCCAAGAACAGTCATTGTTACTGTCACTATCCTCCCATTGTTCATCGATTTGCTCGAGCAGGCCCAGTAACGTCTCCATTGTGACACTTGCTACTGTGTTTGGCATATTGAATACATCACAGTTAGCTTCCCAGGCTTTGCCGCACAGGTGAGATACTCTCAGTAGCTTGCCAGGCTTTTGAGAAGGGCAGAAAAATCGAACCTGGCTCAACCAGGCCGACTGAGTACAAGGCAAATGCCCTACCACTGTGCTATCTCTCCAGCCCCATAAAACGTTAGAGTTGATATTTGATAACAAGCTTTTGTCTTTTTTCCTTTTGAATAGAAACTTCAGAGCATCAGAATAATAGCCATTTCACAAAACAAGGCTAGAAGAGAAAAACGTGTGCAAACAAACTTCCATCTTTCTAAGTAAACAGCTAGTTTCTAAGTTGCCCATGGCCAACTGATGTGCGGATTTGGACCATGCTAGCAGGCATTTTGCAAAGTGAGGTTTTAGGTGTTTGCATTTTGTACTCACACTTTTTATTGTACTCGTATGTTCTATTAATCAAGACTGGTCACATGAAAGTATTTGCTGTTTTTGAAGAACATTACTTTTAATTAAGTGAGTATCTACATAGTCTGAAGGACAGAAGGGTAGAGGGGTCAGTGGTCATTTACCAGATGGGTTTCTTTGATCACAGTATCATTTCATGTGTACAGTCACTATACCGAAGGGTCTATCTAGTTTTCTTGCTTTATTTTTACCAGGGAGGTAAGTCGTCTTCCTGGTTCTCAGGTAACAGGCCAGTAGATCACGTGAGAAACTCAGGGTGCAGAACCTACCTACCACTTGGGCACCTGTTCATCTCTGATGCCCTGAGATGCATGGGACCAGCCCGCCATATCAGTGGTGCTTGATGGCCTCCAAGAACTCCCATTGTTGCTCAGGGCTCTCAGGACTGTCTGTGCAGCAATGAACACCACCTAGCACTGGGCATTGAAGTGAGGTCAGCCACATGCAAGGCGTGTGCCTTAATCCTGGTACCAACTCGGGCCCTGAATTGCTGGCTGTCTACAAAAATGCTGCATATGTGGGGATATCAAGCTACAGTGGAGATTCCCTTTTTATCACAGTCATTACCAAGTGAATTACTTTTTTGCATCTTTTCAATAAGCATGAATCATTGCTTATGCTTATATAGATATATTATATCACGATCACAATCATCCTGCTGTTCGTTGATTGCCTCAAGCAGGCACCAGTAACGTCTGCTTCTTCCTAGCCCTGAGATTTTACAAGAGCCACATTCAATGCTCTTTCAGGTTTAGGAGAATGAGACCCATCATTGTTACTGGTGTTTGGCATATTGAGTACGCCACGGGGAGTTTGCCAGACTCTGCCGTGCGGGCAGGATACTTACGGTAGCCTGCTGGGTTCTACAAAGTAAGAATGAGATAATAAGATGTTGCCTGGCTGCATTTGTGGCTGCATACTTCCGAGAGCTGAGTTTTATAGTCTTTGGGTCTTGGCCATTGATGGGACCATCTGGAGCCCTGTGGTAGCTGGTGGGTGTGATGCCTACATACTGGAATATGGGGGATCTGGGTGGAGAAGGTCCAGTCCTGATCTGAGCAGGCTTCAAGATCTCAGCCCCGGGACCCCCATGCCTGGGTTCCTCTGCCGGTTCCTTCATGCATGAGGCTTGTCCAGATGTGTGGAGAGTGGTCTCAGCATGGCTGTGGCTGGTTCTGGAGGTCTTCAGCTGCCAGGGCTCTGCTCAGGGCGGGGAGGGAAACTCAACCCCCCCCAAGGGGCCCTGGTGATGACAGCCAGGCACAGGGGCAGGAGACTATATATAAAATATATAGCATAAAATATATTTGCTGTGTATTTTATAATTTCTATATGATTCTACTCTAAGGACAAGAAAATTATATTTTAAGTGAAGTCGGCCAACATTTTTCGTTTATGTTTTCACAAAAGTATTATCTTAATATCCAATTAATATTGATTTATAATAAAGTGTGATCACACTCTTGCCACTCTCGTATTCCTATTAAGTAAAACTGATTTCCAATAAAGGAAAATGGCCAATATGGAAGATAATGTTACACATTAGAGGGATGCACTGTAGCACTGTCCTCCCATTGTTCATAAATTTTCTTGAGGGGGGCACCAGTAACGTCTACATTGCGTGACCTGTCGTTACTGTTTTTGGCATATCGAATACGCCACGGGGAGCTTGCCAGGCTCTGCCATGTGGGCAGGATACTCTCGGTAGCTTGCCAGGCTCTCCAGGAGGGATGAAGTAATTGCATGCAAGGCAAACAGCCTACCCACTGTGGTATCGCTCCAGCCCTAGAGTGATAAGCAAGAGATATACACGTGCACTAAAAATACTCAGGATAGAGAAAACAAACAATCATATAATGACTGAGAAAAAGTAAATTATTCACCAAAGATTCTGCACAACTATAAACACATGACAAATGTTTCAGTGCTTTTAATTCAATGGAATGTAAATCAACATGACAAGGAGACAAACCTCACATATGTGCGAAATGATCTCTATCAAAAAGTAGAGAAACAAGTCAGAATGCAACGCAGAGGAATGAAATGAAACTGACCCAGCCTTAATGGAAAATACTAGGGCATGTACTCAGAATATTCAGATTGGATCTATAATGTGATGAATCAGTTTCACTCTTAAGTATCCAGAGAACACACAGACAGACATTCACTAAATGAATTAAAAAAGATGTGCAGGTACCTATGATCATTTCAGTTTTATTGTATTGCAAAAGTTTGGGAGAAAAACCATTTCCAAAGGCATAGAAACAAGGAAAACGTGGCATGTGTACACAATGGAACACATTGCCTTATGCATCATCATAAATGGGATATGTGGGGGACATCCTAAGAGAAATAAATCACGAAGAGAAATATGTCTAAGTGAAATGTGCCAGTGGGAAACATCGGGGTATACAGGCAGGCAATGCGTACAAAATCAAAACCAAAACATGGACTCAGATGACAGAGCTGTGCTCGTCGGAGTTCGAGGAGGGAGAGATGGAAGGTGTGATGTGGTCTGTCGAGGATGTGGATATTTTGGTAATGGTCGTAGTCTGAAAATGGACCACTGAAATGGATTTGTGGAAGAGAAGTGTTGTAGCAATAAAATGAATGGATAATGTGATTAGTCTGGAGTCTTCCAAATAATTATTTGGAATAATCCATATTGTTTTGCTTTAAACTAATTTTGAGTGTTGGAGAAAGCCAGTCACCCCAATATAGCTATTAACAGTCTTATTGTTTACAAACATGGTATTCATCTAATACAGTGCAATGTATGTAGCATTATTCTAAATGCTCCGTTACATTTTTTGATTAATGGACAAAATGAAAAACAAAATTATCCCTTTGCTATTGTCTGCATTTTGTGACTTTCAGAAAAAGGCAGAGTTTTTCTTTTTATCATACTAATAATTAAGCTTTATATTTTTTCAGGATAATTAAAATTTTAATTTAAATTTTTTAATGGAATTTTAGATAGGCTCATATAACATAGTGATGTCAACTCAGAACCACTAAATTTTACCTCCCTTAACCATGGCTGATTTTTTTTTCTTGCAAGAACATAATGGCTTTCTCAGATATACAGAGCACATAAAAGTAACCAAGGGCCGTTAGTTGTCACATTTCTATCTGTTAATAATCAAATATTTTAATTTTAAATTATGGGATAAAACACTTAAAGCATGTTATAGTTAATTGGTTTGAAAAAGAATGACTTTTAGTACCCCTGTTTTGATAAGTCTTATTTGATAGTCAAATAGTTTTCCATATAATATATGACATTTTGATTTATTCTCATGTATGTCATGTATTCTTTATTACATGTGCTATGTTATATGTTCTTTATTACACAACAGCCCTTGCAATTTTAGGAATATGTTTTACTTATTCAACTCCTCTCTTTCTCTGGGCTGACTAAAGCAAAATGTTTTATATAAGCAACTAACGATTTTAGCTTTGACAGAGAATTGACCTATCTTTTCTAGAAAAAGCATCTCTGTTGTAAAGTTCCAGTCACTTTAAAACATTGCAGTGACCTCAGATTGAAAGTGAGCTCTGGAATTATGCTCATATCTAAGCTTAGGAAGGCTCTTGTTAAAACGATAATTCTTTGTTGTCATAAAGTTGCTTTGTGAGGCGGACCTGTCTGGGATTAGGTAAGTGAGTCACAGTAGCAGAACATCACTTTCCTCTTGAGAGGAATTCTTTAAAATGTTGTACAAGCCGCCAGGTGAGAACTACCAAGTTCTGTAGATTCTCCCCATAATTTAAATTCCCTTCTCAGTTTTAATTTCTTTCCCTTACACATTTTAGGAGCAAGAAATTATTCAGGTTGATAAAAATAACCTGAATTATAAGTATATTGGGGTAGTTACATATATTCAAGTTATTTTCCACTTTTTACAGTCTTGTTCTTGGTTCGTAAAACAGTGATTCATACCTACTGACTCCCACACGAGCCTATTCATCTTTGTATTTTCTCCAGGATGGGTTCGTTGGGAGATTGTGTCCGTGTTCAAACCACAGTTTCCGGTAAAACCTTCCCAGTCAAATAGTTCCACACTCCATTATAATGTCACGTGATACCAGATGAGAAAAATACTGACTTCCCCCCCTTTGAGCTTTAAGCTTTATTCAATCACACTGTAGCACTATCCTCCCATCGTTCATCAATTTGCTTGAGCGGGCCCAGTAATGTCTCTATCGTGAGACTTGTTGTTACTGTGTTTGGCATATTGAATACATCACGCAGAGCTTGTCAGGCTTTGCCGTGGGGGCAAGATACTCTTGGTAGCTTGCCAGGCTTTCCAAGAGGGGCGGAGAAATTGAACCGGGCTCGGCCAGGCCAACTGCATACAAGGCAAACGCCCTACCACTGTGCTATCGCTCCAGCCCTTTGAATCACATGATTTTCATAATTAAGGAAAACTATTTGTATATTTTCTTTCATGTTATATATGTATATAGAATATAATGCTTTATTTTATATACATATAATTGTAAATATACATGAATCAATAAACAAAAATATGATTTCCTGCTTTAAATGAAAACATCTTAAGCAGCTTTTGGAACGTTAGTTCCCTTTGTTCACTTATATGTGTATCTTTTGTTCATTAATATGTGCCTAAAGATTGTTAACTATTTTCAACTATATTGTTTTTATACCTTTTAGTGTGCTGTGATGTGTGAAAGGAAAGTCATAAACATTTGAATTTCAAATGATTTGTGTTTTAATTTTAATCAAAAATCTAATCGGTTATCATAATGTGTACACATGGTTTCTGGATTCAGAAAATTATGTTTTTATAATATAAAAGTAATATAAAGACTGTCCTCCCGTTGTTCATCAATTTGCTCGAGCAGGCCCAGTAACGTCTCCATTATGAGACTTCCTGTTACTGTGTTTGGCATATTGAATACTCTCAGTAGCTTGCCAGGCTGTTCGAGAGGGGCGGAGGAATTGAACCTGTCTCAGCCGGGCTGGCTGCGCGCAAGGCAAACGCCCTACCTCTGTGCTATCACTCCAGCCCATTGCCTGCTATATATCAATATATGTAATGTAAATGGTATGTGATCATCATTTACATATTATAGTTATTTACATATTATTTACATTATATACCAATATAAAGGGCTAGAGCGATAGCACAATGGGTAGGGCGATTGCCTCGTACTCAGCTGACCCAGGTTTGATTCCTCTGCCCCTCTCAGAGAGCCCGGCAAGCTACCGAGAGTATCTTGTCTGCCCGGCAGGTCCTAGCAACTCCTCGTGACATATTCTATATGCCAAACGCAGTGACAATAAATCTCATAATGCTACTAGGCCCGCTCGAGCAAATTGATCAACAATGGGAGGACAGTGCTACAGTGCTGCCGTTATATAGCATGTCACTTGTTTTTCGGCCTATTTTTCATGGAGTGATCATTGGTCTGCCTGGCTGTGAATAATAGTACATCTGCTTTGAGTGCCCTGCGTCAGCCCACCAGCCATCGAGTGCCACTGACCCCACCGTCCACCTCAGTGAGCAATCTAGACCCAAGTTTCTGGGTTTCTGTTCTGTGGAGAGAATAGGTTGTCTTGTCTGGTTTTGTTACATGCCACATGTCTGTGAGACTATCAGGCTTTGGCTCTAGTTCTGGCATTCCCATGAGGGTTTCACCAATTTATATAAACAGAAACTGTGAGTTTATTTTCCTTCATATCCTTTTTTCCATAGCTCTTGCTGCATCTGCATTTCTTTTCCATTTCTTTCTCCCTCCCTCCCTCCCTCCCTCCCTCCCTCCCTCCCTCCCTCCCTCCCTCCCTCCCTCCTTCCTTCCTTCCTTCCTTCCTTCCTTCCCTCCTCCCTCCCTCCCTCCTTCCTTCCCTCCCTTCCTTCTATCCTTTCTTCCTCCCTTCCTCCCTCCCTCCCTCCCTCCCTCCCTCCCTCCCTCCCTCCGTCCCTTCCTTCCTTCCTTCCCTCCCTCCTCCCTCCCTCCCTCCTTCCTTCCCTCCCTTCCTTCTATCCTTTCTTCCTCCCTTCCTCCCTCCCTCCCTCCCTCCCTCCCTCCCTCCCTCCCTCCCTCCCTCCCTTCCTTCCTTCCTTCCCTCCCTTCTCCCTCCCTCCCTCCTTCCTTCCCTCCCTTCCTTCTATCCTTTCTTCCTCCCTTTCTCCCTCCCTCCTTCCTTCCTGCCAGCCTTCCTTTCTTCCCTCTCTTCCTCCCTCCTGCCCTTCCTTCCCCCAGGCCAAGAGATTGTCATTGTTCCATACAGTGACTGTATCTCCTTTTCTCTCTCTGTAAACTGTGAGTGATAAGATCTGGTATTTTCTCTACCCTTTGACTTCTTTCAATTAGCATGATGCCTCCTGCTCCTTCCCAGTTGCTGTGAGCTGCTTGCTTTGCACTTCTCTTACCTCTGCATTGTATTCTGTATGTGCATGTAGCAAAACCACTTAATTTGTTCATCTGTAGTTGATCCATTCATTGGGTTGTGTCCTCATCCCAACTACTGCACTAAAGGACTGCATGAAGATAGGTCTACATACATTTTTTAATTAAATTTTTCTATGTATGAGGATTTCAAAGTTGTATGCATATAGTACTTTTCTGATTGAGGGTTAATTTTTTTTTAAAGTATTAACCTCTGTTCAAGTTTTGAAAACTATTAGTAATAACTTTCCTTAACAGTTTTGTAGAATTTGTTAGTGAAGTGCCTAATCTTGGACTTTTGTTCTTAGCAATCCCTTGAAAATTGTTTTGATTTCCATACTGTTGTTAGTCTGTTATTAGTTTTCAAAGTCTGTTTCACAATTGGAAAGATACGTTAATTTAAAGTTTGTCCATTTTTCTAGTTCATACAACTTATTTGTATAACTGTCTATATTCTAGTCCCTTATGATCCTTTTCTAATCTAATCAACTATGATTGTTTACTTGTTAATTTCCTCATTTATTAATGTGATGAACTTCCTCTTAATACTTCTCTTGCTTCATTACATAGAATCTGTGGGTTTCTGTCTAATTGTTTCCAGAACAATTTATAATGCTCATTTGATTTAATTATTGACCCAAGAGTTATTAAAATGTTGTTTTGTTCCTACATGTTTGAGGTCTTTCTGCTTTTTAGTTGTTGTTCATTTTTGCTTTTTATCTACTGTGATCAGAAAAGTAGTTGAATATGATGTTAATTTTTGCATATATCTTAACTTTTGTTAATTGAATTGCCATTGAGAATATTTCTACATGCACTAGAGAATGTTTATTTACCTGGGGATGGATCTTTCTCTCAAAACTATTTTTATCGATCGCTTCCTTGAGTTATATCGTTTCTTTGTAAATTTTTCTCTGGATGATTTGATGCCATGTAAATATATTTTATATTAGTTTTTTTATACTTTGTAATGTTAGAAAGTCACCAGTACTTTCTGGAGACATATATAGAAGATGTTCAGGGTGATCAACCATGTGACAGATTCATATATGTTGATGGCAGTATTATGTTGATGAGAGTATATACGCCTTATTAGATAATGCATGAGTAAAATAATATATGTTGAACAAGATAGACAAAGAGATACTAGCAAGAATAATATTTCAGATCTGGAAAGAGGGCACATATTTTAAGCCTGGACAGTGTCTGGAATATTGTATTTTGTTTTTTAAATTTTGGGCCACACCTGGCAGTGCTCATATTACTAGCTCTGCATTCAGGAGTAACTTCTGGCAGGGCTTGGGGGAACATATGTGGTACCAGGAATTGAACCTGGGTTGGTGGCATGCAAGACATATGCCCTATCTGCAGTACTTGTGGTAGATGCCTAGAAGTAGAATTGCTATATCATATGGAAACTCAGTCTCTAGTTCTTTATGTATTGGGTGAAATACAAAGAGTAAAGTAACAGTCTGTAACAGCTCTAGTCCAGCGGTCTTCTTTAAATCTCATTACGGGACCAGCCCATCTGATTTTCGACACCTTGGCAAATGAGACAGCGTCCCTGATTCTTGATCATCGATGGATGTTGGAACTCCGGATTCTTTCTCTCATTTGAGTGAAAAGTGATATTCCAAGCATAGCTCTTTCTATTCTCTTTGGGAGACCTGAATAGCGTTCTCATCTTGTTTGCATAGGGCCCAGGTCTCTGAGGCATATGTTAATGCAGGAAGAACAGTGGAATCAAAGAGATGTGCCCGGAGCCGGAGGTTCTTCGTCCTCCTAGCTATTTCTTCGACGTTCTTGAAGGCGTTCCAAGCCGCTCTCTTCCTCCTGCGCAGCTCGGGTGCCAGGTCATTTGTCATGTTGACCTCTCGACCTAGGTACACATAGCTGTTGCATTCGGAGATGGTCGTTCCGTTGAGAGCGAATGGGGCGTCAGGAACAAGGCTGTTTCTCATAAACATTGTCTTCGTAAGATTCAGCTGTAGTCCTACCTTTCCACACTCACGGTCAAAGTCGGCCAGCATTTGTGCCGCTTGGCTGATGTTTGGTGTTATTAAAACGATGTCATCAGCAAAGCGGAGGTGGTGTAGTTGTGTAAAGAGTAAAGTGTCGATTTGCTCGAGTGGGCTCAGTAACGTCTCCATTGGAGACTTTGTTGTTACTGTGTCTGGCATATCGAATACTCTGGGTAGCTTGCCGGGCTCTCCGAGAGGGGCGGAGGAATCGAACTCGGGTCGGCCATGTTGGCCGCTTGTAAGGCGAACACCCTACCCGCTGTGCTATAGCTCCAGCCCAGAGTAAAGTGTAAGTCCAAATATTTTGGTCAGACATATTAGAAGGAATGAGGAGGGAACGCCAGGAATGGAAGAGATTTTCTGAGAAATTGCTTAGGGTTCTGACTTCCTTTTGTGGAGATTTAAAAACAGGAAACAAAATGACTTTGAGACTGTGTATATTTTCTTAGTCTTTGAGATAGTTATCCGGAAAACACTAAGATATGAATGTATAACGTAGGCAGGATGAGAATTGAGTAGGGATTTGCCATTAAATACAGAAATGACAATACAGAAACGACAACACAGAAATGACGATACAGAAATGCAAGGAGCTTAAAGAACAGATGTGGAATGGCCCCATATCCTGGTCCTCGCATATGGAGGGAAATATAATAATGTTTCTCTTAGGACGAAAATAGTAGATCTCTCTACTATTTTTCAGAACTTTTGGTTGAGTATATTTTTTATTAGACACAGAGTGAATGTACTTTGTTGTAAAGAGTTGAAGATATTGGACTTTTATGTGCTGCAGAACAGTATTTTTAAAGCTACACTGAGATGACCCACAAGGGGTGTTGTGTTAAAAATTTGCTCGAGGATCAGTGAAAGCAATTGTAAGGGACTGTTCCATGCTGTTGGAAAAATATCCTTATGTTCAGCTGAATGTCATTAAAAAGTAAGAAGGAAATGAATTTTTATTTTTATTTATTTATTTTGACTCTTGGGTCATGCCCGGTGATGCTCAGAGTTCACTCTTAGCTCTGCACTCAGGAATTACTTCGGGGGTGCCTGGGGGATGATATGGGATGCTGGCGATTGAACCTAGGCAGGTTCTCATTAAGGCAGACACCCTCCCTGCTGTACTATTGCTTTGGCCCTGAAAAACTGAATTTTTAAAATTACTTAACGACAAGTCTCAACTTAGTCCAGCAGTGAAATAAATTTAGCACTCATTCACCTTGCATCGTAGTATACACATAAAAATATAAAATCCATTCATCTTTAGCGACCATCCAATTGAAATTGGTTTTCTGTCTGATTAGGTAAGTGGATGTTAGCCCACATGGAAGGTGAAGAATGTGATTGGATCAAACTGCCTTAAACTGTATGTGAAGGATTTCCGTGAAGAGAGTCATGAAACACAGCAGTGCCTTCCATTCTTTGAATTTTAGTCTATCATTCCTGCAGGCATCTTTGTGCATATTCTGCAGTGAGAGAGAAAATGAGTTTCACAACAACTTACCATGTGAATAATGAATTAGAAATGCCCCAGATCACATTAATGCTCCAAGAAAAGCGTACTGAATAGCAAGAAAAAAAAGTTAAAAATATTTCCATCAGACTTGGAAAACAAATGCGAAGTTTTTCAGACTAATTAAGGAATTTCTGCACATTGTGTTCCAAAATTTGAATGAAGATGGTAAACATGGACCCCGGATTGTCTCCAAGCTCTGCCAAGTTTACCCCTGATATCCCAACATTGTAGAGTGAAAGCACAAACATCTCCAAGCCTAGTGTACACTCGGTGGGAGCCCTCTCCCCCAAAAGCAACCAAACTAAAAGAGGATCATTCGGTGCCATGAAACATGAAGGATGCTTTGTATGCATATGCATATATATATCTAAAGGTTGGAGAGATAGCACAGCAGGTAGGGCATTTGGCTTGTGTGCGGCTGACCTGGCCAACTCAGGTTCAATTCCTCAGCTCCTCTTGGAGAGCCTAGCATGCTAGCAAGAGTATCTTGCCCGCAGGTCAGAGCCTGGCAAGCTACCCGTGGTGTATTCGATATGCCAAACACAGTAACAAGTGTCACAACGATGGAGACATTACTGAGCCAGCTCAAGAAAATCGATGAACAACAGGAGGATAGTGACAGAGACAGATGTATATCTACAACTGTACACATATATACAGATAACAAACACGACTGAAGAGGGTTTTGCGTGTCCAAAATTTAATTTTGAGCACTGTATAGGAAGAGATCGCAGGGGACAGGCAATACCATATTGCAAATTATAATGGAGATGTAGTCATTCAAGGTTCAAAATTAACTGAGGCATTAAATGAATATTTCCAAGTTTACAAGCGAGAACATTTATGTCTATCTAGTCTAAATTTTGCCCACTTTGGCAAAACAGAAGGAAGGAAGAAACTCCTGCCTCAAGTTTCCTAACTTGGGATGTTAGTAACAAATGAGAAAGCAACACTTCTCATTTATTTTAAATGAATTTCTTTTAGCATTTCCTGAGTAGCTGAACAGGAGTGTGTAATAAATTTGTATCATCAGCCTACAACCTTGGCCTGCACTGAATAAGCATATTCAGAAAGCATTTTTCCATGGCATGCATTGTTTGTGACTAATAGTATAGTTCCTAAATATAGTTTTTTCTGTATGAGATCCGGTGTCGTGTATCAATTTTCATGCCCTTTCATTGCTGTAGGAGGTTTATGTAAAGTGGGGAGAAAAGAAATATTTTCTGGGAGAGGTGAGTCTGTCCCTTCCCTCTGGACCTATCTTGGACGCTTGGGGAAGTGCCTGGGAGGGTTGAGGACTTGGAAACACCACAAGGGGCAGCTGTGTCCTGCAGTCTTCTGTCTCATTATCCCCACATGCAGGCATCAAATGCCATCTGAGTTCCACTGGATCTACCCAGTGTGGAGACTTTTTTGTTTGTTTAATTATTGAATCACTGTGAGGTACAGTTACAGACTGTACAAACTTTTGTGCTTGTGTTTCAGTCATGCAATGATCAAGTACCCATCCCTCGACCAGTGCCCATTCTGCACCACCAGTGATCCCAGTACCCTTCTAACCACCCACCCCATCCCCCCATCCCACCCTACCTCTAGGGCAGGGCATTCTCTTTTGCTCTCTCTTTCCTTTTGGATGTTGTAGTTTGAAATAGAGGCATTGAGTGGCCATTGTGTTTGATCTATATCCTACATTTGGCTCGCATGCATCTCCCCACCAGAGCGGATCTTCCAAACACCCTTTACTTGGAGCAAACCCCATGGTCCTTATCTCTTCTATTCTTGTGTATTAGTCTCCCATTCTGTTACTTTATATTACACAGATGAGTGCAATCTTTCTATATCTGTCCCTCTCTTTCTGACTCATTTCACTTAACATGATACTCTCCTATGTTGATCCCAGTGTGGGGATTTTTACCAACACCTTTTTTCTCAGTCCCTCAGGATGGACTGAAGGATTATTATTTGCAGCAGAAGGCAATTCAGCCCTGATATCTGCCTAGGTTCTTTACAGATTCCATTACTTGTCTTGGGATTTTTTTTTTTCCGGAGGAGATGAAGAGTGAAGAAAATAGTTTTCCTTGGTGATGATCAGGAAGGAAAGATTCAGTGCCACACTGGAGATGACACATGTTTCTGCCACAAGGAGAGAGCCAGGATAGCATCTGCAGGAATGAGAAGGCACAGCGCTGGCCTTTACGACTCTGTGTTTCTCCCGAGCTGCCTCTCCTGGGCTCTCCGTGTAGTTCAGAGTTCACTGCCTGGACATTGCCATGGGGTGACCTATGCTGCTGTGTCTCCCCATGGCACGAGATGCCCTGTCTTCATGTTTGATGGCTGCTGCAGTGTATTCTTGCTGCCTGGTCCCAGCTCTCTCCAAGTAGGGCTGGTTCCAGGTAGAGTCTGTCAGTCTCAGCTCCTGCAGTCATAGTGGGACTCTGGACTAAATGCCCGCTGTTCATGTTAGGGCTTGTGGCACCTTCTTGGAATCACAGAGAAGTGTCACTCCTAAGGGCTCATTGCCAGTGGCAACCCTCCACATGCTTATTTCACCCACATCTTATTGTACATAGTGATATTTGGGAAGCTTGGTACCAAAGCAAAAGGATAACCTCCGAATACTTTGAATCATGGAGTAATTGTTTGCAAAGTATGTATAGAAATTGGTTGAAAGGTCTACTCTGTTTATTTGCTGAGAGACGAAAGAAGGATGTGACTATCAAACTTACTAATCCTTCAACAGCTTTGAGGGATCAGAGATCTCTTTCAGATTGTTAAGGTATTCAACACAGTGGGGATGAGAATAAGTAAAAATTGTAAGGAAGCTGAACTGGACAGTTTCTTACTTGAGATATGAATGTATGTATGTGTATATATACACACACACATATATATTAAAGCTCAAAAGAGCAGCAACATATATGTAGCTCTTTTGAACTTTAACATTATCTTCATTGACATCACTGGTTGGCATTATCATAAAATTCCAAGACTTTTGCTTCAGACCTAAGGATTAGACAAATAATTAAATTAGTAATTATCAGGACTCAAAAATCAGTGTTTAGGAGTTATACTATCGCCAAAAATAAATCCCTCAACTCCTTCTTGTGTTTTCCTTCTCTTCCGCCAAGGAACCACCAGAGTTTTCATCTCAAAAAAAAGTTACTTTTATTTCTATTTTACCAGTTCATTTACTCTAGTGATTCTTATTCCATATATGAGTAAAAGCAGCTGATAAATGTCTTTCACTTCCGTACTTATTCAGCATAATTACCTCAACTTCCACCCATTGTTTAACAAAGGCACACTTTTGTGGTTAGAAGCTGCAGGATAGTATTCCATTATACATACATATATATAAATATATATATATATATATTTCACAGTTATTAAAATCTTGTCATTGATTGCCGGATGTATGAACACAGGAAAGCACAGACTTTCACGTGAATGTTTCCATTTTTCTAAGATCATGCTTAATTATGATAGTGCTGGATTATATAAAATTAATATTTTATTTTGTAGGATTTGGTTTTCATAGAGACAGCAACAAGTTGTATTCACATGAAGAGCCTAATAGTTCATTCTCTCCATATTCATGCCAGCATTTGCTGTTTCCTATTTTTCTTTTATAAGCCATTATTATGTTTGAGTGGCATTTCTGTATTGCTGTGTGATATGTCGAATATTCTCTCTGCATCTGTTGGCCATCTGTATTTACTCTTTGGATAAATGTCTATAGTCAGGTCTTCGCTGCCAGTTTTTAATTGTGTTGCTTGTATTTTTGTTGAGGTTTGTGAGGTTTTTTGTTATATATTTAGGTTTTTAACTCCTTGTTAGTTGCATGATGTACAATTATCTTCTCCAAATTGCCGAACTGCCTTATTGTTGTGTTGGTAATTCCATTTTCTGTGAATATGTTTTAAAATTGTATATGGTCCCATTTGATCATTCTTGCTTTTGTTTTCCATTTACAGTGATGCTGTGTCTCCAGATACTTGAGGTTGAGGTTCTGGAATAGATAATTTTTGTTTTACTCTATGATATTTGTGTATTTTAATTGTTCAGGTTAAAGATAATTGAAGAGAGATCTTTGATTATTGATTCGAATATTTTTCATTCAACATAATCATAATGTTATATATAAAATGCGAAACATATATAACTTAGGGTAATTATGAATAGAGCATTATTATCTATTCCTTTAGATTTCAGTATAATATCATTCATGGGATCACTTAGATGCATAGAATTTGCCTGCTGGCCTGTGGACCATGATATAGGTCTAGAGAATTCTCCTGCACTTTTTAATAAAAATCTGCCACCAACGCAATCAATTTTTAACAAGAATGGTACTAACCTACAGGCGTTAAAGATCAAAAACCACGGACGTAAACATGCATGTGTGTGTGTGTGTGTGTGTGTGTACGTGTGACTGTGTGCACATGACTTTGAAAGCATTCTCAATGGTATGTGTAACCTTTGAAAGTTTATCATCACTTTAAAAAATAAACTGCACATATGTTGTGGGATAAGCAAGCTTTTAGTGTGTGTTCAAAGCTTAGCGTATCTCCCATAGACTGGGAGGTGCCATACGTTGAGGGGTGCTTGAACATTTTCAGATTTCTCTAAAATTGCTTCTTGATCATCACCCAAAGAATATATCGTTAACATGTCTTGAAGAATGGAGAGTGCATACTGCCTCGTGGCCAATTGATATGAATAGAAACACAGAGATAAGTAAAAACAGTTTGTGATTGTTAAGGATTCATTTTCAGTGACCATAGAACTGGTGGAATATCTAAGTGAGTTTACACTGTATGTGACAGGATATGTGAAAATAGATAAACTATGAGAAATCTGATGAGGATATAAGTTAAAAGAATGAAGAATGTGACCAAGCTGAGCTCAGGGGACCTTTGCGCAGGAAGAACACAGTGCAGAGTTCTTTACTGGAACTGGGCCATCCTCGCGGCCCATGTGCGTATCATAGAAAATAAAAGCAAAGATTGGGGATGAAATTCGCCACTGATGACAGTGCCATTAACCTTTGAATAACTCTCTGTCCAGTGAGGGAAACACGTCTCTAAATTGTTCTGTCATCATTACCATCAGAAACTCTTCACATAACCTATATAATGGATTGGAGCAATAGCACAGTGGGTAGGGCATTTGCCTTGCATGCAGCTGACCCAGGTTCGATTGCTCTGTCCCTCTCAGAGAGTCCGGCAAGCTCCCTGAAACATCCTGCCCGCATGGCAGAGCCTGCCAAGCTCCCCATGGGGTATTTGATATGCCAAAAACAGTGACAACAAGTCTCACAATGGAGTTGTTATTGGTGCCCGCTTGAGCAAATTGATGAACAATGGGAGGACAGTGCTACAGTGCTAACCTATAATGGAACAGATCAAGATGCCCATTTTTTATGTGAAAGTACAAAAAAGGATGGCGTTGATTAGTTGAGTTGGTCAGAACGGATAACTAAGTATTTTGGTAGAGCATGATAAAGGCCGGGCATGTGCATTTTCAGGGAAAGTTTAATTTGAGGCAGAGAATTGAGGAGTGGTGAACTCTTAAATTCATCTGTTAGATTTCATTGAATTAAACAGGGGATAGGTTTCATTTGAACCCTCGTCACTTGAAGATGTGCAAGTATAGATTTTTAAGTAGAATCTAATATAAATACCCATTCTAGACCAGTTTCAAAGGAAGTTGTCCAGTACACTTGAAGTTCATGATGAGTATACGCAGTGAGAATTTAATCCCATGGGCTCCTAAAACAGCACAATCCTAGAGAGAGGGCATCAGGAAGATGGCAGCAGTACTAAAATGCATCTGAGAGATGGAGTGAGAGCAGGGGACCTTACAAAAAGGGATAGTCCCCAAGGTAATTTATTTTGCCCATGTAGGGAAAATATGGTGCACTAGAATTTGGAATTCTAGCCTGTTACTGGTTATCATGTCAAAGAGAGTTTTAGAATAATGGTTCTGAAGAAAAAGACAGGCAATGGGAAGTTAGTCAACTACTCTGGAGGGACCTGGAAAGTGAGGCATTGCTTCGAATTTGTGCCTTTTCCTGGAGAATGTGTTATGAAATATCTTTTGAGTGTTAGTATGGAAATCTAAGAGAACTTAGTTATGTAAAGCCGAGTCCTGGGTGCAGAAGGAAATTTTTATGAAGGAAATGAAACTCATCGACGTAAATTGTCTCCAATATAGATGCCAAGATACCATAATTTCCCTCAAGTCTTGTGATGCATGAGTCAGGGAATCCTCAACACCATCACTAATAAGGAGATATAAAATTGGATTTGGTGTTCAACCATAGTGATTTAGCAAGTGAATTTTCTACCTTGACAAACACTATGTGCTGGAGTAATAGCACAGCGGTAGGGCGTTTGTCTTGCGTGCAGCCAAGCAAACAGATGAACAACAGGAGGACACTACTACAGTGCCAACCTATCATGGACCAGATCAAGATGCCCATTTTCAATGTGTAAGTACAAGAAAGGATGGTGTTGATTAGTTGAGTTGGTTGGTTGAGTTGATTCCTCCGCCCCTCTAGGAGAGCCTGGCAAGCTACCGAGAGTACTCAATATACCAAACACAGTAACAAGAAGTCTCACAATGGAAACATTACTGGGCCTGCTCAAGCAAATCAATGAACAACGGGAGGACAGTGTTGTTGTTTGTTGTTGTTGACAAAAACTATAGAAAAGTTTATTTTCTGTGCTTTATGCTTTAGAGTCTTTAGGTTTTAGGTTAAGTCTGTTTTTCCTTGGATCTTTACTCAAAGGACATCTCCATGATTGTTGTATACATTCATTATTCAATCACTTATTGCTTCTTTAATTGGCTAATGAATGGGTTGTGGAACAAGATCTCTTCAGCTTACCTTGTGCTGCGAAGAGAGTGTTTGGACACTCAGTGAGTGCGTCACACTCAGTTAAGTGTGTCTCAGTGAGTGCTAATCAGCTTCTTCTTCATTGTGACATTATTCCTTTCTATTTCACTTTGGAGTTTGGAGGTTTTGTTTATTTAAAAAAATATTATAGTTTAGGTAACTTAATAATGATAATGTTGAAGTTTGACTGTTTTTGGGTGTTGACACAGTCAGTGGTGCTCAGGGGTTTACTCCTGGCACTTAGGAGGGCTTAGGAATTAGTCCTGGATATAGTCGGCAGACTAGAAGGAATGCTGGGGACCCACAGAGCTAGTGGCGTGCAAGACACTCTGTGCTAATAGAAGTTTCTGCAGGTCACCACCACTTTCTCTCGCCACCCCCGCCCCCAATATTCTTAAGTCTGTTTGAGGTCTTATGTTCTTACGTCTCTGGTTTTCTTCAAGATTGCTACCTAAATACAGATTATTCTTAGAAGTCAAGCATGTATTATTTCACATGCAACAGTCCAACCAGTTATTATCACTGTTACATGCTCTTTACATGAGAGGAATATTTGTCACTTTAGGTGTATCAAATGTGATCATTCTTTGATAAATGTAGATTTTAAATTCATCTATGGGCATGAATCATTTCCATGGCACAGATGGCATTGTGGTTCAGCAGCGTTTGGAATAAATCATGTTCTTTCTGATCCTATTAGCTCTTCGGGAGAGCAAAGCTGCAGGAAAGACATTTAACTATCAATTCTCTGAGGAACGCCTAACTTAGGCAGCTCCGCAAAGAAGACATGAAAGGAGAAAATGTGTCCTGCAACTTGTCTAACAGAATTGCTGGGACTCTTGAGTCATGCAGGCCAGGCATTTGACAGGCTATGTGTTTCGGATGCCGTGTGTTCACCTGCCTCGTGAGGTTGTAGATGTCATGTTCATCTGTATTACGTCTTGACCTTGGTCTCCAGAGAGTGGGTCCATCTGTGAAAGGTTCCCTACATCATGTTGAATGAATATAATATCTGAAATAAAGAGCGTCTCCGTGCAGCAAGGGTCATTTGAGAAGTGTCAGTCGGGAAGTGAACTTTCAGTGGGGCTTTCAGGAAAGTGACTGGCCTGAATTGTAGAGGACATCCAGGCAAGAGAGTATCATTCCTTTACTTCCAAGGCAAGAAAGGGCTTACTGTACAGTGATTTATATGCCATGTAATATTTTGCTTTTTTTATTTTATGGGATCGGAGGTGGCCTTTGTCTACACTGGTCGTGCTTGGGGGTTACTCTTTTTTTAATTACTGAAACACCATGAGGTACAGTTGTGGACTTACAAGTTGTTGTGATTGGGTTTCAGTTATGCAATGATCGAGTACCCATCCCACCACCAGTGCCCATTCTCCACCCCCACCAATCCCAGTATCCCTTCCACCCCCAACCCCCATCCCCTATCCCACCCTGCCTCTGTGTCAGGGCACTCTCTTTTGTTCTACCTTTCCTTTTGGGTGCTGTGGTCTGCAGAAGAGACATTGGGTGGCAATCATGTTCGGTCCATAGATTACTTTCAGTAGGCATCTCCCATCCTGGGCAGATCTTCCCAGCACCCTTTATTTGGTGCTCCCTTTTCTATCTGAGCTGACTTTACCCCTGGAGTGTGCGGCTGGCCTCTAAGCCATGGAGTGAACAACCTGGTATTTATCACAGCTGTTCTCAGGTGTTAGTCTCTTATTTTGTTACTTTATGTTACCCAGATGAATGCAATCTTTCTATGTCTGTCCCTCTCTTTCTGACACATTTCACTTAGCATAATATTTTCCATGTAGTACCACTTGTATGTAAATTTCATGACTTCATTTTTTTAACTGCTACATAGTCCTCCATTGTGTAGATGTACCAAAGTTTCTTTAACCAGTCATCTGTTCTCGGGCACTCAGGTTTTTTCCATATTCTAGCTATTGTAAACAGTGCTGCAATGAACAAACAAGTGCAGATGCCACTTCGACTATACTTGTTTGCCTCTCCGGGATATATTCCCAGGAGTGATATTGCTGGGTCAAATGGGAGCTCAATTTCTAATTTTTTGAGAGTCGTCAATACAGTTTTCCAAAAGGGTTGAACCAGTCGGCATTCCCACCAGCAGTGAAGGAGGGTCCCTTTCTCGCCACATCTGCACCAACACAGGTTGCTTTTGTTCTTTTGGATGTGGGCCAGTCTCTGTGGTGTGAAATGATATCTCATTGTTGTTTTGATCTGCATCTTCCTGATGATTAGTGATGTAGAGCATTTTCTCATGTGCCTTTTAGCCATTCGGATTTCTTCTTTGAGAAAGTCTCTGTTCATTTCGTTGCCCCTCTTTTTGATGGGGTTGGATGTTTTCTTCTTGTGGAGTTCAACCAGTACTTTATATATCCTTGATATCAACCCCTTGTCAGATGTGTATTTGGAGAATATCCTTTCCCATTTTGTAGACTGTCTTTGTATTTCGGTCACTGTTTCTTTGGAGGTGCAAAAGCTTCTTAGTTTAAGATAGTGCTTGGGGGTTATTCTTGGTTCTCCACTCAGAAACCATGGCTGAGGTACTTAGGGGATCACATGGGGTTTATGCTGATCGAACCTGGGTTAAACCCGTGCAAGGCCAACCACACTTCCTACTGTACTATCTCATTGGCCCTGTCAGTTTTCTAATAGATCTGCAGTTGATTACTTATAAGAACTAATTTAGTTTTTCCCCTTATACATGGTTCCCCATCATGGTTGGTGGAAATTAATAATAGAGACAAGCAGTATATGTTCACATAAAATCAGGGTAGAGGTAATATTTTTTTGAAAATAGTGATATAATGTTTCTTATGTAATTCATTTTTGACACTCATTTAAGCTCTGATTATTTTCAGGATGCTATTTAATAAAAACAATCATAAAAAAGTTGTGGCTTTAGCTCCGTATTTGGTTATTTACACTGAGGGAAGCAGAGCAAAGTTCCAACATGGGATTTAAAGTGTCATGTCACACACATTTCGATTAAGGGTTGTCATTATGAGGAACTTTGTGTTTGCACAATATCTGACATTCCATTTTTAATTACTGAATGAAATTTTAGTGCGAAAAAATACATATACAATAATTTTAGTTATTGCAGTTAGAAACAGACCTGACATTTAACTCAAGACTAGAGAACTATTTGTTCCTTAAAATAATTGTGCTCTGAAATTTAGTTTGGTATGACAGAACCAGAATACAAAAATGTGTATTACAAGTAAGACTGTGTAAGTTTTGTAAGAGTCTTAATTGGGACAGGGAAGGAGTCCAGCAGGTTAGGTGTGTACCTGGCCTGTGACTGACCTGGATTCCATCCTTCTCATCATATACAGAACACTGGACCAGCCAGGGATAATCCCTACATGCTGGACAGGCAGCAAGTGAGGGAGGCATGTGAGATAACACACACACACACACACACACGCACACACACTCTTAAGATCTTTTTGTGTTACTTTACGAATGACTTTTTGATGTGATTTTTTTTCTTTCTGACTTCATTAACTTGGATTTAGAATCTCAGGTTGAATAAGATTTTTTTTTATCATTTTCTTTACTTTTTTGGGGGGGGGCACACCTGGCAGTGGTCATAGCTTACTCCTGGCTCTGTGCTCAAGGCTCAGTCCTGATCTTTTTCAGGGGACCATATACAGTGCCAGATATTGAATCTGGGAGATGTGTTCAAGGCAAGTAAGCATCCTACCTGCTGTACCATTGCTTTGAGATATATATATATATATATATATATATATATATATATATATATTATTGCCTACTTGCAAAGGGTTTTATTACTTAGGAAAATTTTTTAAAAGGATTAAAGTTCTTGAAAAAAGATAAAAGGTAGGCATTTTTTAAATTTTGCAATAATTGGTTGGAAATAACTTCATAGGATGAGACAACAACCAAAAAACCTTTTCATCGTTTCTTTTATTCCATTTATCTTGTCCAAGTTGCCTGGAGATCAACTTGCATCTTGTACTGTTCTACTGACAGTGATCCTTTTAGGGAACAGTTTGAACTGTGTCCTAAATGCATCAGAAAATCTGTTTTTATTATCTCAGTAAGTTCTTAAAATTAGCTCTCATGTTTTTAAAGGTGTGTGTAGTGGATCAAAATGTTGCTCTATAAATGAAATGGAAAAGAGAAATCAATTTCACTGGAAACCCCAGCGTTTTTCAGAATGGTTAGCTAAATTTTCATCACTGAGGTTTCTTTCCAAGTGTTCAATTTAACTTATTTTTCCCATTTACTTTGAAGAGTATAAAGATATCTATTTTTTGACAATTTTTGACAATTTTGTATCAAGATTGTAAATAGGAGTGTAGTTCTGTTTATAACTTGAGCATAGTGCAAATATAAATATCTCTTGCCGGAAATAGTGCTATTTTTTATTCTATTTAAATTTTTGACTCTGAAAATTCTCCTTAGTCTCATAAAATAACTAAGGAAGCAGACATCACCGATAAAAACAGATTTTATCTAATATCACTTACATGAATTAAACATAAAATGATATTTAAAGCAAAAAGCCTAAAACCATGCTGGACTCTTAAAATTACTTAAGTTTTTTTTTTAACTGCAGATGGGTTCTCTATGTGAAAACTCAAAAATTATTAAATAATCATTTAACCAATGATATGTAACATGTTCTGAACTTAGCCAGATGTGGTCCAAACACTCTCCAGAAAGCACATTATATTTTTATGTTGAAATGAATGAGAATAATGACAAGTATTAGAATAGCATGGTGCCATATCATTTTTACTGCATGACATCCTGTCCTGAGAAATTTATAATTAATAGGATTGTTATGGAAGAAAACTTGTTCATGCACATTAAAAGCGAATTGAGAAAATTGAAGAAGGAAGTTAGTTTTACATCATAGTATGGTGTGGATTTAGGCGATGGGTGCTTATGAAAAAGTGCACCTATTGCAGTATGGTGCTATCGAGGGTGAATTTTTCCTTTCTCTAGATAGAGAATATTATTTACACCAGTTCCTCAAAATAATGCTACCTATCACGTGCGCATATTCCTTTTCCCTTTAACTTCTAGTGCTTTTTTGAATTATAATGGACATGATTCTTGGGCTTAAGAGAGTACCAGCCAAAGGCAAGTGAGTTTTCCATGCAGATAACCCTGGGTCAGTCACTGTCATTTCCTGTGATCCCTGAGCACACAGTCTGGCATAGCTCCTAAGTGACAGCCCTTGCTGCTCAGATCATCTCCTAAAACAGAACCACTGCAATTCTGTAAATATTGATGCTCTAAAGACAGTTAATCTCTTAGTACTGTTCCCAAATTGCTTTGCATATATGACATGCCTTCAGGGTCAGGTGAATGAGACCCATTGTAATTACTGGTGTAATTACTGGTGTAATGTGAGAACACTATTCAGGTCTCCCAAAGAGGAATTGAAAGAGCTATGCTTGGAGTATCACGTTTCACTCAAATGAGAGAAAGAATCCGGAGTTCCAACATCTGTAGACTATCAAGAATCAGGGATGCTGTCTCCTTTACTAAGGTGTCAAAAATCAGAGGGGCTGGACACGTCACGAGATTTGGAGACGACCGTGGACTGAAGCTGTTACCTACTGGATTCCACAGGACGTCAAAAGACCGCGTGTCCGCCCACTTACAAGATGGTCCGACTTCGTCAAGATCATGAACGATTGGTTTGAGGCCCTTCATGTTCCGTCAAGATCATGAACGATTGGTTTGAGGCCCTTCATGTTTCTAGAGCGAACAGACGTCATTGGGCTACACTATAACGTGACAGGGACAAATGGAGACCTTACTGGCGCCCGCTCGAGCAAATCGACGATTAACGGGAAGTCAAGTGATCAAGTGATATGGCATGCATTAATAATTTTACAAGACTGATTGTATGGTAGTTATGAGTATAGTACCGGTAGTTGTGAGTATATTACTTTTTTACTGCTTTAAAATATAGTGTTATAAATGTGAGCCAATAGACTTTTTCACTTTTTTAAATTCCCTATATGAAGCCCTGGGCATTTCCCAATATCAAACATATTACACATATAAGCAGGAATTCTGCCACCAGCCAGCCACAAACCAACCCTGCCACTGGCTTATCTTGGATATGCTCACTGGCATATTACTGGTTCTCAGAGAGGTGTGCGGAGAAATTTAGGTTAAGATAGGTTTGGAATGCCTATGTCATTGAAGACTTTTATTATAAATCAAAAGAAGTCAATGGTTACTCTTAGCATAGAATAGATCCCAGTAGACTAATTTTCTAATTATCTTTTTATTTTCATGGTCTTTACATTTTTTTCACAGTTTTGTTTTCATAGGAAACAGTGCCAGGATTGGTTTTGTAATGTACTCATCCTACCATTATTTACTGAATACAAAACAGTACAGTGCATTTTGCTAGACACTATAAAGGAAGGGGAAGTGAATCTTTCTAGAATGTTTTAACGATTCCATGAAGTGAACTGAAACCTAGAGGATTGCTAGTACTGCAGAAGAACACAGTGCCATTAAGTTTCTGTTCTTCTCAGTGCTGGCAGTGATAGGCTGTATAATCTCTGCTGCTCAAGTTAGAGAATCACCCAGCATCTCTCTCCTACTGAGTGAGTGGCTTTGTGAGAAAGAAAGCTTTTGTCTGCAGGCTGAGTGTGTTTGTGAGTCCAAGAGTCTGGGTTAGTCCCCTGTGTTTCATGGTCCTCTGAGTCCTTGGATTGGTCCCCAAACCCATTGTTAGTCACTAGAAAAAGTGGTGATTGTCTATTTCTATGATTCAAAATATTCCTTAGAATAAAAAACACTGTCATGGAGAGGGCAGGAGGTTCCACTTCTATAGCCCGGCAGCCCTGGACACTCGGAGCTGCAGAGAGAGCAGGAGGGCAGCAGCTGAGGTGCCTGGCCAGGGCTCCATTAGTGTCCCCACGTCCTGGTCACCTAACACTGCTAGGAGTGACTGATGAGTCAGGAGCCAGGAGCAGTCCCTGAACAACACCAGGTATGACCCTGCAGCTGCCCCCAAACACAGTCTCTAGTGATTAACCGATATATCTGTTTTATGATGCACAATTAGACAATATTTAGATTTCTAGTCAGCATAAATCTGTGTGATCCAGTCAACCAAATTCATTATTTATTTTTAACTAGAGCACATGTCAGTTTGTATTCCATCAGGTAATCCTTGAGAACAATTCTAGTTACTTGTCCTAAATCAACAGAACTTGTGAAACTCAATAAATGTTGAATACATTATTGAATGCATTAACTTGAAAATGGAGTGCTCTTATAAAATGTATTGGCAACCAAAAGTAACAATCTTTCTAATATTGTTAGTATATGTCAAGTTTATTGTCTTTATACAAAATTAAAAAGAAATGAAATTGAATAGCAAAACAGTGACAAATAGTGTCAATATTAAGGAGAGTTAATACAAATTCTCTGACTTTCATTGTAATGATATGTTAAAAACAACCAACAATTTTGTTCAGTATTTTTCAAGAATATCTTTTCAAAATGTGCAGTATCTTTGGTTATCACAATGGTTAAGTGTTTACTTTTTTAACCGGGGTAATATGAAAACCAACTAATTCAATGTAGACTCTAGTTCTAAATGGGGTGTTATCATTCATGTTGGTCACTTGGAAGGGTTCATGTGTGAATATATGCGATTCTCAAGGGAGCTTCTTATAAGAAATTATACCCACTTTTATTGTATGTGAAATTTACATCTACATTTTCCATAAAATAAGTCTTTCCATGATGTTTAGTCACAATTGTTTTCCCAACAATTCTGTTGCCATATATACTGATATAAGACTAAATTTCCTTAAGCACAATTTTGAAGAATCTTTCATACTGAATGAAATGATACATAGGGCATATGAATTCCTCAATATTCTATACAGTTTTTAATTACTGTGATAACATTTAACTTGAGTTGTTCCTGTCTAAAAATCAAGATGTCCATAGGTCATCAGCTTTGTGTTCCTTGTAGTTGCATTGGGAAAAAAATGCATATTCATGTATTTAATATTTATCCTAAAATCTCTTGAGTTTTCCTTTATGGTGTAGTCAAATGCATTATTTCTTTTTCATTTGTCAGTGTATTAGTAGGTACATGATCTGTGAACTTCAAGGTCATACCTGGTGTTTTTTGGGTAGTTTGTAGCCCTGGCAGTGCTCCGGGAGGCAGAGGAAGTGTCACAGAAAAAAACCTTGTTCAGCTGCTTTTAAAGCAAGTCCTTAACCTCTGAGCTTTCTCGGGCTCATAGAACTATTAAAGGAGCATCTATGTGGTTGGATTTCTTGATTTATAAAGGGGAAATATGACAGGAAGTTGTGAAATTACTTCACCAAGACCACAAAAGTCACCACTATTCTGGACTTGATTATAATTTCTCTTTTTCCTCACTTAATTTCAATGACTTATTTATGCACGATCCTAATTTTAAATAATTAATAAAATTTTTGAAAATGTTTTCTCTGTGAAACCTTGAAAAATTACACTGGATTTAAGCAATGCCATTTTATTTAAGAAGGCTACATCCTATTTTCGGAGAAGGGGATGCACATCTGGTAATGCTCAGTGATTATTCCTGGCTGTCCACTCAGGAGTTACTTCTAGCAGGGGACTCAGGGGAATGCATGGGATGCCAGGGATCGAACCCGGGTTGGCTACTTGCAGGGAAGTGCCCTCTCCGCTGTATTCTCTCTCCAGCCCTGCATTCTACTTTTTCCATGATGGATCTGTTTATCAAGTGCAAAACGAAGTCACGATGATGCTCCAGTTTAACTTTTATTACATTTTTATGGGACTCCAGAAATATATCCCGAATTTCGTATTCAGATTTTGCTGTAACTTTCATGCATCTGAAAAGCCAGCAGCTTTGATTTGCCACGACTGGCTTTTACAACCACCACGTCACCCGCCATTTGCCTTGGCACTCCAACTGATGCGGCTGCTGCATATTAAGCCGACTATTTTTTGCTTCAGCGTCTACCTATGTGGTCAAACTGAAAAATGAGTAAAATGAAAATCCTTTCCTTAAGCTGCTATGTCAGCTGTAGCCAGTGTGCGGTAGATGCGTGCGGCCCAGGAAATGAGGACTATAGCTAGAACTTTTGCATTACGGTCTAAAGAAAAAAAAATGGCTTTGTGTTCCTGGTCCCAATGGATAAGCTGCCTCTGCATATCAGAGTGATGCTATCCTAAGCAAGATAATTCTTCTCATTCTCATTTCTCTCGCTCAAGGTCACATCTGAGAGGAACAGGGAATTAGCATAATGCTTTAAAATACAGATCCCTGTGAATTCAGCTAAAATTTAAAACCTCAAGTTGATGTTTCTTTTTTTTTTAAATCTAGTTTCCAGATTATGGCTTGTGAATATTACCTGAATATTGACTTAATAAACGATTTAGTAGCTGATGGAGAGCAAATGAGTTTAAGTTTAGCATTCGAAACATTCCAATGCAAGGATGTAGTGTGCGTAGAGGAGCCATTTGCGGGGAGGCTCCCCCCAAGCAGAGTCAGAGGCCAAGTGTCCCCACAGAGAGTCTTGGACAACTGGGCTTTCGCATCAGCACAAGATCTCGTGGATCCCTGCCCCGCCAGCTTTGCTGCAGGGCTGGGAGCTGAGTGGAGCTCCTGGCCGTAACCATTCCAAGACTTTAAAATGCTTTTGACACTTAAGATGGAATCTGTTGCATTTTTTTCTTATATGACCATTTTTTGTTAGATCCACTAAAATCTATGCATGATTAAAATGCTCATCTCTTATTAAATGTAAACACTGATTTAAGTTCATAACAATGGAAACATTCCTCGTATTGAAACTTCCTTGAGATTGTTAATGCAGTTCATTTATTCATTCTTGTCTTTGTCTTTTTTTGTATGTGAGATTCCTAGGAATACAGTCAATGTCTTTGCTAGAATACCTTTTATTTTAAGTTTCATATATGCTAAAGACTAACTTCTATATCATTAACTCCTTTACCAGGTAACTGTGGTCTTCTCTTTGACTGATGGCTATTAAAAATGATTTTACCAAGTTGAATCCATTGGATGCTTATTCATTAAGAAGATATATTTCTCTTTGCTTCACTCACTTATGTAAATGATAATTTACTGTAGGTCATATTTTTACGGAGCAACCAAGAGAATGACATGCAAATGAGAGGAAGGATATTGTCTATTCTATGAATTTGACCTTTCAGATGACCTTTATTATCAGACTTTTCCACAATCATGATGTATGCTTCAGTAGAATCTCATATCGCTCTGAGAAAGACAACACCCATAAATAGTTGTGCAGGCAGGAATAACATTGTCAAATTTGAAAATAATGAGATTTATTTTACCATATAACCTTGAGTTGGGTATCTCAAAATCAGTGTCTTTTTTACTTATGATGTTGTTGTTGTGTGTGTGTTTGTGTATTTAATGGTCCCATGTAAGAGATGCTTTTAAAAAAAGAACAAAAGAATACTGATATGACCCCTTGCATATTTCCTAAACACAAGTGGAATTTGAATCGCCCATAGATACTAACTTGAGACGAAAATGAATGGCTTTGATTGATAGACTTTATCAGTATGAATCTTTTACCTCTAGAGAATTGTAATCAACAGTGAATATAAATACAGGACATATAGGGAAGGCAGAGCCAGGACAATGGGTTAAAAAATGAATTTTAGAACTTGGGCATAATGTAAAAATATGCAGCAGTGATGCTTAGATCTAAACATCACAATATTGACCAGTTAAAGCAATGATGAGGTCAGGATTGCTCCCCTTCCAGCTATGAGATCGAATGGACCACAGGAGGAGAACTGTCTTCTGCCAAAAGCCACTGGGTTCTGAGATTTGTCTCTGAGTCTCTGGGATCATGGCCGTTAAGCAGTTCGATCAGGAGCCAGAGAGGCCATGCCTCCAATTATATAGCTGAGCCGGAGGTGGTTTGTGGGTGTGTATCCCACATACCTAACTTTTGGCCATTGACTTTCTTGGTAAACTTTGCCCCAAGTTTTTGGAGTCTGGCCAAAGGCACAGCAGCAATCTTAGGGTATCTGAAAGCCTGACGGTGCCATCAGGCCGCTGATGCACTCGCCTCACAGGTACAAATTGACCTGTTGGCGGCATCATACCCCCTAGGAGTAGAACTGTCTTGGAAGTCTAAGTGTTGTCTTCTTCAAGAGTCTCTACTCCAGAAATAAGAACGTGTTTATTTTCACCTAGTTCCTTTGCTCTCTAAACAATTGAACTGTATCCTACCCCATCAAACTTTGGCTGTATTATAATGAGTCACATGAGCCTGAGATTCTCAAGTATAAACTGGAAAAAATACTACTGTATTTAGACTAATACTTAAATATATATGTATATGTAATCACTATATAAAATGAATTTAAATATATAAGCCAGTGATATATTCATATCAGGCACCTAATAGAATATAAATCAATTGCAATTATAAAATAAAATATAAATTAGAAATAATCAGACTTACTGGAATTACTTTTTAGTAATAGTGTTATGAGAGTCTTAAAAACTGTGACATTTTCAGTTAAATAACTTTAAAAGTAACATCGCTAAACTAACTGAACAAATTGTTAATATTTTGTTTCATAAAAACTGGAAATACGTCTTTTTTACTATGTGGAATAATAGACTTTGCATGAGAATTTATTTTGTTTTTTAGCATAGTCTGTTTTTTTTTATTATGTACCATTATACCTGAGGCAATTCCCAGATTTGGTCTTCTTTTTGTTCCCACACACAATTTGATCCTACAATTAGGGGGATTTATTGATGGTGTAACACTGAATGAAAACCTCAGTGAAAATATATGATGGTATATTTCAGGATTCTCATAGCAGAAAAGCAAAACAAACAAGATATACTTAAAGAAAAAATTAGAAAATGTAGTCTTCATTCGTCTGATCTTATATTTGAATGAGAGAGGTACTTATATAATAATTTTTAATTAATAGAGATAAAGCAGGGGAAGAGGTGATGAAGTTTCAAGTCCCCAGGCATTGTTGCTGCATGGTATGTATTGTGTCTTGGGAGAAATAATGAGATGCTGAAATCTTCTCCAGTTCTGGTGTGTTATGAATCCCAGCGGTGACTTACAGTATCACATAATGACTTTTACTGTTAGAATCTTTTTTGGCTTGTTACAATCCTTGACTCTTAAAAATATTTCTCTATCTCGATACTTGGAAGGCTGTAATTAGATATAACCTCACCATCTTTATGAGGAGATGAAAGGGAATTCTTACAAGTAAGCTCATAAGGTGTGAGACTTGCTTGTCTCTTTGTCCAGAGTTTAATCCTTTGATGTACTTCCAGGTTTAGTCAGGAAAGACGTGTGTGGATACAGGGGTCCTCTCTCTCATCATTAAAGCTGGGTCCTCACTGACCTGCTTTCACCGGCAAATTTCTGTTTAGCTGATCCTCATATTAGTCAAAGAACCAAGTGTCTTTTAATATCTATCATAGCTCTTTTTTTGTATTAAATACTGTATTTAACATAATATCCATTGAATAGCATGATACCAGTTAAATGATGTAAGCTAGAAGTCCAACCACAAGAAAATTCCACTTGTATGTGTTTAAATATTAATCCCCTTGCATTGTATCAATGGCTGGAGCGATAGCACAGTGGGTACGGCATTTGCCTTGCACGCAGCTGACCCAGGTTTGATTTCTCTGTCCCTCTTGGAGAGCCAGGCAAGCTACCGAGAGTATCCCACCCACACGGCAAAGCCTGGCAAGCTCCCTGTGACATATTTAATATGCCAAAAACAGTAACAACAAGTCTCATAATTTGTTGTGAGACGTTGCTGGTGCTCGCTTGAGCAACTCTATGAACAATGGGACGACAGTGCTATGGTATATTGTATCAAAGGAAGGATGCCTTGGGAACCCATGATCCTTGAGTATCAAGAGGAGGACCGAGGCAGGAAGAAATTGTCCAGGTGGTAGCACAGTGGGTAGGGCTTTTGCCTTGTGAGTGGCTGACCCATGTTCGATCTTAGACATATGGTCCCCCGAGCACCACCAGGAGTGATCCCTGAACACAGAGCCAGCGGTAAGCCCAGAGCACAGCAGGGTAGCATTGTAGCACTGTTCTCCTGTTGTTCATCAATTTGCTGTCTCATGCCAACAGTCTCATGCCAACAGCAGTCAACAGCGCCGATATCAGGCCAAAGTAACATGTTCCAAGGTTCTGCAAGCTGTGGGAATGTGAGGACATGAAGAGACATGGGTGGAGGCAGCTGGCCCTGGGGGTAGAATTGGTGCCCAACCACTGCAGCCAGGGATAATGGTAATGCACCATGCTTTCATAGAAGAAAAGTAAACAGGCTAAAATTAAATACCATATTTTCCATCTTTTATATCTAGACATGATCACCTTGTTACCGTAACCGTAGAGTATTCCAGTATCTTGCTTTCCTGCTGGGCTTCGTTTCTCATCTTTTGTTTTTTTGGCTGGGAAACAAACATTAGTCCCCATGCTCCAAGCATAAACATGTGTGTGCTTTGGGGTGGTCCACAATTGTGGGAGTAACCTTCTGACTGTCAAGGGCCATTTAGTATTCATAACCTTATTCTGTGGCCACCTTAAATAGGTGGGCAGTCTGGGACAACCTAAGAGAACCTAAGAAGGTTATTATTTGTTTACAGTGCTATTAATAACGGTTCCTCATGCACAGAGTTGCCTCCCATCGCCATCGTAGTCCTCTCCCTCCCCCAAGGACCATGCCACCCTCTCTCATCCCTCCCCACTCAGTCCTGTGTTTCATGTTATGATTGTGCTGCCTTTAGTCCTTGTGACCCTTTGCTGTGCGTCTTTAAATCCCACCAGTGAGAGATCATCCTGGATCCATCTCTTTGCTCTGCAGTTCCATCCACTCTTGCTATTGCAAAGGGCTTGTCTTTATTCTTCCTTAGAGTGACCGAGTATTCTGTTGTGTCTCTTCCCCCACAGCTCCTGGATAGAGTTGTTTGTAATTGTGCATTTGGGTTGTTCTTGAATCTTTGCAGTGATGAATAAGTGGCAGGCATCACCCCAAACTCATCCACCTCTTTTCTTCAAGAAGCATCTCTGCGTGACCTGCTGAGTGGGTGTCTTGTTCCAGGGCCTGGACCCCGTTTTTTCGGGTCTCTATGACCCAGCAGGATCCCCGAGGGTGCGTTGGATGTAGGTACCAAACCACACTGGCCTTGCTCTACCTCATCTCCGAGGATCCTTCACCTCTGCCTGTCCTGGCTGGGCTTTCCTTTCCGTGTCCTTCCTCTTTCTCCCACAGCCTTTGTCTTCAGTATCAGATGTAGATCTTCTCTGAAAGCTCTTGTGGGATTCCCCTTCTGTGTTTTCTATGTATGTTGTGACCTGCTATTTCCCAGATGCCTCCTAAAATCTCTCTGTCTCAGACTCAGCCTCCGCTCCTCAGATCCAATTAGCGAATCTCACACCAGATCCCTCTTAATAAACCTCCAATTTAGTTCTTCTTTTTCCTGTTCCCCGCGAAGACGCCCATGCGAGAGATCAGAGAGTGACTTCCTCACTTGTCCCCCGCCCGTGATCTCTCAGAGGAATTATTCATCAACCTCTGTGGAATTCGCCTCTTAGGTCAAATTATTTCTCTCATTTCCACAGTTCCCAGCTCAGTAGGCCCTTTTCCGAGGAAGAGCTTCCCTCTTCCAGGTAAATCACACGTCTGTGTTCCCACATATAACTTTTCTCTGCTTTATTCCCTGTCGTGATTATGCCATTATTCATTATCATGATGTCTGTACTCTGGTCTGTGTCCCTCACCAAAATTTTATGTAGCAAGAGTGAGAAATTATGCTAATTTGTCTCACTCAGGTGTCTTTTGCATCTAAGATATAACCTGATCTTTTTTTTTTTTTTTTTTTTTTCATTTTTTTTTCCCCTTTATTTTATTTTATTTTTTTTAAAGTTGTAGATTTACAATTTTTTGTGCTTTGGTTTCAATTATACAATGATCAGATACCCATCCCTCCACCAGTGCCCATTTTCCACCACCATGGATAATATCCCTCCCACCCCCATCCTCCCATCCCCCCGTCTCTGTGGCAGGGCAATCCCCTGTGTTCTCTCTCTCCTTTTGAGTGTTGTGGTCTGCAAAAGAGGCATTGAGTGGCAAACATGTTCAGTCCATAGTCTACTTTCGACATGCATCTCCCCTCCTGGGAGGATCCTCCAACCTGATCTTAATATTTATATTCTGGTACTTAAGGGTTTGTAGAACGTGACATATATGCTACACGTTTTAATTAGTGTGGAAATAGTACAGAAGTAACATAGTACAGCAGAGACAGTGTTTTCCTTGCACCCCAGATGGTCTCTGAAGATTGCCAGGAGTCATCCCTGGGCACAGATCCAGGACTGAGACCTGAGCACTGCCAAGTGTGGCCCAAACCTCCTTCCGAAATCCATCAGTTAAAAAGTTACTATATTTTTAAGAGAAGGGAACTGAGACTCAGCAGTGCTAAGTACTTCCTGGTGTCCTGTGTGCTCTGTCAGAAGCCAGGAATTTTGGCCACGCCATGAAACCCTGTTCTTTTTATGTTGAATCTTCTGCTTTCCAAGCTGACTGGCATATTTTTTGTGTTTTGCTGGTGCACACACTCAACCAATAATCTGGCATTTCCTAATCTCAAAAATGTGGGTGTACTGTCTGTGTGATTCCCTTGTGTCAGAAAATGTAATGGAATTGAATAAGAAAGGAACTGGGATCAATTCAACTCTAAGGAACCAATGACACATTCTTAGCTTGGGACCTTTGAAAGAGGGAAAATGGAAACCTAGAATTAAAAATGTTAGAATTTCTGAATCTTATTTCAGAATATCAGTGATTTACAGTCTAGGCTAAAGATTAGTCTAAACTGTATGGACGCATCAACACACATATACATACATACATACATACATACATACACACATACACACATACACAAATACACACATACGTACTTTTGTACTTTACAAAGGGATATCACTTATTTTCTTTAACCTAGTGGCCATGCCTTACTAACCACTGGTTTTGGTATTTTTCTGTAACACATTTGGACAACAAGAAGGCATTCTCATGGAAATAAATAACCTTATTTACTTTGCAGGACGTGCATTGTTCTTTTGGCTTTTTTTCCCCCTCCCAGGTAAAACTCATCAACGATCTACATAATATGAAAATAACTCTTAAAAATTAAAAGATATTGTGAATGATGATTTCCTAAACAGGTCACCATTATTTCAATGAAAAAGTTAACCATTTTGTATTTCAAATGAATGGCCAGAGCAAGATACTGGCATGGACATAACTGCCCTGTACAGATGTGACATGCTCTTCCTGAGCATTGGGGCACTTCATTTCATACTTGGTGATTATAATCAAGACGTAAACTCTTTGAATCTTGAAATCGAAGCAGTTTTAAAGATGAGCGCATAAATTACTTTCTGCGCCTCTAAATTTGTTACGAAAGATGACACAAGCATGTGTGAAGAGCAGACTAATCCTCATCTCCAGACGGAGGAACTTTCTAACACACATGTACTTACCGTATCTTGAAAGCCATCAGCTGTGATTCTCCTCGGGGTCTGGACCACAGCTGTTCATTAGACACCTACGCTAGAATCTCAACAAATGTTTTCAGTCGATAGTTGAATGGCTTCAGTGTGACGCATTTTTGTTTTCAAAACTTGAATACAAACTGACTTGACTGTGGGCATCAGCATAACTCATTTGTTTATAATTGTTTATTCTAAAAATATACAGACCAATTTGGCAGGGATTTTTTGCCGAGGGCTGTTAAGAGCTTGCTCTGGGAACCGTGTTTGCTCAGGCTCTGTAATTGAGGGCACTTAGGTACTTCAGACTTTAGAGTTCTTTATAGCTCCAAGCAGAACCTAATATAAAGAATTTTTATGTATCATAACAATGCCAAAATGAAAAGGAGGAGCAATTAAACTGCAGAATGACAAAATCAAGGGAAAAATGAAAGTATATAGTCTCAGTTGGTTTTGTGCCCTTGGATTTTATAACTATAGATTTTTCTGTTCCTTCACATTAAAGCTTAATATGTTAACTAAGGTCATCATGATAAAATAAATGATATTTAAATTGGAAAAAATACATCATATTACTTTGAAAAGTATTAAAACACTATTTTTTGTCAGGCACTTATATTACAGAGAATAATCTAAATTGTCAAAATATCATTTAAAGATCATATTTCCTAAAAATATTTAAAAATAACTTTACGATCATTGGTTGTTGTTACTTTTACAGCTGATTATTTAAGTTTTCACAAGAAATATATATATTTCTTTATATCTTATGCTCCATATGCTATGTTTTACTTCTTCTGAATTGGTATATCTGAATCATATAATTTTTATTTTAAGAATGATGACATACAGAAAGGTTAATCTTTTGTCAAAAAGGTAAGTTACCCTTGATGTCAAAAGTTACTATTTTCAGAAAAAATTATACATATTGACTGAAATACTCTATATCCAATATATGTATAAAAGTGAATATATTTACAGTTGTATATGTTTTACATTATCTGTATAACTAAGTTAATGCTAGTTTTGTAGAAGTTAAACAGTTTTGAAAAAACTAACATTATCTTTAAAATGCAACCAATGATACTTCTCCTGACTCGCTGACAAACTATATCTACCATGACTAGGGAGAATTAAATTAGTTTTATTCATTCACTTACTTATTCATTCATTCAGGGAATGAATTTATTGAAAACATTAATATAGACGGTGGAGATAAATTAACGAACTTGCAGTGTGTGGAGAAATTATAAATTGAAAGACACAAGTACAAACATAAGAAACATCATTCATGATATCAGACAATTATTTAATGAGTTGCATTGATTGGGTTGGAGGCTGAAAACTGCAGTAATCGAGGCATGAACTGCAGCTGAGTGTGCTGAGTGAACAGATTGGAACTGAGGCTATCTCGGCGCATGTGCAAAGCATTTGCAGTAATCAACAATGGGTTTGGGGCAGGGGTCAGAGTGCAGTGGGTTTAGTGCTTGCTTTGCAGATGGTCTACCTCAATGGGAGTGTTGGCACAACATATAGTCTCTGAGTCCTGTACTAGGAGTGATCAATAAGCACAGAGTCAGGAGTAAGCCTGAGCACAGTTGGGTATGGTTGAGCCCCGTACCACAAAGAAAATATAGTAAGGAGTTTGAATTGTTCTCAAGTAGAAAAATATATAGGGAAAATTTTGAAAAAAAAGTGCATTATAATTTTAGATTTGAGATAATGAGGAAATGATAGTACAGACATTAAAAAATGCGTAGTTGTACTGGAGGAATAGTACAGTGGGTAAGGGTTTGCCCTGCATGTGGCCGACCCAGGTTTGTTCTTCTGCATCCCATAGGGTCCTCTGAGCACTGCCAGGAGTAACCCCTGAGCATCACTGGATGTGACCCAAAAAACAAAGGCAAAGTAATTTTGGATCAATCAGGATAATTTCAGGTTTGTTTAACTTGACTTTGAGGGAATGGACACATAAAAGAAAATTCATAACTGAAATTTAAATCAATGCATAATGATTTTACAGTTAGTAGCACTAAGATTGGAGGAAGAGTAAGTTATCTGATGAAACACTGGAGAGAACAAAGACTCATCCTTAAGAAAGTCTGTATAAGATGCAGGATAGGCAAAACTAGAAACATAACAGTAGTAGTGTTCCAACTACCTACGTAGCAAAGAAAAAACACACTCCAAGGGAAGACGTAACCAAGAAAATAAAGAGAATTTTAAAGTAAAGGGATCGTGATATTAATGGACTATTCATAGTGAACTTGTATCTAGAGAAATTGCAGTGGGTCAAGAACGAGTGTATTAAAAAAGGGAAGTTACATAAAGTTTTTACAATAAAATTATGCCAAATCACTCTAGTGAAGAGATTCTCATATTAATTAGCAACTGTTATAGCCATAAAGGAAAAGATTGAAACCAAGTGATACCCTAGAGGTCATTGTGATGAGAAATCCTCTTAAGATTCGATGAAGCAAATTGGAGTTCTAAAATGAGGACATGGGCATCTGAAGGGAAGGGTTATTGAGTCGTGCAGTTGGTAACTAGCAGACAGTAACTGGGGTGGAACTAGAGGACATCAGGTTAATAAGTCAGAGAGGGACAAATTACGGACAAAGCCATTCATGCGTTTTATAATGGATGAACAAAATAACAGAAGGAAGATCATGGGATAAACATGGACCCTTGGCCTTGAATTTCTAAGCTGAGATTGCCCAGCGGTGGGAAGGGTGAGTAGGAGGGAAAGAAGAGAACTACCAGTAATAAAGCAGGTAGTAGAGGCTCTTGAGCACTTTGGGGATTAATCTGAGGTCTACAGCATGGAAGGAAGGTATGTCACTTAACCCCTGGACTATCTATCCGGTTTCCAGGAAGGACCATGAAAGGCATTTCTGAATCTATTAGGCAGTCAGAAGATTTCACACTAAAACTATTTCCGTAGTTACCGTAGACTATAGAGGGACAGTAAAAGATAAAGTGGTTAAACTAAGCCTTGATGTGTATCGGCTGTCAAGTATTTGAAGTAAAATAGCAAAAGAGAGTATAACAAGAGATGTAGAAAGAGGATGTATCTATTTTTACCAATTTCTTGACTTTATTCAAACGCGATGGTTTATAAAGTTTCTTTAATACAGTTGCTGTGAGCTTTTGATATCCGATTCCAGTCCGACCAAATGTGTGACCTTCCTTCCAGGGTTGCCCCCATTTTTGCAGCCACCCCCCTCCAAACCTGTCCTTTTTTTTGGCTTTTTGGGTCACACCTGGCGATGCACAGGGGTTATTCCTGACTCTACACTCAGGAATTACCCTTGGTGGTGCCAGGGGACCATATGGGATGCTGGGAATCAAACCCAGGTTGGCCGTGTGCAAGGCAAATGCCCTACCTGCTGTGCTATTGCTCCAGCCCCAAGCTTGTCCTTTTAATGCACATGATAATTTATTTCATGGAGCGATAGCACAGCGGGTAGGGCGTTCGCCTTACAAGCGGCCAACATGGCCGACCCGAGTTCGATTCCTCCGCCCCTCTTGGAGAGCCCGGCAAGCTACTGAGAGTATTTGATATGCCAGACACAGTAACAACAAAGTCTCCAATGGAGACATTACTGGGCCAGCTCGAGCAAATCGATGATCAACGGGAGGGCCTTTACTTTACTTTACTTCATACCACTGGAGACAATCAAATGGCTAAAGGGATTATCAAGACTAATTCAGAAGAAGATTTGTGAAAATTGTTGTATTTCATCAAAGGATGGTTGTCTTTGAGAATTTACTAAGCTGGTCATCACTCATTGAGTTGTCTGTGTTATTGTTTCTATTTACGAGCAGAAGATGTGTGGAAATTGTAGTATCTTGTCACAGGATTGTTATCTTTCTCTGAGAACTAGTAGCTGGTCATCACTGGTTGAGCTTCCTGTGCCATTGTTCCTATTTATGAGCCTATAGGATGCTACATTGCTTCCTCAGTTAGTTTAGTGTGCTCCTACTGGAATTTCAATAATATGGCACTTGGAGGCATTGCGTGGTCCATAAACTTAAACATCTGTGCAGCTGGGATGAGTCTGCAGCACTTCTTAGTGACGCAGGAAGTTAGGCCTTAGGCCTCTGTCATGGCATTGGCGTGGCGCGGGGGTAAGGTGGCCAGGGCTTGGCATAATTTGGGATAATTTTGTAGGATAGTTTTGATTTTGCAAAACTGTAAAGTTAAAGGAGAAGAGCAATCTAAGATGAGAGGTATAATTTTAGCATCCACATTAGTGAGATTTGAGTGATACTTGGGATAGAGTGAAATTTAACTTTACTTTTCCTGAGGATTAGTTGAGAAGTCATTTTAGTAACGTTGAGCGAGATAACAGATGGCAGATGCCGTGGAAGGAAAGACCAAGAGAATGGAAGCATCTGGCTCAGATCGTATCTGCTAGTACTTTGACAATGAGCGAAAATAAAGGAGAAAATGGCTGTTTGGCAGGAATTTATTTAATATTATCCTGTGAAGTAATGGGAGGTGTATGTCTTCACCTGGGGTTTGTAGACAAATGGGCAGCTTTGCAAATATATCTTCTCCAAGATAACTTTCAGTGATGGACTGACCTTGTATGTCATAGGAATGATGCCTCATATTCAACCACAGATGCTCTTCATTTCTGTAAAGTTTCGTTGTTATTTGTGTTCTTGGTTAGTTAAAATGGCTTTACTCCTTCCTTTTCACCTGTCCTCAGTGGTTAGAGGTTGCTGCTGGAAGATTGTGATAAAAGGGTCCCCAGGGAAGACAGAATCTCTAGGCTGTCGTGAGCTGTTACTCTGTTCTACCTCACTTCATTAAAGTCATTCACTCTAACTAAAATGGGGGGCCCTACACGGAACCCCAGGGACCCTGGCTGCGATCTGTGGAAACGACAGGTCCAGTAAGGAATGTTCGGTGGGGCTGGCTGTAGGGTGAGGGACAGTACCACCAACTTGAGCAATAGTCTGAAAAATCATCAGATTCTAATAATCAGAAGTCAGAGGGGAAAATTTCTGCTATGGGCTTTCCAAAGTCAAATGCTGTTTTTATATCTTCTACATATTAAAAATCGATTTCTTGTTCTTACTGTAACAAATATTTGACCCCCAAATTAATTTTTTTTTGCCTTTTGGGTCACACCTGGCGATGCACAGGGCTTCCTCCTGGCTCTGCACTCAGGAGTTACTCCTGGCAGTGCTCAGGAGACCATATGGGATGCTGGGAATCGAACCCGGGTTGACCACGTGCAAGGCAAATAAATGCCCTACTCGCTGTGCTATCTCTCCAGCCCCAAATTAAATATTTTAGATGATACAACAAAATGCTTGCAAATAAGTTTGCTCTTCATATTGTAATAAGATGATAAGTGCATTTAATCCTCAATTTTATCCTTTGATTTTAGATAAACAGTTATTTTCTCTGTGTTTATTTTTTTCTTTGTTTTTGGGGCCACGGTGACCATCCTCAGAACTCACCCGTGTCTCTATGCTGAGGGATCACTCCTCACAGGGTTTGGGGACACCATAGCTGATTATCAAACTCAGTTCGACTGTGTACCAGGCAAGCATCGTACCTGCTATATATTGCAATTTTTCCGTATTTTTTTTTATGATACTAACCTACTACTGTTAAATTCCCCTGAAGTTTAATGGAGTATAAAACAAACATTCATCACCTCACAGTTTCTGTGAATCCAGTTATCTGCTACTGCTTGGCTGTGTGACTCCAGCCAAGGATTGGCTTTCAGTTTCAATCATGCCGCTAAGTGGGCTGATGTCTTCGTAAGACTCAAGTTAGTGAGTATTCAAATTGAAGCCTACTCAACCAACTATTGTCGACTTCACATGTTGGAAGGTTAGTTTTGTTTCTTGAGTTTTGCAGCACATCAAATGGGATTTCACCACAGGGTAGTACACGTGGCTTATCACAGATTAGCAAACACCCAAATCGATACAGTTGGATCATTATGCCTGCGTGCACACTCGCTCCACTCTGAGAAACCGTGATATATTATTATCATTGAACATGTGCGAATATATTTTGCATAAAGCCACAGGACCAGAATAATCTTTTAATTGTATCCTCCAGTCAGTCTATGCCTTGTCAACACATATCTGAGAATGGAGCTAAAAATCTCAGGCTGAAAGATTTCTTCTTTCTATTTTTGGTCTCAACAGAATCTCATGCATTTGTCCAGCCCACTCCAAATTGCTAGGCATTGCACAAAATTATTCCTGTGAAATGAAGTGGAACAGTATGGATATATTTTTTTTAAAAAAAATAAATTCATGATTTTTAAAATAATATTAGACACACTTGATATCCTACATACTTGAATAGGGAGCTAGGAAAAGGCAGGAACAATTAAAGAGATACGGACGAGTCCTTGAAAATTCTGGGAACACTGACTGGGTTCTAGTGCATGATGAACACACTGTATTTAAAAGATGACATACTCCTATTCCAACATTTTCAGTACTATTTTCTTCCTAATTCATTTATTTATTATTTATTTATTTATTTTGGTTTTTTGGGTCACACACAGGGGTTACTCCTGGCTCTGCACTCAGGAATTACTCTTGGCGGTCCTCAGGGAACCATATGGGAGGCTGGGAATCGAACTCTGGTCGGCGGCGTGTAAGGCAAACACCCAACCCGCTGTGCTATTGCTCCAGCCCCTCTAATTTATTTTTAAGAGCAAATTCCTCCATTGAAATTTCATGAAAATTATGATTAGTATTTGGACTGATTTTCGGACCGTAAATGCAGAAGTATTGCAATTTGTGTAGTAAATACAAGACAGATATATTCCTCTTGGATATACATCTCACTGGTACTGGAGAGAGAGCACTGGGAGGGGGGCCAACCCTATCTGGATCCCATCCCTACTGTCCCCAGATGCGGCACAGGAGTTCTCTCCTGAGGTCTCCTGGGGAGTCCTGAGCCTCCTCAGCCAGGGGGGCCCAAACCACCCCCAGCAGACAAAATGAAAACAACTAATCCATAACCTAATTTGTGCTCCAATGCCACCTTCAACGAATCTTTCCTAGACAGTACTTGTAGTAGGAGTCTTCCATTTGTCCCGATATCTCCATTTAAGGTGTTTTTTTTCTTTTTGTGTCATACCCAGCGATGCTCAGGGTTTACTCCTGGCTCTGCACTCAGGAATCACTCCTGGCAGTGCTCGGGGGACCATATGGGATGCTGGGAATCAAACCCGGTTAGCGTGTGTGCAAGGCAAACATCCTACCCACTGTGCTATTGCTCCAGTCCCAATTTTTTTCTGTTTTTCTCAAAGAAACCACCATAGGTACAGCTTTTACTTTCTGCATACTTTAGACAATATGTTTCTCTAGGCGATTGTGCTAAGGAATTTCCAAATTCAAATGCTGTTTCGATATCGTCTGCAAATTCAAATGGATTTCTTCTTCTTGCTCAAGTTTAAGAAGGCTTAATTTAACAATTAAGTATTTCAGATGATACAACAATATATGTGCAGAGAAATGTGTTTTTGCATTTAGTCTTTACGTTAACCCTTTTATTTTAAATAAATGGTTAATTTCTCTTTCTGTGAATCTTTTTTAAATTTTTTTTTGTGATGGGGGGGTCACACCCGGCCATGCACAATGATATCGAGGACCAAAGCAACAAGCCGACTTGTTGCACATTTACTAAACCTTTGTGTAAGACAGACGGGGTGATGAATATTCTGAAAGTGCCCAGAGCAAGTGATCTCGAATATATTTGTGTCATTGGTCAACAAATGACCCACTGCCTGCTTTTATGTGTTAGGGAACAGAGCATATCATTTAAGAAGTTTCCTATGGCAGGAAACCTATTCTGGATTCATTTCAGGATTAGTCATTTTCCAAATTCAGCATAATTTCTATGCACCTTTCCCTAGGACTTTGCCTGCTCCATTATTTATTCCAGTGCATATAGCCTTTTACATAAGTGAGTCCTATTTTGCTTTGGTGAACCTTATTGTATATAAATTCTTTAGTAGATATGGCTATGTGTTTTCATGTCCTAAGGTTAAGAGTTTATGCTTTTAAAGCAAATATGATGAGTCATATTTATATGTTATCTTGTTGGTACCAGTGGGGCTGGTGACGGGCTCTAATCAGTCAGTGCCTCTATCACTGTATCACTGTTGTCCCATTGTTCATCGATTTGTTTGAGCAGGCACCGGTAAAACTCCATTTGTCCCAGCCCTGAGATTTTAGCAGCCTCTCCTTACTCGTCCTTCCCAACACTTCTGTATTTGAGGCTCTTTCAGGGTCAGGGCAATGAGACCCGTTATTGTTACTGTTTTTGCCATATCGAACACACCATGGGGAATTGGCAGGCTCTGCAATTAATCAGTGACTACCTAGGAAAAATAAAGTTCTAGTATTAATTTTACCAAATATTTCATTGCCTCCTGTAGTAATAAAGGTGTTGAGTAAAAATATAAATACTTTTGTGGAAGACAACCAACCCTCCAATGGCTACTGTCTACGCCTAAACCAGAGATAGCTCTAAGTATCTACCAATAAATAATTGTAGAATTACAGAGCAAACATACTAATTCCCACTTTCCCATTTACAGCTGCATTCCTACACAAGTGACAGATTTGTGTACCAATAAAATGAGGCGCTACCACCAGTTATTGAATCCCTGTACAGCAATCATATTTCACACTTACCAAAATTTTAATATCTAGGAATGTAAAGAAATATTTAATAATTAATATAAAGTTTTAAAAATCAAGCTTTCTACAATTGATTTGAGTCAAAAAAAAAAACCCAATAACCAGTATGCTGAATTTACTCTATACATGTTAGGTTTTTTTTTTCCAATTTTCCTAATGTCAGTATTGGTTGAATAACTTTGGATTATAATCATTGCCAAACTAATATAATATTGAGGAAAACGGTGTTTTGGAAGTTCGGAGTGAGAAAAGGTCTGTACAGATATTGTACGAGTGACTGGGGCCAGGCTCTGATGAAGAACCATGGAGACAGCCGCTGTGGATGTTGAGACCCAGTCCTGGCTCTCCCCTCCTGGCTCTCCCCTCCTGGAACTCATTTCCTCCCTGGCCAGTTCTCATCCGCACCCCATGGAAATGCTTCCTGGGAGTGCAGAGGCTCTGGCCAGCAGGATTCTCTCAGAGGCTAATGGGCTGTGACTGGCCCTTTTCTGCTGAAGGCTTTTATAATCTCACAGCCAGCAAAAACAACAACCAAAAAAAATCTTACGTTTTTTACCCCAGGCAATATCCAGAACTCTAAAGAAAAAAGAGTGGGATCTTGTTTTGATGGTAGAATGCATACTGATGCATACTGCTAAAACACACATCCTGGGGATGGTTATTATTATTATATTTTTTGTGGTTATGGGTTGGTTTTGGGCTTTGGGGCCACACCCAGGGTGCTCAAAACCCCTGACGATATTTTAAAATCTCTATCAACAAATAATTAGCATTGATGTAGTATCTCTAGGTGTCTTTGCTTAATTTTTTTATCTGCATGAAGTACAGCATTTTTTTAGGGTGGGGGGTACAGTTTATAGTCCTTTGGGCTTGCTCCTTACTGTGTACTTAGGAATCTCTCCTGCCAGTGCTCAGGGAGCACGTGAGCTGGAGTCCAAGTAGGTCAGCCCCCTGCAAGGCCCTGACCCCTCCTGCTGCTTGGCCTCCCTCGCCCCTGAGAGATCTCCTGCCTTATCCCCAGCCTTTGCTCAAGGCCATTTTCCATCAAACTTTATAAATTGCCTACTCTGTTTTCAGGGAACCACTGCCTCTTTTGAAGCCTTTTTCTTTTCTCCTTTTATTGCTTTTAGCTTGTGCTAGTCGCTGAGAATTCTTCAAAATCTCTTTTAAATATAGAAATAATTGTGGGAACAAATTATTAGGGAGAATGCCACACATGTTCATGTTCCTTAGCTGTTGGGTCCTTAAGCAATATATGGGCATAACGGTGATGGATCAGAGAGAGAGCCTGGGGTTTATTTAGTGCACGTGTCTTGCACGCTGTATCAGGACGTTGAGCCGCAGTACCCTGTGGATTAACTGAGCTTCTGATAATATCCCTAAGCATAGAGCCAGGAGTGAACCCCCAGAACACCTGGTGTAAGTAAGGGAGAAAGCTGGTGAAAGCCTTGAATTAAAGATGCTTGTTCATGTTATTTGAATGCTCCACCGTGATGCTGGCTTCATCTCGGCTACTGCAGGTGTGTCAGTGGGCCCGCTTGGTCAGAGGATCCTGGGCTAGCTAGGCTACTCAGGAGAGGAACACTGATCACAAAGGGTGCACAGACTCAGAGTTAGCAAAATAGGAAAGTTTATTGGAAAGTAGAAAAGAAACTCCCCTACAGGAGGAACTTAGGTAAGGGTTGTGGGCTCCGTCTAGGGTGTAGTTTTGTTTTGTTTTGTTTTGTTAGGAAAATTGGCTCTTGGTGTTTTTGATCCAAGCATCAGAGGATGCCTGTTTGTTTCCAAGATTTGTCAGGTTAATTTAGGACCCTGCCCCCGTGCCTGGCTGTCCTCGCCGGGGGCCCCTTGTAGGGGAGCGGGTTGAGTTTCCCTCCCCGTCCTGACCAGGGCTCCGGCAGCCGAAGACCTCCAGAACCAGCCACACCATGCTGAGACCACTCTCCACACGCATGAAGGTACCGGCAGAGGAACAAAGGCATGCGGGTCTCAGGGCTGAAATCTCCAAGCCTGCTCGGATCGGGGCTGAGCATCCTCCACCCAGATCCTCCAAATTCCAGTAGGCAGGGGTCACACCCACCAACTGGCACCCCTGGCGCTGTGTAATCCCATCTACCGCCAAGACTCAGAGACTATAAAACCTAGCTCTCGGAAGCTCATGGCCACAAAACATCGTATTATCTCATCCTTACTTTGGACAACCTGGCAGGCTACCGAATGTAACCTGCCCACACGGCAGAGTCTGGCAAACTCCCCGTGGCGTACCAAATATGCCAAATACCAGTAACAATGATGGGTCTCATTCTCCTAACCCTGAAAGAGCCTTGGATATGGCACTTTTTTAAAAAAATCTCAGGGCTAGGACGAAGGAGAAGTTCCTGGGGCCTGCTCGAGGCAATCGAGAACAACAGGATGGTCATGATCGTGATTTTGAATTTAGGACCCATGTGTATGATAAGACACGATGAGCATCTCACATCCCTGCTTAGGCGGGAGGGTCTAAGACCTTTTAGGTTCCACATGTGACCATTTATCTAGGCACAGATGTTAGCTCATGCCCAAGACCTGGGGCACCATTTGTGAATTAAGGCAGTCCCAAGAAATTTCTGGGATGTTTAGAATATAGGCTGGTGACAGGTGAAAGGGAACCCATCTAGACTGATGGAAGGGGAATGTGAGATTTTCTTAACTGTGATTTGTCTACATAATATGCTTGAGTGTATCTTGTGTGTGTGTGTGTGTGTGTGTGTGTATGTGTGTGTGTTGTTATTAGACAAGGTGTAATTTGTACCTTTCTCTGGCGGTTTAATAATTATATAGCAACCAAATTCCTTTAAGCATTTATGTTCTTTGAGTTGAGAAACATGGTGAGCCTTCCACAGAGGGGAGTAACTGGATTGCACAGAGATGAGTCTGTTATATTCTGCTTGCAGAGAGCCCCGCCTTGCTTGTTCCTTGGCCAACACTCTACAGTGCTCAGAGGCTACTCCCAGCTCGGTGCTCTGGGGTTCCTTGTGGCAGTCCCTACATGACCATGCAGTGCCAGGGACTGAACCCTGTTCTCTGATGTGCAAAGCATGAACTTCAGTTCTTGGAGTACTTTCCCCCACTGAAAAGCCCTCTCAGTCCAGTGTGTGTGTGTGTGTGTGTGTGTGTGTGTGTGTGTGTGTGCGTGTGTGTGTGTCTTTGTGACAGAAAGTACATTCTGTGTATTTTTTTACATGATGTTTAGTAGAACCTTGGAAATGCGAACTGAAGCAGGATTATCTCAGCCAGCCAGATCTCCAGAGGGGACTCTCTTATTCTGTCTCCATTCTGTGTGGGTGCTGTGACCGTTCCCCAGCTATGGATGGTGTTGACTATAATGGCTTCTGCATTGCTCCATTCTGAATTTTCCATCACTCTTCTCTCATGGTAACATTGGAATGGAAGTTAATAGCTTTGGTTATTTATATAAAGTTAGAAATACATTTAATTTCAATGACTTTAATATAGAAATATGTGTAACCATCAGTAATCTATAACTAGACACTGATGGTATTTTAGTGATACCTTGGCTTTAGCAGTTTAATATTTCCAATATTTATAAAACAATTAGTATATGGCAGCCAGGTTAGGAGTAAACCTTACTACGAGTACCGGCTATGTGCAGTCAGCATAGATTACATCTACAAACTAGGGACTTTGTTTTAACAAGAGTTGGACTTTTTCTTTTTGAGTCTGATGAAGATTGGAATAGAGTTTTCAAAGAGAGTCTCCTTTGCTTTAGAATTAATTTCTCAAAGTTAGTCTAATGATCTCTTTGTTTGCAAGTTCTTTCCTCTATAATAGCAAAAGATCTCAGATGGCACAAACTTATTGTACTTAGACTGAGGACAAAGCAATAAAAAACAAGAAAAATTCAGTTATATGCTTTTAGTGTTATATCGTAAGATAAAATTACCAAGGTTTCCCCTAGGTTAATTAGGAGTGGCAAATAAATAGTGGAATTGCAATATTTTAGTAATTTTCAGTGATAATTAGTTCAATATCAAGGCAGCAGTGAGAATAATTAATTTTTTCTATGAAGCTGGTTAATGTAGTTTCACAGTTTACCTTCTAAAAAGTGATTCTTTAGGTAAGCATCAAATATCACTGGTAACATCTTTATAGATAAGTTGTACAATGCTACAAATGGTGTTAGTGATCAATTTTATATCATTTTATTTTTATTCATATTTTAATGAAATTGCTATTTGATTTCCGCATACTTTCACAAATCAGTTAAGAACAGTGCTTTTTCTATTTTTGAATTATTGCAGATTTAGAAATATTTAGCAACACAGGTAATGGCCTAATGGGAAGAAATTGGGTTGTAACATTTAGTCTATATTTGAATCTTGGTTTTCCAATTCACCAATTCATAGTTTTTGTCCATCTCACAAAATTTTAGTAAAGATTAAATTTTTAGAAAATTATATTATACGTATATGAATAACAATTCCAATCATAATAGGTACTAAAATACTGAGATGCCCCACTAAATTCTGTCTAGGAAAACATTCCAAAGACTTACATTTATCAATGTTAAGGTGAGTATATTATTTATGGTTATAAATTATCTTGAAACTTTGATTTTACTTGGAGAATTATAAAATTATTTAACTATTTTCCAGTGATCTTGGGGCTATCTGGTGAGTTCCAGCACCCTGCAGTGGAATAAGTGCCATGCACACTTTTGTCAAGGAGTAAATTGTATTCTTCCCACCATGTCCTTTCCCTCCTGTAACGTTTAATGATTAAATTAGTACATTGTTTAGGATTCTTTTTAGAAAGTTCAGAAAAAAAGAAGTGATGGCCATCTGGATGAATCCTCTCTGCTTTTAACTGGATAAGCTTTCCCTGCTACTACTTACTTACGGCACCCTTCAAAACTGTTGGCTTTATCAACATTTCTGGTTCAGGAAGGCATGAATAATACATAAACCAAAGAATACTTGGGCCAGAAAATGATTTTATGCTTACAGAGGATAAAATTTCTACCAGGCCTACAAAACAACGAGGATGATTTTTTGTAAGAGCTTCTGTTTCCCTATGTGAAACATATAGCAGGGGAAATTACACCTATTTTTAATTTCTCCAATCACCCCGAGAATGTGATTCTACTAGAACACGACTAGCACACAAATTTTTCAACTACAAAGTAGTTATTTTGTGTCAGTTCCAGCCAATTCTTGAATACCACCCAAATGTCCCTTAGGCTCTTATGAGTCGAAGGTGTCCTTTGCAACGGCAATAGAGCAAGAATTGGGAAGTACTCAGTTCTACAGCATTTCTGTGTGGTCAGAGACTGGAATGCAGAGAGAACGGAGAGTTGAGGGAAAGGAGAGTAGTTTTAGGGCTTTTATTTGCAAAGAGGGAATTTTACATGCAGGACAAAAGACAAAATAAGAAGTTTATTCCAATGACCAGTTATGTTTACTGTTTTCCACAAGTGACCGCTTTCTCCCAGGAAATGCTTTATGGGCAAGTAGAGACAGAAAATTTTGGTTTCCTTAGGTGTTTGATTATGAATGATCTTTTGGTTCTTGTGCCTTCAAAAACCTTTAGCTGTTTCCAACTTTTTCTTTTCCCAAGATAGCACGGTCCTTCTGTTGTTTATCAATTTGCTCGAGGGGACACCTGTAACATCTTTGTTGTGAGACTTGTTGTTACTGGTTTTTTTCTTTTTGGCATATCGAATACATCACGGGTAGCTTGCCAGGCTTTACTGTGTGGGTGGGATACTCTTGGTAACTTGCCAGGCTTTCCGAAGGGGTGGAGGAATCAAACCCAGGTTGGCCAAGGTTGGCTGCATGCAAGGCAAATGCCCTGCCCGTTGTGCTATCACTCCAGCCCTCCCAACATAGTAATTTTATTTTATTTTTTTACTTTATACCCAGAGTGGTATTGCTAGATAATATTATAATTTTCAGGCTGGAGTGATAGCACAGTGGGTAAGGTGTTTGCCTTGCATGTGGCTGACCCAGGTTTGATTCCTCCACCCTTCTCGAAGAGCCCAGCAAGCTAATGAGAGTATCTTGCCTGCACGGCAGAGCCTGGTTAGCTTCCGGTGGTGTCTTCAATATGCCAAAAATAGTAGCAGCACGTCTCACAATGGAGACATTACTGGTACCCACTTGAGCAAATCGATGAACAGTGGGAGGGCAGTGCTACAATGCTACTTTCAACAAAGAAAACAGAGATATCACACAAAAAAAGGAAAAATATAGGCCAATATCCCTGATGAACATAGATATATATATTGTCAACAAATTTTTAACAAACTGAATTCAACAGTATATGAACAAGATCATTCACCATGACCAAATACAATACATGTCAGATATGCAAGGATGTTTTAAGATATACAAGTCAAACAACCTACATGTATTAAATTGTTTGACTTGTATATATTAAAACATCAAGAGTCAATATCTATGTTATTAAATATTAATAACATTAATATTTAATAAATATTTGACATTCCATTAAAGTAATATCAATATATTATTAAATATGTATATATAAAAACACCAAGAAACAGTTTCCCTAAAAAATTTCCACAAAAGGAAAATCAAGAATAATATAATCATATCAATAGATGTAGATAAAGCATTTAACTATCTTACACCTTTTTATCATTGAAAAGAAAATGTTCAGGGCTGGAGAAATAGCACAGTAGGTAGGGCTTTGGACTCGTCAACCCATATTGAATCCCTGGCATCCCATATGGTCCTTGAGAACTGCCAGGAGTGATTCTTGACTGCATACCCAGGAGTAACCCTTGATCATTGTTGAGTGTGACTATGAAACAAACAAAAAAGAAAATGAAACAAAACTCTCACTAAAACGGGGTTTGAAGGATATTTCTTCAAAATAGTTGAAGTCTTTGACCATATGTCCACAGAAAGCATCTTATTCCCTGGTGCAAAACTGAAACTTTTCATTCTAGGATCAGGAACAAGATCTCTTGTTCCAATACTCACTACTACTGTTCAATATAGTTTTGGAAGTTCATCCAAACTAGTTAGTAAAGTGGAATCAAGGGCATCCAGGGTGAAAAAAAAATAAGACGTCAAACTATCAGTAGTTGTACATGAAATGGTATGTACTTACAAAATCCTAAAATCTCCATTGTAAAGCTCCTGGAAATAGTAGATTTGTGCAGAATTGTGACTGGCAACAAAATTATTATATCAAAATCTATAGTTCTCCGATGGGCAAGCAATGATGTTGAAAAGATGGTAATAATTTTAAATCTATTTCACATTGTGCCTCAGAAAGTCAGGTATGTGAGACTGCGAATAGCAAAAAAAAAGTGGAAGAATTATACAAAAACAAACAAGAAAACAAAAAACTCTAAAGCACTTCAAAAAAGGAAAAACAAAGGATATAGGAAACCAGAAACATGCCCTCATACATAGATCGGAGGGAACAATATTGTTAAATAACAATCTTGGACCAGTCAGCATTCCCACCAGCAGTGAAGGAGGGTCCCTTTCTCACTACATCCGTGCCAGGACCGGTTGCTTTTGTTCTTGTGGATGTGGGCCAGTCTCTGTGGTGTGAAATGATATCCCATTGTTGTTTTGATCTGCATCTCTCTGATGATTAGTGATGTAGAGCATTTTCTCATGTGCCTTTTTGCCATTCGGATTTCTTCTTTGCGAAAGTTTCTGTTCATTTCCTCGCCCCATTTTTTGATGGAGTTGGGTACTTTCTTCTCGTGGAGTTCAACCGTTTTGGAAAACAGTATGGACGATTCTCAAAAAATTAGAATTTGATCTTCCATTTGACCCAGAAATACCACTCCTGGGAATATATCCTAGGGAGGCCAGAAAGTATAGTCAAAGTGACATCTGCAATTGTTTTTTTCATTGCAGCACTCTTTACAATAGCCAGAATCTGGAAAAAACCTGAGTGCCCGAGAAAAGATGACTGGTTAAAGAAACTTTGGTATATTTACACAATGGAGTACTATGTAGCTGTTAGAAAAGATGAAGTCATGAAATTTACATACAAGTGGTATTACATGGAAAGGATCATGTTAAGCAAAATGAGTCAGAAAGAGCGGGATAGACACAGAAAGATTGCATTCATCTGGGGAACATAAAGCAACAAAATGGGAGACTAATACCCAGGAGTGGCTGAGATTAGTACCAGGAATTTTGCTCCATGACTTGGAGGCCAGCTACACGTGCTAGGGGAAAAGGAAGCTCAGATAGAGAAGAGAGCACCAAATAAAGGGTGTTGGGAGGATCCTCCCAGGGTGGGAGAAGCATGCTGAAAGTAGACTATAGACCAAACATGATTGCCACTCAATGCATCTCTTGCAAAACAAAGGACCCAAAAGAAGAGAGAGAGAGAGAGAACAAGGGGGAATGCCCTGCCACAGAGGCAGGGTGGGATGGGGGGGATGGGGGGGTGGGAGCGATGCTGGGACCCATGGTGATGGAGGATGGGTGCTGGTGGAGGGATGGGTAATCGATCATTGTATAACTGAAACCCAAGCACAAAAATTTGTAAGTTTATAACTGTACCTCATGGTGTTTCACTAATAAAAAAATTTAAAAAAATAAAAAGAAAAAAGGAAAAAAATAACAGTCTTGCCCTGAGCATTATACAGATTTAGTACAGTCCTTGTAAAAATTAATTACACTTATAAAAAGACATACATCAACCACTGTTAAAATCTGGAGTAATAGCCTCCTACCCCCAAGTAAACGAAGCATTGCCAGAGAAAGCATATTGGTGGTTTCTCTTTCCTGAATTTCAAACTATAGTGTAAAGCAATACTAATCAAAACAGTATGGCACTGGACTAAGGACAGAGTCTCAGAACTATGGAATGGAATTGGGAGTTTAGATGCAGACCCTTGGGTATATGAACAGATCAAACTAATAAAGAATAAAAGTGTGTGTGAGGTGGAGCTCAGAAAGCCTCTTCAACAAGTTGTGTTGGGAAAGCTGGTTAGCCAAATATAAAAAGAAGAAACTAATTCAGACCACTTTCTAAAAATATACACAAAAAAAAAAACACATCAAAACAAACGAAAGGCCTCGATATTATACGTGAATCCATAGATAATAAAGAGGAAAACATAGGAAGGACACTTCTTGACATTGAATCTTTATGCATGTTCAGTTGCGTAGTGTCACTGTCCATGTGTGCAGAAGCAAAGAAATTGTACTGTATCAAACTAAGATGCTTCTACCCACAACGGAAATGATCAGGATTTAAAACAAACACATAGATAGGGAGAGAAAACTTTATCCACCACATTTGATAAAGGGTTATTATACAGAATATCAAAAATCCTGCTATAAATCAAAGAACAGCCAGCCCTATCAAAAACATGTGGGGAGAAATTAAAAAAAAATACATCGTTTCATAGGAAGCACACAGGTAAAGGTAAAGGTAAAGGCCCTCCCGTTGATCGTCAATTTGCTCGAGCGGGCCCAGTAACGTCTCCATTGGAGACTTTGTTGTTACTGTGTCTGGCATATCGAATACTCTCGGTAGCTTGCCGGGCTCTCCGAGAGGGGTGGAGGAATCGAACTCGGGTCGGCCATGTTGGCTGCTTGTAAGGCGAACGCCCTACCTGCTGTGCTATCGCTCCAGCCCCAAAGCACACAGATGGACTAAAATATATTTCAAGTACTTTGCATTTCTTACCAAGGAAAAGAAAACCAAAATAACAATAATAATAAGGTATCACCTCACACCAGTGAATTGGCATATATCATAAACAACAGAAACGATGGGAACTGGGGCAGATGTGGGGTGGGGAGATGTGGATTTTCTTATGTTGACTAGTTCAACCTTCTTGGAAAACAGTTTGGACACTTCTTAGAAGTACTAGAAACTGAGCTTCTACGTGACCCAAAATCACAATTCTAACCTACCATTAGTAGTATTGTAAACCTAGAGGCCTAAAGCCCATCTATCTGAATAAGTGTAGAACATTCCTTCCTTGGCATCACTGAGGAGGTTGATGTAATTATGGAGCAGAAAGCTTCTATTTATGATCATGAGTATAATGTAAAATAAATACTAGTATAATATAAAATAATGGAAATGCAATAGCCACGACAGACTCAATCATTATCAAGGCAATAAAGTGTCACGTGGAGGCATTAATACCAACACCCTGGAAATACATATGCTTAATTGTGAGAAAGTAAAATCATTTGAAATATCCCATCTGTTTGTGAAGTTTGCGATTTGGCTGCTAGGAGCCTAATGCATTTTTCTTACCTTGAGTTTTTACTACAAATGTAGGAATCATTTTAAAATAGAATCTTGTTTTGACAGATTATTAAAAAAAAGTGTGGAGTGAAGGATTAAGTTGGATTCTCATATGTAGCACCAGAGGTCATAGAGAACCTCATGGTCTGAAATAAAATGGACAATATTGAATGATATATGAACCGGATCTATTTACTGCATTTTTCCAAAATATTTTTAGCAGGTTTTCTGTTTACTAAATTCAGATGCTTGCCAGAAGCCAGAGCTTTAAATGTTTGCCTACTTTTTATGATAGTTGAAAAAATAAAGCTATTAGAACTAACAGCGTGTGTTTTACGCAATTAAAAACTTACAAATTTCCCACAAATGTATTTTCTATCTGAGATAATACTATGCCAGTGTAATACCACCATCTGTGGTATAAAATATCTCTATATCTGTCTACTACTTTCCTGGTGATTTCTGTTAATCAGACTGATCTCTTCAATTCTAGACTCAATCATAGCACTTCTCACAGAGCTGCATGCCTGCCCTATGTTCATATTTACATGTGTATATGTGTGTGTGTGTGTGTGTGTGCGCACGCAGTAACGCTAAAGATAACAGACCAACAAAGAGTTTTCTCTTACATTGTGTACATTTGTTCACTTGTTACCAGTTGCTTTCACACATCAGTGGACTAAATATTATTGATCCTCTTTTAAAAAGTGGTTTCAGTTGAGTAGGTCTGTCAATTAAAAAAAATAATCCAGATTTGGCAATTCAAAGCAAATTGTATTTGTGGTTTTCATCTATTCTCTTCTATAACTCTCTCTGTTGTCTGGTGCCTGGTAGGTCGCTCATCCTCAACTATGTTGATGTCTCCAACTCAGACTTTTTTTTTCCTATTTTCTTTTTCATACATTTAGTTTCTTGCTGAATTAATTTTCTCTTGGGTGATGTAAGAAGCACAGAACAAACAAAAAACTTGACATAAAAATGCACCTCCTATGAGTTGGGAGCACTTTCCTTACCAAAACAGAATGCAAAGGGAATATAATATTTTAAAACAGGACGTGACATCTTTAACCAGGGTTGAGAATTGCTTCCATCATCATTTTGATGTACATGGTAGCTACTTTGTAAGAAAAAAATTTCAAACAATTGTCGAAATCATCACAGTGGCAGGCATATGTAAGTGTGGCCATATTTGGTCAATTTATTATCCAGAAATTCATTACTAAAATGGTATTTGAAGGTTGATTTTCCAAAAGTATTTGACTTGTAGTCAAAGACTATGATTATGATATAGATCTCTGTAGATGAAATAAATCTAATTTAGTTTACAGCCACTCAGAACGGTTAGAGAACCAAGTATGTTGCCATTTTCTTAATCAAATTCTTTGTAAGTACCGCTGTGTAGCCTTAAGTTGCAATGGCATAATTTTTTCTCACTGTTAATAAAATATTTGCAGAGGAAGACCCTCAAAATGGACTTATGCTGCTCTCGAAGGCAGCTTCTAATCAGTGTATAAAACAGCACAAAATAAGAGTGTTAAAAATGCTTTAATCAATTTCTTTATAACCTTCAGTTTTTCATGTTAAAATCTAACATAATAAAGATATTAGTGTAAGCCTATTTGTGATATGTATCAGAATGCCTCGGTGTTATGCCCACATGTAACTCTGCAATGTGTTCATTTTCTACCCAGGAGCATTGTTTTAGAGTTCTAAGTTTATTATTTTCAAATGACTTATTTAATGATGTCAATGCAAATGGGTAAAATGAGCTCATTAAAATTTTTACTTAGTCACCATGAAATTACAGATTTATTCATGATTGGGTTTCAGGCGTATCAACACTGTAACTCTCCCGCTCCGATTACCTCCAATTCACCACTCCACTTCCTGAGAGGTAATAAAATGAAGTTTTGATCTAGAAGCACAGTTAATTTTTATTATGTATCAGGTGAAACTTCTTAACTACATACAAGAAAGCCTCAGTCACATTGTGCCCAAAGCCTGTTTGAGACTTTGAATAACATAATTTCGACAATTTTTTTTTCATGCCGGTACTTTTTTCCCGTACAGTTTTACTTCCAACACCTATTCCAGTTCTCACACATTTATAATGATAGCTGGATGTAATATTAAAAGCATCTTGTGAAGTGACAGCTGAAAAGAAGTAAAATCTGATGCATTTCTAAAAATATATGCTTGCCTTCTCCGTTACTGTTCTTTTCAAGAAGCTATCTTCTTACTTTTTTACCTTTTTCAAAAGAAGAACATCATTTCAGCTTGAGAAAAGTGAATTCCTGCTCATTGTCTGAAAACTATTTTCATACTTATTTTTGTTTTTATCAGGGCTGTATTGAGCTAAGAGGACATCGCTTTAGTTAAGTGATGTATGTTAATATGTAGGAAAAAACAAGCCAACTAAGGCTTAATGTACAAAACTTTGGATTATTTTACAGATTAATTTGAAAATTGAATAATTTCAAGAGACAAACTGTCACTTTGCTGGTTATAGTCGTAACATATACATGACATATGGTTTGTTACCTTAGTCATTATTGTTTCTTTTATAGTATTAAATACTCCATATGTCTGCAGAATAGTTACATCATAAGAACTGAATTAAAAGCATTAAACAACAAAAATCCTCTCTCCCCTCCACCCAAGGATAATAAGAATATTCTACTTTATTGGATGTTTTTTTTTTTGCCTTACCCACAGGAACTCTATTGTGACTGAATTCACTTCACGAGTCACACCGAAAACATCTTTAGAAGGGAAAGCAAGAAAGCAAGGCTATTTACTAATTCAAATTCAAGACACACCACAACTGGGCGATGGCCTGAAACTGCGGCCCTCTTAGGGGTACAGAGCACTTGATAAGTTTTTCTGGCAGTCCTAGAGATAGTGAAACTAAGTAAGAAAGAGCTCAGGGACTTGGGTGCAGGTGGGACTCATGGGGTCCTCGCGGCTGGGAATCTGTGTGTGTTTCCTACCTTGTAGACTTTGTTCCTTGTGAATTAGTCAATTGTTCACTGTCGGGGTAGCCTTCCTCCCTTCCTGCCAGGGGAACAGGAGGGCTGTGTCCTTCTACTCTGGTCAGCTTCATGATTGATTGAGACTCTTCATCTTGCCTGGCTCCCGGAATGGGCAGCTCAGAACTCCCACCTCTGGCCCCCGATTCCCTGCAATTTGTCACTTCTGTATCTGTAACTTTCCCAGCGCTATAGCCAGGCATCAAGATGCAGCGTTTCTTCACTGGGGGGTCGAGGGAGAGAGAGCAGGGCACAGCTGCACATCAGCCCTTCCCAAGCACGTATACAGTGTGAGATGCCCAGGTGGGTTTGGGTACAAGGCAGAATCCCTGGAAAGACGGGATTTGAAGCGAGGTCACCTCAGATACACCCCATCCCCTGAGCACTCAGCGTCGTCTTGGGCTAGTACTTAAGAACTTGGTGCTTGGAGCTTTGCAGTTGAGAATTTCACAGAGAGTACCCACTTTCCCTGCAGTGGATCTGCAGCTTTAGTGCTTGTCTGTTGCTTTAAGTGGGATGGGGGGAAAGGGGTGGGGGAGATACTGGGACATGTGGTGGTGGAAAGTGGGCTCTGGTGGTGGGATGGATACTTGATCATTGTATAACTGAAACCCAAGCACAAAAATTTGTAAGTCTACAACTGTACCTCATGGTGTTTTACTAATAAAAAAAAAAAGAATAGAATATGCTGGGATAGTTTGGGGATCCTTGGCTTTGAGTTTCCCGAATGAAGAGATATTAAGCATCTCTGTTTGTGCTTATTGCCAAATATACATTCTTTAAAGCAATACCGATGATTTTCTTGTTGATTTTTCTTTTTGATTTGGTTTATTTGTTTTTGAGAATTTCAACCCTCCTTAAGTTGGGTTACTAATATTATCAGCGGTATGGTTTACAGATATATAATCAAGCTAGTTTTTTCTCCAGCTGGAGCGATAGCAGGGCTGGAGTGATAGCACAGCGGGTAGGGCGTTCGCCTTACAAGCGGCCAACATGGCCGACCCAAGTTCGATTCCTCCGCCCCTCTCGGAGAGCCCGGCAAGCTACCGAGAGTATTCGATATGCCAGACACAGTAACAACAAAGTCTCCAATGGAGACGTTACTGGGCCCGCTCGAGCAAATCGACGATCAACGGGAGGGCCTTTACCTTTACCTTACCTTAGTTTTTTCTAGGCAACATATCATTGGATTTCAGTATTTTTTAAAACTATTTTCACATTCGGCCACTCAGGTAACTTCTATTTCTGGATAATATTTTCCATTTGCATCTAAAGAGATGGCGAGAAGGAGCTTTAATTTGTTTTCATTTTTTTCTGATTATCAGGTGAATTATTAGAGGCTTTTGGGACTCTGATTATTAGATTATTATGATTATTAGATTATTAGGGGCTGGAGTGATAGCACAGCAGTAGGGCATTTGCCTTGCACGCAGCCAGCCCGGCTGAACCAGGTTCGATGCCTCCACCCCTCTTGGAGAGCCTGGCAAGCTACCGAGAGTATTCCATATGCCAAACACAGTAACAAGAAGTCTCACAATGGAGACGTTACTGGGCCTGCTCGAGCAAATCTATGAATAACGGGAGGGCAGTTTTTTCTTCTTTTTTTTAATGATTATTAGAGGCTTTAGGTGCTTTCTCTGAGGCCTACTTCATCACACCATTCATTCTCTCCTCTCTCTCTCTCTCTCTCTCTCTCTCTCTCTCTCTCTCTCTCTCTCTAATACTCCCCCTACCTACACTTTCTACATTTTTTCTAAATAAAACTATTTCTCACTTTAAAAAAAAGTCCTAAGCAGCAAGTGCAAGGGTTGATGTGGAGTAATGAAAACTGGTTCATTCTCTGTGAAAAACAGTATGATGACATATAAAATAATTCAAAATATAAGTGAGGTACCATGGGGCCTGCAATTACGCTTCTGGGTAGTACCCTCAGGTGGCAGGAACACAAATTCAAAACTGCTTCTGGACACTTGGATTCTCTGGCCGCTAGTGACAGTCACCAAGGCCAAAAACATCACAAATGGCTGAGTGCAGTGAGTGGCTGGTGGGGCCTCGTGTGTGTGGTGCGTGGGCCAGGATTTGGCCACGAGCTCTCGCAGGGTGAATGGCACCAGAACATTTGCTGGTCTGAAGGCAAAGGGGAAGGAAGCCTGGAAGATCTCACTGACACCTCAATCCTACAAGCAGAGCCAAGGCTGCCTGGTGAAAACCCTTTGAAGGAAAGCTTAACTGGAGTTCCCAAGATGCGTAGGAGGGGAGGATTCATGGTCCCTCAGGACAGTGACGCAGGGCTATCATCATTGGCATCTTGCAGTGGCAACCTCGTACTACTAAAGTTTTTTTGTTTCTTTTTTTTGGGGGGGGCACACCCATGCACAAGGGTTACTCCTGGCTCATTCACTCAGGTATTACTCCTGGCGGTGCTCAGGGGACCATATGGGATGCTGGGAATCGAATCCAGGCTGGTTGTGTACAAGGCAAACACTCTACCCACTGTGCTATCACTCCAGCCCTGTACTACTAAAGTTTAGAAACCTTTGCTCTCGTAGAAAACACTGGACTCTCAAAAATAAAAAAAAAAAAAAAGAAAGAGAGAGTCCCTGAGACTGAAGGGGCACCCATCACAGGGCCACTCGCTGCCTCCACACCTCTGCGATCAGAAGGAATACGAGGTGTTTGAGTAGTTCCTGATGCCTGGTCACTGCCCTTCTACACACTCCACTTCTAGCTGTGTCCACCCAGAGGCCAAGCAATGTGTCCATAGCTGTCTGTTCCATAATAGTGGATCACAGCTACTTGCTATGGTACTAGGAATTGATCATACTGAGTAAAATGCCGTTGATTCTCTAAATCTGCCTCTGATCCTAGCAGTTCTGTCCTATACCCTGCTCTTGAAAGATAATTATATCTGGCGGGATCTCCTGGTCAGTTGTCTATCTGGAAGAACATTCTGGATGCTTTTTCCGTCCACCAACTTCCCAGGATCCTCAAGAAACAGTTTTTATTTTCTTGTTTTCGGAGTGCAGGGTTACGCCAGGCTCTGCATGCAGAGATCCCTCCTGGGAGAACTTGGGGGATCACAGCTGGTCCCAAGGGTCCCACCACATCAGAGGTGTGTGAGGAAAGGACACAGCCCATGGGGCTATCTCTCTGACCTAGGGTGTATTTATATTTAAAAAACTCAAATATATCCACCATTCCAAAACTAATACTCATAAAATATTTATTATACATGGATCGTATCAAAAATATTTGGGATATTTGGGATATGTGTTTCCAAACACCAAACATGCATTCAGTGCACACAGAGCTGAGGCAGGAATGGGCTCCGGGGAAAGAGAGTCAGGCTGGTCTTTTGCTGGGCTGGATATGGAAAAATCTGCCAACCTGTTGTTCTTTCTTTCCTTCTTTTTTTTTTTTGTTGTTGTTTGTTATTGAATTACCGTGAGATATTTACAAGCTTTCATGTTGGGGTTACAATCACACAATGATCAAACATCCATCCCTCCACCAGTGCATGCCACCAATATCCCAGGTATACCCCCCTTTCCCACCCTCCCCCTGCCTCCATGGCAGACAATTTCCCCCATACTCTCTCTCTACTTTGGGCATCATGGTTTGCAATACAGATACTGAGAGGCCATCACGTTTGGGCCTTTATCTACTCTCAGCATACATCTCCCATCACGAACAATCCCCCCAACCGTCATAGACTTAGTGATTCCTTCTCTATTCCAGCTGCCTTCTCGAGACCCCAACTCATGAGACAGGCTTCCATCTATCACTGTCACTGTCCTCCCGTTGTTCATCAATTTTCTCGAGCATTTTAAGACATTGTGAGACTTGTTACTGTGACATATCAAATACGTCACGGGGAGCTTTCCAGGCTTTTGCCATGTGGGCGAGATATGATCAGTAGCTTGCCAGGCTCTCCAAGAGGGGCGGAAGAATCGAACTGGGGTCGGCCATGTCGGCCTCAAGCAAGGCAAACGCCCTACCCACTGTGCTACCGCTCCAGCCCTGGCTTCCAACTATGGAGCACTATTTTTGGCCCTTGTGTCTATCAACCATGGGTGTCCGTCTCATATCGTGTTATTTTATCTTCCACAAATGTTTGCAGTCCTCCTTTTTCTGTCCCCGTCTTTCTGACTCGTTTCACTTAGCATGATACTCCCCATGGCCATCCACTTATAAGCAAATTCCATAGCTTCATCTTTCCTAACAGCTGCATAACATTTCACAGTGTAGATGTACCAAAGTTTCTTTAATCAGTCGTCTGTTCTCAGACACTCAGGTTGTTTCCAGATTCTGGCCATTGGGAACAGTGCTGCAATGAACATATAAGTGCAGGTGTCATTTCAACTCTGCTTTTTGCACCCTTGAAATATATTCCCAGAAGTGATATTGTAGGTCATATGGAAGCTCAGTTTTTAGTTTGTGAAGGACTGTCCATGTTGTTTTCCAGAAAGGCTGGACTAGTGGGCATTCCCACGAACAGCGAAAGAGTGTCCCTTGTTCCCCACATCCACGCCAGCACTGGTTACTTTTGTTCTTTTGAATATGTGCCAGTCTCTGTGGTGTGAGATACCTCATTGGTGTTTTGATTTGCATCTTCCTGATGATTAGTGATGCGGAGCATTTTTTCATGTGCCGTTTGGCCATTTGTATTTCTTTTTTGAGGACGCTTCTGTTCATTTCTTCTCCCCGTTTTTTTTTTTTGATGGGGTTGGAAATTATTTTCTTGTACAGTTCTCCTGTCACTGTCACTGTCACTGTCCTCCCATTGTTCATCGATTTGCTCGAGCGGGCCCAGTAACGTCTCCATTGGAGACTTTGTTGTTACTGTGTTTGGCATACATATCGAATACGTCACGGATAGCTTGCCAGGCTCTGCCGTGCGGGTGAGATACTCTTGGTAGCTTGCTGGGCTCGTGTCTTGTATATCCTGGATATTAATCCATTATCAGATGGATATTGGGTAAATATTCTTTCCTGTTCTGTGGGTTCTCTGTATTTTAGCCACTGTTTCTTTTGAGGTTCAGAAGCTTCTTCACCAACCTGTTTCTTAAAGCAACCTGGATTTCCTGTTTTCTCACAGACTTCCCGAAAGCCGGTATCAAAGCCAGATGTCCCAGAGAACAGTTTTACCAGTTTCAAGTGCTTTAAGTTTTGTATTACTTTGAGGAACTTCCAGCAGAATGCGAATTCCAAGGTCATTCGAGAGAGGAACTGAGAAAAAGGCCTTGTGTTAGAATGAAATCATGCTTACATGTTACCACTCCTCACATCCCACAATGAAACGTCATGTCCTGCTATCAGCACTTAGTTCCCTGGTCTCTGACCTGTCCTTCTTGGGTTAAGATATTTTATGAGAATTCATTGAGGAAAATTGGAGGCATCTGAGTGAGGAAATTTTCTTCTGTTGCAGCATACTTTCAAGTACTATAAGCGCATTAGTGATCTGGATGAATTTATGTGGCTATGTTTTTGACACGATGATTAGTTCGCTCTGTGATCTTGACAATATCCTCTATGAGCTTGGTTTTTCTTACCACGAGAATTATGCTTCCCTGTAATCTATGTAATTATGTAGGGTGAAGTGGGAGTTAACATTGTGATGTACTTTGAGCTCCGAGTTCAAAGAGCTAAGTTAGCAATGTCGATCTGAACATAATGGACCAGTTAGTTTCTATACCTGGTGGCATTTTGAATATTATAGACCCAAGTAAATAATGAAAGACCTTTAGTTACGCAAAGTCAATGACCTCAGCATCCCCATTTTGCTAGGATCATTGGGCACTAAAGTGAAAAATTACTACTTAAAAAATGTAAGGGTTAGAACTTTGTAATGAAACCTGCATTTAAGTATATATCACAGTGCATATGTTATTGAAATACACTTAACATTTTCATGCAGAACTACAAGCATTGTTCACATAACTCAGATTTAGAGAGTTAACATCCATTTAGAAATAACATTGATTCTCTTATTTTTGTAAGTTCCGTAATTAGTCCCACAAAACACTTGGACAATATTTGAGAAAAATGTATAGTTTATTGAGCTAATCTATACTTTCAAAGAAGTTCATATCATTGTAGCAAATGCTACACCTATAAAATATGAATATAATTGGGATGGATAGATAGTATAGGGATAAAGGCATTTGGCTTGCATGGGACTAACCCACTTCAGTCCCTAAAAGTCACATGGTCTCGTGAGCTCTTCCTGGAGAGATCTCTGGGCTCAGAGCCAGGAGTTGTAAGCTCTGAGCATGTTCCTTGAGTATGTTCCCCCAAACAGAATCAACAAATGCATACATATGTACACTATAGACAAATGTAGCACTGTAGCACTGTCCTATTGTGCTGTCCTCCCCCCCTTCATACATTTGCTCAAGCGGGCACCAGTAACGTCTCCATTGTGAGACTTGTTACTGTTTTTGGCATATTGAATATGCCACGGGTAGCTTGCCAGGCTCTGCCATGAGGCGGGATACTCTCGGTAGCTTGCCAGCCTCTCCGAGAGGGGCGGAGGAATCGTACCCAGGCTGTTCACTTGCAAGGCAAACACCCTAACCACTGTGTGCCCGCTCCGGCCCATATACAAATGGAAATTAGAATTCTATAAATATGAAATCTGTGTTTTCCAGTTAAAAAAATATAAAAAGTATGAGAATTTTCTGTTCTGAAAGTACCATTGTTTAGCTTTAGAAGTTTTTCTTGTAAAGCAAGTTTCATACAATTCCCATATAGCTTTTTTGTTTTGTTTTGCTTTTTAGAATTTTTTTATATGGAGGTATGAATTCTGACACAGTTATGGCTAGATTTGGATCTGGGGAAACCAATGTAATCTAAACTTCATTAATATCAAAATTTTCACCCAAGTTAGATAGTGCCAGTAAATAGATGTCGATTATTACCATTGTCATTATTGCAATTATAAACTTTAGAAATGACAGAATAAAATTATCTAATTTGTAATAATATTTGCTGATTGTTGTGAACTTCGTGTATATATGACACTTCTTTATCACAGTTAGAATTAGGGTTTTGGTTTGCTTCCTTAAAATACTGTCACTAGTTAGATAAAGTGAACTGCGGGGAGATATCTGTCTCTTTAAGAAAGAAATATGAGTTTAGGTAGTTACAATGCTGTGAAAGTTTATGGTATCTGTGTACAAAATGACTGACCACCCCCCTCCCCCCACACACACCATGGAGGTCCTCATCATCCTCTGCCTGATGCCTTTGCAGCCTCCAGGATGCTCTTCATCTACCCCTCCCAAACTCCTTGGTACCTTGCTCCATAGCCCAGAGCCAAGGATTTGAGGTTGTCCCGTGTTAACGGTTCTTTTTGCTTTCTGTGGTCCATAAATGAGTGAGATCACCCAGGATTCACTTGATGAAAGGGCACAACAGATTTCTGAAAATCATGTTTTCTGCCAAGGGAGATTTTAATGTAGAACATATTTGGAAAATTTCTGATAAATGAGAGGGAATTGCCAACAAACTTTCTAACAAAGAATTAGTTTATGGGGGAGATATCATTGTAACTGGGTTGATTAAACACACACACACACATATTCATTTTAGCTATGTTCCACTCAAATTTAATCTGAATTCTAAAGGAAAGAAGCAATGAAAATCTAATTTCATTAGTTGTAATATTGATAATTTTTCTTGTCTGATATTATTTACAGAGTCAACCCTCTTTTCCAATTCTGTGAATTAACAATAAGACTACTTAAGGGGAAATAAAAATAACATATAATTTATAAAATATTTATGATTCCCATGATTAGTTTGACCTCATTTTGTATGAACAATTTCCACAAGAATGGGAATACTATGTCTACATGCATAAAACAATATAAATCTTTGATTTGAGTATCGACACACTGCACAACTACTGTGTTTGCAAATCACACTCTGACAATTAAGTTAAAACCACACTTGTGAAAATGAGTATCTCCAGCACTGAGAACATTTGGTGATTTAACAATTCTGAATGGCCCTGCTGACCAAAAAATTCTAGTGCGTGCAATAAATTGTCTGAAGTGGGCAATCATACTGATTAAGAAAAATTAACACCATGTGTCAAAATTGCTGAAAATTTAAGGCAGAAAAAATAAATATATAAAATTTCTCTTACAATCTCGGTTTGTGGGAAGTCTGTGTGTGTGTAATTGCTGGTGATTATTTTATTCCATCGACAATTGATTCTGCTTAATCAATTGTTGATGGAATAAAACAATCACGTAAAAAATCATGCAAATAAAGGTAGTTGAGGGGTGAGAGATGTTCCAGTAGGTAGGGCGTATGCGTTGCACATGGCTGACTCAGATTCATCCCTAGCATCCCAGATGGCCCCCCAAGCCTGTCAGAAGTGATCTCTGAGCATAGAGGCAGGAGTAAGCCCTGAGTCATCAGCTGAGGCTCAAAAATTAATCAACTAACCAATCAATAAAAATAGTTGAGAAATAATTAGGTAATGTTCATATCTACTATATAGTTATGAATGTTAAAATTTGAGAAACTAAATCATAAACAAGAACCTACAAATTCTGCTGCTGTGTCAAACTCGTAACATGTACTTGATGAAGTAAAGGTTACAGATGATATGTTCCTTCCTTATGCAGGTGCACAAATAAGAAAGAACCTCTCCAGAGATTTTCAGTGTGGACTTTTACTACATTGTTTTCCGAACACTTGTACTAAATACAAATTTTTGCATTCATTTCGTTAAAAATTAAGGCTGATTTTTTAATATTCAGAACAAGTAGAAAATGCATAATTTAATTTGAAATACTGAGTAGAATTTTCTGCTTTTTGATTGTTCTACTTTTTTTTTTAAACTAGATCCCCTCCCCCACTTTAAGAAAGAATCTTAGTGATTCTTTTTTTTTTTTCTTTTTGGGTCACACCCGGCAATGCTCAGGGGTTACTGCTGGCTCATGCACTCAGAAATTACTCCTGGCAGTGCTCAGGGGACCATATGGGATGCAGGGAATCGAACCCGGTCAGCCGTGTGCAAGGCAAATGCCCTACCTTCTGTGCTAGCTCGGCCCCTATTGTTCTACTTATAGTTCGATAAACTCCTTTCTTCTGTAGTATGTTCTTGGTATTTGCAGCAAGATGAATTGTTTATTTTCGTTGGGGGGGTCATGACCTTTCTGTGCAGAATTGATGCACTTTCTATATTTTTGAAATTTTCTATCTCAACTCTAAAGGAAAAAAGCAGTGTAACATTAAAAGTGTTAATTTTGGTGGAACATAGTTATAATGAAGATTTTGTGTGTGTGTGTGTGTGTGTGTGTGTGTGTGTGTGTGTGTTTAATCAACCCAGTTACAGTTAAAGTCAGTTATCATGTTTGATGCAATAGCAAATGCTCTACCAGTTGTAATAAAATGTTTTACTAAAACATTGAGCAGAGGTCAGCAACATCATCCCTATGCCAAGAGGGGCTTGCAAGTTTTGCATAATACACAATTTGAATCCATGAGTAGAGCTGAAGTATGTCCCTACAAATATGCAGCAATTCCCTTCACTAACAGCTCCGCTTCCATACGTATATTTCTGCAACTTTAGATCTATAAATAAGTACACGTATATACGTATTTGAGCATGCTAGATATGTATCCTAAATTATTTAGATATATTATGAATATTTATATTTGCATGGTGGTTTTACTGGATACATCTGAATTTCCATAGACAGTGATATAAGTATTATGTTTAGATGTATTTATGTTGTGGGTATGTATTAACTGTATTCCTTTATGATTCTATTCTATATTTGAAATCAAGTATTTTTGGAATTAAGGACACCAGAACTCTTATTCTTATTGAATCTTTGCCTGGATGCTAATGTTTATAACTACATCTATATCTAACAGTATATATGACACATTATTGTTTAAAAAGTATAAGCGATTAAGCGAAATGACTCAGAAAGAAAGGGATAGACATAGAAAGATGGCATTCATATGGGGAACATAAAGTAACAAAATAGGAGACTAACACCCAAGAGTGGCCGAGATTAGTACCAGGAATTTTGCTCCATGGCTTGGAGGCCAGCCACACATGCTAGGAAAAAAGGAACTCAGATAGAGAAGGGAGCACCAAATAAAGGGTGTTGGGAGGATCCTCCAAGGATGGGAAAAGCATAATGAAAGTAGACTATAGACCAAACATGATTGCCACTCAATCCTTCTTTTGCAAACCACAACACCCAAAAGGAGAGAGAGAACAGAGGGGAATGCCCTGCCACAGAGGCAGAGTGGGATGGGGGGGATGGGGGGTGGGAGGGATACTGGGATTCGTGGTGGTCTGAAATGGGCACTGGTGGAGGGATGGGTACTCGATCATTGTATAACTGAAACCCAAGCACAAAAACTTGTAAGTCTACAACTGTACCTCATGGTGTTTCACTAATAAAAATTAAAAAAAAAATAAGCGAAAAACTTTGATATGAAAATGTAATGGGGTGAGGGGGATAGTACAGTGGGGGAGGTGCTTGCCCTGCATATGGCTGACAGGGTTTGAGTCCCAGGACCCCACTTGGTTCCCCAACCCTCACCAGCAGTGAAACCTGAGCACAGAGTCAGGATTCAGAATTGAGCACTGTTGACTGTTGCCTCCCAATATTACAGAAAATTATATACACCGCTGCATTATAATCTTAGAGAACCTGGCATGTTTTGGTAGAATTTTGGAGACAGTGAATAAGGTTAATAAATTTGAATCTCTTACTCAGGGGCCTGCCCCTAGTTCTTTCTGTACTATTTCTCCACTCTGATAAGAAACTTACAAGTTTCTTTTGTAATTTCTGGACTTAGTGTTATAAAATATACTGTTGTGCATAAAAGGAATTAGAAGTGAATCAATCATATTTAATATCATAATCATATTATATATATATCCGTATTTAATGCCACATGATATAAAAATTCAATAGTGATATTTATTTGGTAATCATAAGAAGAGCACTTAATGTGTCCTAATATTGTTGTCTAAGATTTAGGGAAAAGCATTCTTCAAGCCATAATCCCTAAAGGTTTCCCAGGATAAAATTCCAGTGTTTTGTCACTTGGTCCTGGGAAGTCCTTTCTACTTATTACAGTGTCTTTCCACTGTCTTTCCTACAACAATACTCCAGTATTACTGTGCATCCTTCATTTCCACTTGAAACAGGTGACTCCTTTGTCCCTTAGATCATACTCTGTGAGCAGTATGTTTTTCAATAACAACGAAAGTGCCTTCTTGAAGCAAAGTAGACATATTTCCCATATCTTAAACACTTGGCCATATTCCAAGGGCACAGCAGAATGGCTAAGAATAGTGATGCTTCTGTGGCAGGGCGATCCCTTGTGTTCTCTCTCTCCTTTTGGGTGTTGTGGTCTGCAAAAGAGGCTTTGAGTAGGGTGGGAGGGATATTATCCATGGTGGTGGAAAATGGGCACTGGTGGAGGGATGGGTATTTGATCATTGTATAATCTAAACTCAAGCACAAAAAAATTGTAAATCTACAACTGTACCTCATGGTGTTTAAAAAAATTTTTTTTTCGGAATTTCAAAATCACGTGGCCCTACTGCAGCCACGCGACATCATGTTATGCATAACCAGCAACAGAAAACAAATTGTCTGCTGTTGCCTTTTCAGCAGATCTGAGCGTTGGGGTAAAATCTCAAATAGTAATGGTGGGTTTGGTGTCGAAATATTGAATGTGATCAAAGTAGAGAGAGAGTAATATGGAAATCATCTGCCCCACAGGTAGGGGGAGGGTGTGGGATGGGGGTATACTGGGGTTTTTGGTGGTGGAGAATGGGCACTGGTGAAGGGACGGGTGTTTCATTGTATGACCAAGACTTAGACCGAAAAGCTTTGTAACTGCTCTCACGGTGATTCAATAAATAAAATTATAAAATATGAAAAAAAAGAATAGTGATGCTGTTATTTACCAGCGAAATTCTCTCTTTCTAGGAGCGATATTTGATGAATCGGCCAAAAAGGACGATGAGGTGTTCCGCACGGCTGTCGGGGACCTCAACCAGAATGAGGAGATCTTGCAGACAGAGAAGATCACGTTTTCGGTGACATTTGTGGATGGTAACAACCCCTTCCAAGCAGTCCAGGAAGGTAAGGTTCTCGACAGTTCACCTTTTACTCTGTGCGGTGTCTTTGGGTTAAACGCGGCAGTGGGATCTCATTTGTCAAGTGCCACAGACATGGTATCAGTGTTCCTTGTTAGTGGCATAGCTTTTCTTTGAGAGCTTCAGTTTGTGGATATTCATGTCCTCGTACACTCTGGAAGGGCAGAGTGTGGCACCTTACTGGTTTCGCAACAAGTGAAAATTATCCAGTAAAATATGTTCAGAGCCTGTAGAAATATTTACAACTAAAAGTGTGAGGGTGTATGGCTTCAAAGTGACTGAAGTATTCTCTAGAACTTTCTGCCTTTGTTCTTTGAGTTATTTGTGATGACTTCTCTGCCGGCTGTTGTTGCAACTTGGAGTGGCATTTCAGGGGTGCATGTGACAAATGTATTGCTGGAAGGGAAACTTTTAGATACTGAACACTGATCGAGGATTTTGCACGAAGCCTCTAAATACTGATCTAGGCTGTACATTTTTTTATCCTTTACCTTGAGGGAAATGTGAAAGCGGTATCCTTATTACTTTTAAGACATTTTTACTCTAGACTATATGCAGGGCATTTTTCTCTCTGTGCATGTAAAGGGATTAATTTTTTCACCAATTCATGCAAATATAAATCCTATTGTTCTCCGGATACAATCACTTATATAAATGAAGGTTTTGATTTTAAGACATTGTGGTGAAATTAGCTTTATCATTCATGTTATTATTGTAAGGCAAAATTTATTCTTTTAACTGACAAAGCACTCAATTCCTTGCGATAGTATTATTAACTATTCTAGTTTTTGTTTTATTGTAATATACGCACATTTTGGTGGAAGATATTAATACACGTTTAATTTATTCAAACAAGGCATTTGTTTTATTGAAGACCTAAAGATAATTTGGCAGAGAAAGACAAAGAAAATGCTATATGCCGTTTGTAGTATTTAAGAAAAATATTGAAGGAGTATTCAGCGTTAAATTTTCTTAGGCCTGTCAAGTTCATCTAATGTATTTATATGTTACGTATTTAGACAAGCTGAGGTATACATATTGCTTTATAATCCCTGACTATTGTTGAAACAGTAAGAACCTGATAACCTTTAATTATCTGTATTGTGAACAATAAGGCCCAAAAGTATGTGTGTGGGGGGGGGGGGGGGGTGAAGGATCGGGAGAAAAAGAGAGAGAGAGAGAGAGAAAAGAAAAGTTCCTGCGATAGTGGTAGGTGGGGTGTACAGGTAGTTGGGTGGTGAGCGGGAAACTGGGACTATTGGTGGTGGGAAAAAGTACACTGGTGAAGTGACAGGTGGTGTTGGGGCAATATGCCTGAAATCCAATCATGAACAACTTTGTAAATGTGACTCAATTTTATAAAATAAAAAAAATGAATAGATTAATTTGTCTAATGAATTTTTCTTCTTATTAAGTTGAGGGAGTAGTAAGTAACAGGACAGACATATTTTCTATGAAGGTATTTTTACAAAAATTACGGTGATGCTTAGGGTGACAACATAATTTTAATTTGCGATAAATAAGCTTTGAGACCTTTCATTATTATAAAGGTACAGTTATTTAAAATGAAGAAGTAAAAAATATAACTTACCCTTGGGAATTTGGGGCTTTAGAGAAACAGGAGAATGATAAATTTTCTATATTGAATGTCTATCTTTTTTACTAGAATTCCATAAACAAATTGCGTAGTAATAAAGAAGAAATTGGGGAAACATCCACTAATGTCCAAGGATAATAAATGCAATAGGTAAAGTGACTACATATTCTTTTAAATTCTCTATTTCATATCAAATTCTTAGTTTTAATGACCAGTGTGAGAGCATGAGAGAAGTGAGAACCAGCTCATGTTGTGGCTGGTTCCTAAGTATCTGTATCTTAAAAATCGTATTTTAATTTGAAATGTACACTGAATCCCAGGGGGGTCTAATAATCCACTTTGGAAGAAGTGCAGGAGCTAAAAAACATGAAGACGACACAATGGGTGGGAGACTGTACCAAGTGTAAATAAATACTCCCCCCCCCCCCCCGCCACACATTTCTGAAAATACTCCAATTTGAAAAGAAGAGAGTTTTTAGAGACAAGTGATTCTGTTTACACGTTGCTTTGTGTAGCCATTCTGCTGCCTGATAAATTCTTCCAAGAGACACAGTCTCTGAAGAACTTTTGGGACTTGGGTTTTGGGAACGGAAAACAGAAGGGAAGTGTTCAGTTTAGCAGATGAAAACCAGTTGAGATTGGCTAAGAAAGGGAATGGCCAGTTAATCTCTCTTTGTTGGCAGCGGGGAAACTTACAATATTTAAATTAAAGGGATAGTGGCCTCAAAATAATGTACTAAAATGCTCTGTGGAGGTGAGGGGTAGATCTTTGAGACTGTAGAGATTATCCCAGTGGACCGAATTCAGTCCTAGGAAGATCTGGAGTGAATCCACTACCACATTCAATAAGAAAGATCTCAACTAGTTTGAAAATTAAAAATACTTCTTTCTGGCTCTATCAGAAGTTGATTTGAGAATATATGGTGAAAATATATTCCACTCACAGGGAGCATGAACTTTGTCAAAGTATTCTCCTTGGTGTTTTAATGATATAATTTAAGAGAAAAACCTCAGTATGTCACTGTAGATTGCCAATTTTTCTATGATCGTCTTTGTTATAGTACCATTAAAGTCTATAACACGGTTTCTTAGATAGTCTTCTTTTAACATTCTAAAAAAAGACCAAAAATGGATGATATAATTGTTACTTATTGTATATGCATTATTACCACTGATGAACTTAAAAAAATAAATGGTTTTCTTATCATCTATCTTCTACCTCTCTCCCTGATCCATGTTGTTTATTTAAATTTAAAAATATAATTATTCTTGATAGACAGCAGAAGCATCAACTATTTAGGTATGTTTATAATGAAGAATAATAACAAGATTCAGTCAACATGTAGATAATAAAATCTAATAATCTGAGATCGGGGCTGGAGCAATAGCATGGTGGGTAGAATGTTTGCTTTACACACAACCAACCCAGGTTCAATTCCCAGCATCCCATATGGTCCCCTGAGCACCACCAGGAGTAATTCCTGACTGCATGAACCAGGAATAACCCCTGTGCATTGCCGGGTGTGACCCAAAAAGCAAAATAAATAAATAAATTAATTAATTAATTAAATAAAATGAACAATCTGAGATCTTTCTGTTATTTTTAAGACTTCCAATGGTCAGTCAGATTTAAACATAAGTTTAAACATACGTTTCTAGAAATATATTACTCAGTTATAATACAATATTAGTATTTTACTCTGTAGTAATCACTGACTGCATTTGATTTTTATAATTATCCTGTAGTACAAATCTCAGCCTTTTAAAAATAAGTACTTTAGTAAAAATTAAACAATGTAAAACCAATCTGTACTAAAACCACTTCTTTCCTTTCTTCTGAATGTTTGTTGACATACATTATTTTTATCAGTTGAGTTGCATAATGTTACTAATGACTTAATTCAAAAGCCTATTTTAGGGGGGCATTTTTCTGTAGATTATACAGATACTTAGGGATAAAGCTTTCTCCCATAAAAAGATTACAAAACAAAAATTTGCACATGATTATATTTAAAATAAAGAGAATTATAGAGTGAGAAGTTAAATAAGCCTACTTGAATTGTTCTGCTGTATAAAAAATTTATTGAAAACAGAGTTGTTAATTAGTTTTATACATACTGTAAACAAGTCTCAAAATGGAGATGTTATTGGGTCCGCTCGAGCAAATCAATGAACAACGGGAGGGCAGTATTATACTGTAAATGTAATTGTGGAATAGAGTAAGAACTGAAATAAGACCTTCAGACCAATTTTCCATTATTTTCATTATGATATCAAATATATATATATATACATATATACTTACATATATATACACATAAGCACCTATATGCACATAGCTGAGAAAACTTACAATAATCAAGAATATTTCAAAATATTTTAGGATTCATAAAGTATTGAGAGAAATGAAAACTAGTAATAGAAAGTATGTTGTAATGTATTTTGGGATTTTATATGGAATCCATGCTTGTCCTCACATACTTGATCTTTCTCATTTGTAAATAACGAAGAAACAATGACACAAATAGTGGGTTTTAAGATCAGCTTTATTTCCATATGTAAACTATTTTATGAATTTAAGACTATATTTTCAAATTTTGAAATGTATAGTAGAACTAATATATCACTATGACTGTATCTCCACATAAAGCTTCACACTGCTGGTATTGCCTCTTACTTTGTTTTTTCTCGTTCTGATTTTGAAAATAAAGTGAAAGAACATAGAGTGTCAGTCCCTGGCTTGCATCTTGACCCTGTATTTGTTGTAGCCTATGGAACCCATTATTATGGGAGGAATCAGGAAAGCGACTCGAATGGGTTCAGCTGATGTATGGCTCCATCTTCGTCCTTAGCTCCTGGATTCTTCTTCTTCCCAGACTTCAGTGCTGAAGGAAACATAGATGTGCAAATATCTGGTGTGTGAGAGGCGCTGTCTCTACCCAGAGCAGTACCTCTATAGCTTTAATCTCAGCCCAGTGGCAGCTACAATGGGCAATCAGGGGTGAGTATTCATAAGGAAACAAGAGGAGTGAGAGCAAGGGCTTCCTTTGTGAAAACTGGTCACATTGAAAGCTGAAGGCAGAATATGAATCCTGAGTACTTGATTTATTTTTGAAGGAAGGATATAAGCAAAGCACTAGGCTCTGATATTAGGCTGCAAGATTCAGCTGACATACTAGGAATTAATTTTATCTCATCAGAGAAGGACTGAACAATGAAAAGAAGAATGCAAGAATGGAAGGGCACAATTGCAGTGTGGAGTTACATTTTCGATTGGAAGCACACATGGGTTGACTATCAGAATGAGTCATTTTTTTTTCTTTATCAAGACCAATGTATGCTGCAGTCACAATTTACTTCACTGGGTTTATGAAAATTTCTGTGAGATTTCCATTGTTTCAGTTGAAATCGGTATAACAAAATGCAAAACTCACTTAAGCGAAAGCGCAACAATAGTAGTCATTATTTCTGAAGTATAATGATGGAATTATAACTTTTAGACTTATACTCTTTTAATACCCAGTATGGACTATGATTTTGAAATTGACTTCATTTTAATAAAACTATCATTTTGAATTATATTCTAGTTTTCAGTCTGGCCTCCCTTCAACTTAATCCCTTATATACCACTACATGAACATTGGTGGCTGGGAATCCCAAAAGTGTTGTTTGTGTCTAAGTAGATATCTCACTATAATATGATGACTTTTTCAGTCAAATGTGTCTCATACAACTTACAAAAGCAATCTTATTTATATGCACTTTAAGTCAGGGACAGCGAGACTGCTTTCATCATTTCTAAAAGTAGTCTCTTTTTAAATAGTTATGTGTAATATAATAATTTCATATTGTGTATGTAACATGAGTAATGAGAGAGTTGCTGAAACAAAATTGTTAGAAGGGAAGATATCTTAGAAAGTACTTCTCCTGGGCTGGAGAGATAGCTCAGAGATAAGACGCCTGCCTTGCATGAAAATGACCCATATTCGATCCCCAACACCCCATATGGTCCTCTGAGACCACCAGGAGACAAACAGAGCACAGATCCTGGAGTATGCCTTAAGCACTGACAGATGTGGCCCAAAACTTAAAAGAAGAAACCATAAAATATAAGCACAAATAAAGCATTGCTCCAAAACACAGCGCCATTTATTGGGCCATTTGGTGTTGCAGAGGTTAAATCTTATCCTCTACTCAAAGAAATGTTTCTATGACATTATGACTTTACGTTTTCTACCAGGGCTTAGTTTCAGCATTTATATCCCTCTCTTCCTTAGTATGCTTTAGTATGATGCTTTGTTATGGGGGTGAATCACTTGATCACTTGATCCCTCGTTATTCATCGATTTACTCGAGCGGGTGCCAGTAACGTCTCCATTCATCCCTGTTGCGTGCTAGCGTAGCCCAATGGCATCTGTTCGTTCTAGGAACATGCAGAGCCTCAAACCGATCATTCAGGGTCTTGACGAAGAAGTCTGACCATCTTTTAGGTGGGTTGTCCACGCGATCTTTTGACGACCCGTGGAATCCAGTCAGTAATGGCTCTAGTCCAGCAGTTGTCTGTAAACCTCATTACATGTCCAGCCCATCTGATTTTTGATGTCTTGGCAAATGAGACAGCGTCCCTGATTCTTGAGCGTTGATGGAGATCAGAACTCTGGATTCTGTCTCTCATTTGAGTGAATATGATATGAATATGAATGTGGGGGTGAATATGATTCTAAAATAGTTAGACTCATATCTGAAAATTCTCTAGCACAGGGCTATAGTGGTTGTGGCTTCTGCACCGTGTTTTTCTAGGCTAATGTTGATACCTCCAGTTCCAGCTTATTTTCTGATTTATTTGACAATAAATTGACCTTGAAATTTGGTGGCACCAGGGACCAAGCACTGTGACCTGAGCAATCACGCAGGATCTCAGTCTGCTCAGTGAATCGGTTCCTTCTGCCTTTCTCCTCCCATGTCTATATTCCGGGCGGGAGTTCTGCTGGAAACGTGCAGTCTTTGAGCTCAATTTGGTGCCACTGTTTCTCAGCAGGAGTGTGGCTGATCTGTCTGCAGGTACTGAGGGAGAGGCAGAAGCTTCCTGCAGGAACTGTCCTGGGCCTTCCATCCCCCTCTCTGACTCTGGACGTCCACGGTTGAGTTTGCTGTGTCTTTTCCACATGCTATCTTCCCTATGGAGCAGGATATGATCAATGACAGAATCCGATTCTTATTGCCTATCAGGTGTTCCTCAGTCACCATCATCAATATCTGATTGAAGCAGAACAAACTCGGCATCTACAGTTATACTTTCTCTTAAGCATCTCACATGAGCCCTAAAACCGAATAATACTTAGCCTACTGGATGTTTGGAATCTCAGTGTTATAGCAGTTGAATTAATGTGTCACTGACTGTCTCGTCCAGGCCTGCTCTAAAAACGGAGCCAGCTGTGATGGGAAGGAGCAGTAGGACTAGAGGCGTGCAGGCTGATTACAGAAACTTCCAAATGAACTTGTGAAATGGAGGGTGGGTTTTCAGAGCATGAAAAGACATTACACTGCTGTCTTCTACCTATAACTCGGGATTGCGGTTCTGCAAATGAAGGGAATAAGATGCTCTCGTTTAAAGTACTTCCTTTTCAGAAAAGAAAAGGGATTTATTAAGGAAAACCCCATGTTTTGTTTTGTTTTTTTTATCGTATTATAGAAGATGCAAATTGCATAGCATAATTTTGTTATTTTCTGAGATTTATTGCTGTACGCTTGTATAGTTAAGCATTTCCTTTTTTTCTCTCACTCTTAAAGAAACAGAACCCAACCCCATGAGTAAATTGAAATTCAGTTTTTATGAACCTCTGTAGCATAATTTTATAGGCTTTCTACTTTAAGTACTTTTATATTAGCAATTGTTGTATAAATTATCTCATGAAGGATATGATGTATCTTATTTTATTTCAAAGAATCTTAAGCAGCCTTCAGTCAGAGCTATGATTAGCAGAAGTTAAGATTTATTCTTGTTTTGGTGCTGGAAGATCTTACTCCATGACAGATATTATCGTATAATAATAGCATACTAATTTCCTCTGTTCTTATTTATGCCTGTGAAAACAGTGCATGGTTATGGTAGCATATTTCAGTTTCTATACGTATTTTGTGATAGCGACTTGGTTCAAGAAACAACTATTTGTTTTAAAGCAACTGACTGTATTGCTTATGGGCTTAAAAGTCACACTTAGCTATTCTTGCAATTTTAATTAACATTCATTCTATGGTCATGAAAACAGTTTAATTTATTTGGGGAAACCAAAGATAACATCAATTTAATCAGAATTTAAAACTACTATTGTTCTTGTCAATTTCAATATCATTTTTACTAAGTTCACAGAGTCAAAGTGGTTTCCTCACTTTACCACCAACTTTTGCATTCCTTGCTCTAGGATGGCTAACTTATGGGAATCACACTCTGAGATGACTCCTGATACTCCTACAACATTTTGTTGCTTTGCCTTTCAAGTTTTAGCAGATCTTTCTTTTAATCACTTTTTTCAGAAAAGTATGTGTTAAGTGAATCACCGCGAGATGCGCATTTACAATGCTGCTCCTGGTTGGTCATGCAGTGTTCCAACACCATCCCCCGCACCAGTGTACATTTCCTAGCACCAATATCCCCAGTTTCACTCTCACCATCCCCTCTCCCCCAATCCTGTCTCTGTGGTAGGCGATTCTCTTCTCTCTCTCTCTCCATTTGGGCATTACGGTCTGCAATGCAGGTACTGAGAGGTGATCATGTTTGATCCTTTACCTACTCTCAGCATACAGTTCTTATCCAGAGTGATCATTTCCATCTATCATCGTCATAATATCCCCTTCTGTATCCCAACTCCCTACTTTCCAGCACCTGAGGCAGGCTTCCAACCATGGACCGATCCTCCTGACCCGTGTTTCTTCTGTCCTTGGGTATGTCTCGTACTATGTTTTATTGTTTTTTAATCCTTCAAATGAGTGCAGTCATTCTGTCTTTTCCTCACTCTTATAATCACCATGAGACCCTCCATGTCCATCCTTTTATGCACGGATTTCATGACTTCGTTTTCTCCTGGTGGCTGTGCAGTTTTCCATTATGCAGATGTGCCATAGTTTCTTTATCCAGTCGTCTGTTCTCGGGCGCTTGGTTTGCTTCCCGATTCTGGCTATTGTGAAGAGTACTGAAATCAATGTAGATGTGCAGATAGCGTTTCTGCTGTGTGATTTTGATGGTCAGGGTGGTAGGGGGGGTATATTTTCAGAAAAAATGGAAGACACAGCAATACAATGGTGTGATAAGATATTTTTGTGTTCTGAGGAAAAGAGAACGAATCAGTATGTACATTTTCTTTTCAGTGAGCATTTTGTCTTGAGCATCTTCCTCAGTACAATGCTGTGCTCACCATGGTCTGTCTCTTCTCACAGGATCAACAAAACTGTTCCCTACACAGGTGCAGTCCTCGCCTACGTTTGTACAAATATATGATAAAATTGTGATATGTACGTAAATATATGCTCTTGCTCCATTGACCTCCCCACGGTTTTGCTCCTTTGAACTCTTCTTCTCTTTTTTAATTTTTACTTCTCCATATTACAATCTATACGTCATAGATATGATACAGCTATTGCATCATTTCTAAATTTCATATCTATCCTACATTGGAAAAACCTCATGGACGTGAAATCAAGAGTGTGGGCCTACCCGTCTTTATCTCTGCCTTTATATCATTCTTCCCCGTGTCTTTTTATCTGTGGAATCATGAGCACACCAAGTATTTCTGAGTCTTAGTCTCCTGTGGACTTATTGTCATGCCATTTCATTACTGGATGATGGTAGCATCTGAATAGGTTGTGCAGAGTCCTCTGCTAATCTGAATAGATTTTAATAATATAATGCCTGGTGATTTAGCAAAATTGTTTGTACCCATCAGTAAATTCCTATCCTCTTTGACATTTCAGATATTCTCCACATCTATCTGTGGTTGCCATGGATACCACCCACCATCATACTCATCTTGTTTTCTGCCTGGTGTCTTAAAAAAAAAAAACAACCCTAGATGTTACCTTATCAAGATCCTGAATTCTGTGGTTGTGCCAATATAAAATTTCAATGTTTCTGCCTTTCCCTCTCTCTTCGGCTCTCGCTCTGTTCGTCAGCCGGGAAGATGAGAATTATATTTATAGTGTCATTTATTTGCCGAATAGTAGTGATGCTGCAACATGTGTACTTAAAGTTGGGAGGATTTAAAATACCTTGTTACCATTTCTGGGAAATAGAGAAAGCCTATGGAGACCGAATTAAAGCTTTCTGATGATTTGTGTAGGCTTAATACAATCAGTGAAGTAAATAAGCCTCTGAGTCATGACTAAATGGAATTCGGTTGTAGGAAGGCAGATTGCGGAAAGGGGATATATGTGTGAATATTGAATATGAAAATGAATTCAAGGAAAGCTTTTATGTTTTGAGAGGTGTGTCATCTGTAGCATTTTGCGTTATTTTTGACAGGATTATGTTAGAGGTTATATTTCTATATTCTGTATATAGAATATTGTTTATATAATAACGTTCCACTATCTGTGGGAAAATAGAACATTAAGATTGTAATCCTTGGTTTGTTTAGATTTCCAGTACTGACTCTTAAATGGCACATAATGTCATGCTCTTTTGTTCAGAAATTCATACCTTGTTTCAGATATATTTACTTTTCGTCTTTGATAAAAGGTAAAGGTAAAGGTAAAGGCCCTCCCGTTGATCGTCGATTTGCTCGAGCGGGCCCAGTAACGTCTCCATTGGAGACTTTGTTGTTACTGTGTCTGGCATATCGAATACTCTCGGTAGCTTGCCGGGCTCTCCGAGAGGGGCGGAGGAATCGAACTTGGGTCGGCCATGTTGGCCGCTTGTAAGGCGGACGCCCTACCCGCTGTGCTATCGCTCCAGCTAATATAATATGGTTATGTGATTTGCTAAATTAACTCACTAACCTGTATTTTCAAACTTAGAATTGACTTAACAGAAAAAATACTATATATAATATCACTCTCACTTTCACTATCGCCCTGTTGTTCTTCAATTCACTTGAGCGGGCCCAGTAACGTCTCCATTTGTCCCTGTAATGTGCAAGTGTAGCCCAATGACATATTGGGGGCTCCTTCAGGATCAGGGGAATGAGGACCATTCATTGTTACTGTTTTTGACATATCGAGTACGCCACTGATAGCTTGTCAGGCTCTGCCATAAGGGCGGGATACTCTCGGTAGCTTGCCGGGCTCTCCGAGATGGGTGGAGGCTTTTGGGGCGGCCTCTAATCACCTTTACAGGTGTTCCTAGTCAGGCATATGGGAGGGTATGATACTCTCAGTAGCCTGCTGGGTTTTCTGAGAGTGGTAACTAGAGAATAAGAGGTCGCGCAGCTGCAAATGCAGCCGCGCGCTTCTGGGAGCTTGGTTTGAGAGTCTCTGGATCTTGGCCATTGATGGGGTTACATGGCAGTTGGTGGGTGTAACTGTCTAGCCACAGGAAGGTGGGGGAGCTTGTTGGAGGAGGCCCAGTCCTGATGTGTGTGTGTGTGTGTGTGTGTGTGTGTGTATATATATATATATATACACATACATACATATATATTCACACATATAAATATGATAAATATATTTTAAATTGAAAAAGTAATTGTTTCTCAAAATTATTTTTTGTGAAGACAGAAATCATCTCCAGTCAATAATTTGTTTAATAGAATAGTCCTAATCCTTTAGCAGCTATGCTGTACATTACTTTTGACTTGCATTTAAATAAAAAAAATTAAATACTTTGAGGTGGTCCTGAGTCTTTGCATATTGTGAAAATGTAGCAAAATGTGGAGCCTCTTGGATAGAAATTAACTGGGGATTTAAAGAAGTCTCTGAGTCAGAGATCCTGAAACCAGCACTCACCTCCAAATTCTGTACGGATTCTTCACTAGCCAGAGGTCAGTAACAGTTGTTGGCAATGAGTGATTTTATTTTTATTCTAATTTGAATTCCTGAGCATTTTCTCAGAATAAGTAAGTGTTCTGTTTATAATCCATCGTAGCTTATATCGTTGTGACTGTATGTCTATCTTGATTGACACATATGCGTTTACATGTGAATACCGTGTGTACAAGTAGACAGACATTTCTGTATTGCATATAATATGCAGCATGTGTCGTATATTTATATACATATATATATACATATATGTACTATCCAAGTGTGTGTGCATGTGTTTGTGTGTGTGTGTGTGCATTTGACTGTAAAACAAATGAGTTCACCCAACACTTATTTTGTCTCATACATATACAACACACCAAACACTTTGAACCATTATCTGTTAAAAGTTGATTTTGACTAAAAAAAAAAAAGCATAGTCTTTCTTTGCCCCTCCGGACCTCTTTTCATCGCTTTTGGATATCCAGGGTCCCACGCAGACCTAACTCTGGTGTCTGCATTCTCAGTTGTGGTTCTTGCCAGGGTCAACATCGGGATGCGATGTTTGCAGACTCCGCACTGGTACTCAGCACGTTTGCTCCCCTGCACAGCGCTCTGGCTTGTTCAGTATAAGTCAAAATTCCTGCCTAGAGTGGCAGCTGCAGTGCATACACGCAGAGCTCATGCTTCCTGTTTGTGGGACCTCACAGCTCTTTTATTTTTATTTATTTATTTATTTGCGCTGGAGCGATAGCACAGCGGTAGGGCGTTTGCCTTGCACGCGGCCAGCCTGTCCAAGCCGGGTTTATTCCTCCGCCCCTCTCGCAGAGCCTGGCAAGCTACCGAGAGTATCTCGCCCACACGGCAGAGCCTGGCAAGCTACCCGTGATGTATTCGATATGCCACACACAGTAACAACAAAAGGTCTCCAATGGAGACGTTACTGGGCCTGCTCGAGAAAATCGATGAACAACAGGAGGATAGTGTCAGTGACAATGATTTATTTATTTATTTATTGCTTTTTTGGGGGGTCACACCCGGCGATGCATAGGAGTTTACTCCTGGCTCTGCACTCAAGAATTACTCCTGGTGGTGCTCGGGGGACCATATGGGATGCTGGCAATCGAACCCAGGCCAGCCGCGTGCAAGGCAAATACCCTACCCGCAGTGCTATCTCTCCACCTCCTCACAGCTCTTTTAAATTGGACCCTTTCTGTAGCATTTACAATGTGTCTCGCTGCTGTGTGTCTGGTAGGGTCCAGACTCCAAAGCGAGCTCCCCAAGTCGTACTGGATTATATGGGACCCGGGGGATTTGAACCTGTGGACACATATGCTGGCTACACACTCCGCCTCCTCTAGCATTCATGCAGGCCAGAGTTATGCTCAATAAGCGACTGTTTGAACCTTATTGATCATGCGGTTCAAATGGGCCACAGCTGATGGGTGATCAAACCATCATCGTTCATTGCCCAACTCTCATGCCAGGCCTCCATGAACACACATATCGTGTTTTGGGGATGAGATGCCATAGTTGTGGATGATTCAAACCCAGGAGCTTATTCATGCAGTGATTATGAAAGGTACAAAGCAATAGCTTGTAAGCCGATATTGTAGCTGCAGTTTCCTGAATCTTACAAAGATACTGGGCAATAATATCGCAGGCTATTTTTGTTTCAGAGATTAGGTTTCAATTCTGACTGATTTCTTCTGTTGACTTATGCATATTTCTGGCTGCAGAGCTCAGTTGTTTGGTAACTAATACTTGTTGCTCATAATGTTTTTTTATTAGTGAAACACCATGAGGTACAGTTGTAGACTTACAAATTTTTGTGCTTGGGTTTTGATTATACAATGATCAAGTACCCACCCCTCCACCAGCTCCCATCCCCCACCACCACGGGTTCCAGCATCCCTCCCACCCCATTTCCCCATCCCACCCTGCCTCTGTAGCAGGGCATTCCCTTTTGTTCTCTCTCTCCTTTGGGGTGTTATGGTTTGCAAAAGAGTCAATGAGTGGCAATCATGTTTGGTCAATAGTTTACTTTCAGTATGCTTCTCCCATCCTGGGAGGATCCTTCCAACACCCTTTATTTGGTGCTCCCTTCTCTATCTGAGCTGCCCTTTCCCCTAGCACATGTGGCTGGCCTCCAAATTATGGAGCAAAATTCCTGGTACTAATCTCCGCCACTCCTGGGTGTTAGTCTGCCATTTTGTTGCTTTATGTTCCCCAGATGAATGCAATCTTTCTTTGTCTATCCCATTCTTTCTGACTCATTTCGCTTAACACGATACTTTCCATGTAGTACCACTTGTATGTAAATTTCATAACTGCATCTTTTCTAACAGCTACATAGTACCCCATTGTGTAAATGTACCAGAGTTTCTTTAACACTGGTCATCTGTTCTCGGGCACTCAGGTTTTTTCCAGATTCTGGCTATTGTAAAGAGTGCTGCAATGAACAAATAATTGCAGATGTCACTCTGACTATACTTTTTTGCCTCTCGGGGATATATTCCCAGGAGTGGTATTGCTGGGTCAAATGGGAGATAAATTTCTAAATTTTTGCGAGTTGTCCATAGTGTTTTCCAAAAAGGTTGAAGCAGTCGGCATTCCCACCAACAGTGAAGGAGGGTCCCTTTCTCACCACATCCGCACCAGCATAGGTTGATTTTGTTCTTTTGAATGTGGGCCAGTCTCTGTGGTGTTTAATGACATCTCATTGTTGTTTGCTCATAATTTTTACCCAAATTTCTTCATTATTTCCCTTTAGATTAGGAAAGTTGTTTCTAAAGAAATGGTAGTTTGCAAGGCGCCCTAACCCCTGAAGTTTGTCTGGACCATACTTGAGGATTTTTTCTAGGCTTAAAATTCACCTCTCTGTCACTTTGAACATAGTTATAGAAACATTTAGCTTTTCAACTGTTTTCCCACCCTTAAAAAATGAAGCAAATAAAAAAGAACTAACTTGACTCCATTTTCTCAGATTTTAATACAGAGCAGTGTACAGAGATTTCATAACATTTACAACTAGGAAAGGACTTCATGTGTTGGCTTTCGTCTTTCTTAGATATTGTGACTTAAGCGATTCATTTGTGGAAATTCCCATCACCAGAGCTTTTTAAATTATTTGCGTATTTGGCTCGGCTATACTCGGGGATGTCTCCCCGGGGATCACACTTGAGGCTGACAGCACCTCGTCTGCCCGGAACTGACCTTTATGTACAACAGTATATCACACGGATAGATAAAAACATCATTTCTCCCAATCTCTCCACCTCCAAGAAAGCATGAAGATGTTAGTGTTCTTGGAGTCCCAGCCACTCTGATTACTCCTAGGATCACAGTTCACAGAGCTGAGGTGCATCTGGACACGTCGTTGACACATGGCAAGCTTGGATGCCTGGACCCTTTGGCATCTGCCCACGTTTTCTGCTGGAAGTCTGGCCACAGACACTCAGCAGCAGGAGGAACCACGGGCTACTCTTGCCCTGCTGCTGGTGACCCCGCAGTTCAGGCTGCCTGAGTAGTGGCCAGTGAGTCCTTCAGCATTTCCTCCCTCCTCTGGTCCCTCTGGGCGGGCCCCACACTATGGCCCTCGGCTCCTGGCCAGTTTCCTCTGCTGTCTGCTGACACCCATGTCCTACTCCAGGGATGCCTGTCTGAACCGGCCTCTTCGAGGCGGCCCCCGTTTGCTCATGGGATTGTCACCTCCGAGGGTCTCTTGCCCTCAGCTCCCTCGCAGGGGTTGTGTGGCCGTGTGATCGGGTAGTTTCCAGATTTGAGGAAGGGTAGGCTGTGTTCCCAGAGAGAGGGTCAGTGCCTGCACAGCCACTGTGGGCAGCGCAGGAGACATCACCCGTCATCTGTGTCTGTGGAATGAAATGTCATCACAAGCACTAGACACTAGAAACAGACATAATCTAATCCACATATGTAGAAAGTCTCTTGTGAATAAAGTTGCCCGGGTTGGAGAGGAGGGTGCAGTGGTTCCATTGTGCCTTAGCTGGGTGTCCCTGCATTTGACCCCAGCTTCAGGGAGTCCCCGAGTTTTCAGGATGCCCGTCAGCCCCTACAGGCCGTGCAGGGTCTGTCTGCCCTGCTAAGCAGCACTGGGACCCTCAGGCACGACCCAGCCTCTGGCTCTGTTGACTGAAAATCAGGACAGTGTCCCGGACCCTCGAGCACTCTCAGACCCACATCTTCATCACCCCCCAAATCCTCTTCTTTAAGGAACTTGTGAGATCATTTGTTCAGAGAGTCTTGGATATTTTCTTCCATTTTGTTCTCCTTGAATCCATTTCCTTGGTCTCTCTCTTTGTAAGAACTCCTTCTTGAACAAGCTAGACTTATTAAGTAGCTGGGCGGGGAGAAAAACAAATTTTATCCATGAACAAATTGCACAGCAAAGAATTTTTGTTGCCTGGTAATTTTAAAGAGGAATAAAGAGAACTAATGAGTTACACAAGGGCTATTTTCATTGTATCTGCTTTAATTTCCCAGACCCAGAGTTTATTAAAACTAATGAACAGCCAATGGGCAAACAGAAGTCTACAAAAATGGGAAAAATTTAGAAAATGAACAGAAACTATGACCAGAATTGTAGCATCCTGTTTTTAACTCCCATTTATCCAGCATCATTCTGCATCCCGGCGTAAGAGAGGTAGAATTAGTAAAGGAAGTAGAGGCAGCTTAGGACCACTTTGCATCTTTGGAGTGCTTTTAACTACGACAGATGATTAAATGTACCCAAAGATAGCATAGTCACAAATCATAATTCCAGGAAGAAAAACACAGAAAATGAAGTTGAGCAGAAAATGAGATGAGTTATGCCTTGGGATGGGGAGTTGAAGAAATGAAAGGGAAAATGCCTTCTCCCGGAAATAATCAGTGAAACAACCATATTAATATATTGTGATGAATATGAAAAAACTGAAAGGAGAGACAGAAATGAATATTGAGACGTTGGAATACAATCTTGGTTGATGTAAAATTTGTGAAGGCCCTTATGTCAGCCCTCAATAAAGAAGGGAAAGAAAAGCCCTCCTTTTCCTGTCTTTTTTCTTAACTATTAAAACACCTATTATGGGCCTGTTATCTACACTTTTTTGACACTTTCTCAAAAGATAAGCAGACCATAACATCTTTGAGACCCAGCTATAGCGTGGCGTTCCTAACTTCCTATTATAAACATCTTATGAGTAATAATTTTTCTCTTTCTTTATATTTCTTCACCTCTAGAAGCTTCCTGCATTTGGTACCATGGTCAAAAAACCCCAAATCATTATTATTTTTTCTATTTGGTCAGGGTGATGGAGATTGCCAAGAGCCCCCAAGACAAATACCTTTTTATTTCTTTCTGTTCTCTAAAACGTGTTTCTCCTCCTGACAATGCCCCACTTGCCAAAATGGCGTAAAATCTGTTTCTGTGGTGGGCTGAGCAGTGAAACGGCAGAGCAGAACCATGACCCTCTTTCCCTGGGAAGCACTAAACTTAGAAGCTTGGGAAAATAAAGTGTTCTTTATTCCTGTGTGCGACGTGAGACTTCATTTGCATTAACAAATGTTACCTGTTTCCAAAGATCTGTTGGTAAAGAACATAAGTTGATCTTTAAAGTGAGTATTAGAAGTGTGAATGCAGCCTCAAGAAAATCATCTTGCAGCATGTAAAATAAAAACACTAATGAAAATATTAGCTTTTTAAATTTTTTTTAACCAAACGCTTAGAATTCCTATTATAATCGAGTAAAAGTCCAGGCATGGTCGGAGCTGAACACTGTGGCTTCAGAGACTGTTTCTTTACGGGGTGTTGAGAGCAGATGATATTAAAAGTGATTCCATGAGCTACTGAATAACATAGTAGTTCCTTTGCACGTTACCCAAAACATTAAACATCCAGGATTTTGAGTATAGTGCATTTTGCGTATGATTTGATTATGGTTTTAGATGAGTTTGACTGCCAGTGGTGTGACCTTGCATCTTCCATGGGAACGCGGGGTCACTTGGCTGAGTTGGACAGGGTAAAGACTCACGATGCTGTGTGTCGTGGTGTTTTCTGTTTACACCACATGATGCTCCATCCATTCCCCTGGAGATTGTATTTTATTGCGAACGCATTTTTGTTGGTTAATCATTGCCAAGGCCATTGGTTTACTCTTCTCTTCTGACTTGTCACCCATTCTCTCTTTCTTCTCTCACTTCCTCTCTCCCTCTCTCCCTCTCTTCTCTTCTCTTTCTTCCCTCTCTCCCTCTCTCCATTTCTCCATCCATCTCTCTCCTCTCTTCTCTCTCTTCTCTCTCTCTCTCTCTTTCTCTCTCTCTCTCTCTGTTGCTTTCTTGGCTTGACCCTGCTTTCCTGAGCATCACTCCTGGTGGCCTCAGAGGACCATCAGTACCAACACGGACTGAACCAGGGTTGACTGCGCTCAAGGCAAGCTCCCTGCCTGTTGCTCTATCGTTCCAGCCCTCCCTCTCTCTTCTCTTTCTCCCTCCCCTTTTCCTCTCCCCCTCTTCCTCCTCTAATTTCTCTCCTTTATTTCTTCTCCTCTCCACTCTCTCCTATTTACTCCTCTCTCTCTCCTACCTCCTATTTTTTCTTCATTTCTTTTGGTTTGGAGCTCGGTGCTTGGGGGCTACTGCAGACTCAGTGCCTGAGAGCCACCCCTCCCCTCACTGCAGCACCCACATACCAACCATGAACTGCAGCCTCTGAGATGCTCCTTGCTTCGCAGGGCTTGTACTCTTTCATACAGTGCTTCATACATGCCTTCATAGTACTGGCAGCGGGTCACCGCAATGCTCATGCATGTAGTTGCTGGAGCTTCTCCTGGGCTCTGGTTCCACTGCGGCATTTTCAGTTGAGGTCCTAGCCCTGGAGTTGTGGTCCTCTCACATCCATGGCAGTACTGCAAGATACAGTCATTGCATGAGGCATCAGGCGCCTCAGAGCAGAGCATCCAGAAGAGCTCTGAGTGTGGGGCTGGCTGCACCCAGGACCTTACAAGAGCCGGCCAGGAGTCTGAGACATCGGCTGTTTCTCCGGGCTTGCAGCTTCAAGAATCTTATGTTCAGCATGCAACAGATGTGGATAATATTAGCATAAGATCTCACAGAGCAGAGGAAATGGAGCTTTAAGTCCTCCATTGCAGTAGGGCTGAGGGTTTATATCTCAGGAAGTTGGACTGTTAGTCTCACATACTGTTCTCCCTCCTGCCCCCACAGAGGGAGGGTCTCTTCACTCCTGAAGTACAGCTGGGCCTCAGGGAAGCTTGCGAATCATCACTGCTGTGGTGATGTCCTTGATATGTTGCAAACCAATCCTCACCAGTCAAGTAACTCAGCAAACGGTGGTTACTTACTGTACCGGGAGTTAATCCAGGACCTCATGGAAAAGTGATGAAAACAATTTCCAGGATCTTTGGTATTCTTCTACTATGTGTGCAAACAATAATAGTTTGTGCAATTTCAGGTTGGATATTTTATTTGAAAAAATTAAAAGCGAAGCAGTTGAAGGCATAGGAATGATGAAAATGAACCCTTGTTCTAAAAGAGACAGACCTTGAAGAGTCTATGTCTAAGTGATTATATATATATATATATATATATATATTAGATACAATGCATATACACTACGGGCTGGAGTGACAGCACAGTGGTAGGGCGTTTGCTTTGTGTGCAGCCTACCCGGTCGACCCAGTTTCAATTCCACCGCCCCCCTCTTGGAGAGTCCAGCAAGATACAGAGAATATCTCGCCCGCATGGCAAAGCCTGGCAAGCATCCCGTGACATATTCGCTATGCCAAACACAGTAACAACAAGTCTCACAATGGAGGCGTCACTGGGTTCGCTCGAGCAAATCGATGAACAACGGGAGAACAGTGACATATATCCTATCTCTGAATGATAAAAGGGAGCTTGTGATAAGGATCTTTAGGAGAACACATAGTATAGGACCCATTTCTATAATCATATTAGTAGGTGGATTTCTTCTCTCGCCTAACATCCCAGTGAATACCTATACCCATGACTCTGTTTTGCATTTTAGAACACCAAGACATTTGGATTTTAGTATCTGCAGTCAGTTGTGTCTTAAGACCGTGCCTTTCCGTAGAATTTTTTTGATAGGGAAGAGATTGAAAATTGGGGCACAGATTAATAAGTTACACTATTGATGCTCCCACGCTCCTTTGTACATGCTACAGATGGTCTCTCAGAGAGATCGGTGCTCAGGAGACCCCTGTTGGTGGCTTAGAGAACATGGTCGGGCTGCACTCAGTGGTTCCTTAAGCTTCTCATTCTGCCTTTGACGCTGAACTTGGACTGACTCTCCAGTTCACCAAGAAGCCGACCATTTTCACAACATCTCTTGAACTAAAAGGGCCACTTAATTGTTGTATGGAGTAGAAGGAGGGTAGGAAGGACGTGCACATGTGACCTGGTGGCTTCCATGAACAGTCTATCAGAGGGCGGGGGCTAACAAGTCTGGACCGATTCTTGGAACACAGTGAAAATCAAAGCTGATTTTATCCTGGTTGTCATTGTAATTTACCTCTTTTGAGCATTTCATAGAAATGAAAATTTGACCAAGTTACTGAGGCTGGCAGTTTTCCCTTGGACTGTGCCTCTGTGTCCTGTTGCGGTAAGTGTGAGGGTGTGTTTCTGGGTGTGACGAATGCTATGTTGTGGAGATAAGGCACATTTTGTTTTCCTGTAGAGCAGTCAGGAGCTTTGAGTGCTCTCTTCAGCTTGTTCTGTGGGCCACATGCACTCATTGTTCCTCCTAGCACAGGGCCCGCGGTCACTCCTAGCTGTTCCCAGGGTCCTTGGGCAGTTCTGGGGAGGGAAGGAAGGTCACTATAGCATGGAATCTCCTCAGCGTCTCTGCTCCTACTTTCCACTTTGTGACTAGTATAAAACCCCATGTTGTGGGTATTTGTGTGTGTCATTGGACGGACATGCAGTTTTATTTGTCCTGTGTCATAATGTCATTGTAAGAAATTTCTGAGGGGCCAGGTGCAGGCTGTGGGGTTGGGACGTTGTGTGTGTGTATGTGTGTGTGTGTGTGTGTATGTGTGTGTGTGTGTGAGAAACCTAATCAGAACGTATCGTGCCTCAAGGAAGATCACCCCAAAATGTGTTGTCTGGCATGACAGACATTTATTTCATCAGGGTTGTGGCATCTGGGCAGTTTAAGAGCCAGGAGGCAGCAGGGCACTGTTGGGTGAGCCTCTCCGTGGGGATATTCAGGTTCCTTCCAGTGTTCAATCAACCTTTTCACTGTGTTTCTTTGGCAACAGAGAGCCAAGTGTGCTTTCTGTTCTGACAGGGTCATTAATTCTTCTGGTCGGAGGCTCCAGCCTCAGGCTTCATTTACTATTTGATTCCTTATGGGACTTCCTGCAGGATATAACCGCATCGGAGGACACTGGCAGACCCTTGGGCTTGGTTTACAAAACTCAGATTATTCCAAGTGTACGGAGAGTGAGGGGATGAAGATCAGACTAGCGGTCATATGGGGACAGGCTGCTTGACCTGTCCTGACCCCTGGCTGCGCTTGGGGTTTCGTTCTGACTTTGTACTTCAGAGTCACTCCTGGCTGGGTCCGGAGACCTCATGGGTGTCAGGGACAGAACTGAGCCAGCAGCAAGTGTTGGACGTATCCTATCTGTTCTGCAAACTCAGGCTCCTGTTTCTCTTATTTCTTTTTTTTTTTTTTATTTATTTATTTATTGAATCACCGTGGGAAAGGCTACAAAGCTTTCAGGTTTAGGTCTCAGTCATGCAAATATCAGACACATTTCCCTTTACCAATACTTATTTTTTACCATGAAGAACCCCAATAAAACTCCACCCCCCACCCCTCCCAGTCCCTGTGGGGCAGATGAATTCTAGTTAACACTCTATCTACTTTGATTAGATTCATTGTTTCAATAAAAGATTCACCACTATTATTTAGAGTTTACCCCCCCCCCAAATCAGACATGCTGAAAAAGCATTGTGAAGTGATTTGCTTTCTACAGCTGGGTTCAAGAATTAAATGTTGGTTTTGGATTTCTGCTATTTTATTTATTGACCCTGGAAATATTTCTACTGAAAGTCAGATAGTTAAGAAATCGGTTTCTGTGCTCTGGAGTCGTGGCCGTGCTGGAGAGCCGCTCGTGGGGGGCAACTGGTGGCCTCAGCAGGGCGTGAAGGGCGGACCAGAACGTCCCCCTTCCCATGAGGTTTTAGTCGCCCCCACACCCCCGGCTCATACCTGCTGTCCACAAGGCTCCCATGTGGCTGCCATCTTTCTTTCCAGAGGGAGGAGGGCGGAAGGGAGCAACACCCTTTCCCCTCCGGGCAGACATGATGGCCTGGATTAACGCATAGTCCGTTCACTTTTCTGCTCCAAGCTGCCGGGTTCTGCATTAAGTCCTTGTGCTTCTGGGGCTGTGGCCGTGCTGGAGAGCCGCTCGTGGGGGCAACTGGTGGCCTCGGTAGGGCGTGAAGGACGGACCGGAACGCCCCCCTTCCCGTGAGGTTTTAGTCGCCCCCACACCCCCAGCTCATACCTGCTGTCCACAAGGCTCCCATGCGGCCGCCATCCTTCTTTCCAGAGAGGAGAGGGCGAATGGGGCAACCCCCTTTCCCCTCCGGCAGACTTGATGGCCTGGATTAACGCATAGTCCGTTCACTTTTCTGCTCCAAGCTGCTGGGTTCTGCATTAAGTCCTTGTGTTTCTGGGGCTGTGGCCGTGCTCCAATCTTAACTCTGATTTTCAGGGAGAAACGTTGGGTGGTTTACTTCCCATGGATCACTTTGTATATAGAGAGATGTCACGTGGCCGCGTAAGCGGCTGCGGGGTTTTGAGGAAAAGTCCTAGTTCCCGCATACTCGAGCTGTGCTTGTAGAGGCTTCTGGTCACTGGGGTTCCATCTGGGGGAGGCGGTATGCGGTACCTACCCCATCTGGGACTTCCCAATGATCTCGGCTCTTTTTGGAACCTGTTTTTTTTTTCCTTCGGGATCTGTGGATCCCGCCCTCCATGTAGTCCTTCTCTTTGGCTGTCCTGTTTCTCTTATTTCTGAATGTCCTTCTTGGGGCCTGAGAGATACTACAGGAAAAGAGTATTTGCCTCGGGACATACCTGATCTGGTTCATTCCAGCATCATGAACGGTGTTCCAGCTACTGCCAGGATTCATCCCTCAGCCCAGAGCCCGGAGTGAGCCTCAAGCTTCACTGCATGTGCTTGGAAAACCAATAATGTGTAATATTAAAGTAAAATATGTCCCTTTAAAACAGCATATGGTCAATGTCTCTCAGTCCAGAATGAGGATTAAAACTTCTTCTAGGAGTCACTGTCATTGTCCTCCCGTTGTTCATTGATTTGCTTGAGCAGGCCCAGTAACATTGTGAGACTTGTTACTGTGTTTGACATATTGACTACGTCACAGGTAGCTTGCCAGGCTTTGCCGTACGGGCGAGATACCCTCAGTAGCTTGCCAGGCTCTCATTCACGGCAGTTCTCTATGGTGTTATTTTAACCTCCATTATATTTGTCTGGTTTTCTTTTTCTGCGTTTTTCTTCTTCTTCACTGGTGCCCTTTTTGTTAAAAGAAAGATTTATACTATTGTAAATTTTGTGAGTTTTACTTACACATTTTTGAAAATTTTAGTGATTCCTTGAATTTCAGTATTTAGCCTAACTTACCACAGTCTACTTCAAATTAATGCTGCCTTAATTGCAGGCTAATACATAGATTTTTCAAGTAATTTCACCTACCAGCACTCATTCCATTGTCCTGTTATTACCTTCGTACACCATCCCTTAAATGTGTTAATATAGAAATTAAACTATTATACCGTATTTGTTTAAACTCATAAAAATTTCCATTTCACTTTATTTCACTGGATTCAATTTACTACTCAGTTCTATTTTTTTTCAGCCTAAAGAATAAATTTTTTTCTTTTTTTAAAGCAAATCTGCTATTAATATATTTTAATCCTTTAAAAATCTGTAATCATGGGACTGGAGCGATAGCACAGCGGATAGGGTGTTTGCCTTGCATGCAGCCAACCTGGGTTCGATTCCCAGCATCCCATATGGTCCCCCGAGCATCGCCAGGAGTAATTCCTGAGTGCATGAGCCAGGAATAACCCCTATGCATCGCCGGGTGTGACCCAAAAAGCAAAAAATAAATCTGTAATCTTTTTATATTACCTAAGTTTCAGAGGATTGATTGATCTGGAAGATATAGAATTCTTCTTCACAATATCCGTACCAGAATGTTCATTGTCTTTGCTTCTATCTTTTCTCCCATATTTCTGATGGATCTCCATGTGTTAATTTTGTCATGCTTGTATGATAATTGGTGTTTATCTTGATTCTCTCAAGAGTTTTTTTGTGATTTTATTTTAAAAGTTTGGCTCTAATGGCTTAGGTCTGCATCACCGTGTCCTTGCCCTAAATGGAGTTTGTTATTTGTTCATGTGGGAATTTTAGCCCCATATTTAGAAAGACTGACACTATAATGACTTCAGACATATTCTTCTCCATCTCTGTATTTTAATCTTCCTTGATCTTTGACCATAGGGGCCCCAGGGATCGAATTTGAATCAGTCATACGTAAGACGGATGCCCTCCCCATTGGATGATCTCTCGGGCACTGTCTTGAGAGTTTAATACTAAACTGTATTAAAGTGTATGAAAAGTAAAGCTATACTCAGAATAATTGTTTCCTCATGGACCACCCTGCACCTTGGCGCTTGGGCATGGTTGCTCTTTGTTTTTTTGTCCTATTCAGAAAGATCTTCCTTCTAAGAGAACTGAGATTTGGAATTGATGATAAAGGGAAATGCCATCCCTTAGTTTTATATGAAACTCAATAGGATTTTTCCCCAATAAGTGAATTAATTTCTTGTATGCTTTTGACAAATTATAATAACTATACATTTATTTTTCATTAAATGTTGTTCAGTTCCAATCTTGATTTTCAGAGGAATTTCGTCTCTATCTCTTGTGGGTTTCTGCTTCCTTTCATTTTGTTACTATAGGAATAGAAAATTTTAGACCCTACTATTAAGAGTCTGGTGAGAATGAGATTTTAGTTAAAACCAACCTATGAATGAGATATAGGATATTCAATCCACTTAGGGTTCTTCAGATGGAGAGAAGAGTATCAGAAAAGTGGACTATATTTAAGGAACATCAAATATTTTAGTTTATCTCGAATCTAATTTATCTTAAGGACCAGATAAGATTGGCCTAATCGATTGAAATGAGTTAGTAATAGGTTTTGAATATGAAACTGTGGTTTTTGAATTTTGTATCTTGGGAAGTAGCGAAGAGAAGAATTTAATTGGCAGAATTACATGCTATCAGAGTATACTCTAGGGAAAAAGGAAATAGCTTACCACCATGTACACGACAGATTAGAGATCAAGAAACTTAAATTAGGGAAAACAATTGGGAGTCTGCTGGAATAGTGAGGTGGGAGGTAATGAGGTCTCCTAGGACAAGCAGAAAGGGGAAAGTCTGGGCTCTTAAGAGATGCCGCGGAAGAAAATTATGCTAGAGCTTGGGTTTTGTCTGCTATTTCTAGGACTAGTAAAAAGGGAAATCAGAGAACCATTCTAATGTTTTGTTTTCGTAAAATAGGCAAATATACAATTAAAATAAATAAAAACACAGAAGAAAGCCCTCATTACGAGTTAAATAATTGGAATGGTACCTAAAATTCACCAAACTTATTGTGCTAGGCATAAATCTGCATTTCACCTAAATAATTCAGTTACTTCTCACACATGTCTTTGTGCATATGTGAATTTTTGGGGGGTATAACTCTATGTCACAGGAAAGCTATATTTAATATTTTATATATTTTATATATCGTTATTCGGAAGGGAGAACGTTGGGAACGACATACCCATCCTGTGGAATTTGGTATGTCGGCAAGTGGACATGGCTATCGAAGAGATTTGAGTAGAAGTCATGGATAATCTTCTCCATTGCCGTTCTGGAGGATGTGATGGATCCATCAGGACGTCGGAGGGCAGTCATCTTGGTCTTATAGTTGGCGAAGGACAGGCGGGCATTACGAATACTTTTCCCGGCTTCTGCCGCATCTACCAGTACTTCTGCTCTTCTCTCTTTGAGGTCTTCCTTGATCGCATCTCTGCACTGCTTTGCAAGCTCGGACGTTAGCTTGCGGTTGCCTGAGGCATGCGCCAAACCACGCTGGCGAATTAGCTCAAGAGTTTTCGAAGATAGGCGACTTTTTGTGGCTATCTCTCTCTTGGCATTCCTCACACATTCATGGAGGTGCTGAACCAGTCGATCGTATTCCTCATCAATGTTGTCAACAATGGCATCTTCCCATGTTGCCGCAATAGTACCAAAGAGTTCCCAGTTGGTGGTCGTTCTGGGAGTTCTCTTTTTGAACTTTGCAGCCCTTTCTCCCCGCTCTGTGAAGTAGAATTTTGCACGAAGGAGACGGTGGTCCGATCCCGTTCGAAATTTTGGGACAACAGCGACATCAGTCAGGCAAAACCGTCGATTGAATATGATGTGGTCTATTTCGTTGTGGAATCGTCCACCGGGAGACTCCCATGTCCATCGTTTAGATTCTGCCTTCTGGAACTGTGAGTTACCATGAATGGTCTTGGTCGACATGATGAACTCAGACAGTCTCTCACCCTGTTCGTTCCATTCTAGGCCATGGGTTCCGATGTGAAGTTCTTCAGCTGATCTTCTCGGTCCTATCTTGGCATTAAAATCACCCACAATGATCTTGTAGAAGCCCTAGCCAATCAGGGCATTCAAGCCCAATACATCAGGAACCTCCGTGAGCTGTATTGAGGATTCACTACCAGGATCTCACCATTCTACAAAGAAGTGATCGTTGATGTCAAGAGAGGGGTGCGGCAGGGTGATACCATTTCACCGAAACTCTTCAGTGCCACCCTCGAGAACATCATGCGACGACTGGAATGGGAAGGAATGGGAGTGAAGATAGATGGTCGGCAACTACACCACCTCCGCTTTGCTGATGACATTGTTTTAATAACACCAAACATCAGCCAAGCGGCACAAATGCTGGCCGACTTTGACCGTGAGTGTGGAAAGGTAGGACTACAGCTGAATCTTACGAAGACAATGTTTATGAGAAACAGCCTTGTTCCTGACGCCCCATTCGCTCTCAATGGAACGACCATCTTCGAATGCAACAGCTATGTGTACCTAGGTCGAGAGGTCAACATGACAAATGACCTGGCACCCGAGCTGCGCAGGAGGAAGAGAGCGGCTTGGAACGCCTTCAAGAACGTCGAAGAAATAGCTAAGAGGACGAAGAACCTCGGGCTCCGGGCACATCTCTTTGATTCCACTGTTCTTCCTGCATTAACATATGCCTCAGAGACCTGGGCCCTACGCAAACAAGATGAGAACGCCATTCAGGTCTCCCAAAGAAGAATAGAAAGAGCTATGCTTGGAATATCACGTTTCACTCAATTGAGAGAACGAACCCGGAGTTCTGACATCCGTCGACGATCAAGGATCAGGGACGCTGTCTCATTTGCCAAGGTGTCGAAAATCAGATGGGCTGGTCACGTAATGAGATTTAAAGACGACCGTTGGACTAGAGCTGTTACTGATTGGATTCCACGGGATGTCAAGAGACCGCGTGGCCGCCCACCTACCAGATGGTCAGACTTCTTTGTCAAGGTCATGAACGATCGGTTTGAGGCCCTCCATGTTCCCGGAGCGAAGAGATGCCATTGGGCTACACTAGCACGCGACAGGGACAAATGGAGACGTTACTGGCGCCCGCTCGAGCAAATCGACGACTAACGGGAAGTTAAGTGATTAAGTGATTATATTAGTTCTACATAGTTCATCCTTGTCATTACTGTGCTTGGCATATCAAATATGTCACACATAGCTTGCCAGACTTTGCCGTGCAGGTGAGATACTCTCGGTAGCTTGCCGGCTCTCCGAGAGGAGTGTAGGAATCGAACCCGGGTTGGCCCGGTCAGCAGCTTCTAAAGCCAGTTCGGTCCCATGCAAGGCAAACACTCTGCCCGCTGTGTCTCACAGTGGAGCTGTTACTGGGCCCACTCAAGCAAATGGATGAACAACGGGAGGACAGTGACAGTTACAGTTATATAGTCAATCCAGAGAGATGGTACAGTGGCTGGGCACTTGGCTTGCATATGACTGACCTGGATTCAATTCGCATCAACCCAGACAATCCCTGGAGTGTTTCCGGCCCTGATCCCTGGGCAGAGAGACAAGAGAAAGCTCTGAGCATTGCTAGGTATAGGGGAAAAACATGAAATTACTTGTGTTTTGTGAAAAAGAGCACAAATAGTATGTTTAAATTTGAAACAGGTTCCACTGTAGATGGTTATTTCTGAAAAGAAATCCTTCTGTGGCTATCTTCAACACATTTCTCAGCTAAACATCTGCATTGCATTTCTCTCTCCAAACTGGATTTTTTTCAACACAGAGCTGGTTATCTTCATGCCATTGAATCTTGTTTGTTGATAGACTATATAAAGCCTCTGTATGTTAAAGACAAGGAACTTTATGATCAAGTCTAAGAGTTCAGTGTTCTCAAATGTGTTAGTGGTCCTAAGTGAAGAGCAAATAAAACAATAAGGATTGGAGGGAAAGAATAAAAATCTCTTTTCAAAGTTTGAAGATGAATGTCAATGTACAAATATAGAGTTGTGAAACATTGAACACAGTTTCATTTTTTTAATTGTGTTGGAAAAAATCCACAGTTTGGAGAGAGAGATGTAATGTGGATGTTTTGTTGAAAAACATGTTAAAGGAAAGATATTTGGCGAACATTTAAACTATTACTCTCCTGAAACAATCTTTTTTGATTATACAAAGATGGAAAATGGGGGAAATCCATTAGAAGTGGATATAATCAACTCAGTGATACTTAGGCATGGAGATGAGGGGTATTATCAAAGTAAAGTGGGGAAGCTTTCCTGTGATGATTTGGATTAATTGGGAAATTTGGAGCCATAGTTAGAATTCAATTATTTTCATAAAAACAATCTGTGAAATTGCATGCAACTAGTTTCATGACGTTCTCCAGTGGTGTGAGAAGCCTGTCAACATAACAGATGTCACAGCTTGGGATCCAATAGTGCTGTATCTAGCGTTCTGTATAAATATCATTTTCAGAATCCCTTAATATTGCATAAAGGGTAATACTAAGGGATTGAATGAGAGCAACTATGTATTTGATAAAGAATGTTAACTCCCAGCTGTGCTTAGGTGTGTTTCTGCTTCTCAACTAAGAGACCACTTTGACCATCTTGGGGGATCCTATAGGGTGCTGAGGATTGAACTGGGGCCTGTTGCTTGCTAGCTTAGTGTTTTGCCTAATGTGCTGTCTCTCCAGCCTGGGAAAATAGTTCTTTCGAGATAGGTATTATTTTCTTATTCTCTTAAAAAAAATTTCCTTCTGGCATGGAAGATCTGGAGATATAGTAGGTTAGGTAGGGCACATGCCTACCAGAGCTCACCTGGCTTTGATCCCCAGCACCGTGTATGATCCTCTGGCCTGCCAGGAGTGATCCCTGAGCAGAGAAACAGGAGTAACCACAGAGTGTGGCCCCCCCAAAAAAAACAGAAACACTTTTCCTTCATTTTTGTTAAGCTCATATGCAACATGCAAACCTTTCAGATACTTTGATGATATTTATATAAAGGACCCAGAAGAGGCCAAAGAGAAGACTTAATTTTTTTTTTGCAATAATTCTCATTTTCCATTGTGAGATTATTTGTTCACAGCAAACAGCAGCCAATTTAAAAAAGAGAGTTTTCTAAAACGTGGAAGAGGCCTCATTTATCTTATGGTAATTTATGGAGTATGTTGTTTAGCCCCTGATTCAGGAGACAATCATCCTCTTTATCTAAAGTGGCAAAGTAAAATGGGAGTCAAACGTGAACCATTGGGATTATTCCTGGCTCTAGTTCTTAAGCAATTTCTTTGAGTAAATACTCCTGAATAGTAAAATGGGGATAAAAAAATAAAGTACCTAAACGACTTCAGAGATTTATTGTGAGATTTCAGAAGGTGATGGATTGGAAAGTCTTTATGATCTATTAGGTGATAGTGTTTATTTTGAAATCCATATTCATTGGCATGCAGGCCCTAGCTAGTCTAAATGGGGCTTCTGTTTCTTCAAGAAAGACTTTTATTAGTTTGAATAAATAAAGTTCAGCACCACTGGGATTCTTTTGTATGAAAATTAATTTTCTTAGTGAATATTTAAATAAACCTAAAGTGATGCTTGAGAAACTAAAAATATTTCATGCGGATTGTTTCAAAGTAAAATCCACTATTTTGCCAAAACTGTATTGAACCTGAATACATTGATAGACTTCAAAGCAATATGTCTCTTTCAATATTGAATAAAACATGTGACTTTATTCATATGGTTAAAGTGCATTGTAGCAAATCTGCACTGTAATACAGTTTTTATGTATCATAGTCTCACATGCATATACGTATATTCTTAAATATACATATCTATATTCTTAAACTGTGTATCTTTATTGTGAGTTATACACTACAAAAGAGATAAGTAAATTGAAAAAAATAATTCCCAAATTAACTCTGAAGCCTGAGTAATACAACATATTTCTCTACTTCTCTGATAACGGGAATGTATTGTCTTCATTATAGTCTTAAGTGCATTATTGTATGGATTGGAGTGATAGTATAACAAGTAAGGTGTTTGCTTTGCAGACAGCCAAGCTAGTTTCAGTCCTTGACATCACATAGGACCCCTGAGCACTGCCAGGGGTGATTCCTGAGTTCGGAGGCATGAGTACGCCCTGAGCATTGCCCAGAGTGACCCCAAAACAAAACCCAAAAAACAACACTGTGTAAATCTACAGTTAAATCTTGGAAGCATAACTATTCTGTGATCAGCCCTTCCCTGAGTATTATGTAACACAATTCAATCATTTATTATTTTATTTTGGCTTTTTTTGGGGGGGTTATACCCAGTGGTCCTCAGGCTCCCCTAGAGCCCTTGCTCAGGGACCACTCTAGGTGGCGATTTGGGGGATCTGTAATGCTGAACTCTGAACCTTCGATTCCTGTTTGCAGATACCAACGCTTTGAACTATGCCTTCCAACTCTAATTCATTTCATTATTTTAATTTTATTTTCATTAGAAACCACTATTCTACAAAGTTCTCTACAAAGTCCCCAGTTCTAAACCCACCCCCGTGACCTCCGAGTCCCCTCCCACCCCCTCCCAGACAGTTTTTTAGTTTATTTCACTTTGGGTCTTCCCCTCCCTGCAGCTCTGGGCTTCATGGCTCAGGTGTATACAGATAACTCTCTTCCTGGCTCAGAGATCCTGCCTCTCGCCCCTCTCTTGTCTTCTCGCTCCCCCACCTTGTCTCTCTTTCCCCAGCACTGCCATTTTTGTCACCTAGAGCAAAGGGCTGGCCCACCTCTAGTCCCTTCCTTTCCCTGGATATTGTTCTGCATACTGCAGATTAGTGAGAACACCAGGTACTACAAGCCGAGAGGAAGGATGAGATCACTCAGTTCCTGCCGCTTGGATGGAGGCGGAGGAGTTCTCACCTGAAGTCAGCCTGATTGCTCTTAAATTGGCTTGTGTCTATCACTCCTTCTCTCAGCACACGTGATGTATTCACAGGGTCAGGTAAAACTACATAGAAAGCTATTTATGACATATAATAAAGACCTACTTCTTAGATTTCACTATGTTAAACATCACCAAATGTGGTATACTTATGACTATATTTTAGTTAATCATCCTTTCCTTTAAAAACTTGTAGCATTAATGCATAGTCCGTTCACTTTTCTGCTCCAAGCTGCCGGGTTCTGCATTAAGTCCTTGTGCTTCTGGGGCTGTGGCCGTGCCGGAGAGCCGCTTGTGGGGGGCAACTGGTGACCTCGGTAGGGCGTGAAGGACGGACCGGAACGCCCCCCCTTCCCATGAGGTTTTAGTCGCCCCCACACCCCGACTCATACCTGCTGTCCACAAGGCTCCCATGCGGCCGCCATCTTTTTTTCCAGAGGGAGCAGGGCAGAAGGGAGTAGCACCCTTTCCCCTCGGGGTAGACATGATGGCCTGGATTAACGCATAGTCCGTTCACTTTTCTGCTCCAAGCTTAACTCTTATTTTCAGGGAGAAACGTTGGGTGATTTACTTCCCATTGATCACTTTGTATATATGGAGATGGAGGAAAAGTCCTAGTTCCTGCATACTCGAGCTATGCTTGTAGAGGCTTCTGGTCACCGGGGTTCTATCTGGGGGAGGCGGGATGCGGCACCTACCCCATCTGGGACTTCCAGGCCATCATGTCTGCCCGGAGGGGAAAGGGTGTTGTCTCATTCACCCTCTCCTCTCTGGAAAGAAAGATGGCGGCCGCATGGGAGCCTTGTGGACAGCAGGTATGACCCGGGGGTGTGGGGGCGACTGAAACCTCATGGGAAGGGGGGCGTTCCGGTCTGTCCTTCACGCCCTACCGAGGTCACCAGTTGCCCCCCACAAGCGGCCCTCTGGCACGGCCACGACTCCAGAGCACAGAAACCAATCTCTTAATTATCTGACTTTCAGTAGAAATACTTCCAGGGTTAATAAGTAAAATAGTGGAAATCTAAAACCAACATTTAATTCTTGAACCCAGCTGTAGAAAGCAAATCACTTCACAATGCTTTTTCAGCATGTCTGATTTGGGGGGGGGTAAACTCTAAATAATAGTGGTGCATCTTTTATTGAAACAATGAATCTAATCAAAGCAGATAGAGTGTTAACTAGAATTCATCTTCCTCGCAGGCACTGGGAGGGGTGGAGGGTGGGGCTTTATTGGGGTTCTTCATGGTAAAAAGTAAGTATTGGTAAAGGGAAATGTATTTGATATTTGCATAACTGAGACCTAAACCTGAAAGCTTTGTAACTTTTCCCACAGTGATTCAATAAATAAATAAATTATTTAAAAAAATAAAATAAATAAAAAATAAAAACTTGTAGCAACAGCATCAACTGTACAGAATCATCAAAGTCACTAACATGAAAATTAAAAATTTTAATGTACAAGTCCCTATTTAACTTTTTTATGCCTTTTTTATGCGTATTAGCAAATTTGACGCAGAGTTGTATTAAGTAGAAATATAATATCCAGCCATTTGAGACTTAAGGAATGTAAAAAATGTATCCAAGTCATTATGTCTTAAATTGAAGAAAGAATTCCAGTGGAGTCACTCTGACTCATTTTATCATAAGTACATATAAATGAGACAGTACACTTTTATTATCTATTTTTTTTATTTCGAACATAATAATAGCTACAGGTTCACATTGTTTTGGTGAGATAAAAATTAGTAAGATATACAGTTGTGAGGGCTTACGATATAATATAATGCGGTAAAAGTTTACCTTGCAAATGGCTTAACATGGTTGAATCCTCAGAACCATGTCTGGTCCTCCAAGCATTACCAGTATGACCATAGATTCTGGAGTAACCCCAGAACCCTACCAGAGTTATCCCCAAACAAAACAAAGCAAAACAAAAAATTCTTTTATGCTGCGTGAGTGATTCTGATTGGCTTGTTGTTTCTTTGGATATCGAAACTTATGACAACCAAGTGTTTCTTGTTAGAAAACTCATTGACTTTCGCTCTATTTTATTGGATTTTTTTTAGGTCTAGATCAGCTTTCTAAGTCACATGAGAGACTTCATTTTAGATTTCAGTGGCTCTCAGCAACTTTGGGTGTCTTGAAAGAATACTAGCATGATTCATTGCTGTATCTTCAACATAAGGGAAAAAGACAGATGATAAAATTCCCGGTACTCAAGAGAATGACAAGTTAAGCTGACGATTGGTTAAAAGACTGCAAAGACATCCCAGAAAGGACTTTTCTGAAGTAATGAGAAAAAACTCTTAAAACACAATAGTGATAAAACAAAAAGTGGAAAACATCATATGAGTGTGTGTATGTAAATGCATATATATCTAGCTATAGAAAGACCATGATGACATCTGCTGTAGAAAGCAGTGGGTGGCAAATAAGCTTCTGAAAATAGGTTCCACATCTATGTCAACAGCTTACTGCAGTGAAACTATGAGGTGATATCTCTGCACACCTGTTAGATTAGCCAAGAGTCCGTGGAACTCTGTCTCCTCTCATCCACACTCCTGGAAAAGTGAATTGCACAGCCACTTTATAAGAGCTCGACATTTTTTTTTCGAAACTAAACATTCTCTGACCAAATGATGAAGAAACTGTGTTTCTTATGATTTACCCAGAGCAGCTGAACTCGGTTTATTCCCTATTAATCTTTCAGTTAAATGGTTAATATCTAATTTCATGATATCTTAGAAATAATTGTCTAATAGGATTATGCTATTACAAAATATTGGAGCTAGAGAATCCTCAGGGATTATCTAGGGCAAATCAATAATTTTACACTTGAGGAAAATTAAGTCCAGAAGAGCAAGTGTCACTAGGTATCATGGAGTTAATCATATCTCTAATGAGGGAATAGAGTATGGCATTTCAGACATTTGCAGTAAATGAAAGGGTGTTTAGAATGGAAATAGTGCTTCCATCTCTACTAGGATAATAATGCCCAGTGGTTATACAGACGCCTCATGAGAAATTCTGTGTTTCAAAGACAGAATAACTTTGTGTCGTGTTAACATGCTGGACTTGACAGGAATCTCTCGGCATTAAGTTCCCCTGCTGTCAAAATTATCCATCGCAATATTTCTGGTGGTGTGTCAAGATCCACAGAGCAGGAGATCACTTTTCTGGCAGAAAGTCTAGAAATCTCCTCCTTGAACTCTGAACACCTTTCTCAGGTGGTTTCCTGTCGGGGAACAGGTCCCTGGCTGGGGCTGCATAGACATCAGGCCCTGCCCCCGGGAACCGTGTGCTGTGCTGGTGCGGGAAGATCCCTGCGCCCCCCCCCCCCATTTTGGGGAGCTGTGATTCTCGGGCGGAGGGGAGATTAGTCAAGCACAGACATTTTACTGAAAACCTAACGAGGTTCAGAGGCTCTAGCACAGAGATTAAGGCCCACATGTGCCTCCCATCTGGCCAGTCCCTTTGCCAACAGTGCTCGGGGCTGCTGGGCAGTGCCGTGAGTAGCATCTTGAGCAAAGAGTCTGGCTAAGCCCTGAGAACTACCAGGTGTGCCCCTCCCCTCAGCAAAATGAATCATAAATAAATGAGTAGCACTGTCTTCCCGTTGTTCATCGATTTGCTCGAGTGGGCACCAGTAACGTCTCACAACAAATTATGAGACATGTTGTTACTGTGTTTGGCATATCGAAAATGTCACAGGGAGCTTGCAAAGCTTTGCCGTGCGGGCGAGATACTCTCAGTAGCTTGCCAGGCTCTCTGAGAGGGGCAGAGAAATTGAACCCGGGTCGGCCATGTCAGCCGCATGCAAGACAAATGCCGTACCCACTGTGCTATTGCTCCAGAAATGAGTAAACAGTATTAAATAAGTAAATCAGTGAAAGGAGAGAAGCATTTTCAGTAAAATCAGGGACCATGTCCTAGAGAGGGGGCTTACAGACATATGGACCTTGCAGACGGGTGCAACGGAATGTGAAGAAGGAAATCTGGCATCTGGCTTTAGAGTTTGAGCTGCAATCCCCGATGTGGAGCTAGAGACCAGGCAAGAATCTTCTTTTTAGATTCCCACCTTGATCTGAGCATGGATTCTTGAGACTCAATTCCCCCCGCCTCTCACCCTCCACTCCCTGCCCTCTTAATTAGTCACCTCTGAGTTCCTTGTGAGGGCTGTAGGCTAGGGATGTTAAGCCTTTACTACAAGGCCTGGACCAGAAATATTTTTTTTCTTTCCCAGATAACATAGCCTATAGTTATTGGAGAAACTTTGATAAAAGAGTAATAGTAAAGAATATTTTTGATTATCCAAATATCTAGAACTATTACCTATACACATGAATTGTTTTTTTTTCATTTTAGCCTTTTGTTTTATTTACATTTTACTTTTCTTTGTATTTTAAAATCCGGTTTGCAAAGTTATGTTCAGAGATGTGATTTCTTATAACATGAAGGTTTAGTTACCCTAGATTATATTTGCTGTAAAATATAGTGAAAATGCTGCCTATAGTGTAAAAGAAAATAATCTCTTTAATGCATGGATAAATTTCAAGAGTATAAGGAATTCCACCGGGTCCAGGAATTAAGCTCTGAGTCTAAGGTGATGGGTTATTAGTACCGAAGATTTCACTGGTCAGGAACATTTACTCTCAATTCGTCCTTGGTTTAGAGATTTGCTGTGGGTGGTGGATGGCATATTCATTTGAAACTTTGCAGCCCATGCACAGTTACGTTTCAATTCTCATCTTAAACGGACCTGAAATTCCAAAGAATCATAGTCAAGAGTAATCATGATCACGATCATCCTGTTGTTCGTCGATTTCCTCGATCAGGCACCAGTAACGTCTCCTTCTTCCTAGCCCTAAGATTTTAAAAGAGCCATTTCAATGCTCTTTCAGGATTAGACCCTTCATTGTTACTGGTATTTGGCATATTGAGTACAACAGGGGAAGTTTGCCAGACTCTGCCATGTGGGCAGAATACTTTTGGTAACCTGCCAGGTTCTGCAAAGGAAAAATAAGATGTCACGCGGCCGCAAAGGCGGCCTCGTGCTTCCAGGAGCTGGGTTTTATAGTCTTGGCTGTTGATGGGACCAACCTGACGCTGGCGGCAGCTGGTGGGTGTGACGCCTACCTACTGGATGGAAGATGGGGGGTCTGAGTGGAGAAGGCCCAGTCCCAATCCAAGAAGGCTTGGAGACCTCAGCCCTGGGACCCGCATGCCTGGGTTTCTCTACCAGTTCTTTCATGCATGAGGCCCGTCCTGACATGTGGAGATTGGTCCCAGCATGGCTGTGGCTGGTTCCAGAGGTCCTCAGGTGCTGGGGCTCTGCTCGGGGTTGGGGGGGGGAGAGAAACTCAACCCTCCACCCTCCAAAGGGCCCCGGTGAGGACAGCCAGGCACAGGGGCAGGAGACTCTGCCTGAGTCAAGAGTAAACATTTAAATAATCAAGGGATATTAAGAAAAAAAAAACGGCAGACACAACTGGTCTCTGGAAGTGCAACTTGGGGATGCCACATAAGAAGGGCAGATCTGGAGTCAGCTCGAGTGCGTTTGAGCAGATCACAAGCACCAGGGGATTCTTGGGACAGGCCACGTCCATTTGATCTACCCATTGGGAATTAATTCATCCTTCCACCCGAATCTCAGAAGACCTGTTGAACTTAGTTTGGGTTGAGATGTTTCTTTTCACCCAAAAGTTGTGAAAGCCGTCTTTACCCAAAGAAGCCAGGCTCCTTGTTTTCCTGGAGAAAGAAACTCAGTTTTTGAACTTTAGTTTCACTCTGAGTTCAAGACACCACGTGCCACAGCGAGGAAAGAGTCCAGGACAGTGCTCGGCTCCGTTTCCTCTAGTCTTGGTCAGAGAAGGACCTCCGGGACCAGCGGGTACAAGGGGGAGAGTTCCCAGACAGCTCATTCCCCCAGGGGTGTATGTTGGCCCTTCCAACAAAAGCATCACATTCAGAGATTTGTACATCTATGAATATGCAGGAGTATAAGTATGCAGAATGCAGAGTCACTAGTTTGAGGGTCTCGAAAAGATCCTGGTCCCATAAGGTAACAAAATAGGAGATTAATACCCAAGAATAGCCAAGATCAGTACCAGGAGGATTACTCCATGACTTAGAGGCCTGCTGGGCATTCTAGGGGAAAGGGCAGCTCAGATAGAGAAGGGAGCACCAAATAAAGGGTGTTGGGAGGATCCTCCCAGGAGGGGTGATGCATGTTGAAAGTAGACTATGGACTGAACATGATTGCCACTTGATGCCTCTTTTGCAAACCATAGCACCCAAAAGGAGAGAGAGAACAAAAGGGAATGCCCTGCCACAGAGGCAGGGTGGGATGGGGAGGATGGGGGTGGGAGGGACACTGGGATCCATGGTGGTGGAAAAAGGGCACTGGTGGAGAAATGGGTGTTTGTATAATCGAAACCCAAGCACAAAAATTTGTAAGTCTACAACTGTACCTCATGGTGTTTCACTAATAAAAATTAAAAAAAAAATAAAAAAAAGATCCTGGTCCCCTGAAATGTTAATCAGCATTGCTGTGGTGTTACGGATAGTCTTTCGTCCTGTTCATTGCTCTCCATCCCCCCACCCCCATTGAGCTGAAAACCTGGGGGTCTTACAAGGGTAGAAAGAGCTCAATGGGGGTGATGCCAGCAAAAGTGTTCGGTTTAACACTGGAATTTGTAGAAAGCTGTTGGAAGGCAAAGGGAAAGAAGTGGGAAAAGGAACAGGGTGTAACATGCCTCTTGTCTTCAGGGACAATTTCTTCTCAAATAGCTAGAAAAACCTGTTACAGGTTTATAACTCTATATAAAGGTGGTGAGGAATGGAGAAAGATATATGCCTCATAGCATGGATTTGGGGAAACATGCTCCAGATGCATAATTTTCAAACTTTTAATATTAAAATTCAAATGAGACTGAATACTAGATTACTGAAATCATGTAAGAACTTATTGGTAAGCACATTTTCTGCTTTTTTTTTTCTCTTTTACCTTAAAGAATATTCAGGATTAAATAAGAATATGAATGTGATGTCACAGTGGGAATAATTTCTCCATTTTCTCCTTGCTTAGCATTTCCAGAATTTGAATGTTAGATTTACAGGAATGCCAATGGAATAGTGTTAGAATCATTATCAAATTATAATGATTACCAATGATCTGATTACCTATCTGATAAAACTGTGATTCATTTGTGGTGTAAACTGTTTTCAGACTTGTAATATTCTCCAAGTACAGATGAATTTTGTGTTTAAAAGTGTCTTTTTTGCAGAAGAGATTGTCACTTGAAGTGTGTTTAACTGATTTTCCGTTCTGATCTCTATGTGTTTAAGCAGAAATCTTTGTGAATCGCTACCCATTGTCTGCGGAGCTTGTTTTCAGATCACTCTGCTCCATCTCCTTCCTCTGCATTCTGTTTTGCAAACAAAACAAATTGTGTAGGGGCCACAGAATCTTTGCTCTAACTCAGTGATCTTTTATTTCATTTCCAAGTAGGCTTTTATCCTGTTGTCTCCAAAAGAAACTTCCTCTTTCCGTGTCACTAAAAACTTTTTGCTCTTTAGTGGTTGCTCAAGTGCTCCTTTTTCTGCTTCTTCTTCATACAGGCACCATTGCTTCGAACACTCCTAATAACAGGGTTTGGGCATGACGGTTCCACTTTCCACTAATAAAAATTAAAAACAAAACAAAACAAAACAAAAAAAGCTTTCCTGTAGACCAATGCTTTTTCCTAACCTTGGTATTTTTTTTCTGCCTCTTCCATATCTTCATGTTTAATGATGGATCTGTTGCCCTTTTCATTCTTTCCTGGGTTCGAAATAACACTACCCAGTTTTATTTAGAACAGGGATCACGAATCACGACCATCCTGTTATTCGTTGATTGCCCCGAGCAGGCCCCAGTAACGTCTCCTTCATCCTAGCCCTGATAATTTTAAGAAAGTGCTATATTAAAGGCTCTTTAGGAGAATGAGACCCATCATTGTTACTGGTATTTGGCATATTGGGTACACCACCAGGAGTATGCCAGACTCTGCCGTGTGGGCAGGTTACATTCAGTAGCCCGCCAGGAATGAGATAATAAGATGTCATAATAAGATGTCGCTTCCAGGAGCTGGGTTTTATAGTCTCTGAGTCTTGGCTGTTGATGGGATTACACGGCGCCAGGGGGCCAGTTGGTGGGTGTGAACCCCGACTACTGGAATTTGGAGGATCTGGGTGGAGGAAGCTCAGCCCCGATCCAAGTAGGCTTGGAGATCTCGACCCCGGGAACCGCGTGCCTTTGTTCCTCAGCTGGTACCTTCATGCGTGTGGAGAGTGGTCTCAGCATGGTGGTGGCTGGTTCTGGAGGTCTTCGGCTGCTGAAGCCCTGATCAGGGCGGGGAGGAAAACTCAACCTGCTCCCCTCCAAGGGGCCCCGGCGTGGACAGCCAGGCACAGGGGCAGGAGAACATGGATCAGGCTGTATTTTTAACTAAAATTAGGTATTTATATTTATACTATATATATATATATATATAAAACCTCTAATGAGATTTTTAATTTTATAAAATTAGGCATTGATAAAGGGATGAAATAGGAAGAAAAGACAGGGAGAAGGTTAGACAATTAGCACCATAGACCTTTACTACAATAGACATTTTGAACTCTAATATAATTAGAGGGAAGGTTTCTGAGGGAAATTAAATTATTCAGTGTACTCCAGGTATGTACAAAATCAAGTGGCCAAGCTCATGTTTGAATGGTATATCACACTAGAGAAAGAAAGGATTGTTGGTCCCTCATTTATATAGTGAGAATAATGGGCAGGATCAGGTTATTCTCTTCTTCTCTTTCACCTAATTTCCTTTTCTGTAGGAGGAGCGGTGGGGTGGGCATTCTCTGAAGTAGGCTTCTGTGATGTTCACGACGGTCCTCCAATAAACGGTGTTGATAGAGACTCTGCAGCCTGTGTTAGCAGACTGTGCTTGAGATTACACAGTAGTAATCCAAACAAGTAGAAAACTAGAACAGGGTCAAAGCAATGCCCGAGGGAAGAGAGAAAAATCCACTCTGACTGTAAGTTTGGTGCCTTACACTTTTTTTTTTATGCTGTGCTATAGCACAGAGTTTCAGGGTTTGGTAGGCGATTACTGAACTCTCTCATTTATCAGGATTTGGATGGAACATTTCATTAGACTTGACCATTGACTTAAGGTAAAAGGTAAAGTAAGGTAAAGGCCCTCCCGTTGATCGTCGATTTGCTCGAGCGGGCCCAATAACGTCTCCATTGGAGACTTTGTTGTTACTGTGTCTGGCATATCAAATACTCTCGGTAGCTTGCCGGGCTCTCCGAGAGGGGCGGAGGAATCGAACTCGGGTCGGCCATGTTGGCCGCTTGTAAGGCGAACGCCCTACCCGCTGTGCTATCGCTCCAGCCCTAACCATTGACTTATAAGGAAAAACTTGTGATACAGTTGCTTTTCTAATCACAAGTTCATGATTATGAGAAGAATATGTCACTAAGTGTTTTAAAACATATATTCTAAGAATTTTTGGTTAACTTTGACTATGGATGAAAATTACATTTAACATTAAGTAATGGAAAGAAATAATTGTAGGGCTGGTATGATGGTCCAGACACTAGGCACGGCCCTTGCTAATGCCCGATTGTGGTCATACCCAAGGGTATTGCATTTGACTCCCCCAAATCTGCCAGGAGTGATCCCTGAGCACAGGAGCAAACCCAAAACATGGGGTTATGTCCCAATTACCCCCGCCTGCAATTAATTTTATTTATCATATTTGTGATACTGTTGGCATTTACAGTCCTAATGTACAGATTCACTGCCCGTTCACCAACGCCATATATGTTGCTTCTAGTTCACATTTTGGTGTCCTTTACTCCCCACTATGGAGTAAGCTCAGTTTTATAGGAAAAAAAAACTATTAAGTAATTTTGCCTCGTTGCATATCTATCTTCAAATTCACAGGCTTAAATAAATGATGAATGGATTTTATAATGTCAAGTTTCTTTTAAAACACAAAGTGTGTTCCCTAAATAGATTGGTATTAGGAAAATTTCATTCAGTTGCCACAGAGAATGTTTTCAATTTTTTTCCTAAAGGAAGGTTGGGAGATGGATACATTGGAGATGGATATGTGTGGAATTATGTCCACGAGAAGCCATTAGAATAGTAATATAAACCAAAAAATAATAATGAAGATGAGAATAAAATAAAGTTTTCCTAAATGAATGTTATGGTAGCCTTTCAAGGATATTAGACATGCTTGATTTTGTATTTAATTATCTTATGCCCAAGGAAACACTTTATGTTGCTCTGATCATCCAAAAATAATATGTTTTGACATTTAAAAGACTGAAGAGTACCCAGATTTGAATAACCATTAGAAGTGATGAATGCTTTATTCTCCCTAAGATCCACTTCCTTGATGCTCGGAATTTCAAATACTTTCCATGTGATCTGTACTAGAGAGGTCATTTGAGTTTAAGACTTTGCAATTCAGAGCATAAATATTTTCCACCTAGAAGATGATTGTTCCTTATTACTGGAATTGGAGTACTTCCTCAATTTGTCTTGCTTTCTGGTCTGCATAGTTATTTTCATTTTTCAATTTATTTTTGGTTTGTGGGCTTTACCAGCGATGTTCAGGACATACTCCCACCTCTGCACTTAGGCAACGGCTCCTGTGGACTCGGGGTGCTGGGGAATTTTCCCTTTCCACACATCAGTCTGCCTCAACCAAGGCAACACCCTACCTGTCCTGCTGATGGTCTGGCTGTGATGACGTGAATGATCCTTAATGAAGCTAGTTCTGATTTCTTTTTCCATTGCAATGGCTTCTGATTCTGGAGTTTCCCTACTTCCTTAGCCTTTGTCTTTTGTAGACATGGAAAGACATGGGTCGAGGCCTGGAATTTGGGTCTCTGGTAAAGCATTTGCCTTCACATGTGACACTGGAGCTGTGCCTCTCAGCCCTGTCCAAATGACGACCACAACAAAAAGGCCATAGACTCAGGGTTTTAGCTATTCAAGTATTTTCAGAATATAATACCTATAATTCGGTGAATTCACCTTGAGCAAATATACCTGGAACCCAAGGTTTTTGAGCAATAAGGTTTCATTTGTCCACTGGTATGCTCAATGATATAAATCACACACAGAAGAAAGGCTACTATGGAGGGACAGGAAGATGAAGGGAACCTGACCATTAGTCCCGTGGGGCGGGGACTTACCTTGTATGGCACTGATCTGGGTTCAATCCCCGCCATCCCTGTCAGGAGTAATCCCCGAGTGCAGAGCCGGGGAGCATCACTAGGTGTGGCCCCAAAACCAAAACATTAAAATTAAAAATAAAAAGAAATAGAAAGATAGGGCAGGTGAGCCTACTCTATTCTATTATATTCGCTAAACTTCTTTTGCTTTTGCTTGAGTAACTTTATGGAAACACAACTGAAATGTGCATGATTGGACAGCTACTAAAATAGCAAATATACATCATAGAGCAGCAAAAGAAACAAAAATGTGGAGAGAGAAGAAATGATAATTTTCATTTGCTATTAGGCAACAACACATTTTAAGTTAAACTACCCATAAATGAAACCCTAAGTTCTGATTTATATCTACTTATGTTTTCATTTATCATTCACTGTTTTCAGCCAACTCGTTATATGGGATTTGATAGAAAATAAAAGAGAAGAGGTTTCTGACCCAGAATAGCATCATTATCAGTGATAAAGCATATTACCTGCAAAATTGCTATTTTAAGAAGAGTAAATAATTATTGTGGTGTAACTTATATCTGGCGCTGGAGTGATAGCACAACGGGTAGGGCATTTGCTTGCATGCGGCTGACCTGGTCGGCCCAGGTTCGATTCCTCTGCCCCCTCAGAGAGCCCGGCAAGCTACCGAGAGTATCTGGCCCGCATGGCAGAGCCTGGCAAGCTCCCTGTGATGTATTCGATATGCCCAACACAGTAACAGCAATTGTCACAATGGAGACGTTACTGGGCCTGCTCGAGCAAATTGATGAACAATGGGAGGACAGTGCTACAACTTCTATCTGATTAATTTATACTTTTATTCTATCAGAATATGCTTATATTAAATTTTAGGGCAAAATCACCGAACCAGAATAAAAATTCACCACTTCATGGAGGAGGGGAAATATATATATTTTTGAGTTTTTTTTTTATTATTTTGATTCGTTACTATTAGATTTAGGGACTCCCTGTGTAGTGCTGATAGCTTACGCTAGTCTCTGTGCTCAGGGATCACCCCAGGTGGCATTGGTGGGGACCATATACAGGGCTGGGAATTACATTATTTTTATTTTTTTATCAGTCACCATGAAATTACTGTGAATTGGAGCTATTCATGATTGGCTTTCAGAGATTTATTATTTCAACAATGTCCTTTCCCCAATGCCAGCTGTCTCCCACCAATTTTTCCCTTGTCCCCAGCAGTCTGCCTCAACCAAGGGCACTTTTTAAAAATGAGTGTTTTGCATGATGGGTTACTGTACAGTTGCTACGATACGTTCCAAGTCCCTCCCTGTAGCAGCAAACTGCATAACTTTATTTTTCCTTAGTGCCGTGAAGAATCCCACTGTGTAACGGGCCAGAGTGTTTTTACGCAGTCCTCTAATCTTGGACACTTGGCTTGTTTCTAGACTTTGGCGATTGTGGATAGTCCTGCAAGGAATCTAGGGTGCAAATGTCTTTTCTCTACTTTGTGTTTGGATCCTTGAGGTATATTCCAAAAAGTGGCGTTGCTGAGTCAGATAGAAGCTCCATTCTAGATTTTTAGGAATGCCCATATTAGTTTACCGAAAAGACTGGACCAGCTTAGCTTCTGGTGGGCAGTGAGCAAACGAGAGTCCCTTTCTCCCCGGCTTTGGGTCCCGAACATCCCCACATCCCAGCCAAGTGCTGGGAATCTGATGAACCTTTTACTATTTATGCAGGAGCCGTGATGGCTGGTCTCTGTTCCTCTAAGCTTCCCAGTTCAGTATTTTCAAGAATAAGAATGTTGAGTCATAGAGACGCTTAGACTCACAGTTGGAAAGTAGGAAAGTTTATTGGGAAGTAGAAGAGAAAAGAAAAGGAACTTGCCCTGTGGGGAGAAACTTAGCATTGGATTAAGTTAACTGTGGCTCTCTTTGTGGGGGTTTTATAGGAAAACTGGGTCTTTGTGTTACAGACAAGGCAGGGAAGCCGAAGATAAGGGTTTTCTGGAGACTCTTAAATGAAAATTGAGCCCTTTGCATTTTAGATCAAGAGACTTGTGCTACAGAGAATCTGAGGCTCTTAACAGCTCTTAGTCTATTTGCCTCAGTATTGCCTATGATTTTAGCTTCCCTTGGAGCCTGAACTCAGGAGTAGACTATTTTATTGAGCAACTGTTAACTCCATGTTGATCCGGAAGAACCCAAGAATTCTCAGGAAGTCAAAATCTCACAGAAGCTGACAAGGGCAAACTGAGACTTCCTTTTTCACTGCTTCTTTGATGCATTTTTGTTTTCCTTTTGGGCCACACTTGACAGTAGGGGGTGTGGGAGGAGGGGATACTACTCCTAACTCTTCACTCAGGAAATATTTCTGGTGGTGCGTGGGGGACCATGTGGGATGCAGAGGATGGAACCCAGCTCACCCAAGTGTAAGGCAAGCATCTTACCTGCTGTACTATTGCTCTACAATAGTACAGCACCCACCCCTCTCCAATTTATTGGGGTGGGGGTTATTAATGAAGTCCCTGAGGAGGAGGACCACGGAGAAAAAACATCTGCTTAATTTTCAATGCACCTTTACTTTACACCTTGGTGACAGATGTAGCATTCTCAGTGGAAGAAACTTTGAAACTCCAGTCAGAGTTCAAGGCAACAAAGAAAAGTGTTGTTTTTTTTTAAAAAAAAAGTCTTGAAAGGGCATATGGAAATCCCTTCCCTCCTGCAGAGGAGAAAATGCATATTGCACTTGGAGGTCATTCCCTGAGGCAGGAACCAGTGTAAGTAAGAGGTGGGGCAACTTCAGAGAGTGCAGTTCATCAGAGACCATCTGAGCAGCCTCCCAGGGTCTGTGTGGCCCACCCCTCCGGACAGTCTCCAGGAGAGGCTGGGGGCCAGACACTGCAGATGCCACTTTAGAAGCCCCCAAAGACACGCTCGTCCATCTTTGGCTGCTACAAAGGACCTCTGCCAATTTACCTCTCCTATACACACTTCTATTTTTCCAAATAACGAGTTTCTCAAAAGGCCGCGGCAACTTCTGATTTATTCTTTAACCTAGCTCCGTCTATTCTGATAGGAATGAGTTTTCAAGTATTTGTGGTCCACTGGTTTCTTTTTTTGTTTGTATGTTTTTATTTTTTTAATTTCTTTTTGGGTCACACCCAGCATTGCTCAGGGGTTCCTCCTGCCTCGTGCACTCAGGGATTACTCCTGGCGCTGCTCAGGGGGCCATATGGGATGCTGGAATCAAACCCGGGTTAGCTGCATGCAAGGCAAATGCCCTACCCACTGTGCTATTGCTCCAGCCCCTCCCTCCACTGGTTTCTGTTCCCGATATTGGAGAATATTGGCAGTTGAAAGTATAGGAGTTTACTATGAAGGGGATCACTTTCATCTCAGATGGAATTTGGGGGCCACAGCACAGAACCACCAGTGTATGTCAGCTTTTTTTGTCCACCTACAAAGAAAAAGACAGAGTTGTCTTATGTTTTATTCATTTGCTACGATTTTTAAAATTTGCATGTTTAATGTTTCCCAAGGTGAGGGATCATGCTGATGGCAGAGGTGAACATTGTAACTTGATCATTACCAGGGCACTCCTGAAAGGCCCACAGACATATTGGCACAAGTGTCCAGTTGGTTCACCCTGAAGGTTCTTAGCACACATGCCCTTTACTGGAAAACGCCTTGTTTTATTCAGAAGCAGAACAAATACTTCTCACTTTCTATGATACTATAAAGAACAGCAGCTACCTATAAAAATGTGCCTTATGGGAAGAAATGCCCTGCATTGTAGCATTGTAGCACTGTCCTCCCGTTGTTCATCAACTTGCTTGAGCGGGCACTGTTAACGTCTCACAACAAATCGTGAGACTCGGTACTGTTTTTGGCATGTCAAATATGTACTGAAGCTAGTTACTGATTAGCATGCATTAACATGAATTGCACTGGAAGACATCACTTTGTAGAGAAATGGACAGAGGACATGAAAGGAGTCAGAGGGGCGCTTGAGATCCAAGTGCTCGTGTATTTTTGGAATGATGGAGAAAGGAGTGTCTTGGAGAAAAGAGAATGCAATGGAACTGAAAGTTTGACTAATTGGAATACTTTCATTTCTTGTTGCCGGACTTTCCAGAACCAGTCCTTAAAGGTTTCTGGGCTTCAGGATTGAGTATTAACAATCGCGTCTAACATGGACTTTGAATGTATCTGCATCCTGGCGGGAAGAAGAGTGGGGAGACAGATATGGGAAGATCCAGGCACAAGCGGCAGGTCAGACAGGCCTTGGCAGCTGGAAGCTAACAGCTTTCCCCACACGTCCCTGCCAGAACTTCTCAATTCGGATTCACAGCCCGTGAGCCAGGCACTGCCAGCCCGGCCAAGTGCGTGCTGATTCTGTGATATCAGAAGGAGGAATCCGGGTGAGAATAGTTAATTGTCTTCAGCTACTATGTTTGGACCGACTCAGAGCCAACGTCTCCAGACAGAAAAAGAAGCAGTAGTAGGAATCCTCAGGCACACATTTTGCACTGATTGCCTGAAAGCCGCAGAGACTGTCTGAGGCTGTTGTTTGATAATTAGGATGGCAGGAAAGTGGCGGCGACCTTTATGTTTGGATGTAGCCTGAGACCAGAGTGATCCGCGAAGTTGCTGTAGTCAGACTTGGGGGTATTTGTAACTTGGACTTAGTTGTTAAATCTTCATGACCGAGGCTTTTAAAAGTATTGTTATTTCTCCTTCAAACTCAAGTATAGAATCTTTTTGTCCATTTTGTTTGCACTTCTGACAAGAAATCAGGGGTAGTGTTTAAAAAGTTTATTGGTTTTCATTTAAGGATGTAGAGTTTGTGTGTGTATTTTAGTTGATTTTCAGTTTCATATTAAAAAATATACATGTAGATACTAAAAATAATCCATTTGTGATATAGTCTGATGTGTTTTAAATTGATAACAAATATATTTGCATTTAATTCATTTTTAAATTTCTCTCTTTTGAGATGAATGTAATTCTTATTAAAGTAAGCAATTGTAATAAAGAAATATTTGGAACTAATTAAAGATAATTTTCCCAAGTAAAAGTAAAATAAATATATAGTGTTTTGCTTAAACTTTATTTAAAAAATTTCAATTTTTGAACATACCAGCATTTTAAAAGTATGTATTCAAATTTATTGACCATTATCTTCTGTATCAATAAGTTGATTTGCTAGCAGTTAATCAACAGAGAATAATTTTCTTTGGTAAGCAACATTTTAAGTGTATTGCATCTGGTTCTGACGTGGGAGTAATATAAATTTCTCAGTAATGTTTGAATGATGACTTTTTGATCACCTCATATTAGAGAAATGATGACATCGTCTGTTTCTTGAAAAAGAAACTGATTTTTAAGAATGAATGAACAACTGGAGGATTCTGCGAACTGGGAGTTAACTGAAATGAACTGGACAAAGTGTTCCACACGGTTTGTCCTCATACACTATAAATATAACTGCATATTTAGAGATTTATTTTAAATTAGTTTTGAAAAAAATTAAAAAAATAATCACTGTCACTGTCGCTGTCTTCCCATTCTTCATCTATTTGCTTGAGTGGGAGCCATTGATGTCTTCATTCATCCCTGTCATGTGCAAGTGTAGCCCGATAGCATTTTGGGGGCTCTTTCAGGGTCAGGGGAATGAGGACCGTCATTGTTACTGTTTTTGGCATATTGAGTACACCACGGGTAGCTTGTCAGGCTCTGCTCTGCGGGCGAGATACTCTCAGTAGCTTGCCAGGCTCTCCAAGAGGGATAGCAGCTTTTGGGGTAGCCTCTAATCACCTTTACAGGTGTTCCCAGTCAGGCATGTATGCAGGAAGGATACTTTCGGGAGCCTGCCAGGTTCTCTGAGAGTGAAAACGAGACAATAAGAGGTTGTGCAGCTGCAAATGCGCCCTTCCAGGAGCCGGGTTTTGTAGTCTCTGAATGTTGGCCGTTGGTGGGATTACACGGTGCTGGGGCAGTTTGTGGGTGTAACTGTCTAGCTACTGGAAGATGGGGAATCTGGCTGGAGGAGGCCCAGTCCTGATCCACGCAGGCTTGGAGATCTCAGCCAGGGTCCCGCACACTTGAGTTCCTCTGCCAGTTCCGTCATGCTTGAGGCTCGTCCAAGCGTGTGGAGGGTGGTCTTAAGCATGGCTGTGGCTGGGTCCCAGAAGTCTTCAGCTGCCGGGGCTCTACTCAGGGCAGGGAGGGAAACTCAATCCGTCCCCTCCAAGGGGCCCCGGTGAGGACAGCCAGGCTCCGAGGCAGGAGACTTTATATATAAAGGCCCTCCCGTTGATCGTCGATTTGCTCGAGCGGGCCCAGTAACGTCTCCATTGGAGACTTTGTTGTTACTGTGTCTGGCATATCGAATACTCTCGGTAGCTTGCTGGGCTCTCCGAGAGGGGCGGAGGAATAGAACTCGGGTTGGCTATTTTGGCCGCGTGTAAGGCGAACGCCCTACCCGCTGTGCTATCGTTCCAGACTTTATATATATTTATTAAAAATAAATAAATAATAAAATTAGTGTATACCAATTTCGTCTGTTAGAAGAATAGTTTGCAAGTTGGGTTAGTGCTGTTGAATCCCCATATCTGTGAAGAGTATCAGTCACCGGCTGTCCTGACCAGTGGCAGGTGGCCGGCATCTCTGTAGCCCGCCCCTGTTCACCCTCTGTCTTGCGGTCACCAAGCAGAGAAGCCATCCTGGCCTCTTTGCAGAAGAATACAATTGCCTCTAAATAACACATATGTGTTGTCACCAAGTATAACTTGCGGGAAGTTTCAGAAAGAATGGCCATCTTCTGATCTTTTGTAAGGCACCAGGAGTTCATTCCCCACTGCTGATTCATTAATAATCATAGACTTGGCCAGGGGCGGGAGTGCCAGGTTCTGTGCTCTTCAAAGTTGGCCTCTCCCTCAACCATGCAACACTCTGGTAGTGAGGAGAAACGCTTGGGCCTCCTACTCCTGTCCGATGCCCGGTTCTATGTTCCAGTGGCTCCGGTCTGCCGATTCCAGCAAACTGAGCTCCAGCAAACTGAGCGGTTTGCATGTCAAAGGGCGGCAGTGCCGGACTGTGAAAAGTGTGCACCCCCGTGGACATGTTCCTGGAGGTGTGCAAATGTGTCTTCGCACATCACAGTTGAACACGCAGAGCCTGACTATTCCTGAGGGTTCTTAAGGTTTCAGTCCTTTTGCTCACTGATTTTTTCCCGTTTTGAAGATTTTTTGTTTTGCTTTGTTTTGCTCTACTTTTTGCAAAGCAATTCGGGGATCTTGATAAGCCACATTTCCCAAACCTGCCATAACATTTATCATAAAACATTTTCTGAAGGAGATCCAGAACATAATGTTTGGCTTATTTCAGTCCTCATAAGAATGGAATGATTCTTATAGAAATGATCATTTCTGAAAACTGACTTCTGAAATGTTTGAATTGAGGGTCAAAGAGATAGTACAGTGGATAAGAGGTTAGCCTTGTTTGTGGTCAACAGGGGTTCGGTCCCCAGCAACATACTTTTCTCCTGATTGCCCCTAAGAATGGTCCTGAGCACAGAGCCAGGAGTATGCCCTGAAGGCAGCCAGTTGGCTCAAGACATCAAACATAAATAAATAAGTGAAATATTTGAATAACAAAAAAAGTAAATGTATATAAAACCTTTACAATTTTTTTTAATTTATGTTCACATATTTCTAGTGGGTTTCTAACTGCAGTCCCATGCAAATGTCATGTATCCAGTCTCAACCATTCAAATAGCATGATGGGAAGAATTTACCTGCTAGATAGAATTAGTCAGGTGAAAGAAAGACTTACTCAAACCAACATGATGCCTATTTTTTGTTTTTAGTGTAAATCCACAACCCCTGTTTCTTTACTCAGTGAATTTTTCATTACATTTTTGGAATGGCGTGATTACAAGGAAGAGTGTAATGAGGCTGGATTTCTTTTTGTGGTGGTTGAGTGTTTTTAAGAGAATGGGAATTTCTATTATGAAGGAGTGTAACTCAGTTGATGTTCTTAAATCTCTGATTTTTTTAAATTTTTCTCTTTTTTAGTGGGGGTGGGGTTCTTTCAAATCCTACTTGTGCCCTCTTTTTTTATGCCTTACTACCTTTTTAACATAGATTAGTTACCTGACTATGACATACTCATGTGATCACACATGTCTTAATCCATCTTTCCTTTCCATTCAATATCCTTAATTTATACTACGTATGCTCTCTCACAAAACACAAATTCCTCAGTTGTGTATAATCTGCCTTCAACCTACGCATGCACAGTCATCTTAAATTTTATCTTTTTTTTAATTTTTGTTGCATGTGTGTTGGATTATTTTATTGAATTCATGTATTGATTGTATTACCAATCCTTTTCTTTCTTTGGTATAAATATGTTTTCTAATCTATTTCTTAGTCTGAACTGGAATGTTCCAATAATGAAAAATCCCAGTGGATTACTTTAGTTACTGAGGGGAAAATTAGGTAGAAAGATCAAGGTTATTAAACATGAATAGACTTTTAAAACTCTAATCATTTCACTTATTCGATATTCTTTGAAGTGAAATCATCCCTGAATTCTGACTTCTATCTGAGACTTCAGATTTTAACCTCTCATTAGTAGCAGGAATTTTCCAGTGATGCCAACTCAGATTGTTTTCTGGCTTTATAAATATTAAAATTGGGTCAAAGTTTATTACAACTCCAAATTTTTAAAAGCCATATCTGATGATATCATCACATCAGTTTAAGATAAATAGGTGGAATAACCATTGTTTAAATGTATGAATGAAAATTAGCAAACAAACTTACAATAAATATTTAAAGGTGAGGTAATCCCATCAGCGGCCAAGACTCAGAGACTATAAAAACCAGAGCCCGGAGGGAGAACAGTGCAGTCTCCTGCCCCCGCGCCTGGCTGTTCCTTGCCGTGGCCCCTTGGAGGGAGCGGGTTGAGCTTTCCTCCCCGCCCCGACCAGGTCTTCGGCAGCCAACGACCTCCAGGACCAGACACCACCATGCTGAGACCACTCTCCGCACACCTGAAGGTACCGGCAGAGGGACAAAGCCACGTGGGTTCCGGGGCCGAGATCTCCAAGCCTACTCAGATTGGAGTCGAGCATCCTCCACCCAGATCCTCTAAATTCCAGTAGGCGGGGGTCACACCCACCAACTGGCCCCCTGGCGCCGTGTAATCCCATCAGCGGCCAAGACTCAGAGACTATAAAAACCAGAGCCCGGAACCGCGCGGCCGTATTTGCGGCATTTGCGGCCGCGCGGCATTTTATTATGACATCTCATTCCTACTTTGACAAACTGGCAGGCTCCCGAGTGTAACCTGCCCACAGGGCAGAGTCTGGCAAACTCCCTGTGTCGTACCCAATATGCCAAATACCAGTAACAATGATGGGTCTCATTTTCCTAAAGAGCCTTGAATATAATCTCAGGGCTAGGATGAAGGAGACGTTACTGGGGCCTACTCTAGGCAATTGACGAATAACAGGATGGTCTGTGATTTGTGAATAAATTTAATAAAAATAAAGAAATTTAATAAAAATTTTCAAAAACGTTACTTTAAAAAATATCGCTCAACATTTATAAGTCCTATAATATCTTACCATAATGTTTAGTATAAAATGTCATTATTTTTAGACAATACAGGTTGGTTGATTTTATAGTTATTTTCAATATGTTAAAATAGTAAAAACATATTATGATGGTATTTTATAATAAATCTTTAAAATGAAAGTTTTTGGGGTCTTTTGTTCCCCATAATTCAGTCCTTACCACGCTAGTTCCATGTCAAAGACATGGACACCTCTATGAGGCAGGAACTCAGATGTAAGTGCTCTTCCCACTGGGTATTTCTCCCGGGATCCAGCTTCTTGAACAACCACACCTCTGATAACTTATCTGGAAAGATTCACATCAAAATGCATATTGAATAAATTGCTTAAAATATGTGTAGCATTTAATGTTAAAACATGGTACCTATTTATCTAACAACTTGACCATTTTTTAACCATTTTCTAAAGCAGCGATAACTCTGTTTTAGAGTGTAAGCAAACATTGCATCATGCTCAAGCCCAGAGAAATAGCAGTCATGGAGAATAAAAATGGGCCATATGAGTCCGATGTGGTCATTGGCTTGAGCACATGCTTCGCATATGTGGGACTCGAATTTGAATCCCAGTGCTCTTGGGCATGACCTTTGACCCTCATCTCTAGAGAAGCCTCTAAGGACTACCAGGAATGATCCAAAACAAACTAAAGGACTTTGTTTAATTATAATAGTAAACAGATAGAAGTGAAAAATAAAAATTTATGTTCAAAATTTGTTTCTCTTTCTTAAATCTTTCTTTCTCAGTGAACTTTAATATTTGCATACAGATATCCAACACCATAAAAGATAAGAGGGATTTAATATTTATATTACAGTTTTTGCTTTATTTGTTTAGTTCGAGTATAAATTAAATGTGCATCAAGAAATAATTTATTGATTTTAAATGTATATTTATTATTACATTTGTTTAAATCGTCATAAAGCTGACTCAACAATCATATTTGGTAAATATGCATAATTTATAACACTTTTCCAGCCAAAGTAACACCTTATGGATCCTGTAATAGTATTTATGATTATATTTTTTATTTGTAACCCTGAAAGTAACGAGAATTTTAACTCTGAATTTTTTGAGATAACTCTGCTTGAGAATGTGTCAGCAATTGGTCTCTCTAAAGAGACTGTGTGTGCTTTAAAAGTGGAGATTTTTTTTTTGAGATTTCATTTTCTGTATATGTTTACTAACATTCTGCTGAAGAAATAGTCCACTGAGTAAAATGAGTGAAATAATGCTATTTGATTAATGGTGAGACTAAAATGTAACATCTGTAGTCAAGTTTAGAGTAAATTCCATAGAGGCCAAAGACCCAAGTATGACTAAAATGAAGGGCTCTATACTTGAATTAGAGAATGTAATGGAATATAATTCTACATTTAAGTATGTATTAAGTACAATTAGTTTAGTATATGTATTTAATTAATATGTATTTGAGTATTATCTTAAGTATATAGGGAGGAATATCAAAACGATAGATAAAGAAAATGTGGAAATTGTGAAGCACAGAAAGTGCAATAATGAGTGAAAACTATTTCACCGGTAAATTACTCCTTTTATGAAAAATGGGGAAATAGGGCCTTGTACGCAGCCAACATGGCTGACCCGAGTTCGATTCCTCCACCCCTCTCGGAGAGCCCGACAAGCTACCGAGAGTATCTTGCCCGCACGGCAGAGCCTGGCAAGCTACCCGTGGTGTATTCCATATGCCAAACACAGTAACAACAAAGTCTCCAATGGAGACATTACTGGGCCCGCTCGAGCAAATCGATGAACAACGGGAGGACAGGGGAAATTGCACAAAATACACTTTATCATATTTACTTTTTAACTTTCTCTTTATTTTTTCGAGGGTAGGGTTATGGCAAACTTGGTAGTGCTGACGTTTACTGCTGGCACTAATTCCGGGCATATAACAGGGGTTCACCCTGTGCAAGACAAATGCCCTACCCACTGTGATACTATATGAGTCCCTGTTTTAACAATTAAACTTTTATAATTCTATTTAAGAGAATAAAATATTTTCATATATATATTTAGCAGTACATCATATGGACATCATTAACAAGTGCTATGAGCGTGTTTCTGTCTTTATTTTTCATAATATAAAAGGCCCTCCCGTTGATCGTCGATTTGCTCGAGCGGGCCCAGTACCGTCTCCATTGGAGACTTTGTTGTTACTGTGTCTGGGCTGGAGCGATAGCACAGCGGTAGGGCGTTCGCCTTACACGCGGCCAACATGGCCGACCCGAGTTCGATTCCTCCACCCCTCTCGGAGAGCCCGGCAAGCTACCGAGAGTATTCGATATGCCAGACACAGTTCATAATATAAGCTTTCCTAATTTTATCAATAAACTTCCCTCCATATAGTAATGAAATTGACTCATTTAAGGAAACAATATGAAATATTTAGATAAAATCTGAAAGCTTTTCAAGAAATTATTTTTAGATTTTGAAATGAATGGTACTTAGAGTCAGATACATTTCGGTTTTATTGTGCCCTGATATTTTTCAGCTTTTGATGTTCTTGCTATTAACCTTTTATAGCTGTCATACATTTTTATGGTAATCATTCAGCTTTCTGTTTGGTGAAGAGCCTGACTCAAGTTTCTTGAATAAATGCATGAGAAATATACACATTAAATAGATTCGAAATATATTTTCCTGTTAAACAAAATACTGGGGACATAAAAATTTCAAAATCCTAATGTACTAGAGAAAAATGATGTCACGTGTGTTTGATCGTCTCCCTTCAGATAGGACAATAGCCCCATCTTTATCAGAAAGCAAATTAATTTTGCTTTTGGTCTAACCCTTCCAATTTTTTTCCTGAGTGTTTGCTCTACGTTTTTGTTTTATAGTTATCAGGAAGTGTACATCAGTCTTCTGTCTCAGTATTTTCTTACGTGAGTGTTGAGGGGGAGTATTTTACTAAAAAGTTTCTGCCTGATATTTACTCTTTTTTTCTGCTTTGGTGTTGATGCATTTTATTCTGGCTTATATTTATGAACCTATATAACTTATCACCATGCTTAAGGTTTTATGTTATTTTCTTTACCTGTAAAAGGACTGCTGTTTATTTACCCTTAGTTTTTGCCCAGGACTGGTGGTGAAAAACATCATTAGTTCTTGCTTATGTGGGAAATATTTTATCTTTCATTATATTTGAATCGCAATTTTGCGGTATAGAGCATTCTTGAGGGAAGTTTTTATCTGTTTTAATTGTTTCTTTGGCGGTTCACTGTCTCAGAGCCCACAGAGTTTCTGCTAAAAAATATGATGAACAGATTGGGCTATTGTGTTCATTTTTCTGTCTGGAATCCGTTTAATTATCTACATATTTTTAAATTATTGACTTGAAATCATTTAGCAATGATTTGTCTTTGTGTATTTTTTTTTTTGCTCTAGAAATTTGAGTGTTTACTCCCTTCTGGGCTTCTTTGTTTACTATTTCCCTTAGATTTGACTTCTATTATTTATGTGTTTTACAAGTTTATTTCATAGGAACATTTGGTTCTCCTGTTGCTTTGTTTTTTCTCAAAAGTACTGATCTAATATGCTGCCTGTTGCACTCAAATATTGTGTATGTGCTTGATGTGTCATGCTAAATTTGCACATCCATGTTAGTATTTCAAAGAATAGGATGTGTTTCCATTAGTGCAGACATGTCCCCTGTCTCTCTCAGGTTGGCTTTCCTTCCTACTTTCTCTCACACAAATAACCACTACTCTTAGTTTTAACACTGTGAGTTACTTTTTTCTGGGTTTCTTTTTTACAGAGATAGGAAAAGCACTTTTAAAAAAATGCATACATATTTATGTCTGTTCCAGTTCAAGTTCCCTTAGTGCCATTGAAATGTATGTATCCTGCCATAGTGCTTCTGGTGCAATTAGAAGCCAAGGATCTGTGTTGTTTTATTTTTGCCTTAAAAAAAAATTCTTGGTATTAATCTCGGCCATTCTTGGGTATTTATCTCCTATTTTGTTACTTTATGTCCCCCAGATGAATGCAGTCTTTCTATGTCTGTCCCTCTCTTTCTGACTCATTTCACGTAGCATGATACTTTCCATGTAGTACCACTTGTATTCAATTTCATGACTCCATCTTTTCTAACCGCTACATAGTACTCCATTGTGTAAATGTACCAAAGTTTCTTTAACCAGTCATCTGTTCTCGGGCAGAGGGATGGGTATTTGATCATTGTATAATTGAAACCCAAGCACAAAATTTGTAAGTCTACAACTGTACCTCATGGTATCTCACTAATAAAAATTTAAAAAATATTATACTAAAGCAGCTAGTGAAAAAAATTGTTGTATCCGCAATATATTGCTACATTTAGCCTGTTATTTTTCTGACTTCACTTGTCACGAACTCCTCAGTTCCATCCATGCTGTTGCAGACAGAGCAGACCTTGCTGTTCTTGCAGGGCCAAGAGGCTACCCATTGAGTTGGTACCAGAGGTCTCCCTTAGACCTTCTTCTGTCACTGGACACTTGTTTACTCTAAGCAGTAATGCAACGTGCTGTGATGAGCATAGGTCTGCCCATGTCTTTTGAAGCAAGGGAAGGTCTTTATGTTCTTTTCATTCAGCCCTAGAAATACAGATGCTGAATCGTATGTCGGATCCGTTTGAAATATTTTGAGCGACTTCCATACTGTTTTCTATATAAACTGCAGCATTTTATTTTCCCACCAACGGGGTCTCAAGGTTACTTTTTCCCATAGTCCCACCATCTCACCTTCTGCCTTTTTCATAGAAGTAATTTCCATGGGATTAATGGGGCATCATTTTGTTGTTTTCAACTGCATTTCTCTGATCATAAATAGTAATGACTTTTTCTTTTAATTTTTTACTTTCCTCTTGATCACAGGCAAGTCTTCTTGGGTGAATGGACAGTTGATGGGACATTGTATTATTGAAATCCACTCATGAACAGCTATAAAACTGCATCTTACATGATTTATTAAATATATACGTATGCATACGTACATATAAATAAAGTAAATGACAGCTTTAAAACTGCATCTCACATGATTTATTAAATGTATACATATACATACATACATATAAGTAAAGTAAATGACAGTAAATAAAGTAGTTATATTAAAATAAAACAATAAAATATTTTGGGGATTATATTTACATTTTATTGGTGTTGAATTATTATGTTGTGGTAAAAACAAAAATTTATATGGAATAATAATGAGCCTTTAATTATTTTTGACGAGCTTTTATTAAAGATTACACTTTTGCTTAGTATCAAAAAGTCCCCAACTTTTTAATAATCATGTTAATAGTAGTGAAATATTGTCTTTTGAGTAGGTAATTTAGTGTAGGAAATAATTTACAAACTTTTGAATGATTTTATTGGTAGTCTTGAAAAGTTATTAAGAGAAGCAACTCAAGAACAATTTATAGGGGTGAGATATTAAATTCCTAAATATTCTTTATGTCAAAGAAAGCAAATTAGCTATTTTGCTTATGTTTTAGATATAATGATCATATCACCTAATATGGTTGCTGTGAGTGCTAAATTGGAGTTGACATTGGTAAAATATTTGAACTGATGCCTGGTACATGTTAAGCATTATTAAATTATGGGAGGGAGGTTTCTGTTGGAGCTCTAAGGATGTTGTACTTGTTCAAAAATAATAACAAAACCAAAAAAAAAAAAAGGCCCTCCCGTTGATCGTCGATTTGCTCAAGCGGGCCCAGTAACGTCTCCATTGGAGACCTTGTTGTTACTGTGTCTGGCATATCGAATACTCTCGGTAGCTTGCCGGGCTCTCCGAGAGGGGCGGAGGAATCGAACTCGGGTCGGCCATGTTGGCCGCTTGTAAGGTGAACGCCCTACCGCTGTGCTATCGCTCCAGCCCCCAAAACAAAACCAAATCTAAGAAAAATATACTGAAGTTGGAGAGATATTTCAGCTAGTAGGTATTTACCTTGCATATCCTTGACCTGGTTTCAGTCTTGGAAACCTATAAATTCTCTGAGTTTACTAAGAGTTTTCCTTGAGCACAGAGCCAGGAATAAACCCCGCATTGCAAAGTATGGCCCCCAACTAAAACAACAACAAACAAACAAAAAACTGAAAAGATTTGTCTTTCTACTGATGTAAAAATGAGAAAAGTAATTTTAAGTCACAAATTCCACATTCGACACTGTGGCCAGTTGTATGTTAGACCTAATTATTTCAAATATTCACACAGTAATAGAAATTAAATTATACTAGTTAGGAAGACTAACTTTATTTTATTTATGTGAATCTTTAATTTGTGTGTTAAATTTCATATGTAATAAACATATTTGTTTTTGTTTGCAAAATTTGGGCATATGTCAAAATGGAATGGTAATCTCCTTTGTAATTTGCTCTAATGCTCCCCTTTCTTTTTTATTTTTCTGTAAATTGTATTTTAGATTATGCCCTTGCAATTATTTTGTCTCTTGAACTGTTTGAAGTATTTATTTTTTCATCTTTACGATTTTATAATTTATAAAATGTCTATCCAGGATTGTGTAGCTGCAGTGACTTAAGTTTATAAATATTGAAAATCAAACCTGGGCCCTACGCAAACAGGATGAGAACGCTATTCAGGTCTCCCAAAGAAGAATTGAAAGAGCTGTGCTTGGAATATCACGTTTCACTCAAATGAGAGAAAGAATCCGGAGTTCCGACATCCATCCATGATCAAGAATCAGGGACACTGTCTCGTTTGCCAAGGTGTCGAAAATCAGATGGGCTGGTCACGTAATGAGATTTAAAGACGACCGCTGGACTAGAGCTGTTACTGACTGGATTCCACAGGATGTCAAAAGACTGCGTGGCCGCCCACCTACCAGATGGTCAGACTTCTTTGTCAAGATCATGAATGATCGGTTTGAGGCCCTTCATGTTTCCGGAGCGAACAGATGCCATTGGGTTACACTAGCACGCGACAGGGACAAATGGAGACATTACTGGCGCCCTCTCGAGCAAATCAACGACTAACGGGAAGTTAAGTGATTAAGTGAAAATCAAATCATCTAATTTATTACTTTGTTAAAGGGGGGAAAACAAAGAAGTTGATATTTATTTTATTTGGATGTGCATTTAAAATCAGATGCCTAATTAGTTGTCAACATCTGAGTATATGCTCTCAAGTCACAATTATTCAAACATTATAGGCTGTTTCTTTCATCAATAAGAACTTCATTAGTATAAATCTTCATCTATCTCTGTGCTTTGTAAAATTTGGTACATGGAACCATCATTTGGAATATTTCATCACTTCTTATTATATCACAAATGGACAGAGGGTTTGCAATGACCAGTAACTTAATGATTTTATTAACATTTATATTGGTTTCAGCACTTGTAGCTCTTTTATTCTCAATGTGAAAATTATATTCTATCAGTATAGAAAAAGATGATTCATGCACCATATTAAAAACATGATAGCATTATATGTCAAGTGATGTGGTCACTAGAATAAGGGTATTTCTAAAGAACAGTTAGAAAAACACATGCCAAGAATAATAGAGTTATTAGGAATTAATATTTTACTTTTGATTTTGATTCCTATACTTATTGATTATATCAGTAAATTTAATTTTTAAGGATTTCATTTCTACAGTTAGTACTTGTCTGTACACTTTATACAAGTATAGAGTAAAAAAAATGTCAAATTTCTGAGTATACAAAATATAGATGTAACTGAAAAATTGATTTTTAATTGATTTTTTATAAGCTTCTATGGGGAGAATTTGGCAGCTTCCAGTTTACAGGAAGGAGATGATACTTTGGTAGTAATCTAGTTCCTTTCCTTCTTTACAGCTTCAGAACTGTTAAGACAAAAATGTAGCTATTAAAGTTATTTAGCAGAGCTTGTGGATGGGCCGCTGCTTTAATGGGATGTAACTCACAGGCATCCCAGGGAGAGAGGGTAGGGGCAAGGGCGAAAGGAGCAGAAATCTATGAGTCTTCAGTGCTGGGAGGTGGGTCCAGGGGAGGACAGGAGTGAGACGTGACGACCCACAGTTGGCAAGTACTCGTGGCGGAAAATAAAGATCTGAGAGTTGGGAGATGTTCATCCAATTCTGGATAGAAGACTGAACTTTCACACTTTTGCATTTCTGAGGCCCAGACACATGATCCACACAAGCCTCGGTGGTTAATGGAGTGATGAAGGTAAGGTGGACGGATAGATCGATCAGGACAAAGTGGGTAGCTGAGATGAAGTAACTCGTGTCACACCGGGGTGTGTGCTGGTGCTGGCCTGCTCCCAGATGTCCCATTGTCTGTGTTATTTTAGGTGACTACAGCAAACTGCAGAGCCAGGGGTCTTAATCAATGAAAATGTATTTACTTGTAGCTCTGGATGCTGAGATTTCCAAGGTCATGGTTAAAGGCAACCTACTCCTTGGGAATGATCCTCTTCCTGACTCCTGTTGGCTCCTGTCCTCCTGTCCCTTACATCGCAGTGGGAGGACGTCACCCCAGTCACCTGTGTCTCCTCTCCAACGGGTACTAATTCCTTAGTGTGAAAGTCTCTTGGTCTCATCTAAGAGACTTTCAGGGCCTAAGATAAACTATTTCCTCAAAAGTCTTCATTCTTCCTATTGCCACATTGGTGGTTGATTAGGGTCCTAAGAGACAGCACAAGGGTTAAAGTTCTTCCCGTCCCAGTAGCACATTGTGGTTTCTGAGCAGCCCTGGGAGTGATTCCAGAGCATTAAACCAAGAATAATCCCTGAACACTGATGGGTGAGACCCGACCCCCACCTCTCTAATAAATGACCCTCATATTCGGATTTCTAAGAGATCAGTCCATAGCATCTTGCCTACCATAAGCCCCCCAAGGGCTGAATAGGAATATTAACATATGAAGGAGGTTATTTTTCAGCCTTCTAAAAGTAGGGTAGAGTGTTTTGAGAATTTTCCTCCTCCCTTCCCTTTGTCTGGTCTTCCATTCTGCTGACTCAGCAGGTAGTACACCATTTTTTTTTTTTTTTTTATCCTGTGATATTTACCTGCACTGCTGTGGTGGGATGGAGGTACTACACTCTTGTGCGTTGCAGTGGTTTGTGGCACAGTTCAGTGGATTGAAGTTATGGCCTCACGTCTGTGGTGCAAGTAGTCTCCACCGAGTCATTCCTGAGCTCAAAGATGGAACTGTTGGTGCTTCTTCCTCCTCCAGAAGAAGTGCCATGACAGGCTTATAAAGAAGCCAGAAGAAGCTAGGTAGGCCTGTGATTCGGTTCCACAATTCCTGGAATTGAGTCATGATTGCCCCGAAGTGAGATAGCCATGGTGAGGTCAACTAAGGATTACCAATCAGATGCAGGTAGGAAAGCCCCTCTGTATAATTCTTATGTAAGTCGTATGCAACTCTTATGTAACAACAACTTAGAACCTATCAGCTAAGTACAAGCAGTGGGAAGACCGCCAGACTGTGACTAAAAGGGTGGTCTGCAGAAATGTTTCTGTTATATAATGTTATGGTATAAAAGCCTTTTGAGTCCTGGGGCCGCTTGTTCCAAGAAGGCTGTGTAGGTGACCCAGACTAGAACCCTAGGGTGAGATATTTAATAAAGGCCCATTGTTTATTGTATTGGAATTTGTCTTCATGTGATTTCTCTGGGGAGATCTCAGCCTGGTTTAACAGAAGAAGATCGTCACAGTGGAATGTGATTCAGTGTAATATACTACCCATGCATGGCATTCTAACAAAACCCTAACCCAGGAATCTTTAACGAAAATACTTTCATAAGCAATGGGTTATTAAATGCAATCTAAACTCAAGCTTGGGGAAGCAAGCGGATGTTCTTTATACTATCTGTGCTTGTTTATTTGGGGAAAATATCTGCTAAGATAAAAATAACCAGTAAGACAACCCATGCATGTTGAAAACAGCAGTAAGCATTCCTCGCTCTTGTTCTAGTGTTCCAGTTTTGAGAACCTACTCTCCGTTGTCCTCCATGTACCCTAGATATTCTCCATATGCTTTCTTGCAAGTGTGAAAACTATGACTAAATCATATTACTATAATGATTTCCAAAATAGAATATATACTAGCAACTCACACCTCTTACCTTCATGTGAGAACCTTTCCTTATCATTCTTATCCCATAACAGAACAAGAAAATTTAGTGAAATTCATTTCTAGAATAGCATATGGTTAACAATTAGAGAAATATTACAAATCCACTCATTTTTCAATGGGTAAGGGGTGTCATGGCCGCATGACATCTTATTATCTAGGTCTTACTCTGGAGAACCTGGTAGGCTACCAAAAGTATCCTGCCCACAATGCAGAGTCTGGCAAACTGCCCATGGCGTATTCAATATGCCAGAAACCAGTAACAATGATGGGTCTCATTCTCCTGGCCCTGAAAGAGCCTCGAATGTGGCACTCTTAAAATCTCAGGGCTAGGATGAAGGAGACGTTACTGGGGCCTGCTCAAGGCAATCGATGACCAACAGGATGACACTGAAGGGGTGTCAGGGTATCACTCCTAGAGATTCTTGCCGAGTGCTTAAATTTGAAGCTTGAGAATGATGGACTGATTTGGTTCTGTGTTCTCAGATGTCTGCCAGAATGTCCCTGATGCCGTGGGCACTCCAGGGCAACATCAGGTGGCACTCAGGGAATTGTGTAGTGCTGGGGGTCAAACCAGGGTGGGGACACAAACCTATTCCATCTCCTGGTCCCTGCGAAGAGTAACATCATCAAAATCTAATCACAGGAAGCTGCCTCATCCTGCGTCACTCTCAACCTAACTTTCCTGTCCCAACTATGGAGGACAGTTTCTTGGGAGCTTCCCCACATGGTGAAAACTAGTATATCACATGCTGAATCCTGATAAATGTGCTGTCTTTAGAAAAAGTATTCCTGTGGGAGTTTGCGCTTTCCAGAAAACTTTCCTTCGACAAACATAATTGTTTTTACCCGATGACATAAATAAGAATAGGCAACCCAGGGAAGTTGCTAGATGTAAGATGCGGAGATGGAAATCAGGAAATTGGTTTGTGGCAAAGAAATATAGAACAGATAAAATTCAGAATGTTGACGGAGCATTTTTATGTAAAACCATCAATGTGTCACAGTTTATAATACTGGATTTCCAGTGATCCAATCAGAGTGTCAGGAAGTGAACTGCAGTATCCTGGCACAAGTATTGGTCTTCTTTTGGGTAGAATGAGCAAGGTTTGCAGTTAATTAAGAGCCGCATCCGCAAAGAGAAAAGTTATGTTTTAGGGAGAGATGAAAAGTTGTATGAAGGAAAATGCTTGGAAGCCCATAGCTTATGGATAAGATACACATATCAGCCAGGGATGATATGTACAAATTGTATTCTTGAATCCTTACTAGATTATATGGACTAGCCTCCGTAAAGGTTAGAGTCCGTCTTTATTTCTCATTCCCCTTTCATTTTTTTCTGCTTTTCCTCCTTAATTCTGACATGTAAGTTTAACTTGTTGGTTACTTTTTCTTGCTGATTAACGTTTTTCATTATTGTCTCCTGTAATAAAATACGAATATGCTCAGACCATAAAATTATTGAGTAACAGAACCTCCCCGAAGATTACCTTCATGCTTTAAAAATGTTTATTTTCAATTTATATTGTAGCAGGTTGTATTGCCCCAACATTCTTATGTGGCTCGATTGAAATTTTCAAGGTAAAGTTTACAGTCATGCGTCCCTCAGCTCACAGAAGAGGGCTTATGGTGTTTTTAGCGAGGAGACAGTGGATTCAAGATTGGTGCCCCAGAACTCTGCCACAGTGACCCCTGAGAACAGAGCCAAGACAATTCTCAACATCCAGGTGAAACCCCAAACCAAAACTTTTTAAAAATACGAGGTAAAATAAAAGTAGACATGTCTAGTTTTAATTAAAGGCTTAAATGTGTAATCACTAAAGCTGAAAAATTAAAAATAGAAACCTCATAAACTGTCCCTTTTCCTGTTGATGTTTTTTGCTTGGATATGTGTGATTTATTTATTTTTTATTGATAAGGGTGGGTAGTCTTGTGACACTGCTTTCCTAAAAAACTCATTCATTGTTATTCAGAGCATTTTCCTTTCCTTTGGATTATAATTAGTTGAAATTTGTATTTGAATACCCGTGCCTGATGTGGCAAATTGTAATAACTTGTAGATGTGTATCTTTGTTCAGACATGTAAAATACAGATGTAGGAAAATGAAAACTAAGATGCAGATTCTATAACTTCATCTCCAAATAACTAGGCTATGTGCTAATCTGGAGTGACTGCGATGGCATTTAATTCTTATGCTACTCATTTTCTTATCCCCACATTTTATACCCAAAGTCATTCATGGTATTAAAATTAAATATTCGATATGATTTCGATGGCCAAAAATTGCCATCAAACGTATTTGTAAGAGATAAAGTAACCTGTGTTCATAGGAATGTTGTAGACATTCAGAGTCTGTCTACTTATTATTTAATTATAGCTGGCCCCCAGGCTGTGCTGAGAGGCCCATGGACCACTCCCCACAGTTCTCAGGTTGCAGTTCCCAGTCTTGTTCAGACCCCTGATGTGCTGGAATTACCTGTACTGTCCTACAGGGACCCCCTGGTGGGCAGCCTTGCACCTTATTCCTTGCGTTATTATCTCAGCCTCTCACCCAGAGCTTTAAGCAAAACACCCCTTCTTCCAGTTATGCAGCAACCTCTATGTTTTTTTTTTTCTCCATCGGTTTGAACTTCATTATTGCAGAAGTTCATGACATTGAAATGTGGGTAGACCATGCAGCGACTTTGGCCCTGATTGTTCAGAAGGAAACGTTTTGAGTGATCCTGTGTGGGGGGGGGTGGGGGAGGGGGGCGGCTGAGAGAGGCCTGAGCGGCTGTGTGGGGAATTGGGATTCGCCACGCTGGTGCAGACAGAGTTGAAGTCCTAGTTGGTCCAGTCCACAGGGCATGGGTGTTCGAGGAGCAGAGGAAATCACAATGAATTCATGTTCACGACTTCCTCTGGTCAGGGGGCCTGGCATAGGAGGAGGCAGGCATTTTCTTTTGCATCTCTATATCACATGTACCTCTCCCAGGTCCTCAGCCTCTGAAAGAAAACTGAGGTAAGGATAATTGCTGTTTCAGTCTCAAAGCAGAAGGAAATAATTATCACCCATTTAACCCCTTTCTTGGAACCTTTGATTCTGAGCTACAAGTCCTGTGCCTGTGTGCTGATCAGATACACAAATGATCAATGGACTACAAGGTCACTTCACGATTTCTAACTTCCAGGTGTTTTGTGCTTCCTATTTTTTGACTTTTCAGTGTTGTATTCGGGCCCACCCGTGACAGTGATCGGGAATGTTTTCTGGGACCGTTCAGGGGAACACGTGACTCCAACATGGAAAGCGTGTTCAGTTACTGGAGTTATCTCTCTGGCTCCATTTCAATGTTTTTATACTATTTTTGCTCTAAATTTTGGTAACATGTGGCCTTTGCTTTAGCAAAATACAATATGGTGTGTATACAGAAATGTAAAAGAGATATGATAGAAATAGAATATTCAGAGTTAGGTGTGGAACAGAATTGTATAATGAAAAGAAACTAGTTTGTCACTCCAACGTTTTCCTACAAAAATTGGTACTTGAGCTCATCACTTTGAAAGTGGATTTAATATGGCCACTGCTGTTTATGTTTTCTTCTAAAAACTACTTTTTATAATGGCATTAGTGGCCATTTTAAAGGACAGGGAAGTGTAGAAAGGAAACATTAGATTAGAATGTTACCAATAAAAAAAATTCTTTATTACACAGCGGTTTTCTATAGAATGCAATTGTATCAATTTAGTGGGGAATCAAAACTTCTTGAGTTTTTCAAATGTATAATATAGTATACTTTAGAAAGAATTTCATTTTATTTAAGGGGACTAACCCACAGTAATAATCTTGCATAAGACTTCCATATACATAAAAGTCATAATGTATTATTGTTACAAAGTAACCAGAATCCTTTCATTTGTTACTTTACCTGCTTAGATATTTTAGTCCTGTTCAAAACTTGGGTGGAAATATATTAACATTACATCACATTACAGAGAGAATTGTAATGTAAAATATTCACATTACATCACATTACAGAGAGTATTGTAATGTGTTATCTGAATTAAACTGGTTGATGTGTGAAAGAATGAAGAAGTTATTTTCCAATGGGCAGGGACCCCTAGTAATTGGGAGTATTTCTATTCTCCAGATCTAATTATATTCCAGGAATCCCTGAAAAATCTGTACTCATCAGATTTTCCATATGTAGATTTCTTTCTGCAAGCAACTTGTAAATAGATGATTTTTCTTTACTGAGCTGAGGACACTGTCTTCGAGGTGAATGAAATTCATTAAGCTCATGTTCTTATAAGCCATCCTCACGGTGACACTGCTATAAGATTGCTGTCTTATACTTTATTCCCACATTTTCCGCCAGCCATCATTCATGCATTATTCTTTGGAAATGGTAAGTAACATAAATGAAAGGTTCATTCTTCCTGCACTGATCTTGAAAAGTCTAAGGGTGCCTTAGCGTATGAACTGTGATTGCAATACGTTAATAGGTCATCAAGCTAGTCAAGCTGTTATCAACTACCTTGAGGCAAAGTTGTAAAAGGGAACATAAGTTTATTTTATATCCTAGTACTTGTAATTTGGGAGACAAAACAATTATCAAATACACTTAAAGTTTACTCTAGAAGTGTCTAGGAATTGTGTTTGTTTTCCAAAGTGGGCAGAGTTGGGTCATAGCAAGTGATTTTCAGGGGTTCCTCTTGCTTTGGTGCAGCGGTGTTTAGGATACAGAGGTGTCCTTGGGATTGAACCCAGGTTGGCTGCATGCAAAGCAAGTGCATTAGCTCAGTACTGTTTCTTTGCATTTTTGTTATGTTTTATTTTATTTTGTTCTGGGGCAAGAGCCCTCTGCATTATTGTATCTCTCCTGGTCCACCTTGATTTGGTTTGCTTGTTTGTTAAGGGGAAGTTTATGTAAACTAAAATAATTCCAATAAATACTATGAATCAATATGGAGTGAAACCACAGCGGTAGGGCATTTGCCTTGCGCACAACCAGTCTGGCTGAGCTGGGTTCGATTCCTCCACCCTTCTCAGAGAGCATGGCAAGCTAACGAGAGTTTCTCGCCCATATGGCAAAGCCTGGCAAGATACTCGTGACATATTCAATATGCCGAACACAGTAACAATAAGTTTCACGATGGAGACGTTACTGGGCTCGCTCGAGCAAATCAATGAACAATGGAAGGACTATGAATCAAAACTTCTGTTCTATCTGGGATGGGGGCAGTAATCCAAAGCAGTGCCCAGGGTCCTAACCACGGACATTCAGTCCCGTGGGTGAAAAACTTGGTTTGAACTTGTTGGGGTTAGCAAGACCACTCTGGAGGGAGCATGCAGAGCTGAGTGGTCTTCTCAGCTTCCCACAACTATGCTGTCTCTATAGAGGATGTGCTGTTAATTGTGCTGTTGGTTAATAATTAATTAAATAAGTAATAAGAAAATTCCCTAAAGGGATTGTTTACTGAGGAGTGGGATTCTTTCTGGACGGCTGTGCTTTTGTTGTGATAGAATCTATTTACCCCGCAAAGGGGCAAGTGTGAATAAGATTCAACACTTCTTTCGTTGACCCACGGATCCTTGAAAAATAAAATTGGAATTCGATAGATTGTTCCACAGGGTGCATACGGAATGAGACACCAAGCATGTAAAACAAACTCAAGGAAGAAAGAAGGTTAAGAAATTTACCTATGATTAATTATGTGTTATTACAGGAAAATATGAAGAGCAGAAACAAATTCTTCAAATCACTCTTTGTGGTGCTAATTTAACCCTGGCTCATTCTCTGATCAGCTAGGAAAAGGCTGGATCCAGTTCAGGGTCTAGCTAACAGTCCCAAGAGCACTCACTCATCTGGGTTTCATCAACCAAGTCAGTAAAAGACAAAGAGTTACAAGAATCTAAGAGAAAAAGGTGTCGTCTCGACTCGGTTCTTCAGAGGTGAACACTATCAATACGAGCCCCGAAAAGAAAATGTAGCCCTCAAATATTACACTAGTACTGCAGCCCTTAGCAGCTTACCCAAAGCTACAGAAAGGGAATCACTATTTTTCTCATCCTATGCCATTTATATATCTTTGATATACATATTTATACCTTTTGTAGGACTGGAGTGATAGCACAGTGGTAGGGCATTTGCCTTGCGCGCAGCCAGCCAGGCTACCGAGAGTATCTCGCCCACACGGCAAAGCCTGGCAAGCTCCCCATGACGTATTCGGTATGCCAAACACAGTAACGACAAGTCTCACGATGGAGACGTTACTGGGCCCGCTTGAGCAAATCGAAGAACAACGGGAGGACAGTGACAGTGACAGTGATACCTTTTGCAAATATGCTCTGTAGCTCTGTCCTCTCGTTGTTCATCGATTTGCTCCAGCAGGCATCTGCCAGGCTCTGCCCTGAGGGCAGGATACTCTTGCTAGCTATATAAAATATATATAGTGAAATGCATTAAATATAGTATTTTATATTATACATTGTATTTATTTATAATGATACTATATAAAACTTAAATTTTATATACTATCTTATGCCTTTTTCTCTTCTAATGGAAAGCGTGCTTCTTTTGGTTGAATTAAGTTTACATGAGAATGTTTGTTACATAACACAAAAGTTAATCCCATTGTTGTATTTGAGTGATTTTAAAAAATATCCTCTTCGTGAACAGAAACCCATAATTTAAAATCATCACGTTATTTCAGAAATTATAGCTATTATTGAAACCATTTTGGTGAACTTTGAGTTAGGTTAGTAATTATTTTCATTTATAACTTTTGAGATATTATTTCTGTTTCAAACATGGTATTAATTTTAAACTGATGGATATTTAAAATATCTCTGCCTGTACTTTTATCACTATTAGCTAATGGAGAGATTAAAGGCGTTCTTCAATTTTGCCACATCACAAGTGTAAAGGAAGCATGAAAATGTGTGTTATTTTACTGTTTTTTCAGTTACTTTCTTGATGTTAAAAACTGGCAACAGATAGTTTCAGGAAATTTTAGAATATGATATGACAAGTTTGAGCAAATTAGAATTATAACACATTTGAACTATTTTTAAAATGGTCTTACTTAAAAGAAAATCTCAGTGTTCACAGAAAATCTTACAGCTAATGTATTTCATCCCCTTGGTTTTATTCTCCTTGTATTTTCTCTCGCGCTATCTTTTATTCAGAAAGTGTTTCCTTAAATGCAACTGCTTCATCTAAACTTTCAGCACATACTCTAATGCATTCTTGTGTGAATTTTGGACTCAGATGAACCAAGCATTTCTCTTCTGCATGAGCAGCTCTTGATGAAAACTTAACCGTCAGTGGCCCGAGATCGTCCAGTGGGGAAGGCCCTTGTCTCGTGTGGCTGACTTGGGTATGATCCCGAGGCCTGCCTTCGGTGCCCTAAAACCTGCCAGGAGTGAACCCTGACCATGAACCCCAAACAAGTCAACAGAATGCAAACTACATAAAAACTTTGAAATGAAAGGATTTTTTAAAATTCAATATCTGCATATATGAATACCCAAATCATACCTGATTTATGATCACGACATGAGTCACGACCATCCTGTTATTCAGCGATTGCCTCGAGCAGTAACATCTCCTTCCTCCTAGCCCTGAGATTTTTAAGAAAGTGCCAGATTCAAGGCTCTTTAGGAGAATGAGACCCATCGTTGTTACTGGTATTTGGCATATTGGGTACGCCATGGGGAATTTGCCAGACTCTGCCGTGAATTTTATGATGTGATTTAGAAATATTTTAAATTTTGTATCAAAACCGTTGCATCTGCTTTTCGACTGGAAATAGTTCTGTAATAATGCTGATGTGTTTTGAACTTCTCTCCTGAAATAATGAGGTTATTCGAGTGCAGAGCTACTGTGAGGAATACAGGGAGGGCTCAGGCAAGAGCATGCATTTCTCAGGACTCACTTTGCATCCAGGGCTCCAAGATGCTTCTCCAGGTACCAAAAAGGGCAACTGAGCACTGGGCAGAGAGCAGGCTCTGAGCACCAGTAAAATACAAGGGAGATGCATGAATATCAACATTAACATCAGCATTAATATCAACGTTTGTAATTGATTTTCTTTCCTTCATTCCCCAGATGAAATGCGTGTTTCTCATTCTTTGTCATTTGACTGTTATGCTTACGATTGGAAACTAAATACATAGCTGACAATAGTATTTATGGCCTTTCAAAATCTTTAATTTAAGGAAATCAAATATTAGTGATTTTCCCCTGGTAGGATAAATAGATTTTGTTTTATTTTATCCTCCATGGTAAATCTAATGATGCCCCAAATCTCTGTCAACCTCTTAGAAACTTGCTCTCCCAGGAAGAAAAAGAGGATGCAGTTCAGGAATGAAAGAGATAGCCAAATTGGGAAACTTCGATTGTATCCAATTTTCTTATTAAGTATTTCCCAAAGGAACCTCTGTATGATTTGTGTTTTGAATTTTTGTTCTTGATATTAATGGGTCTCTCAATAAATGTAATGCTGTATTTACTGCTTCGAGTGGGTAGTAATTTTATTCTAATTGTTCTCCTGAAAGAATTGAGGTTGAATACTGTAAAAATAATCTAAATGTCTTTTGTATAAATTATCATAAATATAACTATAAATTTCATATCTGCAAATAACATCAAAGCACCCCCCAATTTGGAGCGATTACTATCACTGTCTGGTTCTCTCTCTTTATCTCTCTCTCTGTGGTTTTTGGGGCACAGCTGGAGGTGCTCAGGGCTTCTTCCTGGCTCCATGCTAAGGGTTCCCTCCTGGCGATGCTTGGGGTACCAGGGATCAATCCTTGGTCAGCCACATGCCAGTCAAGCGCCCAACTACCTCTCTGGCCTTATGATTTTCTCAATATTTTTAGATACTGTTGGGCAAAATAAGAAAGCAATAAAAGAAATGCCAGATACATATGTATAAATATATATATACATATACATGTATAAATATATATACATATATATGTATAAATATATATATATGCATTCAACTTAAGCATATGTCAGTGGAGTTGTATCTGAATGAAGTCCTCCTGCCATGCAGTGTGGTGGAAAGTAGATTAGTGAGAACCACGCATAAAGAGTAGACATATATGTACAATATCTGAAAAATTGTTTCTGAATCTGTGATAAATTTCCCCCCAAAAGACCTTTAACATACTGATCTGAAACAATATTTGTAATTTTCTGCTGTGCTTGATAGCTAAGGGTGAATGTTTTTAAAAATCAGTAGCCTATCCAGATAAAGGATTATGTGCTAATGTGTTCACTCAGCATGGAGAAAGTTAGAACATAATTCTTTACGGTGAAGTTAAAATTTACTAAAAAACAAAAATTCACTTGATACTTTAATAAGTTCGCAAGGGACCAGTTGACAACCTGTGCTGTTGAATTCATTGAAGCAAAAGAGTAGCAAGGAGTGTAAGTTGTAATGTGTCCTACACATAGCAGGGTGTAGAACTCATGACCTTGATTAATTTAACTCATATGCTAAGTACTGAATCCTTCTCTTTTGGGTCCTAAACATGCACAAACCCCTGCTGTTACCAGACTTCCTGCCAGTGAAGCAACACGAGACTCAGAAAATCAGTTCCCTCTTCACTGAAGAATTTATATAATGACAGGAGTAATTTGAAATGGATCCTAGCAAATTCGCCATCATGATTATTATCGGTATAGTATCGGCTGATAAGGAGCAAGGCACTAACAAATACTGGGAAAATAAAATGGGCTTCAAGTTCAGACTAACGGTGCAAGGGGATGTAGGTCATATAAAGAAATTATCAAATATTACATTGCATTGTTTTGCCGGTTAAATATTCTATTCGGTAAGTAATCTAGAGCTGTGCAGAGCCTTTTCTTGCCTCTGAGGATGATTCTTTCAGAAAGACTCTATGTGCAGTGGAATTTATCATTGTAATTACTAAAAACAATCATGCCGTGTGTTTGCAAGCTTTTGGTTTCTTATTTTACCAACTATGTAGGGGAAAAGTCACTTCAAAGAATGGTGAGTTTGGGGGTGGAGCAGGCATAGCAGATAGGGGCTTCCCTGGCCCATGGCCAGAACCCAGTATGGTCTTCTGAGCACCGCTGGGAGTGATTCGTGAGTGAAGAGGCAGGAGTGAGTACTGAGCATCCTTGGATGCCCCCCCACCCAAATATTCTATTTTGTTTTTGTGGTTTACCGCATTCCACCACTCTCCACCACACCCCTAGCCCCGCACATGGCCATATACACATACAACTTATCATTTTTACCATTTTGAAAAGTATTTTCCAGGAGAAATATCATGATCACGATCATCCTGTTGTTCGTCGATTGCCTCGAGCAGGCCCCAGTAACGTCTCCTTCGTCCTAGCCCTGAGATTTTTTAAAAAGTGCCATATTCAAGGCTCTATTCAGGTTTAGGAAAATGAGACCCATCATTGTTACTGGTATTTGGCATATTGGGTACGCCACGGGGAGTTTGCCAGACTCTGCTGTGTGGGCAGGTTACATTCGGTAGCCTGCCAGGTTGTCCAAAGTAAGAATGAGATAATAAGATGTCTGGGTCTTTGCCGTTGATGGGATTACACAGCACCAGGGAGCCAGTTGGTGGGTGTGACCCCTGCCTGCTGGAAGTTGGAGGATCTGGGTGGAGGATTCTCAGCCCTGATCCAAGCAGGCTTGGGGATCTCAGCCCCAGGACCCGCATGCCTTTGTTCCTCTGCCGGTACCTTCATGCCTGTGGAGAGTGGAGACCAGGAGAAATATATTTGTTCTTATTTAAAACATAATGAATCTGGGTGAAGTTTTGAGCCCCATGGGCAGGAGGCAGGACTCACTCCTGGTTGTGCTCAGGGAATTCCTGGAGGGGGTTGAGCGGACCAGGTGTGGTGCCAGGGATAACACCAGGTTCCTAGAAGGCAGGAACCTCACTCCTCATTCTCTCCAGAGCCTGGTGTTATTATTTTTTTTGCATGCGCCTTCATTTTTGGGGGGCAGAAATTTGTGGCCATGCCCAGAGGTTCTCAGGGACTATTCTGACTCTGTGGTCGGCCTGACCCCGGGCAGTACTCAGCATATGGGAATTTGTGGTGTTGGTATACATAGTGGGCCCATTCAAACCAGGGACAGACACATGCGTGTATTTGCAAAATTCTTCTTTTTTTTTTAATTTTTATTAGTGAGACACCATGAGGTACGGTTGTAGACTTATAAATTAATGTGCTTGGGTTTCAGTTATACAATGATCGAATACCCACCCCTCCACCAGTGCCCATTTCCCACCACCACGGATCCCAGTATCCCTCCCACCCCCCATCCCCCCATCCCACCCCACCTCTGTGTCAGGGCATTTCCTTTTGTTCTCTCTCCTATTGGGTGTTGTGGTTGTATTTGCAAAATTCTTTATCTTCCAAAACTGACACACCGAACGTTAAGTGATAAATTATTTTGCTTTCCTAGCCCATTTTATATTTGATCTCTGTGACTCTGATTGTTCTATGTACTCATGTAAATGAAATAATACAATGTTTGTGTTTTTTGGAATGGACTTTTTTTTTTCAATTACTGTAATGACTTTAAAATTTATCGGTGATGGAGCTTAGGTCAGATAATCTTTTCCTTTTGTTAGGCCAAATAATATTTCATTGTATGCGGATACCAAGTTTGGCTCTCTGTTTAACCATAGATGGACATGGCGTGCTTTCTCTGTTTTTGCAGTTTGAATATTGCTACTAATAACCAAGTGATGGCAAGTACCTATTTCATACCTAATTTCAATTTTGTGGGTTGTATAGCCCAAAATAGAGGAATTCAAATTTATTGAGAAAATTCCATGCAGATACGACAAGGGCCATTCCAGTTTTAACCCACCAACAGCCCACAATGCCTCAGCAACCAGAACGTTTTTCGGACACTCTGGACATTAACTGTTTCTCTTACAGGTGGTCTACAGACTACTTCTTTATCCTGGGAAACTACCAGTTAGTTGTTTAACTCTACTTTTCATTCTTGAAATTTGGAGCATTTTGTAAACTATGATTTTTTTTTTGTTATCCGTATTTTTAATGACATATTCAAGAATGCATTGCCTTGAATACCTTATTCTATAAAGAATCAAATTTGTGAAATGGGATTTTTTGCTATGTTTTTTTTAGAAGACACATTTTCAGTCTTACCATCATATCTACTGCAAAGTTACATATATATTCTAACATAAAAATTGAAATTTTTTCAAATATTTTTGTTTCTATTAAGATTTTCATGATTTTTATTATGTTAGCAGTGTATCCAGTGATTAATATCATATTATTATAATGTATATTATATATGTCACTGTCACTGTCACTGCCATTGTGTTGTTTATCAATTTGCTTGTGCGGGCACCAGTAACGTCTCCATTGTGAGACTTGTTGTTACTGTTTTTGGCATACTGAATATGCCACAGGGAGCTTGCCAGGCTTTGCCATGCGGGTGGGATACTCTGGGTAGCTTGCTGTGCTCTCCGAGAGGGGCAGAGGAATCGATCGAACTGTGTTGGCCGAGTGCAAAGCAAACACCCTACCTGCTGTGCTATTGCTCAGAGACCAGCGGGTTGTGATATATTAATATATGTAATATATGAAATATAGTAATATAGTAATATATATTAATGATATATGTAATATATAATATATAATAATGACAATAGTAAAACACATTATTATTGCATTCCAGGAACATATCCAATTCTTTCATTGTGCTGCTATACTACTTAAATATTTCGTTGTTTTTTTCATCAGTTTTCGTAAGATTATAGAACTGTGTTTTGTTTCATGCAGTGTTTATATCCAAATAGGGAACAAAAAAAAGAGTAACGGTGGGGTTGGAGCGATAGCACAGTGGGTAAGGCATTTGCCTTGCATGTGGCCGATGCGGGATCGATTCCCAGCATCCCATATGGTCCCAGCATCGATTCCCAGTATCCCATATGGTCCCCCGAGCACCTCCAGGAGTAATTCCTGAGTGCAGAGCCAGGAGAAACCCCTGTGCATCACTGGGTTTGACCCAAAAAGCCAAAAAAAAAAAAGAGTGATGGTCACATCATGTAATGGATTCAAAAGTGTTTTCTGGACTTTGTTTTTATTTGTAATGTGTTGTTTGTCTTCCAACCCAGAGGAGCCCAGGCCCTATGCCTGGCTCCACACTCAAGGACACTCCTGGCAAGGTGCTCAGAAGGGAGTTTGCATTGGCTCCATGCAGTGCTGGCCTGTCTGAGCCCAGTGCTTGTCCTGGGGTGCACTGAGATATATTTTCACCAGATGGGAAGGGTCTGCAGCTGCGGGTGGTCTGGCCTCGTGGCCCTCCGCCTGCCCTCCCTGGTTAGTGGCAGCTAGAGACCAGGACGCATCTCTGACACAGGCAGGTGTGTCCTGACCCCTTAGTCTGCTGTTCTAGGCACCTGTGTCCGCTCACCGGGGTGGTCCTGGGGCCCGAAGCATGTGTCCCCATCACCGAGTGAAGAGCTGAAATTCCCAGGAATCGGGCACAATTTCCTTACCCATGTTTTCTAGAAAGTTCCAAGTGGTCATTAGATCCTGGCCATCCCCAAGAGACGTCTCAAGCAGATTCTCCCAAGGACACTGTGCTCTGGGTGGGAGAAACCTTTCTTCCTACTCTTGCATCTTCTCTGACTCTGTCAGAGCTTTCTTTTTCTTTATTTTTAGGAGGACCAGCCCTAGCGGTGCTCTGGACTCAGGGGTGGTTTGGGCAGTTCTTGCCCTGGCAGTATACACGCCCAATGGCATGGGGCACTGGGATATGGACGAGAGGGTACCTGCGGACCACAGCCATCTACAGGGGAACACTGTGGTCCCTCAGCCCACCCTTGGGAATAGACCAGCAGAGCAGCAGAGATGATTTGGTTTGCAACTATAAATCTCTGACTTCCCTGATTAAAATAATAAAGATGCAAGGAGGTAGAAATACTTAGTCATTACTTACAAATAGAAGCATCCAAAAACCAACTCTACTCTGTATTTTTTTTCTGGCTTTTTGAATCACACCTGGCATTGCTCAGGTGTCGATTCTGGCTCTGCATTCAGGAATTACTCCTGGTGGTACTTGGCAGATCACGTAGAATGCCGGGGATCAAACCCTGGTTGGCCTAGTGCAAGGCAAACATCCTGCCTGCTGTGCTCTCCCTCTGGCTTCCTCTGTAATTTTTAAAATCAAATCATGAATTCAGCTTTGTTTATCTTCTTTGAAATAACTTTGAGTTATGTTTATGAGACGCATATATTTTAAATGTAAATAGAGTGTCTTGCTATTTTCTAGTCATTTTATTATATATTGTCCTGTTCTAAAGAAGTCTTACCACATACTATTTGTTCCATATAATATCAGAAAAAATAACCATATGGATTATACAGTCCAAAGATTCACTCCATAAGTGTCGCTTCAGTTCATATTATTTTATTTTATAATATGTATTTCATACATTTTTATTAAGTGGAAAGACAACGCAATGTCTAAGGATTCACTGTAGAAAAATCTGGAAGAAGTATATACATGAGATTTTTAATATATCATGAAATGTTTGGGATTGTTTTGTTTTATTTCATACTAAAATTTATCCACCCATTGGCATTAGAAACAAAAATTGACTAGTGGGTGTTCAGCTTATATATGTTTCTCGTGTTTCATTACTTGATCACTTGACTTCCCGTTAATCGTCGATTTGCTCGAGCGGGCGCCAGTAATGTCTCCATTTGTCCCTGTTGCGTGCTCGTGTAGCCCAATGGCGTCTGTTCGCTCTGGGAACATGAAGAGCCTCAAACCGTTCATGATCTTGATGAAGAAGTCTGACCATCTGGTAGGTGGGCGGCCACGCGGTCTTTTGACATCCCGTGGGATCCAGTCGGTAACAGCTCTAGTCCAGCGGTCGTCTTTAAATCTCATTACGTGACCAGCCCATCTGATTTTCCACACCTTGGCAAATGAGACAGCGTCCCTGATCCTTGATCGTAGACGGATGTCAGAACTCCAGATTCGTTCTCTCATTTGAGTGAAACGTGATATTCCAAGCATAGCTCTTTCTATTCTTCTTTGGGAGATCTGAATAGCGTTCTCATCTTGTTTGCGTAGGGCCCAGGTCTCTGAGGCATATGTTAATGCAGGAAGAACAGTGGAATCAAAGAGATGTGCCCGGAGCCGGAGGTTCTTCGTCCTCTTAGCTATTTCTTCGACGCTCTTGAAGGCGTTCCAAGCCGCTCTCTTCTCTTCTAGACAGAATGACCATCTCCGAATACAACAGCTCGTGTTTCATAAAACAAACAAACAAACAAAAAACAAAAACAATCCTTTGAATGTGTGAAGGCCATGGTGGAGTAGGGCTATATAGCGGGTGTGTGGGAGTGTAACTTCTCTGTGGTTTGGTGGTACTTATGTAAGCGTGATGCTAATGCATGCCCCTGGAGCTGGACAATATTTTCAGCCTTGATAAAGTGATTTAAAAGACAAGATGTGGTGAAACATATCTAATCCCCACCCCTACAATTTCAGAATCCATGCAATCTTCTTCCAAGATCGTGGTCTTTTCTTCGTGCCACTAAAAATCAGGGACATCCGGCATATAGTACTGTAGATATCATCAGATTAAAAGAGCAGAAATTCTCTGCTTATAACTTTCCAGATGATTAAATGCGATCAGTAATATAGCTTAAGTGAAACAGTTTGCTATGGCCAGAGCCTCTGGTATCCTGGATAGAACTCATGGGGTCAGTCCACGGTGTCAAGGAAAATCAACCTAATGAAGCAATTTCACTGAAATTAATGAACTGTGATTCTCTTTCTTATCTGCGAGGCTGAAGTAGCCGTCCACGCCCCATCCCCACCTTTGAAGTGTATCTGCTGGAAGAACTGTGATGGCAGCTTTGTGCATACAGCGTTCCCCTGGGTTCCTGTTCCCTACACCAGCGTCCCAAGTCCCTGCATCTTCACCTCAGCACTCTCCATTCCGTAGGCCAACCTTAGACTTCTATGGCTTCTCGCTACTTTTCGTTGCTTTACTATGCTTCATCATATTTCTCCTACAAGAGGAAAGTTTCCTCTCCTTCCGCCTAACTTCGTTCGGCGTATTCCGCCCTAATTCCTCCCACATAGCAAGGAGTTGCATGATTTCATCTTCTCTTATATTCTGAGCAGTACTCCACGGTGGTGTGTGTATATATATACTTATATATCTCACAATTTCTTTATCAAGTCATCTTTTCCTGGGCCTTTGGATTGTGCCCAGATCTTAGCTATGCTGCAACCAACACAAGAAGCGCAAATGTATTTTTTAAATAACATTTTTGGCACTTGAAGTAGATGCTGAGAAATGGAATTTCAATTCCATTTGTGGGCTTTGTGAGAAGGGCCCATATTGTGCTCCGAAGAGATTGAACCAGTTGAGGTTTCGTGCAGTAGTGGAGGAGGGTTCCTTATCCACATACCCCTGTCAGGACTGAGGGTTTTTTTGTTTGGTGCTTTGGGGAACCCAGGTCCAGTCTTACTTCTAGCTCAGGGCTCAGGGATCACTTCTGGTGGTGCTCTGGGGACCACATGGCACTGAGATGAATCCTGAGTTATCTCAATGTGGGGCCAGCACCCTCCTCTGTCTCTGTCTCTGTGTCTCTGTGTCTCTGTATATGTGTCTCTGTCTCTCTGTCTCTGTCTCTCTGTCTATGTCTCTCTCTCTCTCTCTCTCTCTCTCTCTGTCTCTCTCTCTCCTGTTCCTTTGTGCCATGTCAGAGTTTTAACCCAGCCTCTCATTCATTGGTGCTGTCTCATGGTATTGAACCACATTTCCCTGATGCAGTGAAAGAGCGTTCCTTTTCATACACCCAGTTGGCCGTCTGTTAGTCTTCTTAGAGGAAGTTTCTGTTCATCTCTTGCCTGTTTTCTGATGAAGTTGTCCGATATGGCTCAGTTTTACCATTGCTTTATGTATTTGCGATCTGAACCCTTTATCAGATGGGCAGAGGGCAAATATTTTCAGCCGTTCTGTGGGGTGTCTTTTTATTCTAGTCATCATTTCTTTATCCATGCAGAATCTCTTGGCTTGAGGAAGTCTTATTTGCTTCTTTTTGCTTCCCAAAGGCATTGTGTCTTAAAGTTGCCTCTCAGATCATAATCAGGATCTTCTGTTTGTGTTTCTCTCAGTGGAGTTTACAGCCTGAGGTCTGATGGAGAAGTCTTTATCCATCTGTAATTTTTTTTGTTATTTGTGCCACATAAAGTCAATACTCAAGAAGAACATTGTTTTTTTCTCAGAGGTCTATCCTGGTGGCACTTGGGAAGGTTTTGGTGTGAGAATAGACACGTGCAAGACAAGAGTCTTCATCCCATACTCGGAGGCCATTTAGCTGATGTTTGTGTGAGTTGTTATATAGTTATTTGAGTTAACTTTTGCATGTGTGGCGAAACAGTATACTTTTAACATCCTTGAAACTACACTAATTAAACCGCACTTCCATAATGTTACCTTTATTTCATGTGTAACAACTGGGCGGATATTTATAGAATTTCGGTCTGTAAAATAATGCCAAGGTCATTTATTATTTCATATCACGTGATTATGCTTTTGTTCTCTTAGCATGAATCTTACATGTCTCAAATGCAGTTTGTTTTATTTCTTTCCAGATTTTATCTATGCATCGTGGCTTACAGCAGTGTTAATAATAGTTTCCGGCACACAATATCGCATTCCCAATACAACCAATGTCCCCAGTAGCCCTGTCTCTTACCCCACCTCCTTCATATGGTAATTGTTGACTGAGTTGTAGTTTGGGTCGCACGCCACAGTGGTCTCGGTTGTCAGGATTGGATGCCCATCACTCCCTCACCTCTGCACCATGGAATTGCTGTAGGCAGCTGTTAGAACTCCTAGTTTATAGGTTAGCACGGGGGCTGGAGCTGTAGAGACGGTTGGGTGTTTTGCCTTGTTTGCCAGCAACCAGGTAGACCCTGGGATCGACCCCCGAGCCCTGGGATTGAGCCCTGATTGTAGAGACAGGTGTCGTTAGCCGTCGATTTGCTCGAGCGGGCGCCAGTAACGTCTCCATTTGTCCCTGTCGCGTGCTAGTGTAGCCCAATGGCATCTGTTCCCTCTGGGATCACGAAGAGCCTCAAACCGATCGTTCATGATCTTGACGAAGAAGTCTTACCATCTGGTAGGTGGGCGGCCACGTGGTCTTTTGACATCCTGTGGAATCCAGTCAGTAACAGCTCTAGTCCAGCTGTCATCTTTAAATCTCATTACGTGACCAGCCCATCTGATTTTCGACACCTTGGCAAATGAGACAGCGTCCCTGATTCTTGATCGTTGATGGATGTCAGAACTCCGGATTCTTTCTCTCATTTGAGTGAAACGTGATATTCCAAGCATAGCTCTTTCTATTCTTCTTTGGGAGACCTGAATAGCATTCTCATCTTGTTTGCGTAGGGCCCAGGTCTCTGAGGCATATGTAAATGCAGGAAGAACAGTGGAATCAAAGAGATGTGCCCGGAGCTGGAGGTTCTTCGTCCTCTTAGCTATTTCTTCGACGTTCTTGAAGGCGTTCCAAGCCGCTCTCTTCCTCCTGCGCAGTTCGGGTCCCAGGTCATTTGTCATGTTGACTTCTCGACCTAGGTACACATAGCTGTTGCATTCTGAGATGTAGCTGTTGCACAGTTGGAAACTCTTATATATGCTTCATATAAATCACTTATATTTGCCTTAAGAATGTTGTATAAGGGGGCTGGAGCAATAGCACAGCAGGTAGGGCATTTGCTTTGCCCGCAGTCAACCCGGATTCAATTTTCAGCATCCCATATGGTCCCCCGATCACCTCCAGGAGTAATTCCTGAGTGCAAAGCCAGGAGTGACCCCTGAGCATTGCCGGATATGACCCAAAAAGGAAAAAAAAAGAATGTTGTATGATCCTTTAAATAAATCTGTGCCAGCCATCGACATATGTTTGAGTTCAGAAAGTCAGATTTTATTTGTGTTACAGTGCAACATGTCATGCAGATCACCACAACTGGAACATACATGTGTAAATCATATTCGCGGTTATTGCACCTTCAGTATGATGACTTACATTGTTTGGAATCACTGTTGCTTGCATTAAATTAGCTTTGATATTCCCATGAATTAATTAACTGCTATTTTGGCTTCCTCTGCTATGCCTGTACAGAAATATCACAGAATTCCTGCCAGAAATACTGTATTTGTAATTAAATATTCATCAAGTTTGGCAACACTGAGGTTAAAGCCATAGATGTGGTTGTGATCAAATAGGATTATACGTCCAGTAGAATTACAGTGTATAACATGAGAGCATTTAGGGTGACATAAAATAGTTAAAAGACCTTCTCATGTTTGCCTCTCACTTCTTCCATGTTATTATTTGCATCTACTGAAGTAGTCTTTACAGAGATTAAAATTACATTTTTGAACATTTTAAACATTTTGAACATTTAAACCTTTTTAAATTTTGAAAACTTTCCTTTATATATGCAGAAGCTAGACTAACTTTTACAATTTGTTTAGGCCTTTGAAAGTTCTGTTCATTGTTCTGTTCTCAGCCTGGAAGAATGGTGAAATTAACTGATCAGGAAAACTTGAATGCAGCAAATGTGACTTTTCAGATGTTGCTCCATGAAACCCATCCCTCTCTGCCTGTCAGGTAGCTAATTATACGTTTACCAAAGATATGAGTGTGACCTTCCACTCAGAGCCTTTGTAGATTATAAAACTCCGGCGAGCTAGCTGCAGCCAGCATGGTAGGACCCCTGCGAGCGTCACACAGGAACTGAAGCAGAGTGAATGGAATCAGAGATACCTTTGTCAGCGCGTCTGGTGATGAAAGGGACCCACAGCGCCTGTCTGCGCCCTGCTAAGGAGAAGCTCTGAGAGCCAACAGCCCAGGATGGCTGGAGGCTGGGGTGAGGCTTCAGGACTACAAAGCAAATGAGGCCCGTGAAGAGGCACAGGGGTGCAGATCAAAACCACAGACCCCTGCCCAGGAGGACCAGCCGCTGAAGCTGACGGCTCTGTCCTTTACATTTTCATGAATGAAAAAATCAACAGGTGGCCCAGTGGCTAGGGCGGATGATTTTATTTCTAATAGAGAACTTAAACATTACTTGGACAACGTTTAACTTCATTGCCCGTTTCAAGTTTTAGTCCAAAATCGCCTTGGCCCCACCTGCCAACATTGACTGGTAGATAAGTGTGCTTTAATGCGGGATCATGAGCTTGTGGGCTGATCAATGAGGAAGGGCTTTCGGATGGTTTTCCCTCTCCTGTGAGTAATCGAGCTAATCCTCATTATCCCCGACTTCACTGGTGAACTTGAGGAGGCATTTTCACAGCTGATGAGGAACTCAGTTGTACCAAAGCTTGTGAAAGTGGTTGCTTTATAGTGGCTATTGTAAAAACAATGTCGCTCACATAAAAATCTTCACTCGGCAGCATAGTAAATGAACAGTGAGTCATTAGCACCGCAGGAGAGAGTTTTAATCGTCTCTGATTAACCTATAATCTACCAATATTGCAATGTTTTGTACGTGGAATTTTCAATTATGTTTTTATTTGAGAAATAATTCATTTTACATTTATTAAATGTTCATAACCTGTCGTGCTGTCATTAGGAAGAGTCTAGCAAAACTGATCACTGAGCAGCCAGGGAAGTCACAGTTTATCACCAGCTCTCTCTCTCTCTCTCTCTCTCTCTCTCTCTCTCTCTCTGTGTGTGTCCTATTTGACTTACCATACTGCACTTAAGCTCATACATGGTGTTGCAAATGCCTACTGAACTTTTTAATAAACATCTATTATCATTAGGTATACTCTATTCCTTTTAATATTATTTATTGTTTTCCTTACACAAAACTGTATGTCCAATGAAGTCAGGTACTTTTGTGTTGATGTGTAGAAGATTCATGACCCATGTTAAACTACCAAGGTTATCATGAAAATGAGTAAATGAATGTGCTTTATATTTATGGAGCATATATGTTTGTGTATACACACCGCTCATGGATGAGTAGTGTGTTCAGGGATTAATTGATGAAATTACTATTTATTAGGTACACATAACTGTTCCATTCAGAGATGGTCTTTCCGTTGAGAGTAAATGGAGCGTCAGGAACGAGGCTATTTCTCATAAACATTGTCTTCGTGAGATTCAGCTGTAGTTCGACCTTTCCACACTCACGGTCAAAGTCGGCCAGCATCTGTGCCGCTTGGCTAATGTTTGGTGTTATTAGAACAATATTATCAGCAAAGCAGAGGTGGTGTAGTTGCCGAACATCTATCTTCACTCCCATTCCTTCCCATTCCAGTTATCGCATGATGTCCTTGATGTTCTTGATGTTCTTTGCTAGCTCGGACGTTCGCTTGCAGTTGCCTGAGGCATGCACCAAACCACGTTGGTGAATAAGCTCAAGAGTTTTCGAAGACAGGTTTTTTTTGTGGCCATATCTCTCTTCTGGCATTACTCGCACAATCATGGAGGTGTTGAACCAGTTGATAGTATTCCTAGGTACAGTTATGTGTATGTAGATCGAGAAGTCAACATGATGAATGACCTGGCACCTGAGTTGCGCAGGAGGAAGAGAGCAGCTTGGAACGGCTTCCAGAATGTCGAAGAAATAGCTAAGAGGACGACGAACCTCCGGCTCCGGGCACATCTCTTTGATTCCACTGTTCTTCCTGCATTAACATAAGGCTCAGAGACCTGGGCCTTATGCAAACAGGATGAGAATGCTATTCAGGTCTCCCAAAGAAGAATAGAAAGAGCTATGCTTGGAATATCACGTTTCACTCAAATGAGAGAAGGAATCTGGAGTTCCTACCTCCGTCGACGATCAAGAATCAGGGACGCCATCTCGTTTGCCAAGGTGTCGAAAATCAGATGGGCTGGTCACATAATGAGATTTAAAGACGACCGCTGGACTAGAGCTGTTACGGACTGGATTCCATGGGATGTCGAAAGACCACGTGGCCGCCCACCTACCAGAGGGTCAGACTTCTTCATCAAGATCATGAACGATTGGTCTGAGGCCCTTTGTGTTTCTAGAACGAACAGACGCCATTGGGCTACACTAGTACGCAACAGGGGCAAATGGAGACATTACTGGTGACTGCTTGAGCAAATCGACAAATAACGGGAAGTCAAGTGATCAAGTGACTATTTATTAATCAGTGAATCTCACTCAACATATAAGATTATTCCAAAAAATCATCAATATGTATAATTATTTGTGAAAAAAGTCAGGTAGTGTCTCTCAGTCTGCGCCTTTGATATTAGTTCCAGGAGGGTAACCGTGTTATTGATCTTGATTTAGAGGAAAAAATATCATTGATCTCCTTTGAAAAAAACAATCAGATTGCAATGATGATAATGTATGTTTGGACAACTATCTAACATGGCTCTTCTTCCGAGGCAGTGTTGACATTTATTGAGGATTCTCTATGTGTCTGGAGTCTCCTTTGCAAGTTAATTTTCCAAGTTTATTTTGCTTAGTTATATGAAGAACACCACAAAAGACGTGTGTAGATATTTATGCATCTATACCAAATACATGTATACAATTCAATGTGAAATTTTAGAATCTTAGGAGTCAATGTTCCAGGCATAAAGCATTTGGTGGATGTATAAATCAATGTGGACTCTGTGATCCAAATTACACTTAGTTTATCTTCCCCAAGACCTGCGTCTTGACACCTGTTCCTTGTGTGTTGAATAAGTATCATCAGCAACAAACAAGGCATTTAAAAATTGAATAACTGTATGGCATGCAGTTAAAAAAGTTGTTCTTGAGTAGACTTCAGTCCTTCTGTGCGCCAACACCCATCCTTTCACCAGTGGTGTGCATGTCCTGCAACCAATGTCATGTCCCTAACTTCCCTCCCCCAACCCCTGACTCTGTGTTAGTCACCCCCCCCTTTATTATCTCCGTTATCTCTATTACCTACTGTGGCTTGCAATACTGTTACTGAAAGGTCATCATCTATAACAAGAAGGTCAGTTTTAAAGGTACCACTATTTCCTTACCTTTTCTTTCACAGTCTTCACATCATACTCCCATAATGCCAGTGTTTTGGGGATTTGTGTGTGTGTGTGTGTGTGTGTGTGTGTGTATTGGTTTCATCTCATATTTAACAAGATCTATGCGCTCAGTCTGAAACAAGACACAAGCAAGCCCCTTTGTTTCCTGTTTCTTCAGGTAGCTAGAAGCAGAACTGCATGTCCATTTATTTACCAGTTTCTCAGAGTATGCACAATATTTCTGCCTGATCTCTTTAATCACCGTGAGAGTCTTCATCTTAGCTGCTCCAATTTTTCTGTCTCAAGTTTTATCTCACCCTTCAATACTAAGGCGAATACTTCCCCTTATGTTCAGAATATCAAATGATTCTCATATTTCTGAAAAATATATTAAAAAGGAATACATGTTTTTTCATTACTATTTATTAAATTTTCACTGTTGATTAGGCCTATTTTCATAATTTTTTGTTTTCCATTTTATAATTGTTTAGTTGGTTTGTGTCTTTGTATTGACTAAATAGCATGTGAGAACTATCATCATTCAGCTTAGGAAAAATAGATTCATAATGGAATGGCAAAGGTGACAAATATAATTGATTTCTTTCATCTGACCTTTAATTGCAAGTAGTAAGTTCTTTCTAGGAGTAGATTGACCGCAGTATTTAACTCTCAATTGAAAACACATAATAATAAAGCATTTTGTTGCCCTGTAGAGAGAAGTGTCACCATTTTTATATGTTGATAATTTTGCATGGACTCAATTCAACTTCCCTAGATGCAGGGGAAAGATAAGACCAGGCCAGAATTGCAGGTCCCAGAGATCAGAAGACAGAAAGTGCTTTTACCTGGAGCTTTGAACATCCTGGGATGAGGACAGGATTTATCCAGGAGAGTCCAGTTATATCTGCAGGGAAACAGTATTTCAGGGATATGTAATTGTCCAGTTTTTACTATTCCTGGTTGATTTGAAACAAGGACTCGGAAAGATTCTGGTCGAGTAAAAACATCAAAGCACATTTAAAGGTATCGCTTTTGTTCAATAGTTTACAAAAGCATTTTAACAGGGCTAGAGTGATAGCAAGGCAGCAGGATGTTTGCCTGACACATGTCGAACCTCTATGTCCCACATGGACCTCTGAACAGTGCCAGAACTGATGCCCGAGATGCAACCCATTGTGGACTCCTGCCCCTAATATATATATATATATATATATATATATATATGTGCATACATCTTTATATATACATATATGCATGCAAATATGTGTGAACATTATGTTTAATGTTCATATATGTAAAAAGTCTGTTTTTGAATATTCACTTTGAGCCAAACTAGCCAGGAATTCATTCAGCCCTTCAAAGTGTTATAAGCAGAATGATCAAGTATATGAATAATTAAATATGATTGAAACAGGATACTTAAAAGAGGTACACATATAAATTACAAGACACAGGGAGGATTTGTAGTATTTTTTTATAGTAGGCATGGTTAAGGGTAACTTTATAGTTAGCAAGTGCACTGCATCTTGAAAATGAGAATTTCAAGTTTATCATTTATATCACTCCAGTATAGCATAAATAAAGCCACACTGAGTTGCTTTAAAGTAATCAGAGGACCAGAACTGCGTGCATGGGAGACAATTGTGATAAGCCGACCATGAAGTAAGGCAGTAATGAAAGACCCTAGATAATCTTGGTTCTCCAGACATAAGGAACAGCATGTTGGAGCTAGCAAGGAAATATATGCCTTTTAACAAAGAAAAAAAAGAGCCTTTTCAGTAAAAAGTCACTAAATTGTCTGTTGGAAAGGCACTTAGGCTTAAAGAACTGTCAGGCAACCCGAAAAGTGAGACTTGAGCACAGTTTTGAAGACAAAACTTCCAAGTGTTCAGAATTACCGATTTTGTTGAGGAAACTGTATGCAGAGAAAAAGTAAAATAATTTCCTTGGAATACTCACAACTAAATATCAAAAGAATGAATTTGGAGGTGCAGTGAAGAAATGATTGCAATGATTCTACATGGTCTAGGAGAGAGCAGAAATCTCAGAGCAGAGCCTTCAGAGAAAGGCGTGTAGATGCCATGCATGAAGATCTGACCCAGGGTAATAGTGCGGGATGGGGGTGGTGCTTGTTTTGTAAGTGGCCATTGCGGGTTTGATCTCACACACCACATATGATTGATTCATCAAGCACCACCGGGAGTTATCCCAGAGCTAAGGTTACAAAGCAGTGTGTGTGTGTGTGTGTGTGTGTGTGTGTGTGTGTGTGTGGGTGTGGGTGTGTGTGTGTGTCTGTAATAAAGAGGTCAGATGACACGTGAAGAGCAGTGGACAGTTGCAGTCACTTGGTTGCAATGGGGCATGGTGACTTTTTCCATCAATGCCATACATAGTAACGGACTGGGCAAACATATTACCCTGACTATAGCAGGGTATAATGGACAGAAATGATCTCGGGGCTGTTGAGATAGTACAGAAGGTTAAGTTCTGGCCTTGCACATGGCCAACCCGGGCACAGTGTCCAGAATGCCTCGTTGCCCTCATGGCCCTGCCAGGGGTGATGCCCGTGTAGAGCCTGAAGTTAGCGGTACACACTGCAGAGGAGAGCACCCAGAAAAACATAACCAGACAAGGATGCGAAATTCCATGTCTTAGTGATGTTTTCTATATAAACAATTTCATGCCAATTTAGGAAACATTTTAGTAGATTTACAGGTTGCCCTGGGCAAAGATTTATGTCTGTTGTGAGAGAAGTGCCCATGTAGAACCAGCCATCCCTCCCCTCCATCCCTTCCCTCCTTCCCTCCCTTCCAACCCTCCCTTCTATCCCTCCCCTACATCTCTCCCATCCCTACCTCCCCTCCATTCCTCCCCTCCAAACCCCCCCTTTATTCCTTCCCTCCACCCCTCCCCTTACTCTCTTCCCTCCATCCCTCCCCTCCATCCCTTCTCTCCATCTCTCCGCTCTATACCCATTTCTTCTACCCATTCTCTCCACCCCTTTAATTAGGTTGTTTGTGGATGTCCTTTCTAAGTCTCTAGGAGTGAACTTGCCTTGGGAAAGAAATGTACAAAATGCAATCCAATATCCCGAGTGATGTAATAAAAAGTCAGAAGGCATCTGTGTGCTAGAGGTTATGCTAAATGAAATAAACTTCAAACCTCTTACAAATGGAGACTTACTAAATAAGTGAGTGGGCTTATTGTTAAAGCGACTGTTAATTATGATAACTCCTGGTTGTGCTGTAGGCATTGAAACTGACATGAAAAATAATGCCTCAGTTATTCAGAATGTAACCGCCATATCAAAATACAGTTCTCAATAAAAATTGTGTTTATGTCAACAACTGTTTTATAACAAATATAAATGTGATAATTCTAACCAGCGTCCCATATTTATTTTTGTGGAGGGATTCTCACACCATATGTGATGGCATTTTGAGACATGAGGAATACATTGTTATCATTATAATCATTATGCTATACATTATTAAAGAATAGATGGTATTTGGCAAACATGAGAAGTCTGCTTCTACATGATATGTTGCCATAATATCAGGGCTTGCCTTAAAATATTGAGAAGAAAAAAATAGGCCATATAGGAATGATGATGCAGATAAAACAAATGTATAACCTTTAACTCCTGATCTTCATTTGAATTAATTACATTATTAATCTTACATTTTCTTATTTTAATTTTTCTAGTTTATTAACTAATTTATTTTAAATAACTAGTTAATAGCTTCCTATAATTTAAAAGGCATATGTGCCCCCCTCCAGAAAAAAAAGATAGGGTGAAAAATGTATCAGAAAATGTCCATAAAATAAAAAAAAATATTTTTTCTTATTGCACTGCACTGCACTGTCCTCCCGTGGTTCATCGATTTGTTCGAGCTAGGAGTAAATTTTAAAATCATGAGAAAGATAGCATACTTCTTTTTAAAAGAACATACGCACACTTTTATCCATTTGCTGCGCTTAGTCCAATAGCGAAGAGTTGGACTCAACCTAGATGTCTAATGGCAGATGAGTAGATCGTGAAGATCTGGTATATAGAAACCATGGAATACTGCACAGCAGTAAGGAATGATGAAATCGTTCCATTTACACGAGTGGATCATGACGATATGTACATGTTTGCATATGTATGTGTACACGATAGAATACTACACTGCATAAGGAATGATGAAACCATGCAATTTACAGCAACGTGGGAAGGAACTGGAAGACGTTATTCTGAGTGAAGTAAGCCAGAAGGAATAGTGTGAACACAGGATGATATCACTTATGTGTGGGATTTAGATGAACTGGATGAGGGAATGCAACATTTTAAGGGGGAAGGGGTTGCTCAGATAAACCTGGGCCCCAGCATACAGGGAGGAGAAGGAAAGAAGGAGGTGTGTGTGGGGGGTGGGGGGGCAGAGACAGAGTAAAAGCAACAGGGACCAGGTAGGGGCTTCAGGGACATGAAGTTGTTGAGCAATAATAGAGCTTAATGTCACCACAGGTCAACAACACTGAGATCAGGAGATCCAAACTTGACCCACAGAACAGAGTGGGTCCCGGTGAAGTGGGCAGGGTCGGGTTATGGGAGAGAACCTGGGGATGTTGGTGGTGGGAAGTTGACATCAGTGCTACAGTTTTGTATGTCTAAAGCTCAAGCGTGAATGACTTCAACAATCACAGTGCTTTAATATATAATATATATGTTTATATATATATATATCAATGATATATGATATGTATATATATCAATGCAGTGGTAGGTAGAGGTAAATAATTGAGTTAAAATCTAGCCATCTTGAGTAAACGATAGCACAGCGGTAGGGCGTCTACCTTGCACGCAGCCAACATGGCCGACCCGAGTTCGATTCCTCCGCCCCTCTCGGAGAGCCCGGCAAGCTACCGAGAGTATCTCGCCCGCACGGCAGAACCTAGCAAGCTCACCGTGAAGTATTCGATATGCCAAGCACAGTAACAACAAGTCTCACGATGGAGACATTACTGGTCCCGCTCGAGCAAATCGACGAACAACGGGAGGGCCTACATAATTTTTTTAAATTTTATTTTGCCTTTTGGGTCACACCCGGTGATGCACAGTTGTTACTCCTGGCTCATGCACTCACGAATTACTCCTGGCAGTGCTTGCTTGGGGGAACATTTGGGAGACTGGGAATCGAACCCTGGTCGGTCACATGCAAGGAAAACACCCTACCTGCTGTGCTATCGCTCCAGCCCCCATTAGATAATTTTCAATTTGTTCATTATTTCCAGGAAATTTTATGGAGTATTTTCTATAATAATGTCAGTAAGATAGCAGATAACTGAGAGAAACTCTTATCGGAAGAAATTCTCTATGTATTGCTAAGATGTATAATTATTTAAATGTAAAGTTCTGTATGTAATTTCAGAGGTGGGTTACACTAGAGATCTGGAACTGTTACCTTTGATTACATGTGTGGGGCATGAGAACAACTGAGAGGACAATTATTGTTGTCTGTCAACTTTTTTTCTTTGGATCACCGTTATCAGAGTTTATTATCTGAGATAGCACTGACAACCAAAATACAAGAATACAAGGAACGTGAACAAAGAAAAAAAAATAGAACACATTTATATTTTTTCTATAAAAGGAAAGGTAATGGTATCAAGTTCATAACTAATTTTTTTTATTTTATCATTTTTCTTTCAGGGCCAGAGTGATAGTATAGTGGGTAGGGAACTTGTCTTATTTGACTGACCTAGGTTGGATCTTGGAACCCCATGTGGTCACCTGAACCGCATCAGGAGTGATTCCTGAGTGCAGTGCCAGGAGTGAACCCTGAGCATGGCTGGTTATGGCCTAAAGACAATACAAATTTATTTTTCCTTTTAGGCCAAAAGAATTTTTGACCTAAAATTTTCCATTCTTTGTTTTCAGGTTCATACACTGAAGTGCTCAGGGGATACTCTCAACTTTTTAATTTATACTTACACATAGCGTAACGAAACTCAAACTCCTAAGTGCGATTCCCAGAATACCACGTATGACTTTGTGTAACTGGGACTCTAACGTTACGCCTCTAACCTCTGTCTTTCTGACTCTGCATTTGTAGGAAGAACACTAGTGTTTGGAGGCTCTTGTATTTAATAAGACCGTATTTGTGAATTGCAATGATCAAATTTTATTACAGCAGACAGATGGCAGTTCCAATTATTTGTGTTTTTCATGAGCAGAAGTTAGTTAAAATTGTGAAAATTTTGAGCCAGGATTCAGTTAGAAACGTCTGTGAACATGACATGTTCTCCTGCGTGTGGCCCCGGAGGTATTTCTCAAATACTTCTCTTCAGTCTACAGCAAGTCATACACAACAGAGGCAGAAAAATAACGATAAGATCATGTTTCTAACTGTCATAATATTTCTAGATACATAATCTGACTCAAATCAAACATTTTGCACTGCTGATACATATCAGAAAATAAATCTTAAACTATTTTGAGCCCACAATTTTTTTAGGATAGTGTTTTATTTTTTCTGAAATACTCTAAGCTTGGCAATCAGTAATAACATCCCCAATGTAAATATAGTTAATCACAATTATGTACATTGTTGCTGAAATGTCAGCAGTAGATTTAACCTATAAGGTCTTCTTATTTCATTTATAATATGCAGACTTTATTTTACTAAGACTTACTTGAGTTAGCTATGAGGTGGTAATAATTGTTAGAATTTTAATGTCCCTGATGTATCTGTCTCAGAATTATATGAATATTTGACTTATTATTATATGTCATTATTCTTATAAGACTTATTATTATATTATTATAAACTTATTATTACAAGTTTATCTGCGCCATCATTTTTCTACACTGTTTAGAGAAAGAAAGACTCAGTGAAAGGTTGCAAAGATGAATAAGATGGCACTAAATTTTTAAATGTGTGTAATGTATTAAATGAGGAAAATATATAAGTGCAAGTCACGATACAGAAAAGGATGACTGGAAACTAGGATTTATTCCCTGTGACTCAGACTGTTAATATATAGGGATCTATGTGGACACCACGTATAACCCCATGGGAACTCCTAAAATGCTTGGGGTTTTCAACAAATCATATTTTTGTAGTTATTCAGCCATTTGATTTAGCTACAATTTCTTAGAATTGCAAGTTTTCTCTGTATTTGATTTGAATATGTCAAGTTGATGGTGCTGTCATTGTTATTTTCCGGGATGACGGTTCCAACTTCACTGGGGCATGGGGTCAGGGATTTAGAATTCACCCATGTTAGAATTCGTCGTCCTATTATCTCCTACTTGTCCTGTTTGCACTGATACAGTTTGCCAACTGTTAAGATCTGTTCAATTCCCGGAGTGAAGAAAAAAATGGTATTCTAATGTAGAATCAGATGTTGATATCTAATAATGTACACTTCTCATTTACTGTGTTATGAGAGTGTTACTTTAATTTAAAAATAGGTTAATCATTGAAATCATTTTGATTATTTTTTATAAACATAGTCTTCATGTTTATAAAAAATAATCAAAATGAAAGGTCCTGAGACCTAGTATAATCCTAGAAAGAACCGAGTACTCTTTTGAACCATCTGCCTCTTAGAATTTTACATAGGTTGACATAATATTTTTCAGTTTTAGTTCAATGTCACTTAAACTGTTTCCAGCTGACATGTCTTATATTAATATTTATTAATGATAGCATCAATATAATTATGATAACTAATTATTAGCATATGTGGTAATAGAAATACACTCATATTCTATAGAAATTAATAAGTGAGCGCTTTCTTTTTCAGGTTCCTCTTTAACCAGATGGAACCCTTTTATTTAATACCTAAAGATTAGGTTCAAATATTAGGCTTCACAATTGAGCCCATTTAATTAGATGGCGGGATTTTCATCCCTACCAAATTTAAGCATTTATAAGCCAGGTTACTCATCATAAATCTGGGCCTTTAAAAAAAAAACATTTCCCCCTTGAGCATAATTATAACATGGCATTAGTGCCCAACAATATATTCTGATTAGCAGCACAAAAGATGAAAATACAGTGGTTGTTATAATGATCATTTGTTTAAATTGGCTTCTGGGTGTCTGTGAGAATTTTGAGACGTTTCTCGGATGCTAACCCTAAGAGCTGTGTACCGGCAACCATTTTTCTGGCTCAGTCATATGATCAAATATAAGATCTATCAGGAATCAAAGTCTCTCTCTCGAGATGTGTTGCCTTGACAACAAATCTTGTTCTGGGAGTCTTGTTGAGTAAAATTCTTGACTTCTGTGATTTTTCACAAAACCCCTTTTGGATTCAGACCATCCTTCTATCCCGCAGATATAAAACAATTTTCTATTCATAGAATTATTTATCAAGTGCCATAAAAAGAAATAAACCTATTATTTATGATCCCACCCATTTTAGCAACAAGTCACAATCACTTTGTAGCACTGTAACACCCGTTTTCCATCGATTTGCTCAAGCGGCCACCAGTAACGTCTCACAACAAATTGTGAGACTTGTTGTTACTGTTGTTGGCATATCGGATATGTCACGAAGAGCTTGCCGGGATTTGCCATGAGGGCGAGTTACTCTTGGGCGCTTGCCAGGCTCTCTAGAGGGATGGAAGAATTGAACCTGGGTCAACCACATGCAAGGCAAATGCCCTACCCACTATGCTACCACTCTGATTTTGTTGTTCAGAAAATTTTCACACAAAAATATTAGCGATGGGGCTGGAGAAATAATACAGCAGATAGGGTGCTTTCCTTGCACACATACCGCTGACCAGTCGGACCCCCGACATCCCATAGGGTTCCCCAAGCACCACTAGAAGTAATTCCTGAGCACAACTCTATGACCAACCAGGTGTGCCCATCGCCAGGTGTGTCCCCAAACCAATAAATGAGATTGATGTATTATTTCTAAGATGAGGTCATTGGTGGTACTGTGTTCCTCTGGTTTTTAATTGCTTTCCATATAAATAAATGAGAACACTGTCTGTATCTTAGATATTCAACTTTATCTGATGTGTTGAGCGCAAGTATTTTCTCCCATTTATTTGGGTGTTTTTAAATCATAGTTTGTGTGTGTATGTGTGTGTGTGTGTGTGTGTGTGTGTGTACATGTGTGTTTCCATGAAGAAACGTTTGATATTCTGTAAGTCCCAGTTTTATTTCTGCTGCCTTTGTCAATGGAATCATTTCATTGAAAACACCTTTGACGTCCAAATCTCGGAATAATCTGCCAGTATTTTTCTCAGTACATGCTATGAATTCTGGTCTGGTCTCAAGGAGTTTGAGTTACTTTGAATTGTCTTTTATGCAACATGTGAGACGTAGATCAAGTTTCATTTTAATACTGTCCATTTTTCCCAGCACCATTTGTTGAAGGTGCTATCTTTAACCTCCTCTATGTAGTGAACTCATTTGTCAAAAATTAGTGGACCATCAATATGTATGTCTGTCTTTGTGTACTTGATTCTAACACATTGTTTAAGTCTGTCGTTCAACCAATACCATGCTCTTTTGATTACTTTAGCTTTAGGATAGTTTGAAGTGAGGGGATGAGATGCCTGTAAACTTCTTTCTCATTATTGGTTTGGCTATTTGGAGGTTTGAGTCCATGTGAACTTTGTTCTAAATCTTTGACTAGTGATGTCTGAATTTGCATGGGGATTGCATTAAATCTCTGTAATAATTTTGGTGGGTGGAGCATAGATTTATTTTTAAGATCAGGGAGAATAAGGTTTAACATTTGGATAGAAGATACATTTGAAACTTTTATTGCTTCTTGCTGTTGTACTCAAAGATAGATTTTTTTTATTTTGTTTAACAAATTTTTAGCTCTGACTAATTCGAGACTCACATACTTTTGAGTTGGCTATAAATTAGCGATGCGATTTGGAAGACTATAAAGTAAGAAACCAAACCGTATTAGAAGCATTGATTTTAGGAATTTTTTTTGTTTGTTTAATTTTATTTTTGCGCCTCTCTCCATGGTGCTTGGGACTTATTCCTGGCTCTGTGCTCGAGCATGGCTCCTCCTGGTGCTCAGGGGGATTGAACGTGCTGCGCAGGATAGAATTTGTCAGTGGCAAGCAAGACAAGCAGCCTAACCCTGTACTTCCTCTCAAACCTCCAGATGACATTTAAAGTTATCTCTAATGTATTAAAATTTCTTGCCCAGCATTCATACTTATTATTATAACCACAATGCAGTGGGTTTGGTGTGAGAAAACATTCAGAGTAACTTCTTTTGTCAAGTTACACTTCATTTTAAGTTGTATTTTGGTACCCACAATCACAAAGTCCAGTGCTGAAAAACCATTCATGCTACAAAAGCACCACTTTCCAAAGCTTCTTTGAAAATAAACAGTAACAAACTGTTTATTTATTGGGTTTTAATATACTGTAATTTTAATTTAAAATTTATATTTGCCAGTCCCTTTTTGTATAATTTAAAATAAAATTGTGTGAGGTAGAAATTTTTAAAATTTTATAAATAAAACGATCTTAGGCACAGATGCAAGTAATCTAAAATTATAGCAGATATATTACAAGATGATTTTATTTTAAACATTAATCACCATTCCAAATCTAAGTTGCCAGATATATTTTTTGAAATAATTAAACAATGGAAATCAATAACATCTCCATTTTCACACATTGAAAAAGTTAAAACAAAAACCCCACGTAAAGGAAACAAAAGGACAACCAAAAGTCAAAGCATTCAGATACAAGTATTGTATATGGGTTCCATTCTGTCGACTTTTTAATCTTCTATTTCTAATAATACAAATTAGCAAGATGTCATTGAAATATATGTCTGGCTCGGTTATTATAATATTAGGCATCATAAAATACCTTTTAATTTATTTTTCTCATAGTCCATTTCATAAAACTGCTATAATGTTCTTTCAAGTGAAGATTATGGAAAGCAAATGTTCTTATTTTCAAAATACATCATTTTACCTTCAGTATCATTTATCAATTGATTAGCATCATTTTTTTCCACTGGAACATTTTCTTTAGTGGTATAAACTTAATTAATAAAGTATAACTTTCTTAGTGCTCCTTTGACCTTCTCAGTCAAAACACATTTAGATCTTTAAATGTTATTACAGCTTTATTAAGCAATGTTATTATAGCTTTTAACTGCTACTGATATAATGAGGAAAGCACTTAGGAGGGAGTGACCTATGGAACCCCAGAGATGATGAACTTAAAAAAAATTATAACTAGCGTCTTCACATACACGGATATGGAATGTCTAGTGTATACACAAATTCTTACCTGACTATACAGGTATTGGTTATATAAAATGAAATCTTTACATCAGCACTCTCAAGGTTATTTTTATTTGACTTCAAGAAAAAGAAAACACTTTCTCATCATATTTATCCCAGCAGCAATTTAGAAAATTCCTGTGCATTCCAGCTTCCTTATTGATCGACCTACCTGTATTGAAGTGAAAATGTTTTCTTCGTAATAATTTGTAAATGCAGAAACCATATAATCTATCATTCACTTTTTCACATAATCATTATCAGAATTCTCGGGGATGAATATGAAATGGTTCCATCCTCACATCATCTTTCAGAAAATTGCAGCTAAGCCATTTTGTGATATGAAATGGAAATGAAGTTAAGTTGCATATACCATGATATATGTTTCTGTTTGGGGAACATAATATAGTATGTTTCTCTGTGGGGTCCGTGCCCAGCATGGCTCACCATTTATTCCCAGCTCTTTGCCCAGGGGTCACTCCTGGAGGGTTCGGGCTATCATCTTTGGTTTCCAGGATTGAACCTGGGTCAACCTCATGCCAGGCAAGTGACTTATTGTCTATTCCATCACGATGACCCCAACATATTTCCTCATTTTATTCCAGGTCCACGTATATAACAGTTAATAAATTCACACTCTGGAGATTAAAACTAGTCTAACTAGAACAAAATTAAGTTTACGAGTTTGAGAATGGAAAGAAATGAAGGGGCTGAGAACAATTGATCATGGGCCTGAAATGCGAACGGAATGTTAGATACTTGCCTTCCATATTTCTCAGAACCTCAAAGTGCCCCGCTCCCAAACATGAAGAGTAGCCCTTGAGCACAGCAGGGTGTGGTCGAGCCCATGCCCAGTGATACACATCCAACAAGAGTGCGATAGAAAAAGAAAGAGAATAAGAGACATTTGAGACAGATGTCAGACAAAGCAGAAGAGATGAACATTAGGAAAGCCGAGAGGCAAGGAAGCAAGTTATGGGGTAGCAGTGGAAAACAAGGAACAAAGGAAAGTGGCCAAGAGTTGGCAATGAAAAATAATTAGGACATGAGTTTCTCAGCAAGTAATCTTGATTTTGTCCTAAAATTTAATGTCTTTAAAATACAAAGAGAAAAGTGGAAAATTATTTTTTTTCCAATTTTTTTATTATTATTAGTGAAATACCATGAGGTACATTTGTAGATTTAGAATTTTTTGTGCTTGGGTTTCGATTATACAATGATCAAATACCCATCCCTCCACCAGTGCCCATTTTCCACCACCATGGATAATATCCCCCCCACCCCCATCCCTCCCATCCCACCTTGCCTCTGTGGCAGGGCGATCCCTTGTGTTCTCTCTCTCCTCTTGGGTGTTGTGGTCTGCAAAAGAGGCTTTGAGTGGCAAACATGTTCAGTCCATAGTCTACTTTCAACATGCATCTCCCCTCCTGGGAGGATCCTCCAAACATCCTTTATTTGGTGCTCCCTTCTCTATCTGAGCTGCCCTTTCCCCTAGAATGCCCAGCTGGCCTCTAAGCTATGGAGTAATCCTCCTGGTGCTGATCTCAGCTATTCTTGTGTATTAATCTCATATTTTGTTACTTTATATTCCCCAGATGAATGCAATCTTTCTATGTCTATCCCTCTCTTTCTGACTCATTTTCCTTAGCATGATACTTTCCATGTTGTACCACTTGTATGTAAATTTCATGACTTCATCTTTTCTAACAGCTACATGGTACTCCATTGTGTAGATGTACCAAAGTTTCTTTAACCAGTCATCTGTTCTTGGGCATTCAGGTTTCTTCCAGTTTCTGGCTATTGTAAAGAGTGCTGCAATGAACAAACAAGTGCAGATGTCACTTCGACTATACATTTTTGCCTCTCTGGGATATATTCCCAGGAGTGCTATTGCTGGGTCAAATGGGAGCTCAATTTCTAATTTTTTGAGAATCGTCCATACTGTTTTCCAGAAGGGCTGAACCAGTCGACATTCTCACCAACAGTGAAGGAGTGTCCCTTTCTCACCACATCCACGCCAGCATCGGTTGCTTTTGTTCTTTTGGATGTGGGCCAGTCTCTGAGGTGTGAGATGGTATCTCATTGTGGTTTTGATCTGCATCTCCCTGATGATTAATGATGTAGAGCATTTTCTCATGTGCTTTTTTGCCATTCGGATTTCTTCGTTGAGAAAGTTTCTGTTCATTTCATTGCCCCATTTTTTTGATGGGGTTGGATGTTTTCTTCACGTGGAGTTCAACCAGTACCTTGTATATCCTTGATATCAACCCCTTGTCAGATGTGTATTCGGCGAATATCCTTTCCCATTCTGTAGACTGTCTTTGTATTTTGGTCACTGTTTCTTTGGAGGTGCAGAAGCTTCTTAGTTTAAGATAGTCCCATTTATCTATCTCTGTTTTCACTTGCTCGGCCAGTGGTGTGGCATCTTTGAAGATACCATTATCTTCAGTGTCATGGAGGGTTTTGCCAACTTTGTCTTCAATGTACCTTATGGTTTCGGGTCTGATGTTGAGGTCTTTAATCCATTTTGATCTTACTTTTGTACATGGTGTTAGGCAGAGTTCTGAGCCCATTTTTTTGCATGTAGCCATCCAGTGATGCCAACACACTTTGTTAAAGAGGCTTTTCTTACTCCACTTCACACTACTACCACCTTTGTCAAAGATTAGATGATCATATGATTGTGGGGAGATGTCAGTGTATTCAACCCTATTCCACTGGTCTGCAGTTCTGGCTTTGTTCCAGTACCATGCTGTTTAGATTATTACTGCTTTGTAGTACAGTTTGAAGTTCGGGAGGTTGATTCCTCCCATTTTCTTTTTCCCAAGAATTGCTTTAGCTATTCGTGGGGGCTTATTGTTCCATATAAATTTCAGGAGTGTTTGCTCCATTACTTTGAAGAATGTCATGGGTATCCTTATAGGGATTGTATTGAATTTATACAATGCTTTCGGTAGTATTGTCATTTTGACAATGTTAAGTCTCCTGACCCATGAGCAGGGGATATCTTTCCATTTCCTCATGTCCTCTTTTATTTCCTGAAGTAGCGTTTTGTAGTTTTCTTTGTACAGGTCCTTTACTTCCTTAGTTAAGCTGATTCCTAGGTACTTGATTTTCTGGGGCACAATTGTGAACGGGATTGTTTTTTTCATGTTGCTTTCTTCTCTCTCACTGTTTGTGTATAGGAAAGCCATGGACTTTTGGGTATTGATTTTATAGCCTGCAACTTTACTATACAAGTCTATTGTTTCTAGGAGTGTTTTAGTGGAGGTTACTGGGTTCTCTAAGCAGAGTATCATATCATCTGTGAATAGTGAGACCTTGATTTCTTCCTTTCCTACCTGAATGCCCTTAATATCTTTTTCTTGCCTAATCGCTATTGCAAGTACTTCCAGTACTATATTGAACAGCAGTGGAGATAGTGGGCATCCTTATCTTGTCCCTGATCTTAGAGGGAAGGCTCTCAGTTTTTCCCCATTTAGGATGATGCTTGCTGTAGACTTGTGGTAGATGGCTTTAATTATGTTGAGGAAAGTCCCCTCTATACCCATTTTGGTTAGGGTTTTCATCATAAAGGGATTATGGATCTTGTCAAATGCTTTCTCTGCATCTATTGATATAATCATATGCCTTTTATCTTTTCTTTTGTTGATATGATGGATTATGTTGATTGATTTCCCGAATGTTAAACCATCCTTGCATCCCTGGGATGAATCCTACTTGGTCATGGTGTATGATCTTTTTGATGAGTCGTTGGATTCTATTTGCTAATAGTTTGTTGAGGATCTTTGCATCTGTGTTCATCAGGGATATCGGTCTGTAATTCTCTTTCTTAGTGGTATAGCTGTCTGTTTTGGTATCAGTGTGATACTTGCTTCGTAGAAACCGTTCAGAAGTGTTTTTGATATTTCAATTTCATGGAAAAGCTTAAAGAGGATTGGGAGTAAGTCCTCTTTAAAGATTTGGAAGAATTCACTAGTGAATCCATCCAGGCCAGGACTTTTGTGCTTGGGGAGACTTTTTATTACCATTTCAATTTCCTTGATGGTGATAGGTCTGTTCAGGTATTCCAGGTCTTCTTGGTTCAGCCTTGGGAGTCTGTAGGAGTCTAGGAATTTATCCATTTCCTCGAGGTTTTGATGTTCCGTGGCATAAAGCTTCTCAAAGTACTCCCTGAGGATCCTCTGAATTTCTGTGGTTTCTGTTGTAATGACCCCCTTTTCATTTCTGATTCGGTTTATTAGTGTTTTCTCTCTCCCTTTCTTTGTGAGTTTTGCTAGAGGCTTATCGATCTTGTTAATTTTCTCGAAGAACCAGCTCTTGGTTTCATTGATCGTTCGGATTGTTTTTTGGGTTTCCATCTCGTTAATCTCTGCTCTGAGTTTTATTATTTCCTTCCTCCTGTTCGGGTTGTGCTCCTTTTTTTGGTCCTTCTCCAAGCTCTTAAGCTGTGAGGTTAGGTTACTTATGTGTGCTCGCTCCTCCTTCCTGAGGAATGCTTGTAGAGCTATAAACTTTCCTCTTAACACAGCCTTTGCTGTGTCCCATAAGTTTTGGTAACTCGTGTTCTCATTTTCATTCGTTTCTAGGAATCTTTTGATTTCCTCTTTGATTTCCTAAGCCACTCGTTGTTCAATAGTGCACTGTTTAATTTCCAGGTGTTTGATTTAGTTTTCTGTTTTTGTGTGATTTACTTCTAATTTCAGCGCATTATGATCTGAGAGGATTGTTGATACAATCTCTATCTTCTTAATTTTATGGAGGCATGTTTTGTGGCTCAGCATGTGGTCTATCTTGGAGAATGTTCCATGTACGCTTGAGAAGAATGTGTATTCAGCCTTTTGTGGATGAAGTGTCCTGTATATATCTACTAAGTCCCTTTCTTCCATTATTTCCCTCAGATGAAGTATGTCGTTGCTAAGCTTGAGTCTGGTTGATCTATCAAGAGGTGACAAAGCGGTGTTGAAGTCTCCCACTAGTATTGTGTTGCTATTGATGTCTTTTTCCAAATCTATGAATAGTTGTTTTAAGTACTTTACTGTTCTCTCATTAGGTGCATATACATTTATTATTGTAAGTTCTTCCTGTTGTACAGATCCTTTGATCAATAAGAAATGGCCTTCACTGTCTCTTATGACCTTCCTCACTCTGAAATCGATGTGGTCTGATATAAGGATGGCTACCCCAGCTTTTTTATGGGAGCTGTTTGCCTGTAGGATTGTTTTCCAGCCTTTGACTCTGAGTCTGTGTTTGCTTTGACTATTGAGATGTGTTTCTTGCAGGCAGCAGAATGTTGTGTTCAGTTTTCTAATCCATCCTGCCACTCTATGTCTTTTAATTGGTGCGTTTAGCCCATTGACATTGAGAGAGATTATTGTTATGGGAATTTGTCCCATTGTTCTGTTGAAATTTGGTATATTTGAGGGGCTTTTCTTGCCTTAAAGTAGCCCATTTAGTTGTTCTTGTAACCATGGTTTTGAGTCTATGAAGTTCCTGAACTGTTGTTTGTCTGTGAAACTGTGTGTTGTTCCTTCTATTATGAATGAGAGTCTCGCTGGGTAAAGTATTTTTGGAGAGGCATTTATTTCATTGAGTTTTTTCACTATGTCCCACCACTGTTTTCAGGCCATGAGGGTTTCATCAGAAAAATCAGTTGTGAATTTTAAGGATGCTCCTTTGTAAGAGATTTCTTTCTTTGATCTTGCTGCTTTCAGAATTTTGTCTCTGTCTAAGGTTTTGGTCATTTAGATCAGAATGTGTCTTGGGGTATTTTTATTCGGATTTCTTCTAGCTGGTACCCTTCGGGCCTCCTGAATGTGGTCACAAGTTTTCTTCAGCTCTGGAAACGTTGTAGCAATGATGTCTTTGACAGTTTCTTCTTCATCAAGGTTTTCTTCCTGTACCTCTGGGACTCCAATAATTCTTATGGTACCCCTCTTGGCTTCATCACGATCTTCTCTTGCCATGTGTTCCCGAATACTGAGTCTCTTTTCCATTTTCTGCTCTTTCCTGGAGCGTCTCTGAACTTCATCTTCGAGCTCACTGATTCTCTTCTCAGCGGCTGTTACTCTGCTGCTGAGGCCTTCCACTAAGTTTTTTAATTCGCCTACCAGGTTTTTCAGGTCTGACATTTTCGATTGCATTTTCCTCATTTCTGCCTTCAAATCCTCTTGTCTTTTATTGGCATTGCTTTCCATTGTTTCTTTTAGATCTCTAAGCATCCTAAGTAGCTCCCTTCTGAATTCCTTGTTAGAGAGGTTGTCTAACACTACAGTACTGTTGATGTCTTCTGGGCTAGCCTCTTCAATAAGAAAGTTTCGTGGGCTTTTGCGTTGCTTTACCATTGTGACAAGTGTGGTTTAGTCCTTCACATTCACTGTTACTATTCTGCTTGACATGCAGTGTGAGTTGAGATAGGCTTATGAGTTATTGGCTACTGAGTTTCTAGTGGCTGAGCTAAAATAGAGAAGATTCCGTCTAAGAAGGTAGCTTATGGTTCCTAGGGCATATGTAAAGGTAAAGGTAAAGGCCCTCCCGTTAATCGTCGATTTGCTCGAGCGGGCCCAGTAACGTCTCCATTGGAGACTTTGTTGTTACTGTGTCTGGCATATCGAATAGTGGGAGAATATTTTGTGGCCACTAACACGAAGGAAAGGGTCCCTGCGCTGGTCCCGCACAGATCAGAGGAAAAAAACGGCTGTCCTATGAGATCGAGCTAGCTACGCATGCCCAGAGAGAGTCCCAGGCCTTGAGGGCGGGCTGTACCTGAATGGAAGGGGAGAGAGTTCCCAGAGACTTCAGCTTTGTTGCTGGGAGGTGAGGCTCGGTTCCCGTCCCCCGCAGATCAGGGGAGAAACCCGGCTGTCCTATGAGATCGAGCTAGCTGCGCATGCCCAGAGAGAGTCTCAGGCCTTGGGGGCAGGCTGTACCTGAATGGAAGGGGCAAAAGTGGGAAATTCTTTAAAGGTGAATTTTAAATGTCATCAGTAATCACTACTTACTCCAATAGAATAAGCAAGTTTAGTGCACTGAGCCTGTTCCATCTTTTACACAATACCCAATCTACATGGAGTCTTTATAGTTTGTCTTGCATCTGTGTATATCTCCGCAATGCTGGCTTGATCACGGGGGCTTGGAATGACATGAAAAGCAGAGAGTGCTGGGCTGGATGAAAGTGATCTCAGGAAGTGTCGCTTGCCGTCAGTTATGTGGTTGGGAAAGGAACAGGAAAGGGAACATCTGGGTGGAATCTTAAGGGTCCTGAGGAGAAAGCCCAGCAGTCCTGGAAGAACCCATGTTGTCAGAGTGAACTGGATTCTGGAGAGGCAGAAGCCTGGCCTGCTGGCACCATCAGGGAGAAACCCGGACTTCCCCTTCGTCCACCTGCTTGGAGGCACAGATGACCGGGGGTCAGACTGGACTCCACTCATACAGCTGGACTCGGGGGTCTGTGCTCTCACTGCTGGTCACTTAGCATTAGGGAAGATTGCTTTCTTTCATATCACTGTCACTGTCACTGTCCGCCCATCGTTCATCGATTTGCTCAAGCAGGCACCAGTAACATCTCACAACAAATTGTGAGACTTGCTGTTACTGTGTTTGGCATATTGAATAAGTCACGGAGAGCTTGCCAGGCTCTGCTGTGCGGGTGAGATACTCTTGGTATCTTTCATATCACAAAGGAGAATTTCCTTTTATACTCTTAAAAGGATGATTTTGGATGACTTCTTTCTCCTTTTTTCACTATAGTTTTAAGAACATTGTTGACTTTATTATTGATTGATCTTTTTCTTATGAAAACACAATCAGTAATTACCTGACTTTGAACTGAAATATATTTCTTATAAATAAATATGCATACCAATATATTTGAAAAAATGTGCATATTGTTCTATGATATCTCCTTCATTTAGAACTGAGGTTCCTCATTTTATTTCCATAATTCCAGAATTGTCTATAGACTCTCTAAACTTTGCCAGATATCCAGGTAATCACCTAGTATTTAATTTGCATTTATCAAATAACAAGATCTAATGTTTTGTTTAGCTAACTAAACTTTCTGTAACTTTTCACTTTTCAGATAATGTTGAATTGGAAGTAAAAAACAAAATTTAGTGAATATACTCATTCATCCTTATCATTTTTACTATATTGTTTTATTTTATTGATTTTTCTAATAATCAGATAATAGATAGACAAATATATAGAAAATTATTATTAAAACAAAAAACTATTCTCCAAACACATACAGTTCCTCACTAAAAGTATTATGAAATCAATGAATAATCCAATTTATACCATGCTTACAAATTTAAACATTTAGTTTTGAAAAGTTCCAAAATCATACTTAATTATCTTAATTATGAGCACTTTACATACAGTGTTGTTTTATCTTGGAAAGAAAATATGACAGTGATGCTCTGTGACTTCTTCCCTTATATTTGATTATGGGCTTTATCCACTCTGAAAAAGCCTCTGTTCTCTCATGAATACGTATCTCTCTTCTCCCCACTCAATATATCTCTAAGTGAATTTATTATTAATATTATATTTTTATTATTATTATTGCTTTATAGAAACTAAGATTTGGGGTTTGGTTGAAGCATTCTGGATATTTTCAAGCAGGAAGTTGCTCAATGAGACTTCTTGTTGTTATCAACAGATATTTGTATTTGAATACTAAAGGTTGTGAGGTATTTTTGTAGATTTGGAAGCCACACCTGGCAGTGCTCGTCCTGACTTGGTCCCTTCTGGGTGATGATTCAAAGACTATGAGAATTAAACCCAACCCCAGCAGGGCAAACTTGAGCCTTAACCCCCGATCTCTCTTCCCGGCTCCAAGCTGTGGAGTATTCAAAGACACACGTTGGTGGTCTGATACATGTCAGCAATGTGAAAGAGGTTCCCCACCTCACTTTTATTTTCTGTGTGAGAACATTTCAAATTCTACTCTTCCGATAGGCAATACAACATGTCTTGCCTTTCTGATAAGGAATAGATTTTGTTAATCATTAATTGCATCAGATCCCTTATTGAACAGAGTGATTGGCTGAAGTGCCTTCATGTAAGCAAAAAGTCATTATGATTTACTGAAGAGCTAGCTCCTTTGATCCAAAGGTTGAGGCTTTGGGGAATGTGTTGGGGGGGTAAGAGGAGAAATACATTGTTGGACAAGGGTGTAGATGAGCATTTCTGGAATCTATGTTTTGGTATTTTTAGGTACTTCAGCATATATGGAACAGGTATCTGACATGCTAAATAATAGGGGAAAGATTTTTTTCTTAGTAATAAAAACCTAAATTACAGTAGCTATGGTTAAAAAAAAGCATATGTGAGAATATTCTGACAGATAAATCAATGGGGCTATCCACAAATTTTGGTAAGGAAAAAGACCAAATTTCACATGCTGAAAGTTTAGAATCTAGCTATCTGAGGTGAGAAAGACACTCATTTAAAATATAAACAGGTAAGTATATGAGAGAAAGAGAAAAATCAAGTATGTCATTTGAAATAACCCTAAATGAGGTATGTCAGCAAAAATGGAAATATGTGGATTAATAAAGTAGGTGAGCAGTATAAAGCAAAAACAAATTTAAAAAATTGCATAAGGGCAGCTGAGATTCTTTGCACTGCGTTATTTATTTGCTTATTTATGTATGTTTGGATTTGGACCACACCGGGCAGTGCTCAGGGCTTACTCCTGGCTCTGTGCCCAAAGTTCACTTTCGGTAGAGCTCAGGGGAGCAGGGGTTGAGCCCAGGTGACCCGGATATGAGACCAGCACTTATGAACTGGACTCGCTTTCAGACCCTTCTGCACCATTTCAATTTGTGCTGGAATGTATACCGACAGTGAAGTACATTCAGCTTCTGATAAAAAGTATGGGATGAGGAAGTGAATCTGTTGCGAAATAGCTCTTCTGTGAAGACTAGATCTATAGAAGCAGGAGACTCCTGACGTAAGAGCTAAGGTGTGGAGTGCTGATGCAACTTGAGTGCCTTCCTCGGGCGTGGCAGTCTCCTGTCTGGCTACTCCCCGTCCCTTGTATATGTGACACATGTGATGTGATGAGTACAGGAAGTCAGTCCAGAGTCTCATTTCTCAGTGAGTTTGTTTCTGCTCGTACGCATGTGGTTATCATCACGGTTTATAAAGGGGACAAGAAAAACATAAAACACAAAGGCAATTTTTCTCAATTTGAGTTAAAAATGGGAGTTTAATACGAATGCTGTCTTAATGCTCTTTGCCTCAACTCACCCACCCTCTCATTAAAATCGGACGATTTCATTGCGTGTTACAGTCACTGGGTTTTATTATGACCTTGGAATTCTTGGGAACCTTTTCTCCATGAGATTTTTCACCTGCTTCGATTTTCAAGATTGCTAATGAGCAACCATAATATTGTAATTTTTTTTATGTTTTCTTTTTATTTATTTATTCATTTATTTTATTAGTGAAACACCATGAGGTATAGTTATAGACTGACAAATTTTTGTGCTTGGGTTTCAGTTATACAATGATTGAGTACCCATCCCTCTCCACCAGTGCCCATTTCCCACCACAACCAGTCCCAGTATCCCTCCCACCCCCCATACCCCCCATCCCACCCTGCCTCTGTGGCAGGGCATTCCCTTTTGTTCTGGGTGTTGGGAGGATCCTCCCAGGATGGGAGATGCATGCTGAAAGTAGACTATAGACCAAACATGATTGCCACTAAAAGCCTCTCTTGTAAACCACAGAACCCAAAAAGGAGAGAGAGAGAGAGAGAATAATATTGTAATATTTTGATAGAAAAATCATTATTTTCTTTAAATAACCAAATATGACAAAGGCATTGTGAAGCATCTTACTTGAAAGTGCCACTAGTTCAAAACGAAAGTGTCATTACTATACTGGGTTTAGAATGGGCAACTCATATAGTGGCATTTGTGAAGTGCCGTGGGCTTATTTAGAGCTGGCTGAAGAAGCCAACGCGTCCAGTGGGCCTGAGGAACTGCAGCAGCAGTGCTGTGGCTCATCTCCTGCCCTAAGGGCAGCACCTGGGCCATTTAGAAGGACGCGGACACTCCCATTCTGTGCAGTTCTCGGTGCAGTCGCTCACACATGGACCCAGCCTAAATGCCCAAGATCAGGCCAGGGCATCACGGTGATGTGCTGCAGATACGGTGGAGTCCTGCACAGCTGGAGGAAATGAGGCAATCATGCGACCCACTGCAACCTGGATGGATTTCAAAGATACCATGTTAACTGAAGTCAGCCAGAAAGAGAAGGACAGACATTGACCTGTCTGACTTCTACGTGGCATTCGGGTGAGGAAATGCAGTGGTTTAGAGGGGGGATTCCTGGATCCCCTCGCCCAGATTATAGGAGAGGAAAGAAAGAAATGGCGTGAAGGGGAAGAGGTGACGAGACGGACGAGAAGTGACAGAGGCAGAGGCAAGGGGATTAGGGACATGGTGCTATTAAGGAAGGTTCACTGTCCTGTCACTGTCCTCCCGTTGTTCATCGATTTGCTCGAGCGAGCCCAGTAATGTCTCCATTGTGAGACTTGTTGTTACTGTGTTTGTTTGGCATATTGAATACTTCACGGGGAGCTTGCCAGGCTTTGGTGTGCGGGCGAGATACTCTCGGTAGCTTGCTGGGCTCTCTGAGAGGGGCGGAGGAATTGAACCCAGCTAGGCCGGGCCAACTGTGTGCAAGGCAAACGCCCTACCTGCGGTACTATGGCTCCGGCCCTTTAAGGAAGGTTAGAGCCAAATATCCAAACTCGAGTGGATGATACTGAAATGAAAAGGCCCAGGGTTCGAATGCCAGATTTAAAATGTACCTGGCAAGACGACAGATTGAGGCTGGGGTGTATATGTGGGGGACGAGGGGGGATTCAGGGTCACTGGTGGAAGGATGCTGATGCTGACACTGGTGGTGTAATATTGCATATCAAAAAACACAACTATGCATAACTTTGTAATTCACAGAGCTTTAATAAAATAACTTTTTGGCGAGAATGTAGTGTATACGTGAAAATTATGCAAGAATATGCTAGCCGCTTTATGTATGGCCTTTTGAGATTAATTATTGGAACAAACTAATGTGTATGTGTTTATTTGTCATATAAATGCTTAGTGGATGTAGTTTTTCATTTAATAAAAGATGAAGCTTTTCTAGAGAAAGAAAGAAGGAAGAAAAGAAAGAAAGAAAGAAAGAAAGAAAGAAAGAAAGAAAGAAAGAAAGAAGGGGAGGAAGGAAGGAAGGAAGGAAGGAAGGAAGGAAGGAAGGAAGGAAGGAAGGAAGGAAGGAGAAAAGGAAGGAAGGAGGGAAACACCTCAGAGTTCCCATCAGGGTATTGCAGTATATAAAAAAATCAATTAATAAAATAAAAATTTGAACTATGATTATAAAAATAAATATACATCTTACGTAAGTATGTACATTAAAAGATTGCAACTCAATATGCACGCATGCATAGTGCATTTAAAAATAGAGCACAGAGTGTGGAATAACTAACTACCGTAAAACTGTTCATTCAGTACTAGATTATTATTTTTTGCTTCATTGGAAGGCTGGAATATTTTTTCTCTAGATAGTTAGTTTCTTCTCAAATGGTTATATTTCCTTAATCAAATTCACTTTCTCTCCTAGGAATGGCTTATTACATTGACCACAGCGTGTTATAAATAAAAATATATAAACAGTCATAGGTGCGTGGTTATGGAGTATTCCTAACTCTTTTGTGTGAAGAACGCAGTATTCCATTACATTGATATTTCCCAGCTGTTGAGACCGCTTCCCTGTAACTGTACTGAAGTCCTTAGTCCCAGGATGTTGGCCAGGCTGACTTAGCTGATGGCTGGTCCCATTCTTACTGGGGCGTGGATTAAACTGCCAACACTGCAATGGTATTCATTTTAAATTATAAATTATGCGTTTAGTGAAAACAACAGCAATTAGAAGGTATGGAAAACAGTTTTGAGACGATGCGTCCTGTGTTTATATAGGCTGCAATGCAGCATATTTGAATACTAGTTGATACGGAGTAAATAATTATTAAATAAAATTTTTTTTCTTCCAACCCCTCCCCACCCCCATCCCTCTGCCATAGCATGGAGCCTTTTTTTTAAAAAAACATTTACAAAGATCTTTATGGTCCGGTTTCAGTTCCAACCCCCATCCTTCCACCTGTGTGCATTTCCCAACACCAATGTCCCCAAATCTCCCCCCACCACTCAGCCCCACCCCAAACTGCCTCTTCTGGCAGGCATTTCCCCTCCCTTCTCTCTCTCTCTCTCTCTCTCTCTCTCTCTCTCTCTCTCTCTCTCTCTCTCGCCCCCTCTGTCACTCTCTCTCTTTCCCCTCCCCTCCCCCTCACGTTGACCATTATGGTTTGCAATATATGTACTAAGTTATCATGTTTGTTCCTTTCCCTATTTTCAGCACTCAGTTCTTATCCAGAGTGATCACTTCCAACTGTCTTTGCCTTAGAGGTCCCTTCTCAGTTGCATTACCATGTGATACGGGGTCCCAAGGTAGTTCCTGACTGGGTTCAGCCTGGCAGTGTTCTGATACCCATCCCTTCACTGCTTCAAGGTCCCCAGTAGTTCCCTTCCTCTCACTTTTCCCACCCACCCCACCCCTACCTCAGTCTGCCTCCATGGCAAACACTTTTCTTCTCTCTCTCTGTCTCTCTCTCTGTCTCTGTCTCTCTCTCTCTCTCTCTCTCTCTCTCTCTCTCTCTCTCTCTCTCTCTCTCTCCCCTTTGGGGCATTGTGTTTTTTAATACAGGTATGGAGAAGTTTTCATGTATATCCCTTTACTTTATTCAGCACTCAGTTCTTGTCCAGAGTAATCAGTTCTAACGACCATTGTGCTATTGGAGCATTCTCTATAAGAAATTTTTCTTTAAAAAAAAAAATAAGGGGCTGGAGTGATAGCATAGCTGGTAGGGCACGCAGCCAACATGGGTTTGATTCGCAGCATCCAATAAGGTCAACTCACCACCACCAGGAGTAATTCCTGAGTGCAGATCCAGCAGTAACCCCTGAGAATCGCCAGTTGTGACCCCCCCAAATAAATTAAAAAAATAAAGGGGGTGGAGATAGTGAAGCAGAGAAGGTGCTTGACTTGCACACAGCCAACTTGCTTCAATCCCTGACACCCCATATGGTGCCCTGAGCACTGCCACGAGTGATCCCTGGGTACAGAACCAGACAAAAACCCTGAACACATCTGGGTGTGTCATGCCCCTCCCCCCAAAAAAGCACAAAGAAATCTATTCATTCATAAATCTTTCCTCCATCATTTGAATAAGTTGAGAGTATTTGATACAGACTCTTCTAGGATTATCATTGTTAACCATGTTGAATCATCTAATATGAAAAGTCTCTACAATTTCTTTTTGCGGAGGGAGGCTCACCCAGCAGTGCTCAAAGTTTTCTTTGGCACAGGAGCCCGTCTGGGCAGTGCTGGACGACCAGGCTGTTGCCAGTACGGGCCAGTCAGACATACAAGGCCAGTGCCCTGCCTTCTGCACCATTTCTCCATCCCCATGTCTCCCTTATACTGGCAGGCTTAGAGTTAGAATTATTGGGGGAGATTTATATGGAAACCCACCCACTGTGGTTTTTTTCTGTGTCCTTTATTTCACAGTAGCAAAATAGCTTTTCAATGAAATGATCAAGCACCTAAGAGGAATCCATTTCATGAGCCAACACTTTCTATTAAGGAAGTCAGGCTACTAAGGAGAGAGAACCGTGTCGTTGCAATTCCACGTGATGTACACAGTGTCAGAGAGACCCACGCAGAGGGAGTCTTGACAAGACCCTTCCAAGCTACTAGGGATTGGTGGTTTCCAGGATGTTTTCTGATGGTAGATGAAGGCTCATTTGTAGCGAACAAGAGAAAAGTGAACTGAGATAAAAAGGAAGTGTGAGGAGGAAACTGCAGCCGGGGCCGGGCAGACAGCACAGTGGGTGAGGCTCCCTCTGCTCACAGCAGCCTGGGGTCAATCCTGTCACTGCCTGATCCCTGAGCTGTGCCCAGGAGTTACCCCTGAGCACTGACGTGCATGGCCCCCAAACCAAACAAAAATTTAAACGTGAAAAGGAATTTAAATTTTGCAGGAAACCATTATTTTGAAACCCCCTTATGTGGAAAATACCCAAGGTAGTTGCAGATTTCACTTTGGAGACGTTAATTAATTTCTGCTGACTGAAATGTCCTCATATAATGAAATGATGATAATCCTGTAAGTTGTTTTGAGAATTTGGCAGCATAATTAGTGCTGGCTGGTTTAACAGAGTGTTTAGCACAGAACAGACACCTGACATTTCTGAACCCTGACATGATCTTCAAGCTTAACAACTGGACACTTGTTAACTGGTTATGAATACAGGATTGATACATTTAAAAGCAATGTGAACTCTCACCTTAATACATATTTTAAAATAAGATAAGATACATATATATATATTTTAAAGCAAAGTGAACTCTCACCTTAATACATATTTTAAAATAATACAAGATATATATTTTTTAGATATGTTAAATTATATTTAAATATTGAATGGTTAAATGATTATGTTTAAATATATTAAATTTAAGTAGCCTTACGTTCACAAATATAATTGTCTTTACTGTATATTAGTGAGAAGGGAATTAATTGCTTAGAACTAACTTGGCACACAACACTGTCGATTACTCACAGTATTAGCCAAAATGTAATGCTGACATTTTATTATATGAAACATATTCCATCTATAATGTGTGGCATTAGTATTCCCATTGCCAAAGTAGATATGTTAGGAAATATATTGAAAATTAAATAATAAAACAACGCCCCTTAACAAAGATAGAGAATATATATACACACATATATATATAAATATATATGTATACACTTACCTCGATTAAATAACAATATCAAATTAGAAACCGACTTGAATATCCTTACTGACAATTTTATTTTTATTGCTGTTAGCTATAAGGCATATTTAAATGAAATTTTCAAATAATTCTCAACAGAAACTTTCTGGCACTGTAGATAGGTCACTAATTTATAGTCCCCAAGTGGTTTTTTATGTGGCTTTAAAAAATTGGTAAGAAGCGATCTTTCCTAGTCTCCTAAATTCAGCTATGTTCCCACAAGTGTTTGTCTATAAAATCCTAATTGCCGTGAGCGTACTTCTTCCAGTTCTTTATCACTCTCAGGTGGATGCTTTTTCGACTGACCTACAACCATTCCACCCGCTTAAGTGGTCACCCACCACGTGGTCCCTGTCTTAATTGTCATGGCGATGTATCCACCATTAATGGAATTAGTAGGTGACTTGGAACAAAGTTGAGCAAGGAAGACTGTTTGAGTGCAATCAGGGCCAGGAGAACCATCAAATGTGTGAAGGTTTAGCAGCAAGCGACACATAAAAGGCAAAAGTGGGTTATAATTAAATACAGCCTGCATGGGGGCAAGACGTGTTTTCTTTGTGTTTAAAAGGGTCTGTGGTAAGCTCACCTAGAGAGACTTCACTGCTGTGCATTGACGCTCAGGTTAAGAGCAGATTCTGAGAGCGAGATAATAAAAATTGGAAATGGTTCCAAAGGAAAAACTCAAAACATACTAACTTTAAAGAATATGGAAGGGATGGAGATTGTTAATATTTTAGAGAGAATTTCAGCTGTGATTTAGGACGTGCTTTTAAAGACCTCTCCTCCTCCACCCTTTCCGATTCTTAGAACATACTCAAGAAAATGGGTCTTGGGAGGTGTACGTGAATGAGGACACCAGCCCGACCTTTGCCATCTACTTTGAGTTCTGAGATTCTTTCAGGTTAAAACAAATGAGAAAAAAAAATGTGTAGGTTAAGATGTTCTTGTAAGAAATAAATGAGACACGGTGTGTGTCACACACATTTACCATACGTGGTGTATGTTAAGTTTTCAGCAACTGAAAGTGAGTGTTGATATAACAAAATATATGCCATCCATAAAGAAAATCAAAAAAGGACAATGAAAAGTAAGACAGAGAACTATTTGCCAGTATTTTTTCTTGGACTCTTATAAACGAAAATAAATGAAAGTGATTTATTTTGTATCGATGCGGACATTCCCTTACGCAGTCCTTCTGCAATATGACGGAGTTCATTTCAGATGAAGCCACTTAAGTCGCTACGATGTGAATTACTCTTCTAGCTCACAGTGCTCACAGTGCTCACGCAGTAGCCGTTTGTCTAGACTGGTAACGAACCTCTTTAGTGGGAGCTGTGGTGGGCGATCAGGACCTCGAGGATAAATGGGACAGGCTGAGCAATAGCAAATACCACACTGGGATGAAGATACCAAGGTTGGAAGTCCATTTTCTATTCAACGCATATTGCTGATGCATCATCTTTAAAAAGTGCACCACGTCATGGGTGAGAAACTTCTGTGCCTGCGACACTGCTTGGATTCAGTGCACTCATATCTGGAAATTCTTTTACTTTTACTAATCATCTGTAGTGCTCTCTCTCTCTTTCTCTCTCTCTCTCTCTCTCACACACACACACACACACTCTCTCTCTCTCTCTCTATCTCTCACTTTTTATCCTCATTTTCTTCACAGAACATATTCTCACTCTCTGGCTTTCTGTTCTTGTCTCTCTCCTATTTCTCCCACACCCCTTACTGTATATATAAAGGGAGAAGGCACAGATGACAGGTTTCGCTTATACCAGAATATAAATCAAGAGTACCTTGCTTCTAGATCATAATTGTTCCTCTGTAAAAGTTAAAATAGCATGGGGCTGGAATGATAATATAGCTGCTAGGACGTTTGCAGTGCATGTGGCCGACCCAGATTCCATCCCTGGTCCGCCGAGCCTCTGACACGTGATTCCTAAGTGCAGAACAAGGTGTAACCCCTGAGCATCACTGCATGTGGCCCCCAAACAAATAATGATAATAGTAATGTATAAATCTCTACAGGTGTGTTGTGAGCATTTTTCTTTGTTTTGGGTGAGTGTTGCCATTTTCCTGGAACTGTTCTTAACTCTATAAGTCCATGATCTCAAGACAGTTGGGCAACCATGAGGTATGGAGATTAAATCTGGACCTCCTGTATGCAAAGCTTGCTCTCTGCTCATCCAAATGTCTCTACTGACGCTCTGTGACTGTGGTAAAGATGATGGATATACAGGAACTTGGAAACAAAGTGATCAGTACATAGTGAATAATTTTACTTTAACTAAGTTTAAGATTATCAATAGGAACAACATTTTATTTTTATTTTTTAAATTTATTTGTTTATTATTAGTGAAAGACCATGAGTTACAGTTGTAGACTTACAAATTTTTGTGCTTGGGTTTCAGTTATACAATGATCGAGTACCCATCCCTCCACCAGGGCTCATTCTCCACCACCACTTATCTCAGTATCCCTCCCACCCCACCATCCCTCCATCCCACCCTGCCTCTGTGACAAGGTATTCCCTTTAGGAACAACATTTTAGGTTAACTCAAATAGGAAGGTTTACACAGTTATATAAATAGCAAGGGGATATACTGCAAAGTCAGAACATCATTTAGTCAAATTAAATATGTCTCATAACTACATAATAACTTAGTTTCTTCTCTGAATATATTATTCTAAACAAAAGGAAAAATGCATCAAGGGATCATGGTATGTTTAATAACTGTTGAAATAGATTTTGACAGTTATCATCCTCTGCATATTAATTCCTACTTAACTTATCCCAGATTTATGATAAAAATAAATCATTTTCTATCACCACTGTTATTTAGCACCTCCCTTATATCAGGTATATTTTATTTTGCTTAGGATTTAACTGTGAACAATGGAGACCTGTTTTGAAGAAAGTTGTACTGCAGAATAACAGATTTTTCTTGATACACAGGACATTATTTTTACTCACCTAACTTGAGATATGTATAATTTTATACTGACAATTCACTACAAATACAGAGTTCTTGTATATTAACCTCCGGATATGATATTGTGTACACAGATTTAATTCATTTTCTACTGTAAGAGCACCTAAGGTTGAAAGTTAACTACAGCGTTGCCTCCTTAGTTCACAAATGAGTCTTGTTCAATTTAGAATTTCTGGTCTGTTTCCCATGCCCTTCCACATACCTCAGTATATTCGACATTTGTTTAATGCAACATAAGAGATAGAAATGAAATTCAACGCACAGCATAAGGTCAGTGTCGTTTCTCTAGTTCGATCTCTCTCAACCAGAGAATTGGTAAACCTGTCTCACGAATGAAGAGACTTTCCTACAATTGCTTCTAACTTTTAGGTTTTCAGGCTGCTTATTTTACCCACAAGAAAAGCTTGATCTAAAGTTGGTTTCTCTTCTTCTTTGCATTTGGATGTTGCCAGCGTCTTATTACAGGATCTAATTGGATGGGTTTTGTCCTGCTGTAGCACTTTCCCAGGAGATGTCTGGGTAATGGAATTCTCTTCAGTCTTGGATTTGGATCACTCAATTAGTTCTTCTGAAAGTCTATCAAAAATCTGTCTCAGGTCCCTGAACCTCAGCATTTTCATTGGAAGAGTGAAATATGAGTGACAAATGAGGGATGATTGTCTAGACAACTCATCACCCTGCTGCTGGCTTGCTACCTGAAGCAAAGGGACAATTCTAAAAGCACCAAGATTCTGATTGGGTTCTAAATTCTAATTGTGGGTTCTAAACATAGATTTGGAACGCATGCAGATGAGAAATGTAGTACATCAGACATTTGGGGAAATGATAAATGTTCCCAATTGTCTGAAATTATAGCCAGAGGCAGAGTTAAGTATGTGTTTCTGCATCTGCAAGTCTCAAGATGAGCTTTCCTATTAACTATGGTGTAAGTAAGAAGATTTTTGCAAAGCATTTAATGACAGTGTAAGTATAATGGTGGCAGGGATGCTTATATGTATATATTGATTTTTATTTAAAGTTGTGATTAGTAAACATCGCGCTTGCTATTTCATAAATATTTTGTATATACAAAGACATTTGAAGAAGCGTTTGTGCTAAAATATATGTAAGACTCATTTTTATGAAAATTGTTCTCTCTGGAGGAATTGATACCACCCTTTAGGGCTATTTTGATACTTTAAGGGAAGTTACTTGAATGTCTCCATATGGACGGTTCTGTTGCAAATAGTGAGCAAATATAATATTAATCCACCAAAGAAACATGGTCTGCTTCAGTTATTTTGGTAGTTTAAAAACATCTTTTTATTATCTAGACTAGAGTGTCATTCTATTTTACCTGTAAATTTTGGATGGTCTTAGTAAAGACTGAATATTCTCTAATTAAAACTATTCTGTAGAAAGTTTTCTAAGTCATAGAAAACTGGGGCTTAATTTTGTGTGGAAGTTTACCAAATCTGTGTTGCATTTTCTAAAAGCACTTCTTGGCTTGTATCTTTTCCGAATACATCTGATTGTGCGTGGGACTTATTCATGACTCTGTGCTTTGGGATCATTCCTGGGCCATATACGGTATGAGGTATCAATCTGACTGTACCGGGTACCAGACACCAAGCTGGGGTCAGTTATGTGCAAGAAAGCTTCTCTAAAATCACTTTTCTAATGGCAGTGCCACTCAAGATTTTAATTTTGATTTTGCTTTTTCTGGGGGCCACACCTGGGAGTGTACAGGGAGTCATCCTGGCTGTGCACTCAGGGATCACTCTTGACAGTGCATAGGGGACCCTATGGGATGCCGGGGGTCAAACCTGGGTCAGCTGCGTGCAAAGCAAAGGGCTTACCCCTCATGATTTGTACCACTCAATTCATATGTCGTCTCATTCTTTTGTTGTAGATGGTGCATTCATGGAGGCTGTGTGTACATTCACACAAACATCTGTCTGCTTCATTGCCATATTACACAGAATACGAACTTTAAACAGGCATTTGATACTATTTTACTTAGTCTCCCTAGGGAGGGATTATACTGACCTTAAAAAAAAAAAGTCTTTAAATTAAAAGTGTACAATTATCTATGGTTTACAAAAAGAAATTTAAACCACCTAAATTCTCTAGAATTTTTTAAGGTATATAAAAAATCTAGAGAGTTAAATGTATATATATATATATGTGTGTGTGTGTGTGTGTGTGTGTGTGTGTACATATATATCATGCATATATATCAGATATCACGAGTATCTAACTGTGAACTTGTTTCTTTAGTAGAAACTTGGATTTTAAAGCATGTGTCTAGCAAATTCAAACTTATTATTGAGCAGCAGAATTTGGAATAAAACCCTAAAAATAAATCATGAATTTGGCAAAATGGATCGCTTTCAAGCAAGTCAACTACCAGGATGTTAAATGTTTCATTATTCAGAGCACCTTGCTAAATGCTGGGAAGACAAGACAAACAGGAAATAACTCACTCCTGCAGGGAATGTGTGTTCCTGTGTGTGGAGCCAGAGTTATCTCAGGAATATTTATGGGGTGGAAAAGCCTGATAGAATTATTTTAAAACTTGTGCATGAAAATGAAACGGGCTATAGAGACTGACCACAGGAGGGTTATTTGACCTTCACTTGGCTGACCCCTGTTCAATCCCCAGCAACCCACATGATCCCTGAGCACCTCCACAAGTGATCCCTGAGCACAGAGCGAGGAGTAAGCCCTGAGCAAAACTATATATATATGTATAGATAGATAGATAGATTATATAAACTATATATATAAACAAACAAAACAAAAAATAGTGAAAAATGAGAAGGAGATTGGTGCAAGACATAGACTGAACACTATGTTGGGATTCTGTTTTGGAGGCTTTAAATGTCATACTGAAATGGCATCAGGAGAACATAGACTGGAAAATAAATGCTATTTAAATCAAGCAAATAGCAGCAAGAACATTTATTTTAGTTGTTTCTGGTTTTGAAGCACATGCTGGATGACTTGGGTTTCCTGGAAGAAAGAATTCAGTATGACAAATATAAATCAGAACCCTTTCGAACAACCAAATGGAATTTCAAGACCATGAGAGTAAAACATGGATGATGAGATGTTGAAGACAACGGGTAGCTATGATAATGATTTTGACAATAGCCAAAAAGAGAAGACTAGGAATATAAAATATAAAAACTTTAGGAATTCAAGGAATTTGGATGATTGTTTATCATGACAAGGTAATTCTTCGGAAATTCAGAGCAGTTCTGGAAATCACTAGATTTCTTGTAGCGTCATGAATATAAGGGATTTTTATCTAAATTGTAAAGAATACTTGAAAATGTGAATAACATAATATTCAGCGAGTCAATGAAATAAGTGACTCTGTATTGTTGAAGTATCTTGGTGAAATTTAGTTTTCGATCATCATTCAACTAGAGACCACTGCCTCAACGACTTGGACTTGCAGATATTTCCATCTCTCTTCTCTCCTGGTGGGATAATAGTGTACTCTCCACAGAGTTGTATTGGCTACTAAATCATGCTTTGTGTCGCAGTGCTCTGGAGTTGGATGCCAAGGCTGTGGATCTTAGCTCTCCCATGATCTTACGAACTTGTAAAAGTCTTACATCACTTTATTTACACTAGATATTATTCCTTGCCCTTAATTTTTAAAGAGATGTTCTAGAGACTGTCTCTGTATTGGTTCCGTTTCTTCTTTCAGTACTGTGGCCCATATTGGTTTGGAGACTGGGAATGAAAATTGCTTTTCTCAGACTACTTCCATAGCTAATTGTTGCACAACAGATTAGCATCATGACAGTCATTGAACACGTGTGGCATCATCGAGGCAGTGCCGTCCAGTATTTAGGCTTCTTGGGACACGTACTTGAACTTGTGTGCACTTGAACACACTCACTAAATTCAAGTAACCAAAATAGAAAAAGCTTTGAACATAGTCCTGAATTATCCACATTAAGACTCTCTCTAGGGCCTGGAGAGATAGCACAGCGGGTAGGGCATTTGCCTTGCACGCAGCCGAACCGGGTTCGATTCCCAGCATCCCATATGGTCCCCTGAGCACCGCCAGGAGCAACTCCTGAGTGCGTAGCCAGGAGTAACCCCTGTGCATCGCCGGGTGCGACCCAAAAAGAAAAAAAAGACACTCTCTAAAATATAGAAGAATATTATTCTATCTTCCAAGATACAGAAAATGATTACTCAGTCTCTGTAATTGAGCTGTTTTCTTTTGAATTTTCTCTATGAAATGAAGTCAAACCCCAGGCAGGAGATATAGTACAGTGGGCAGGGCCTTCTCTTACTCTCAGCAAACCAAGTTCTGTCCTCCACACTAAAATGGGTTCCCACCCATGTGAGGGTTGATCCCTGAGCATGGCTGAACATAGCCCAAAAACCTACACAAAACAAACAAAAATGGAACCCCACTGACCAATGAATTTAGGCTAATAGTTATGTAAAGCAACACTAACATATAGATGAATTTAGTAAATATGATGTTATGAAAGAAATATAGTGAAAAGGTTATAAGCTTAGTCTAAACATGGTAGCAATCATCTGAGTGCCACTAGTATGCAGACTAATTAACTTAAAATGTCAGAATACAAGAAGCTATTTTCTCAAAGTTTCAATAAAATGCTAAATCCTTAATAGTTTGTTCTTTTATCTTTAAGAAGGAATGTCAATATAAAAAACTATTTATGAAAAAAATTTTAAAAACTATTTATGTATCTTGCAAGTATTTTTTTAAATACCCACCACCCTGCAAGTAATAAAAGTTACATTGTTTCACAAAATATTAATACAAGTTTCACAAGAATATTAATGATTAAGAGATAACCGTCTAGGTAAAGTCATCATGATTTGTCATGAGAACATGCTTACTGTATGTTGAAATTCCCCTGAGAATTCAAAAAGTCAAATATGAAGTGGTGGTTTTTCTCTAAAAGTCTGTGTCAAATGTGATAAGGCATTTATTATTTGTGACATGTATGACTTGTAAATAGGGATATTGGGGAAAGAGAAATCAAACATTGGGTAAGGGGATGGATCGCCTTATCTGTGGATGACCAAGGCTCCATCCCCGACACTCAATGTGTCCTCTGCGCCCTTCCAGGTGCGGTCCCTGAGTGCAGAACTGGGAGTGAGCCCTGAGTACCTCGGGTGTTACCAAGACTCAAACGAGAATGAATAGTGATTCATGGGGTTGGCTGCATAGTGAAATTGGTTTTATAATTTGAAATTTTACTGCTCAAACTCTTTACAGACATGCTAATTCAAATTCCTCTGTGTGTGTGTGTGTGTCTGTGTGTGTGTGTCTGTCTGTCTGTCTGTCTGCGTCTGTGTGTGGTGGATGGGGTGTTGCTGAGGATGCAATCCAGAGCCTTCTATGTGGATACCTGCTCTCCTAGTGGACTACCTTTCTGGTCCCTGGCATTCATTTTTTACTGCTTATTAGAGTAAACCTGCTAAGTTTCTACCCAATTAGTCTTACATGTTGTTACTTAGTCATTTGTTTCGAATCCCCTGAGGCTGAAATTAGCTGTCCTCTGGCTAAATCCTCTCCAGGAAGCTTGATGAGGCAAAGACTGATTTCCAAGTACCCCCGGGACGTTTGGAGTCCATCCTGTGGCGCTGGGAAGGACAGAGGGCCAGCTTTGCTCACTTGAACTCTGCAGAGATCTGAGCTCACTTCCTTGTGGCCGATGTCAGAATTTTGCTGTCTTGGCTCATCTGTTTCAGCAGTAAAGAAACCTCCTCTCACTCAATTCCTCTCACACTTCAGAGACCTTTGTCCTTTTTCTGGTGGCCAGGGAAACTCTGATTCTACTGAGAACATGTGATAGCGTTGACCAGCCTCCATGATCACTCTTTGATATTCAACTGATTATTAATCTTAGTCACTTCTGTTTAGTCACTTAGTCACTTCACTTAGTCACGTTTACAATAGAAATCTCTATGGTTATGGGAGCAAGGAGGGTGGACTGGGCCTGTTCACAGAGCCAGGCTGTCAAGCTGAGGACAGTGATGGAAATAAATAGGTGCATGTAGAAGGCTTCAGGGAGAATTGTTTATATTTCTTAAGTCTCTTCTGTTGGAGCTGGGAGTTTGGTGAGAATGATAATGGCTATTGTCATTTAACTGGTGTGGGTATTTTATAAATCATTATTTGCAAAGCCATTTTTGCATCCATTCCTTTTATATATTGTTATCATTTTATTGATATATTTCAGCTTGTTACCACTTAGTGAATAATTAAAAAGTGGTTTGATTCTGCTAATGAGCTACTAAGCCAACATGCTGTGTTGACATCATATTTTTTATTTGCCTTTATTATACATTAGCAATTTTATCAAATTGTTTCATGGCATATTTATAACATTTTGCACATGTATAGTTCCAGTCCAACCTACTGCATGTTCTAAACTTCTGGCCCAAGTGATTCCTTATTTGCAAACCAGTAATTCAAATACTGCTTCAAAATATTCGTTAATAGTGTCAAACTATCACTTGATCACTTGACTTCCCGTTAATCATTGATTTGCTCAAGCAGGCCCCAGTAACGTCTCCATTTGTCCCTGCCGCGTGCTAGTGTAGCCCATTGGTGTCTGTTCATTCATCATGTTAACTTCTCAACCTAGGTACACATAGCTGTTGCATTTGGAGATGGTCGTTCCATTGAGAGCGAATGGGGCGTCAGGAACGAGGCTGTTTCTCATAAACATTGTCTTCGTAAGATTCAGCTGTAGTCCGACCTTTCCACACTCACGGTCAAGGTCGGCCAGCATTTGTGCCGCTTGACTGATGTTTGGTGTTATTAGAACAATGTCATCAGCAAAGCGGAGGTGGTGTAGTTGCCGACCATCTATCTTCACTCCCATTCCTTCCCACTCCAGTCGTCGCATGATGTTCTCGAGGGTGGCACTGAAGAGTTTCGGCGAAATGGTGTCACCCTGCCAAACCCCTCTCATGACATCGATGATCACATTAATCAAACTATGTATCACATTATTCCATTAGTTTATTTATTGTTAATACGTTGAATGAAACACATTAAAGAGGTAGTTGTCACACTCTGTGGTGCTCAGGGCTTACTTCTGGCTCTGTTCTCAGGGATCCCTCCTGGGGTCTCAAATGTGTGTGGAGGGAGGGGGGTGACTCTGAGGGAGAGTCTCAGGTGCTGAGGATCAAGCCCAGAAGCTGCATGCAGAGCAGGGGATGATACACCTGGCTGTCTTTCTTGTCTCATCACTTTGTTTTGTTGTCCTTTGCTTGTTTCTCTGTTTTGGGCCACACCTGTCAGCTCAGAGTTGGCCCCGGGCTCTGCCCTTGGGGAGCATTCCTGGTGGGGTCCTGGGTCATGTGTGGTGCCTGGGACCAAGCCCACCTCAGCTGCATTAAGGCTAGTTGGGCTCTTTCTTGCCCTCTTGGGATTAAAAATTAATTAAAAGTGTTTGCAGCCTAGCTCTCTTGGGTCACCCAGTGATAAAAGAATGTCGAGAACTCAGCATGAGAGTGGGATTATGAGTGGCTTTTTTGAGTTGTTTATTTTGGAAAAATAAATTAACTTTTTCACATACCTATTTTTCTTTTATTATGTGAAATAATGCAATATAAATGAAATATTCTCCTTTACAAAGAAGTGAAAAATACCTCACTAGTCTCAGTTCTGGGTAAGTACAAGCAAGAAGTGCAGGCACACTAAAAAAAAAAAAAAAAAAAAAAAAGCTAGAATCATGGGGACCTATTATTTTGGAAGACGTTACCCGAAATAGCTTCTTGGTTAATAAATTAATTTGCAGGTGTAATAATGTTATTTTTTTTTGTCAGCTGTGTTAATCTAGGTAGTAGATGTTAAGAAAGAAATGCATTTGTGGAAGTTGGTACAAAATGATATATTTTAATGGTTTTTCTACTTCAGAAGTTTTCTGTTATTTGATATCTTTGTGAATTAACTGCATCCTTTATAAAGTCTTCAATGAAAATGTATTCACTCTAAAAGTGGCAAAAACTTGTAGATAATGTAAATGAGTCTGTAGCATGGGAAAGGGAATCATAACTACATTTTTACACTAGTCACATTTGAAAGCAACACAATTTCCTTAGTCAAAAACCCAATGATTATGGGAGGAAACCTGGGGACACTGGTCCTGGGAAATGTGCAGTGGTGGAGGGTTGGGTGTTGGAGCACTGTAGAACTGAAACCTCTTCATTGACAGCTTTGGAAGGGTGTATCTCACAGTGATTCAATAAAAAAGATTTTAAAAATCTGATAATGTATTTAAGGTTTAGCACCGTCTGTAGCACTATCTTCCAGTTGTTCATGGATTTGCTCGAGTGGGCACCAGTTACATCTCCACTGTGAGACTTGTTTTTCCTGCATTTGGCATATTGAATACGCCACGGGGAGCTTGCCAGGCTTTAGTCGTGCGGGCGGGATACTCTAGGTAGCTTGCCAGGCTCTCCGAGAGGGGTGGAGAAATTGACCCCAGGCTGCCCACATGCAAGGCAAACGCCCTACCTGCTGTGCTATTCCTCCAGCTCTTTTAAAGCTTATCAATGAAAATTAGATTTCTCGATTACTCTCTGCTGTTTTTTTCCTCTAGTTTTCTCGTAGGACTTTTTTTTTTTCCATTTTATCTCTTTCCTCATTAGAAAGGACAAGACAGGGAGGTATTCATTTTGACACGCCCATGGTATTAGCAGGAACACGGTGTATTCATGCGGGCCCTCACCCTGCCCTGCCCAGGTGCACCTGCCTTCAGAGGCTGTGAGTCGTCATCGTTATGAAATAAGGCAAGAAGGGGAACTCTGAACAGGGCAGGATAGAGGGAAATTGAAAGCTTTCTTGATTTCCGCTCTCACTTGTGCTCTCCTATTCACGGAATGATTGTGTTCTGGGCCTTTCTCTCCACACGCCGCTGTAAGTAAGAGGTCACAGAGTGGCGTGTGTTTTGGGGGTGTTGGGAAAGCCACAGTGTCGGCACTGTTTGCCCTGTGACATGTCAATTGAGTCACACAGGGGTGGGTGACCCTGCCTGGCCTCCTGAGAAAACAACCATTATCCACATGGGCTCAGTTCATCCAGGTTTTTCTTGAAGAAAGTGACTGTGTTTCTGATGTATTCGCTGCAGTTTCCCAGCTGTTTGGACTCCTGGCATTGCCCTGAGCATGCCCAGGCTTGTCCCAGCGTGTCCTGGTTTTCTCTGCGGTGACCTGCTCTGGTGACACCAGCACTGTTGCCGGTGTAGCTCAGGGGAAATCAGGCGTGAGGAGTGAGGGGGAGTCACAGGTGTCCGCTGCATTTGTGTCCCTTGGGTGGTAAGTGGCTGCTATTTTCATCCTGTGACTCTTGAGGACCCCACTAACCTAGCTGTTAAAACCTCGCGGGTATTCCTGGATGTTGACTCTGCTCCAGGGTCCGGGTGGATTCCCCAGGCCCGAGTCACTGCAGGTTGCTGATAAGTTGAATGGATGGTGGCATCAGTGGGTGGCAGGTCCGAGGCTGGAGAGATCCAGTCTTGTCACCTTCCTCCTTTAAGACCTTTGCGTGCATAACCTCCCATGACTGACAGGCAGCATATTTGTGAAGATAGCAGCAAAGCATCAGCCTCTTTCTGCTGTCTAAGTCCATTTGGCCCTTCCAAGGCAAGATGAAGATTTCCTGGCCAGGAATCCTGATAATAGAGCAAAAAAAAAAAAAATATATATATATATATTAAGCAATGATGACAGAAAATAAATGATCTCACTTTCCATCCATCCACAGGTATCTAGAGCAGAACAGAGGCTGGCGGTGCCTGTCAGAACGAGCAAAATGGTGTGCAATGAGATATTTAATCCACTCACCTATCTAATTGAAAACACCATATGGACCTGGGTCAATTGTGAGGCTGTGTTCAATTAGTATATTTAAAAATAAATGCAGTACTTTTCCATATAAAATAAAGCACAGATTTAAGGATGAATGGAATGCATATGTCTTAGAACATATGTGTTTATTTAAAGTCTTGAATATAATTGTGATTAGTATACAGTTGTCACTAGAGAAAAATGCATTGAATTAATTGAATTGCAGATTATAGTGTTTCAATAAATAATAGATTGTTAAAACTAGTTGACCATTACGATTCATCGCAATTTATTTGCGTGTTTTTACTGAGTTTTACCACACTCGATAGAATACTATAAAAAATCAGAATGTCCCAGGTGTGATAAATGACATATACAGGTAATTTATAAAATATAAAATCCTATTAATAATTTTATATAACTAGATTATAAGATGTAAATATGATATTTTCTCAGGTTCTTAAATAAATGGTTATTACTGTTGCTACCTAAACATTTGTAATGATGAAACTATCACAATAGAAAATAATATGTTCAAGTAGAAAATAGTCACTACTGCTGATTAAATTAATAATCAAAGGGAAGGATTATATTTATGCTGTCAATTAATCATACATTTTCTAGTCCAGCAATCTAGTTTTTCTGAGTCAAAACCATAAAGTTTAAACAATATAATAACTTTAGATAATAGGGATATATCTAATGGCTATCTTTAAAATAGCTTAATTTATGAAATTTAAGAGGGCAAAATAAAAATTGCACTAGATCATAATGAGTTTAGGAACATAGATTTCTGTCAATTAGGTTAATATACATATAACTATTGATTAAATTACAGTTTAAAATGCCAAAATATGCTTACTCTAAATGGTTTTCTCTAATTTTCAATAAAACTTTATTTACCTTGCTCTAACCACTTGGAAATATTAGTGATAAACAGCCAAAATTCAAACTATGAATTTAATTTAAAAACGACATGTAGGTGAGATTTGCGGTATGAGTACTTGACCTAGACTAATAGTTAGAACAAGTCTATAGAGGTAGTTCCACTTCAACCGTTCACTTCAATATTGCTGTTGTTTCCACAGCTCAACATCCTGACAGAAAAGTCTCATTTCATGAAACTTAAAATCACTCTTCTGTCTTTAATAACCAATCAATGTGTACGTGACGGCAATTTGACAGCTACTCCTGAATTTTAAAGAGAACTGATTTACACAATCAGAGGTCAGGGTGGGGAGAAGTTTGAGGGGGGCAGGAGAGGCAATTGAGGGTGTCCTCTTTGGGGGACCCTCTGGTGGAAGGTTTGGTATCCAATGACTGAAATCCTATCATGAACAGTATTAGAAATCATGGTGCTTCAAAATAAAAAGGGAGAAGATAAAATGTAATACATTTGGATATTTTGAGTAGAAAGAAAAAACAAAAACAGTTCTTATCAATGATACGTTGTTTTATTACTCCTACTTTGGAGACGAGAGCCAAATCATTTTAAAAATTGGTCAATAACACTGTAGCACAGTAGCACCGTCCTCCTGTCCCTCATCGATTTGCTCCAGCGCACACCAGTAACGTCTCCATTGTGAGACTTGTTGTTACTGCATTTGGCATATCAAATAGGCCATGGGGAGCTTGCCAGGCTCTGCAGTGTTGCCAGGATGCTCTCAGTAGCTTGCCGGGCTCTCCGAGAGGGGCAGAGGAATCGAACCCAGGTAGGCATGCAAGGCAAACGCCCTACCTGTTGTGCTATCACTCCAGCCCCAAACTGGTCAATAATCAAGTTAATTGAATCTGTAAATATAAACTATTTAGAGAGCTAGTTGAAGGATCATTTTATAAAATGCAGGCCATTTGAGACACTGTTGTCTTTTTTTTTTTTAAACTTTGGGAGAGCATCACTTTTTAGCAAGTTGAATAAGTGCTCTTTTGGATCTAATTCCATCAAGGAACCATAAGTAGGCAAAGTGGAAGTGACAAGAATTTAGAGGTAAGATGACGATATCATCTCTGATGCCATAAAGAAAAAAAATGAATGCATTGTCAAATCTGATATATTCCCCAGGTTTTTCAAGTCTTCCAAATGAAGTTTCTGACAAAGATAGGTGTGCCCAAATGCTAAAAGCTCTGAAAATTGAAAGTCTTATAATAGCTTCTCAGATTTCAACCCAAAAGTGAACAGACATCCAATAAGCTAAATGCATCTGTACAGAGAATTCTTGTTAGACTTAGCTTTTATACAGCACATGCCCAGAGTGGGGAAAAGCACAAAGGGAGGAGTAATTGCACAGAAAGGGAAAAGCTAAACCAGAAAGAAGGCTGGATGAAAAGTATCAAGTCACACAGATTGAATATTATATGTATTGGATTGTACATGTTCTAGAAAAACATTAAGTTGATGCTTTGCGTCTGGTGAAGTCGCAGACGGGTCTATTACATTTCTGCTTTACTTCCACGTTGCCTGTTTGAAAGACCGGAGATGTATTAAGTAAAATTTAAGATTAAAATCTTAAGTAATAAGTAGGGCGTTTGCCTTGCACGCAGCCAACATGGGCGACCCGAGTTCGATTCCTCTGCCCCTCTCGGAGAGCCCGGCAAGCTACCTAGAGTATCTCGCCTGCACGGCAGAGCCTGGCAAGCTACCTGTGATGTATTCGATATGCCAGACACAGTAACAACAAAGTCTCCAATGGAGACGTTACTGGGCCTGCTCAAGCAAATCGATGAACAATGGGAGGACAATGACAGTGACAATGGACTGTGAATGAAATGATTTTCCTTTTGTTTTCCAAAGAAATTTTCTTTTATGTAGTATAAAATTGGAGATTCATGAAAATTAAATATGGGTTATGTAATTCTCAGGGTTATAAGATTAGTTATAGATTAGTATTCCCTTAAATGCATTTCAGCATTTAAGGGAATACTAATGATTGATTTGACATCTGATACTTGGGTGTCTTATACTCACCTTGCTAACAAAATAATATACTGATAAATTTATTTTTAATTTTGGAAAAGAGTTATATTTAGAACAAGTCCCATTGACGAGGTGCTTAACTCTTGCAAAAAATAAATAAATGGTGGAAGTAGTGAGACAAACACAGAATATGTATTTTATGAAGGAAAACAGAAATACAGAAGACATAGATGACTTACAGATTCACCGGGATGAGGTACTTTCTAAAATTTATTTGAAACATGACCAAATAAGAATAGATTGTGAAGCAAACTATGGGATTCCTGCATATTCATTTAACTGGAGTATTTAAAAATGTATCATCTTTTGTTGGAAATTCTGAAAAAAGTATGTATTGAGTGGTGGTAGAATTTAAAAAGTATAAAGTTGAATAACTGTCAAAAATAAATTTTAACGTAGGGATGTCATCTGGAAAAAGCCTGAGCTTACCATTATTTCATATATTTCATCTCAAAACTAGCTCCAAAAAATAGTGTTGTTCTAATACAGGAACATTTTTTGACATTTATTGCATAGATGTTAGTTAAAGAAGAAATGAAGTTCAAAAAATTTGAGACTAGCTATTTATTGGGAATAAGTTGAATTATATCCAACACACTAAGATGGAAGATGAATTTCTATTTGAAATGAAATATTTGATTATTGTAGATAAAAATAGCATGTGAAATGCGATTTAACCACTTTAAGCTTGGGTTTCAAGCCCATGGTCTTTGTTGAGTGAACTCTACGAGCAAACACCTGTTGATAGACTGGAAACGCTCATTTTATTGTCTCACGACACATCAACTCAGCAGATCAAAACTGACTTCAGAGACACACTTCTCTGGGTTTCTTATAGGGAGTGGAAAGAGTCTATATACATGGTTTTAGGAATAATCCTGGATACAGTCTTTGACACTCGTGAATGTATTTCTCGGGGTGAGATCTAGGAGGGCAGGGAAGGTACTTGACCTGCATGCAGCTGACCAAGTTCAATCCAGGACCACACAGTTCCTCCGATTCCACCGGGAATGAGCCCTGAGCACAGAACCAGGAGTAATCCCTGAGTCCTGCCAGTTGTGGCCCAAAAACTGAAGAAAAAAATGGGGAAAGGGAAGCTCAGATAGAGAAGGGAGCACCAAATAAAGGGTGTCGGGAGGATCCTCCCAGGAGGGGAGATACATGTTGAAAGTAGACTATGGACTGAACATGTTTGCCACTCAAAGCCTCTTTTGCAGACCACAGCACCCAAAAGGAGAGAGAGAACACAAGGGAATGCCCTGCTACAGAGGCAGGGTGGGGTGGGGGGAACAGGGGGTGGGAGGGTTACTGGGATCAGTGGTGATGGAGAATGGACACTGGTGGAGGGATGGGTATTTGATCTTTGTATAATCGAAACCCAAGCACAAAAATTTGTAAATCTACAACTGTACCTCATGGTGTTTCACTAATAAAAAATTTTTAAAAAATAGAAAAATATGTATCCCAAGTAATCATCAAGTCAGTGGCAGAGATTGGACCAAAATTTCACTTAAAATTATTGCTTTTCTGATAAATAAAAGAAAGAGTGTTTGAGTTACTTAAGTTTCTTATTAAGAATCCTGAATAAATAGTAAATTATTTTTGAGCTCAGTAAAAACTTTAGTACTTTATTAAATGGGCTGGAGCGATAGCATAGCTGATAGTGTGTTTGCCTTGCACACGACCGACCCAGGTTCGATTCCTCTATCTTGGAGATACTCTCCTGGGAAGCTACCAAGAATACGCTGCCCGAATAGCAGAGCTTGGCAAGCTCCCCGTGGCGTATTTGATATGCCAAAAATAGTAGCTAGTCTCACAATGGAGACATTACTGGTGCCCGATCGAGCAAATCGATGAACAGGAGGAGTGCTACAACAGCAGTGCTGCAGTATTAAATGTGTTGGCACCTAACACAACTAAAATATAATTTCCCTTGAAATATGTGAAGAATCTAATATTTAAAAAGACACAGACCAATTGTTTTATTTTCATACAGTCGGCTTTGATGGATAAAATACTGTAGATAGTATATGATTTGAGGCTTAATAGATTTCCTTTAAGTTATATACTCAGAAATTCAGAAAATGGGGATAATTGTATTTAGAAGATTTATAAGATTGTACTCATCTGTACTATTCATGGGATATAGTTTCGATCAGTAAACACGAATTTGCTTCTATTTTTCTCTATTCCCTAGAAAACTTAGAATTTTTCCAACTAGGTCAAAGATTTGCTTCTAATAGATAAAGTGTGTGAGTTGTCCCATAAACCTGTATTTTCTTAGAAAAGGGGTCAATGGTGAGATATTACTGTAAGAACAAAAAAGTTTTACATGATGATATATAAGTGGGCTAGTACAGTGCTTATTTTTTCACTAGTGACATACCAGCTGGATGAAAAGAACACACACCATCATAGGATGCGTTTACCATTAAAGAAGAAATTAAGTGTATTTTGATTGTTCTATACTTAATGCCCATCAGTGCTTGGTCTGTGGACAGTACTTTATACAATAATTGTTGAGTGAAATATTGAACTTTAGTTTGATTAGAAAATAGCCTGAAAGCTGCTATCTTGGCTGAAATACTTAAAATGCAGGAAATTAGACCTATCACCTTTCTTTGATTAGATGCTGGATTTTTCTGGTGATTAGTGGGAGGTCAGGGATCCAACAGAAAGCAAGGGAATAAAAATTAAAGTCATCTGCTGATGCCTACCACACAAAACCATCTTATTTGTAGATGAAAAAGAGCCCAATATCAGAAATTTTAAATGTTTCTGACTATGTAATCATCTCACATCTGCCATTCCAATATCCCAGGGAAATTATGCATACTCTCCCTTTCTCTTCTTATTTGAGATGTGATTTGTCTTCAATTTAACATTATCAGCAACTGTAAATGAGTTTCAAGTGTGCGGTGTGTTCTAAAGTATTTCTTGTTCCCTATGAACTGTCAAGTGGCATTTTTGTAAAATATTGAAAACTTTTTTCTACTATATCTGTTCCATGAAGCAGTCTAAATGTAGAAGTCTTCATAACATTAAAACTTTTAATTGTTTTTTTTTCTTTCGGTTATACATGAAACGGGCTTCTTTGATGGTATCAAAATACAAATTTTCTAATTTTGTTGTTTTGTCTATTAAAGGAGTACACAATAGAGCTTTGGTATTTGCAGCTAATGAGACCTAAAATATTTATTTTTATGTTAAATTTATTTAAAAATAAGTTATCATTATAACATTTATTTATGTGATCACAAAGCTCTTTGTGAAAAAAGTACAGTGGCCTGTCTTTTTGGAAAGTTTCTAAACTAGTCTATATCGGTTAAACTATGTTGGTTTAGTCTACATCAGTTATGCAGGTTGAAAATCAATATCTGACACAAAATGGGTTCAGCCCCCATGAAATAATTTGGTTGCTCTTGCCTGAGATTACTGGGTATCGATCACAGAAATTCTGTGAAATTACAGCTTTCTCTGATCTCATAGAAATTCTTCAGCAAAAACATTCTTCATGATGCAGACACAGAGTCCTTCTGATTCATTGTGGGGAAAGTGAAATCAAATTAGCAATGGGTAACATAAAATTATATTTTTCTGTAAGAAAAACAAGCTCGGGGCTGGAGCAATAGTACAGCGGGTAGGGTGTTTGCCTTGCACACGGCTGACCAGGGTTCGATTTCCAGTATCCCATATGGTCCCCTGAGCACCACCAGGAGTAATTCCTGAGTGAAAAGGCAGGAGTAACCCCTGTGCATTGCCAGGTGTGACCCAAAAAGCCAAAAAACAAGTAAACAAACAAACAAACCAGGATCCAGATAATTCAAAGGGTCATATTCTTGGTTATTTACATAACTAAAATTTATTTTAGATATGAAACATTTTAGCCATTTTTTCCTTGCTAGAATTTAATTTCTTTCTTGCAAAGACAAATATTTAGTCACCTCTATTTATTACACACTAACGGTTAACTCACAAATTATTTAAAAAGAGGCGTGGAGAGCCAGAGCTATGGTAGTACAGCAGGTAAGGCATTTACCTTGCACACTGCTGATCCCAACACCCCAAGTGGTCCCCTGGGCCCACCAGGAGTGAGCTCCGAGCACAGAGCCAGGGGCAGGCTTTTAGTACAGCTGAGTGTGACCCCCACACAAAACAACAACCACAAAGAACTGGAATATTATAAGGGCTTCAGGAAGGTAGTGAGTGACCGAGGAGCTCATAGCACTAGCACATGACTAAGAACCCAGCTTCACAATGACCCCTCCTCTCCCCCACCCTCCGTCCCTGTGCCCAGGGGGGAGGCTTTGGAGGCTTTTGTGCATGGGCAGAAGTAGCAAAACATATTCCAAAACATATTCAGAGTCCAAGTCGCTTGGTTGGACTGGGGTTCAGAAGACACACAGGAAACACAGCGAGTTCAGCAGGGCAGAAGGGCAACCTGGACAGAACCTTAGACGCTAATCGTATGTGTGATGTGATTCAACCCCAGGTCCCAATGCTTCTGACAAACAGTATTACCTCACCCCCTCCCGGGGTCGGGAACTAAGAGGCGGCTTAGTGTTTGCCTCTGGCTCCCAGCTGGTTCTGAGGGTCAGTCACATGGTCCCGTGTGGGAATGGGAATGGGAGTGGGAATGTCACAGGCATTTTCAATGTCACCAGAGCTGTGCTGATGGGCCCCAGTCCTCGCCCTGTGGATGCCTGGGGGCTCCCTCACACCCCAGGAGCTGACCTGCTTCATGGTCAGGAAAACAAGAGTGTGTGAGACCGATGGTGTCAGGGAATAAGAGAAGAAAACACTGTACGCTTATGAATCACATTGGGGATGATAGTCTCTCTCTCATGATGTACCTGCCTGGCTCGAAGTAAATCAGTATGTCCTGCCTGAAAGGGACCACACACTGACCACCAAACCGGAGTTTTGATGGACACCCCTAAGGCTTCCTAACAATGGGGTGTCATTCGTTAACCCTGATACGTGTTTTTTTTGTTTTTGCCAGAGAATCCATTGAGTATTTAAAAATAAAAATTAAAATAATTAACACATCTTCTAAAGGGGATTTGCTAACAGACATCTTTTGGTTTTAATGTTTTAAAATCCCTAAGAATAATAATAATGATAATACAATTTTGATTCCTTAAAAGTGATAAAGTTGAACATATAAGTGTAATAAGGCAATATGGTACACGTTATCTTTGAAGCAGATCATAAATCTTTCTTTGGAGAAAAACTGCATAGAACACAACTTTTACTTTTCAATAAATGGGCACCATTTTGTTTATTTTTTGCACTTTCACCTGGGATAACACCTGGAGTAAGACACTTCCCATGGATGTTTGTAAGCTGAATTGCACCTTTTGTCTGTTGATGGTAAGCATTGAACTACTATGTAGGAAAGATTTCGAGCAAAATTGGAATGGCAATTGTGGTCTCAGCTATCTTTAAAGGACGTTTAATTTTTCCCTCTCCGCAGGACACGTTAATATTGACACCCACCCACTGAACAGTAATAAAAAGTGGCATTGATTTTTCTCCCCACTAGGAATGGTACTTTATTGTAATCATCTTCAGTTTAGATTAAGCACATAAACTAACAGAATTAATGGAATTCATCTCACAATTGTTGTCATTTACTTCATATGTTTATAATATGGTCTTTTTCATATATTATTTGCTTTTTTAACTAATATTAAGAACATTTTACTGAGGTTTTGCTGAGTGAATTTGGTGATTTCTTTAGAAAATGTACCAGACTATTTTAGTGATTGATGTTAAATAAGTCTAAGTTAATAATAGCATGGAATCTTTGGAAGAACAGAAGAAAATGTTCCCCAGTTCATTATTGATGTTGCTATATTCTTGAGGTAACAACAGAGATGAGACTTGGTTTTGACTGGTGCAAGTGAATAAACAGTCATTTAAATCAGAGCACAAAGCTGTTATTTCAAATCCTTGCAACAGATAGTAAATTATTCAGAACCTAGCTCATCTATCTATCAAAATTTGTACAGAGTGAAAAGGTAGATTTGAATACTAATATATTATTCAAAAATAGAAAGACTTATGGCATTTAAATCACTGAATGCAGTGAAAATGGGAAATATGGCATGCATGTAAATAAAATACTAATTTCAATTTTAGATATTAAAATGTATGTACTACCTTAGGCTATTAGACATTGATCATATGAATGTCATAGCTTTTCTTGAGAGTAAATTTCAGTAGAAGAAAATCGACTTTGGTTGCTTAAATATAATGCAATTTGGAGAGATTAGAAACTCTAGAATTTAAAGCTTAATACGATGCACTCGACTATTCTAGAGAAGACATACTTCCATAAATTTTGTTTTACTTTTGAAGAATAACAGTAACTTTAAGAAAATCTGCTCTTAAACCTGGTTGAAAATTACTGTTTTGCTTTCACAATTAGGATGGTGGTTTTTACCTCTCCGAAATCTTTGTAAAGTAGAAACTTTCTAAATAGATTATATTAAAAGGAACCTATGACTGTAAAAATGAATCTCACATTTATTTTAATGCCTACCTTTGCAATTCTCATATACTTATATTCAAATGTGTTTATAGTGTTTTTATTAACCTATACCAAAAGTATTTTATTTTCATCTCAGCTTCAGCAACCTAGTCAAAATACTATTCGTTGGTACCAATGAAGGAGATAAAATGGGAATCTAATTTGTACTTCTATCAGAGTATGAGAATATGCATATGTGAGGTCTTGGGTTCCATGCTGACACCATCAAAAAATAGCACTATAGCACTCACTGTCCTCCCGTTGTTCATTGATTTGCTTGAGTGGGCACCAGTAACATCTCCATTGTGAGACTTGTTACTGTTTTTGGCATATTGAATACACCACGGCGAGTTTGCCAGGCTTTGCCATGTGGACAGGATACTCTCAGTAGCCTGCTGGTCTCTCCAAGAGGGACTGAGGTCAGAAACTTAACCCAGGTCAGCTGCATACAAAGCAAACTCCCTACCTGCTGTGCTATCCCTCCAACCCATGGCTCTGTGGACTAGAGCCCTTATTTGTTTGTTTGTTTTGGGGGCCACACCCAGAAATGCTCAGGGTTTACTCCTGGCTCTGTGCTCCAGAACTGTTTCTAGCAGTGAAGCACAGCTTTTTGTGTAACAGGATTGGTACCACCCCCCCAAGACCACATGGTCCCCTTGTGAGACCCTGAGCACAGAACCAAGAGTAAGCCCCAAGCACCACCGGGTATGGCTCAAAATCCACAAAAGCAAAAAACGGGGGCCAGAGAGATAGTACAGGGAGTAAGGCACGGCCACACTGGATTCAACCCCAGCACCCCACATGGCCCCCCAGTAACTGAGTACAGAAACCTGGATTAAGCCCTAGGCACAACTAGGTGTAGCCCCAAAACAAACACAAAGGGGAAAAAAGATACAGAAATGTTGATGATTCTCACCATCAAAAAATAGTCTATGGGGGCTGGAGCAATAGCACAGCCGGTAGGGCGTTTGCCTTGCACGCGGCCGACCTGGGTTCAATTCCCAGCAACCCATATGGTCCCCTGAGCACCGCCAGGGATAATTCCTGAGTGCAGAGCCAGGTGGAACCCCTGTGCATCGCCAAGTGTGACCTAAAAAGAAAAAAAATAGTCTATGAAAAATTGCCTTATTAGGCGAATGCCTGTATTCCCGATGAGACAGTTCTTTTCAAGAAAAGGTGCAAAAAAGAAATTAATAGTTGTATATCAACTTGATTGTTGATTACATTTCAGGAATCGGGATTCCGAGAAAAGCATAGTCATCGAAATCTAGTTCAAATATCCTTGAGTGTTTTGTTGGGGGTGTGAGGTTCTCCCAAGGGTCGCTCAGAGGGCCATCACCCACATGCCCAGCACACCTGAGGAGCTGCCTTACCTGGGTCGCCTCCAGTGCTTGGCATCTCCAGGGCTACTCGCGGTGATGCTCCAGTTTCCTCAGAGGCAGAGATTCATAACAAGGCAGCCACGGGCTAGACGTGTGCATTCGCCCCTGTCATCATCCTTGACCCTGCGTATTCACAAGTTCTCCCAAACGGAACTGTCAGGAAACGTGCCTCTCGTGCCATCTTGTTTGCTGAAGTTAGCAGCGGGAAAGTGCGGTGAGCTGGTAGAGAGACTGTTCCTTGGAGAAACTCCCTCAGAGCTTCATGGACAAGGAAAGACATGGAAAGAGCAGCTCTTCAACTTCTGTAGTTCTTGTCCTACTCTGCTCACTGTAACTTTCAGAAATAGCTTTTGAAAACAGGACAGGATAATCAAAATTAAATTCTATTACTGATCATACAATTTTTATCAATTATAATTAAGGATCTAGTTTTTGTGAGTGCATGGTCATTTGATGTATGTTTATGTAGAGCTGTGTTTTATTTTAATGCATGGTTACGTTTACTCTCACTAGAGTTGAGGGACTAAGCTGTAACCATCCCTCACTGAAGTCCCAGTGACCCCTCTTTCCTTGTCAACTCCAACCAACATTCCGTCCCTCACAGCTCTTGTCCTCATTATTTGTTGATTGGCCATTATGATTTTAGCGCATCCTATTATCTCCTCCCTAGCACCACCCAGATGTTACAGATGACTGCTTTGACCTTGGGCTGTAGAACCTTTGACAGGGAATACTATCAGCTTTCTGAAGAATGTCTTTCTAGAGTTAACATGCAAAGATCCCTGCAGTGTACTGAATCATTTAATCTCAGTAACGATTGCGGTGGCTCAAAGTGGGAGAGGTGGTCCATCTCTGTCACTTTTAAAAATTCCAACACGCACACACACACACACACACACACACACACACACACACACATATAGGAGGCTTGAGGATACATAATGTTCTTGCTCGAGGTAAAGGTAAAGGCCCTCCCGTTGATCGTCGATTTGCTCGAGCGGGCCCAGTAACGTCTCCATTGGAGACTTTGTTGTTACTGTGTCTGGCATATCGAATACTCTCGGTAGCTTGCCGGGCTCTCCGAGAGGGGCGGAGGAATCGAACTCGGGTCGGCCATGTTGGCCGCTTGTAAGGCGAACGCCCTACCCGCTGTGCTATCGCTCCAGCCCATAATGTTCTTAAGTATGAAAATAATCTGAAGCTAGCCGTAATGATGTAAAATAAAAAGAAAATGAAAAGAAGGGATTCATAAAGGGCGGAGCTTGGCAATAGCTCAGCAGAAAGTGCTCACACCTGCATTTAAACCCTACCACTGCGTGCACCTGAGCTCTGATCACAGCCAGGCATGGTCCTGGTGGGGGCTCAGAACCAGAGGGGATGCTCCAGGAACCCCCAGCCCCACATGGTGACATGCAAGTCTTTGCTTGACCCTGATCTCCAACCTTGCATCCCGGTTGACCAAGCATCATGGACACTGGCCCTGCAGTCCTTGAGGACCCCCAACCTAGCCCCCCAGAAGAGGGCAAGTGTCTGCATGTACATAAGTAGACAAATTCAATGAATTCTGCTGAGAGTCATTTGAATGTGATTTTTTTTAATCTCTTGAGATTTAACTCATGAGCAAGGTGCCCGGAAGCTTTGCATGTCCTCAGCAATATTTCAGTAATACCCAGAATTGAGCGCTATTAAATCTGCACCCAACTACGTTTTAGTTATTGTGGATCTAGAGTTTAGGTAGTAAATTGCAATAACTTTGCCTTCCTCCAAAACATTCGTGTTGTCCCTATATATCTCCCTAAAATTGTCATCATCTTGGACATATTTCACTCTGCATGGCCAGATAAGGCAGCCAGTGGCAGGTTATGAATAACCTCATGGCTGAATATACTCACGAGTAACTTCAAGTATCTGAATTAAAATCTAGAGAGTTTATATCACACTAGACATGGCATATAGCTTTTTAAAAATATTTATTGCACATGTTTTTATTGTACTATTGGAAAGCTTTGGAAGAAAATGTCATCTTGTTTCATCCTATGATTAGTGGGGAGAACAATATTAGTCCTAATATCTGAAGTATCTTCCTATGGTTTGCACATAGTTGTTTCAATACGTACAAATTATTTCACAGGTTTTGTGTTAGCACTGTAGCACTGTCCTCCTGTTGTTTATCAATTTGCTCTAACAGGCATCAGTAATGTCTCACAACAAATTGTGAGACTTGTTTTTTACTGTTTTTGGCATATTGAACACATCATGGGTACCTTGCCAGGCTTTGCCTTGTGGGGGAGATACTCTCAGTTGCTTGCTGGGTTCTCTGAGAAGGGCAGAGGAATCAAACCAGGGTCGGCCACATGCAAGGCAAACACCCTATCCACTGTGCTCTTGCTCCAGCCCCAATAAAAGGTTTTAATATTTTTTAAATAAAACATATTTTCATCTCTTCTTTTCCTTATCATGAATAAAATTCAAATTCATCCCCATGTTTTATATTTTCTTTAATGCTTTTGTCAGAATGATAGGTGATTTCTCTAGGAATTAATTTTGCTTCAGGATAGATGCATATAACAAAAAAATTCCTTTTCCAACTGATATGGCATTTGCCTTAAATTTTCAAAAGAAAAGTATATCATTCGGTACTTGAGTTTTGGGGCCGCTCTGTACTCAAGACAGTATAGTAGACAAACTTTATGTTCTTATATAAAATATAATCTATAATCAAAGAAATTGTCAATCTCATAAGAATAAGCTGTTCTCCAATTTCTTTCTGTGGTTTTCTTGTTTGGGCTCACATGTTCTTAATCTCAGTGAGCCGCCTTCATTTTTCACATTCCCTTTCTAAACATGGGGCTTTCTTTTAATTGTGCGGAGAAAGTCCCATCACGAGTTTCCTCATCTTCCCAGTTCCCCTTACCAAGTGCCAGTTAGACAAGAAACTATTTACTCATATTCAGTAGGATATACGGCCTCCTTCACTTTTCCCTGTGTGTCCCCCAGACACTCCCACCCTAATTCCAGCTGCTCACAGCTTGTCCAGGTACTGGAATCATCTTCCTCTGGGCACCCTCGCTAGCCCGTAAAGTTCAGCATCTCCTGTCACACCTTCAGCTGAAAACACTCTTCCTCAGAAAGTCCTGCCAGTTGTTTTACTTATGGAATTAAAATTAGCCATGGTGAAAAATGAATAAAGAAAAAGCAAGGGGCCAGTTGTGCTGGGGCTGGCGGGAGAGTGGATCACTTCCGGTCATGCTTGGCCCTGGGGTGCGGACCAGCCGGCCTGTCCCAGGTTTGAGTCCGGCAGTGCCAGGCGTCTAGCAGAAACATATCTGGCACTGATCCTGGGGTGGGGACCTACCTCAGGGCCTCAGAGCTGCAAGGTCTGTGTTGCCACTTGATTCAAGTCTTCAGCCCCTGAGTATGAAGAGTGACATGCACAAAATAAGCACCATTCAAAATAATAATAATAATTTCAAGTAAAAGGACATCTCTGGAGAGACTCGTGGTCCAAGTGGCATCCATGAAATGTGCTTTTGTAAAACCACAGACTTGACATAACTGTTATTAGTAATTCCGGACCTTTGATATTGAGGTGATCTTGTGGGAAATAGCAGCTGAATATTTGTGGCAGGTGCTCCTAGCCTAGGCGATGTATTTTGGAAAGTGTAGTCTGTATTCTGCAATCTTTATCCCTTCTATGGCAGCATACTGGCGAGAGAACTTGTCTGCTTTCCCGCACCCTTATTTGCACTGATACTTAAATCGTAGCTTAATTGGGATAAAGAGCAGAAAAGCATGCTTCATTTTCCACTGGTGAAGAAAAAGTCATTCAAACATGTATGAAAAATACATGTAGGTACTCATTAATAAAACAATTATAGAAGGAAGTGTTTTTAATTTCAGTTTTTTGTGCCACACCTTGTGATGCTCAGGGTTTACTCCTTGCTCTGAACTCAGGAGATACTCCTGGTGGTCTAAGGGCCACCATAAGGGGTGTCAGGGAGCAGTTCTGGGCTGGCCGCACACAAGACAAGCGCCCTGCCCACTGAACTATCACTTCCGCCCCAGAAGTGTGTTTTTTTCTATTTGTAAAACTGAACTCCTAGTTCTTTCAAATTAAATATAAATAATTTAGTGTCTAATAAACGTCGTCACAGAATAGTCATCATAAATTAGTTTTGCCACAGTTTTACCAGAAAGAAAAACACTTTTGCTCATTCTTCTCCAATGTATTTTCTGTAATCAGTGGGCAGAGCAGTCTTCTACAGCAGGTGCACGTTCAGTTTACACATATATTTGATTAAGAAAAAATAACTGCAACAGAATATGACAGCAAACCTCTGGGAGGCTCCTCAGCAAGTTTTAATGCAGTTTATGTAGTAATACTTATTTCTATGGTAAATAAGAGACATTGATTTCAAAACCCAATGCTGTTCATCTATAATTTCTGAAAGAATGTAAAATAGTAAAGAAACAAAATGCAACCATATTTCAGAAACATGTCGTTGAGGGACCATCATTAAAGCTCTCACATCAAATGGAAATATTTGTGCGATTTATCTAGGCAGACATCAACAGTGTTTCTCCGTTTCAGTTTTGTTTTCTCTCCACATTATTCTTTTCTCTGCATAATTTATTTATTTGAATGAAGTCTCTGACTTCTAAGAATGTCAGTGCAAATGCAGCAATGATTAGGTTGTTTTTGTTTGTTTGTTGTTTTTGCAATTTCTTTCCGTTCTTGACCAAAGCTTCTCTTTAAGTAGTTTATTACAAAAAGTGTCATACTAACTTAAAGGAAAGGGTGGGGAGATCTGTGAAATCTGCCTAAAAAAAAAATTAAAAAAAGAGAATGTCAGTGCAAGTTCCAGGGACACTGGGTCCCAGTTGCAGGCCTGCTGCCTGGGGCACTTACTCTGACCATTGTCCCATGCCTATTTGGACCAGTCCCTATACCTGTTGGCCTAAATTCTATCTTGACTCTCCATCTGCTTCCCTGAAAGTACCATGCTCACTGGGCTTCCCTCATCCAAGTTGTCAGTGAATTTATCTAGTGTCTGGCTTTTTTTGATTTTTTGATTATTTTTGATTTTTTAACTTTTTAACAATGATACCATTAGGGAGTCAAATTCATTCATGACTGTGCACTCTTGCTTATAAAATGTAAACTTCAAAGTATATACATTTAAGTAACTAAAGAAAGACAGCTGGCATTAAGCGAGTGGCGGTATCAATATTCTCTGTTCTATAGATTGTGCTTTCGTTTTTTAAAAATTTTTGCTAGTGAGACACCATGAGGTACAGCTGTAGACTTACAAATTTTTTTGCTTGGGTTTCAGTTATACAATGATCAAATACTCATCCCTCCACTAGTGCCCGTTTCCCACCACCACAGATCCCAGTATCCCTCCCAGCCCCCACCCCATCCCATTTTAATGGTGTTAAACTATATATGCTGTGACTCAGTTTGTGAGACTTTCCTGAAACCTATTCTGACCTTTCTTTCTCTTCCCTGTCAGCCAGACTACATGGACACGAGCAGTTTTTACACTTTCAAATACAAATACGCCTTGTACTAAAGTGACTTTAGACATTCCTTTCCTTTTCCACAAGGCAGGAAGCATGAATGACTTCCAGGTTATCCATGTCTTATGCTCTGAACCCTGAGGGATCTATCTTAAAACATCCTTCTTTAGATCCTTTCTTCTTTGTAAGGAGGCAAAAGAGTCAGGAGCCCCTGGACCGTTAGGCTGGCAGCCAGGTGAGCCTCACACTGGCTGAGGGCTTGATGGGACACTGGCAGAGGACGTTTCTTCTAGGTATGCAGCTCTGTGATTAAGTAACTGCACCCCCAAAGCTATAGTGCTCAGGAACCGTATTTGCCACAGATGATGACTATCCTCTATTTAAAGGACTTTGACCAGAAGACCAGAAGTGGAGTCAGATTTACAATTCAATAGGCCTCATCTACAAGAAATACTCAAATAACTGGAGTGAATTTCTGCAAAATAGACTAAAACAGTGGATGAAAAAATATCAAGCCTTATAGTACTTGAATCAAGATAAAGTTGTCCTTTTTTTTAAATCTTTTGGCGAACTTTCTTTTTTAACCTTTCATTTTTTTCATTTCATCATCCTGTTATTCGTCGATTGCCTCGAGCAGGCCCCAGTAACGTCTCTTTCATCCTAACCCTGAAATTATATTCAAGGCTCTTTCGGAGAATGAGACCCATCATTGTTACTGGTATTTGGCATATTTGGTACGCCACGGGGAGTTTGCCAGACTCTGCCCTGTGGGCAGGCTACATTCGATAGCCTGCAAGTTTGTCCAAAGTAAATGGTAAATGGTAAAGGCCCTCCCGTTGATCATCGATTTGCTCGAGCGGGCCCAGTAACGTCTCCATTGGAGACTTTGTTGTTACTGTGTCTGGCATATCGAATACTCTCGGTAGCTTGCCGGGCTCTCCGAAGTAGGAATGAGATAATAAGATGTCATAAAATGATGTCCTGATAAGATGTTCCAGGAGCTGGATTTTATAGTCTCTGAGTCTTGGCCGTTGATGGGATTACACGGCACCAGGGGGGCAGGTGGTGGGTGTGACCCCCGCCTACTGGAATTTGGAGGATCTGGGTGGAGGATGCTCGACTCCAATCCGAGTAGGCTTGGAGATCTCGGCCCCGGAACCCACATGGCTTTGTCCCTCTGCCAGTACCTTCATGTGTGCGGAGAGTGGTCTCAGCATGGTGGTGGCTGATCCTGGAGGTCTTCGGCTGCGGAGCCCTGGTCAGGGCGAAGACCTCCAGGACCTTTTTTAACCTTAGAGGGAAGAAAGATTGATATGAGCACCGTAAGTAAATCCATTTGTTTATGTGTTTGTCTAAGAAGAAATGTTATTTCCTTGAGTTTTTGAGGTTGGTGATGAGTATAATATTTCTTGGGTGAAATACTGAAAAAACATATGAACGAATTCATAGCAAGATATATGTTATCAGAGATAAAGTCAAATTATCTGTCAGCTGAACAATCTTGGATAGTGTTTTATATGCTCATGGGAATGAAGAGATATTGTGTGGGAATATTTCAGTGTATCTGTAAGGAAAAGTAATGAACAGAGTAGAATTTTATTTTAGTGCATATTAAAAATTGTTTTTTTAGCAGCTGACTGACTAACGCCCTACACCATTGAATGGTCCATACACCTGGTTTAGGCTGCAGTTTTCAGTCAGATGCTTGTTATTTGAAGAGTTGAGAGCCCGTCAAACTACCGAGAGTATCTTGCCCTCACGGCAGAGCCTGGCAAGCTACTCGTGATGTATTCGATATGCCAAACACAGTAACAACAAAGTCTCCAATGGAGACGTTACTGGGCCCGCTCGAGCAAATCGATGAACAACGGGAGGACAATGACAGTGACAGTGACAGTGACAGTGACAGATATTTTAAGATATTTACCAACTATATAATTATGGTAAGTCTGTGTGTCAAAGTCCATGATGAAGGTCCAGTTTGTGTATGTCTATATTGGTGTAACTGTGTGTGCAAACTCTGTTGCCGAAAATGGAGTATATTTGCTTAGGAGAGAGAACACAAAACTATGGGTTTCAAATTCAGCAATGTAAGTGGCATAAACTAGAGGACAGGAATTGTATTATTGGGAGACACTTTGTGAGACATGGAGGAACTAGCAATTCTCGGGAAGCAACTTTCTTGTCTGTTGACAGGGCTGGAGGCCCAGAAAGGGCCCTCTCTGGGTGGGCTTCCTTGCGTATTCTAGCTGGCAGGCTACACAGAGACACCTCACTCCAGGTAAGCCTCTTCTAGGTGAGGGGTTTCTTGTTTCTGCTCTGACCACAGAGATACCGTTAAGATTCCTGGCTTTTTTTTTTAATTTATTATTGAATCACTGTGTAATACAGTTATAAGCTTTCATGTTTGAAATTCAATCATACAATCATTAAATACCCATCCCTCTACCAGTGCACGTTGTCCACGACCAAAGTCCCAAGTATATCCCCCCTTCCAATTCTCCCCCTGCCTCCATGGCAGACAATTTCCCCCATACTCTCTCTCTACTTTGGGGCATTACGGTCGGCAAAACTGATGCTGAGAGGTTATCATGTTTGGTCCTTCATCTACATTCAGCATACATCTCCCATCTTGAACGATCCCTCCAACCATTATTGACTTAGTGATCCCTTCCTTAATTCCCACTGCCTTCTCCCCCACCTCATGACACAGGCTTCCAACTATGGGGCAATCTTTCTGGCCCATGTGTCTACTGTCCTTGGGTGTCTGTCTCATATTATGTTATTTTATATTCCACAAATGAGTACAGTCCTTCTTGCCACTTCTATTGGGTTTGTTTTCTCTCTCACCATCGTATTTCTGTATCTCAGTATACCTGTAGAGAGGCCACCCCGACAGCCTTGGGGAAGTGACCTGAGCTTTTCTTTCATGTTTGAGGATCAGTGCTCAGGCCCTCAGGCTGTGGTGCTCTGCGTCTGCATTTCCCACCCAGGCTAAAGTGTCCCCAGGTTTTCCAGGGCTGAAAACCATAGAGACACTGGCCTGAGGGGAGGGGTGGGCCAGAAACACTGATGGAAGGGGTTCACTGTTGGAAAAAGTTGAGATCCACAGCTGGGGGTGTTGCCCGGAGCCCCCAGATAGACAGCTGGTGGCACTCATTGGCCGCGTGAGCACCTAGAACATGACAGACATGCGCACCGCCATTCTCACTGCTCTTGGCCCTGACCTTGGAGCTGGCCCTCCAGTCTAGTGATGAGGTCATCGGAAGTTACATTCTCACTCACAATTAAGTAAAGAAGGGAAAGACCACTAGATATTTTTTTTGAGTTGGGTGCTTTGGGGACCACATCAGGAGTGCTCAGGGCTGACTCATGGCTCTGTGCTCAGGAATCACTCATGGTAGGGATCTGGGGACTGTTAGGAACCATGATTCGAGGAACTAGACAGAGTCAAAATGTGAGCAAAGAAGCTCTATATTGGCGCCAAGCACACTTACTGGTCCATCAAGGCCTCCTGCACAGAGGGCGACCACGTTCCCCATGCAAGCATCCCCTTTTATCCCTTTACTCGTGCTCGGACCTGTCTGCCTCGAGTTGGTCCCTCCCAGGATGTTGGGGTCGTGTTTTTTTTCTTGCTTGGCTTATCCCTTCTTGCTTTCCTCAGCAGCTAACTCGGCTCACCCAATTTGACTTCCTTTCCCCCTTTTAGGCTCCCATTGGCCACTTTGCCTATCATGGTCCTGCACCCAGAGACTATAAAACCCAGCTCCCGGAAGCACGGGTGCATTTGTGGCTGCACAACATTTTATTATCTCATTCTTACTTTGGACAACCTGGCAGGCTACCAAATGTAGACCTGCCCACACGGTAGAGTCTGGCAAACTCCCCGTGGCATACCCAATATGCCAAATACCAGTAACAATGATGGTTCTCATTCTCCTAACCCTGAAAGATTCCTGAATGTGGCACTTTTTAGAATCTCAGGGCTAGAACGAAGGAGACGTCACTGGTGCCTGCTCGAGGCAATAGATGAACAGCAGGATGATCGATATCATGATCGTGGTCCTGCACCTTTACTTTCTCTTCTGCTTTCCCAGAACTTATGCCAGTGATGGTGTTAGCTGGGTTCAATATAAACCCGGATACCCTGTCCACTATGCCCGCTTAGCTTCAAATCATTACAGTGTTGGGCTGTGGCTAATATGGAACCCCTCATGTTAGTTAGGGACCATGTGAGGTGCCGAGGATTGGCCCTGGGTCAGTTCATGCAAGGCAAGTGCCCTGCCTGTTGTACTATTGCTCCAGCCCCACAAATACAACTCTTACATTCCGAATCCGACATATTTTTATGACTATTTATTGCTGTATAAAAATGGTCTACGGTGCATGCATCAGTCTGATGTAAAAGAATGCTTTGCTAAACTCATGCTGGAAGACTTAGCGAATGTCACCCGATGAATAATCCAGGCTGCAAATATACTGGATGTTTTCTTATAGTTATGAGTTTTTCTAATGTCTTCAGAACATTTTCACTTCGCTTTAGTTGCTGGAAAGAAAAGCTAGGATTTTATGTGACTTTTAAACATTGAGTGTAGTGTCATGAGCTAGGTCACAATCTATCCAAAGGGATGAAAGTAATAGCATTAATTGACTCGATATAAATCAGCCTAGTAGGAAACCGGCTGATGTGCATAAGGAATGAGATCATAAAGAAAGCTTATATAGTATTGACGCAGAGATTTTGTTCAGTCATAAACAAACAACAGCCACCGATAGACGAAAACGTTTTGATGTTGCCAGAGCTAAGTGACTTCCAGTATTGGAAAAGACATCGTAGGTTGAGAAAGAAGCTATGTACAGCTTAATTTCCACATTTTTGAGCTGGTGAAAAGAACATGTGTAGCACTCAGAGGGGGCAATGAAATTAATGTTCTAGAAAGGAGAATCTCTAAAGAACAGTTCAAGGAGATGCTCCCACTTAATTTCAGAATGGAAGGCAACTCACTTCTGAAAAGGACCAGGTTGGAAAAAAAAATCAAAAAATCAATAAAGGTGAATATCAAAGACATCAGACCAGCAAACAAAGCAGAGATTGTGTATCAACTGTAAGACTCATAATGAACCAAATTTTATATTAATGTAATTTTTATGGTTGCACTCTTTAGTTTGAAAATCCTCTTCTGTTTAATGGCAGTCATATCTAAATGGTAATTTGAAAAAAAATGTACTCAGTGTTTTATAAAAAATGATTCACCCAGAAAAGTGTTTCTAGTGTTTCTCCACCCATGTCTGTCATAGTTGGATAAAAGTCATGAAGTATAAAAACCACACGTAACTCTCACGTGTGTGGGTCACTGAGTCTATTTCCACAGCTGCATGGAACTCTTACTCTCCGCTCTAGTACGGAAGACCAGTGCATGTTTTGGAACACGAACTTGCAGTTTCTAACCTTTCATAGCTCTGAGACTCCTGGGCGAGGGCTTCAGAGGCAATGTGTTGTTTGTTGAGTCAATGGTCAGATTTCCTATGAAGTGGGAAAATTCAGAGATGAAAAGCTCTTGGAGCCAGATTGCGATGAATGAAGTCAGCGACTGGAAAATAACATGGATAGACACCCCAGTGTTTGGAGCAAATATATATTTTGGGTGATAGTACAGTGATTGGGGCATTTGCCTCCGAGCAGCCCACCCAGATTCTATTACCAGAACTCGCTATAGTCCCCTGTTCCCTCCGGGGCTGCCCCTAGCACGGAGCCAGGATTAAGCCCCTAGTAAGGCAGGTGTGGCCCCAAACAAAATATCAACAAGGACAAGAAAAAGAAGTTTGTGGGGGATAGGAGCTACAGGATTAAAGTACAGGGGTTAAAACCTAAATCTATTTTTACATGCTTTCTGCTTTTATCTCTGCATGCTGTCATGTTAAAAGTGGAAATGATCAGGGAACAGTCACCACCGGGTTGTAGGAATTAAATGCTTTTATATCTAAAGCGCTTAGAATGGCACAGTGCATGGAAAGTGTATGAGAGTGATTACACTTAGCTAAGAATTATTGATGTGGGTTTGATTTATTTGAGTAGCCATCGCAAACCGATGAGTTGAAAAACATCCTTTGAATGTTCAATCTTAGAAAGACCCTTTGGGAAAATGTGGTCACCAAATTCTTTTATGTAGCTTTAGTTAAATATTTCTCAAAAGAATCAAAGTATAGTTTTCTCTTTTATAGACATAATCGTTTTTTGACAGTAGTGGTTCTCGGGTTTTGTTTTATTTGGTATATTTTATTAAAAGTAGATCATTTTATTTTTGTTAGCATCACTTGATAATCTGTTATTACTTCTTAGTGTATATCTTGTGTGTGTGTGACAGAGAGAGAGAAGAGAGAGAGAGAAGAGAGAGAGAGAAGAGAGAGAAGAGAGAGAGAGAGAGAGAGAGAGAGAGAGAGAGAGAGAGAGAGAGAGAGAGAGAGAGCCCTAGCTGGTCTGGTCTCACGCTGTTACTAAGGGTGTATTCCCTGTGGAGAGGCTCCATTATGCATCCTGAGACTGTGTGAATCCAGGCCTTTAGCTGCGGGCAGAGCTGCTGATGGTCAGTGGCCATTACTGCTGACCTTCCTCCAGGGGTCTCAACCTAGAATACAGCATTCCACTGGCTTTGTGGCTTTGATTAGAGAACAGTGGATATAATACGCAAGTAAATGTTAAACTTTGCTTCTGACATATTGGGACTATTTCATTAATTACTATTGTTGTTACCTTCTTATGAAAGTTTTAAAAAATCATACGTTCCATGGTAGTAACTTCTATTTCTGTGTGAAAAGGCAGAGATCTCCAAGTAGCTGCTGTTTCATGGACAAAGAAATGATTAGCTGATGGGGACAAAATATACATGTAATTATTTTTCCAAAAACAAAAAAGAAACGAAACTGATAAAACAATACAGAATAACTAAGTAAAATGCGCTCTTTTATATGATGTTGGGAGTAATGTATTTTTGAATAGACTTTTGAACAAGAACCTGAATTGGACGATAAAGACCATGTGAACGTTTGGATGATGAGAAATGGATATTCCACATGATATTAAAAAAATTAAGGAGTGTATGTAAATAAAGAAGTTATTGTGGTCAAGGAATAAAAACTAAGCCTGTGTGGCTGATAAAAAAGAATAAAAAAGAAAAACTTTTCAAATTTACTATAAAAGTAAGAAGGAGCCAACCATTCATGAATTCTGTGTTTAATTTCATACCAAGTATAAGTAATTACAAGAACGCCATCAGTGAAAATGATATAAGCACATTTGCATGTTCTAAATATTATTCAGGTTTTATGTGGTGAATGTGTTGTAGAATACACGTAATTTTAAAACATTTAGTAAGTATTTTATACTTCTCCAGAGAGTGGAGTGAAAAGATTGATATCTATAGGTGAGGATAGTGGAAAAAAAATAAAAATGTGCATTATGATAGATATCCAGATATTTGTGTGAACGTTGTGATAAAAAGGAAAGCCTTTGGATGTCAAGGGCTGTTCCTTATACTTTTCTTATCTAAGGATATTACAAAGGAGATCTCAAAAGAAATCAGTTGTATGCATGAGTTGGACCTTTAGGTGTTAAGCTTGCTTGAATCACAAAAAAAAAAAAAAAGAACATACCACCTTGTTTCTAAGCCAAGAAAGTAGGAAAGAGATAGTGAGGTGCTAGTCTTGTCAGCAGCCAATCCATTCCACATCACATGCCCCCAAACCTTCTGGAAGTGAGCAGGGAACACAGAAGCAGGAGAAAGCCCCAAGCAAGGCCAAGTATGGCAGCCTTGGGGTAGCCCTAGGGTCTTGGAGCCCTGGATGGCCGGTAGGCCAGGTGGGAAGGAATGTTGGGGGCATGGGCTTGGAAAAGATTCTGTGACCACAGGGATCCAACATACCACACTGCTGGGCTGTCACCTGGTACTGCTTCCTCAATCACCAAGGACCACCGTGAGCTGCCCCAGGGCCAGGGAGCATTGTTGGGGGTGCCACATATGCCCTGTGAACAAAGGGCAGATTCCTGTAGATTCTAGTCAAAGGCCGCTAGTAGTCAGAGTTTGTCGAGTAGAGACTGGAGACTGAGGCTCTGGGATTGTCATCAATAAGGCACAGGGATTTGAAGAACAAACACTACTGTTTCCAGGAAGCCAAGAGCTCTGTCTTTTCAGGAGAAAGTAGTGATTTATATCAGGACCTGGTAAAAATGGAATAAAATTAATTTTTGCAAAGAATAACCATGAGTATTTAGTATAGTAGAAGTCTCTCATGATCTTGCAAGGTAATTTCGTTGGGAGAAGTAGGATAAATTCCCAGTGAAGAGGATGAGAAGGGAAAGGAGATGTTTATACACTGGTATGAGAGGCAAGGAGGGCTGGCAGTCCCTTTGGAAACTGATTTCTGTAAAGGGAATTACAAATTACCAGAGGGAAATAGTATCAAGGAAATTCTTGATATCACAATGCTAGAATCAATGCAAAGATAGATGCAGATATATCTTATACATGTGTATAATAGGTGTGTCACTGTCACTGTCCTTCCATTGTTCATCAATTTGCTCAAGTGGGCCCTGTAACATTTTGAGACTTGTTATTGTGTTTGGCATATCGAATACGTCACAGGTAGCTTGCCAGACTCTGCCGTGTGGGCGAAATACACTCGGTAGCTTACCAGGCTCTTGGAGAGGGGCGAGGAATGGAACACAGGTTGGCCATGTTGGCAACGTGCAAGGCAAATGCTCTACCCGCTGTGCTATTACTCCAGTGTTTGTATGTGTGTGTGTGTGTGTGTATGTATGTATATATATGTATATATATGTGTATATATAGGTATATATGTATATATGTAAAGTAAGGCCCTCCCGTTGATCGTCGATTTGCTCGAGCGGGCCCAGTAACGTCTCCATTGGAGACTTTGTTGTTACTGTGTTTGGCATATCAAATACTCTCGGTAGCTTGCCGGGCTCTCCAAGAGGGGTGGAGGAATCGAACTCGGGTCGGCCATGTTGGCCGCTTGTAAGGCGAACGCCCTACCGCTGTGCTATGTATGTATATATAATATGCGCGACATCTTATTATCTCATTCCTACTTTGGACAAACTGGCAGGCTACCAAATATAACCTGCCCACACGGCAGAGTCTGGCAAACTCCCCGTGGCATACCCAATATGCCAAATACCAGTAACAATGAAGGTTCTCATTCTCCTAACTCTGAAAGAGTCTTGAATCTGGCACTTTTTAAAAAAAATTCTCAGGGCTAGGACGAAGGAGACATTACTGGGGCCTACTCGAGGCAATCAACGAATAACAGGATGGTCGTGATATATATATATATATATATATATATATATATATATATATATGAGAGAGAGAGGGAGAGAGAGAGACAGAAAGGAGGGGGCAACACAAGCCCTAACCCTCTGAATAGATGAGAACTGTTAGCCAGTGGAACATGTATTTGAATATTAGATGATCAAAGGCATGAAAATAGGGAATCCTCATTTCATTAAGCAGAGAAGATAAATATATTTACATAAAATTCAAATACACCTGCACATATCCACATGCTTGTTGGCAGAGCTGGTGGTAGGATTTGCTTCTTTTCTGTTCTGTTTCTTCTTTTCAAAGTAGATACCTTGATGGTCAACTGAGAATACGGGGCAGGATGCAAGAGATTTGCAAACCAAGGAGTGCTGTGATTGTCTCAGGGAGTGGGGGTGAATAGTAATGAACTGGCATTTGCAATGAGTTGCAGTGCGTAGGATAAAGCCACGGGTGATCATTGAATATTTTGCTTGCCTTTATGATGGTGTTTCGTGTATATTCAGATCCCATGGGAACTTTTTCTTTTAATTATTGATTTCTATTTTAAAGCCTATTAGTTAAATTTTGAAGGGACCCATAAGAGCGTAATGCATAATAACTATAAGGTGTTTTAGACAAAAGGGTCTCTATTCAAAAGAATCTGTTTCATTTCTTCCAAATATTGAATTCATTATAGTCAAGGCAATGTGTTTACAGTGGTGCTGGACTTTGTGGTCTTGGAGTACCTGGTTCACCTCACATCCACCAATGGCTCCAATATCCCATCATTGCTCCTGTGTTATCTACTTCCTGCTCACCTGCTTGAAGCAGTTTGTTTTCCCAGGACCCAGAATTTGTTACCAGTTTCTATCTCCTAGTCCTTTCTTCTGTTTACATGTACCCCGTGTGCAGATGAGTGAAACCATGCATTTCTTAAACCTGTAGCGTCCACATTTTTGTGTACTCAATGAGAATGACATTCTTGGAATAATAAGCTCAAATTAAGCTGAACATCACTGTTTACTAACTGTGGGACCACTACTGATCTAGTGGTAGTAGATTCTAATAGTAGATTAAGTAAATCTACTCATGTGAAAAGTGAAAATGGCAGCGAGTTAATAATGATATTGAGAATTCAAAAGGATAATCCCTGCACGACTGTTCAGTTTTCTAAGCAGACAATGAAAGTTATTTACCAATAACAGTGATATTAGTAAGAATACTATTCAAAATCCAGTATTCAAGGGTAGCAACTTGACACTGATGGAGATGTATAAAAGCATTTCCTCTTATTCCAGTCTCAGTTGAGAACATAGGAAGGGGCACTCTTGTTCTGTTTGGATGTGCAATATTCATCTGCCTAGCCAAAGTATCAAATTTAGTCTTTTAGTTTTAAATTGTGTGTGAAATACAGGGAACAGTTTTTTTTTTTTTGAGAGTCATCATTCCCGAGGATGCTCGGGTGTTAATCCTGAACTCAGGACTTACTCCTGGCCATGTTAGTAGGACCACATGAAATTCAGAGGATCAAACCTGCGTCAACTATAAGCAAGGCAAATGCCTACATGATACATAATAATATGCTTGAGCGGGCCCAGTAACGTCTCCGTTTTTTTGAGACTTGCTGTTACTGTGTTTGGCATATTGAAGTCATCATGGGTAGCTTGCCAGGGTTTGCTGTGCAGGCAAAATACTCTCGGTAGCTTGCCGGGCTCTCTGAGAGGGGCAGAAGAATCGAACCCGACTTGGCCAGGCTGGCTGCTTGCAAGGCAAACGCCCTACCACTGTGCTATTGCTCCAGTCCTATATAATAATATAATGTAATATATTATTACATTAATAATAGAATGTATTTTATTATTACATAATAATAGAATGTATTTTATTATCACATAATAATAGAATGTATTATATTATTACATAATAATAGAATGTATTAAGAATAAATTTAGAATCTTAGATGAGTACAAAAATTCCATTATGAAATCCATGTATGGATGAGAAGATAGACCCCATTTTCAAGGCTGACCAAAAACAAAAGGATGTAATTCAAATCATTTAGTGCCTTTTCTTTGAAGTCAGTCAAGAGATTTACTAGCAAAACAAAACATTCTTGCTCACTTTTGGGACAGGATTCTTGATAACACAGAATTATTCAAAAAGGTTAGTTGGCCATGCAAGAGAGACAGGGATTTCTTAAATGCCAGTCCTTCTATCTGTCTGTAAACAAACAGGCAGTGATTCACTGGAGGTCAGTAGATTTTCAGAAAAAGCTTTCAAATCTGTTCCAGCTTCTCTTTTATGGTCTCTCGGCCCCAATCTTTGTTTTCAATATCCTTATCAAACTGGCTTTACTGCTTATACTCTGAAAAGTGTCATCTTCTACTCATATGATTGACTGAGATGCTTTATATCGTAAACATTGTCCTCATCTTCCCACTATGAATGCCCTATGGTTACAATTTCTCATGAAATGAAAAGGCATTGTCCCTAATATTTCCTCGCCATGGATATCCTCTTTGCTCTTTAAGTAGCTCTTGATAGTTATGTGTCTCCAAATAATTAACAGTGAGGTACATTATTCTTACTAATATAGTAACATTAAAGATATATGTACATATAGCCTATGGCACCATATTCTGGGAGGTCAGAACTTGTATTTGAAACCTTGAATTCCTGTAGTTTATAGTAATTTATATGCAAAAGGCAATTAATAATCATTTGAAGGAGCCAGCGTTTGGACACTGAACTTTACCATCCGGAAATCTCTACCTTTATGGCTTTTGACTCATTTTAGCTTCTACTAAGATTTTCTAGGCAAACTCTTAGCCCCTTTGAAACAAAGTTTTAGTTGAAATAACTTTTAATCAGGGTCAATTCCTTTGCACTGGCCAGCCCACTTACAGCCACCCAGAACAATCCTCGAGTAACCCCAGCACACACCTTCCTTTGGGGTGGACCAAATACTTCTGATCTTACCATGGACCCACCATAGCTCTGCTCATTCAGGTTCCTTCACACACAAACTTGAGACTATGCCTAATAAGCCTGCATTCCCATCTTCACATTGAATTCTACTTCCTGGCGGAGGGGCCTAAATTAGGGCTGTAAGAAATAACTGCTAAAAGTTAAACATAAAATACTTGCTCACAGTGCATCACATAAAGGGACAGTGCACTTAAACACCACTCAACAATATAACAACCAACACCCTCAGCAAGAGGGAGAGAAGATGAATAAAGATTGCCAGGAGGCATGGGAGGAAAAAAAAGGACTCATCATCATTTAGCAGGGAAATGCACATCAAAACAAAAATGAACTGTCATTTCACACCAGTGAGAACAGCGCATAGCAAAACACCGAAAACCACTATCCTCGACGGGGATATGATAACGTAGAAACCCTCCTTTGCTGTTAGGAAGGAACGTTGCTTGGTTGCACCATTATGGAAAACAGTGGAAAGTGCTCAAAAAGTACAAATAGATTCCCTTATGACCCAGTGTTCCCACTTTTTGGTATCTACCCCCAAATGACAAAACAAAAATAAAACCCAAAATACAACCAAATATTACTTTGTTTGAAAAGATACTGCACACGTGTTTTCCTCCGAGAGCTTACTATGAGAGCCAGCACATGGACACAATCCTGACACAATCCAGTGACAGCTGAATGAATGAAGGCAGGGAAATACTACTCTGCTAGGACAAAGTGCAGAATCATGCAGTTACTGCAACTTGTATGAAATCGAAGGATATCACATTAAGCAAAATAAGTCAAAGGGATAACCGATACCAGCTGATCTTCGTCATCTGTTAAGTGTATCAAGCAGTGACAAACCCTTAGCCTTGGTTTACAGAACACAGATTATGAGGCACTTGGGTGAGGGAAGGAGATGAAGACGTACATGTGTGTACCATGGAGAAAGGCTAGAAAGAAGGTCTTGGGGACTCTGGTGGGAGTTGTGGGGTGGAGTGACTGCCCATCAGTAACTGCCCATCAGTAACTGTCCATAAGCAACCAATCACAGCGTTGTAACTATGTTGCCTAAGTTATTATAAAAAATATACTATAAAGAGGAAGACACACCAAAAAAAGTACAGTTTGTGCTATAGTCTTTTACAACGTCTCTTATCACATCTGTTATTAAGCAATGGCATTTTGAGCTTCATTGCTTTTTTAAAAACAACACAGATAACTATGAGTAGTTCATTTGATCATGAGGTTCCAGTTAATCGAGCTCATTGTAAATAACATTCATCTAAAAAGACACACTGCTACACTAATCTCAGGGAACAGACCTTCAGTATTCCTGATGTTTAATAATCAGTTACATGAAGGACTTTTATATAGTTCTTATTAATCAAGTACATTATATGACACCACTAGGTGATTCTTTTGTGTGCAGTGAACTCATTCTCAGTTTTCCTAAATATTATCCGGGAGCATTATTGGTGGTGGTGGCCTCTTAAGCAGCACTCTGTTTGCCCGAGACCTTCTCCAGTGGTGGGGGCTGAGCACCACACTGGGACATTCTGTGTCCAACTCAGTGCGGGTTATTGTTCTGGTGGCGGAATCGAGGGGACCAGGCCAGACCTTGGGAGCTGCCCTGGGCGTGGCGGCCTCCTTTCCGTGCAAGGCCTACATCCCTTCCCGAGCTGCTACCCCATCTTGGCCTTTGACTCAACACCAACTCAGACCATTAGCAAACTTAGGAAGAACAGCAGATTCTGTGGAATTGGTTTCCTTTTCCTTCACACCAGAATGTGTTCATCATAAAGATTTGTGTTTGCAAATTCTAACTTTCCTCTAAGCCTGTATTTTGAGCCATGATTAACTCTTCCTATGGGGATTTTTATCACGTCAACTATTGACTTTTTAAGGTTACCTATGGATTAAACAGGAGTTGGAAAGTGATCACCAGCCATTTATAGTATTTCATTGAAAGAGTGGCACTGTGCAGTGGCTCCCTGCATTGCTTTCTGTAAAATATCGTAGTTGAGGGGCCAAACAATACTACCTTGGGTAGGAAGTTTGCACCCCATTGTATGCCTTGCATTGTCCAGCCAGTCAGGGCTGATTCCTGAGCACAGAGCCAGGAGTGAGCTCTAAGCACCCCCGGTGCCCCCCCCCCAAAAAAAAATAGTAATCGAGAATTTAGAGAATGTTTCAATAGAAAGTTTTCATGCGACTGAGCCTCAAGAATTACACAGACCATGATCACATATTTCCAGTCTAAAGGCCTTTCAAGATTCAGATTTCAAATAATGAATCACTGACTTCAAATAACGGATCACTTCACTTACAGTGTAAGACATAGTGTGTTTGTCAGTGTGTGTGTGTGTGTGTGTGTGTGTGTGTGTGTGTGTGTGGTGTAATGACAAATACAGAATAAACTCGGTACAGGACTTAGGGAATATGGGTCGGTCAACACCACCATTCCCTTATGTTCTACTCCTTCCCATTAGCCAATCAGAGTTGTTGCCATGCATGAGGTCAAAACTGATGCAGTGAAAAGCTGCAGCCAACATTAAGTCTCTGCTGGGCCTCAGTTTCTGTTTCCCCAAAGCAGGACTTGCAGTTGCTGGTAAACTTCCAGTTAAGTAATTTGCCAAGATAAGGAATTGAGCAGTTGGGTCTGGACGGTGATGAGCGGTCTCTGTCCCCTCCTTAGAAACGGTTGCTGACCTTTGCCTGATTGCTGACCATCATTGCAGTTGGGCCAATGCTAAAAATCGACCAGTATAGAAATTACCTCTTAACTTTGAACCCTATATGAACTGCTTGTGATTTGGAGTCGGGGTCCTGGTCAAGACTCCACTATGTTGGATGAGACTTGGACCCTGGCTCAGGCTGGCGCTGGTCCGGGCCAGTAATAAAAGTTTTTTTTGCTTTTGCATTATCACGTGTGGAACTTGGTCTCTCCTCAATTGGGGATCTGAAACTTGGGCACAACAGATGCAGTCAGCCGCTCTGGCCACCAAAGGGTCTGGGGAACGGAGTATGCCAGTAAAAACAAGCAATGGCCAACCGCCTGCCTTTTATTGGACTAAATGAAATGTAAGAGTTCAATAAAGTTCATAACAAATGCTAAATTTTAATCTTATTCTATGTTACAGTCTCTGCTAAGTGAAATGCCAAAATCTTAGCCTGATTGGTTATATTATAGCTGTTATAGCATGTATAATATGGATCTAATTTTTTTTCTTCTAGAGAGAATTTATGTAGAGGAAGAAATGCTTCTTTAAATGCAATAAAGCCTTTAAAATCTCACATTATCTCAATTCTGAATTTTGTTTGAGTTTAGATATACAGTTTGCAAGATTGAATTCATTAATAACCTGCCCCTTTAATCAAGCCATTGTATATATCACCATAATTTAACTTTAGAGTAATGACAATCATAGGGATTTCATATCCCTGGGATTTTTCCACCCAAAGACCATATGCAATACCAACGTGCGCGTGGTATTTTGGCGGGGAAATACCATATCAGTATTGTGCCCTCAATGCTAGGGGCTCGGATTATATTTATTAAATAGAGACTTTCCTCTTACCCCCCAGTTTTTATTGCAGTTCTGTGATTTGCACTACTGTTGATGAGTGTTAGGCATACAGTGGTCGGAAGCCCAAAACAAAGAGAAAAAAAAAAGACCTCCACCCCGCACTGTGTCCTGGGGAAGTACCCCGGGGAAGGTGTGCATGCATGAGGCAGATCTAGTTTTCATCCCTGAACCCCCGAAGTTCCCCTGAGCACAGTCGGGAGGGATCCCCAAGCACAGATGCAGGAGTACCCCTGAGCACTGCTGGTGTGATCCAGATCTCTTCCCTCAAACACCACACCCCCCACCAGAGCTTGTGTCCTTCCCCCAGCGTGTGAAGCTCCTTGCCACCTTCCTGCCTTCTCCAGGATTGTCAGAGGGAGCAACTAGCTGGTCCACCATTGGTGGGATGCAGGGACCTGATTGCTCCTTCCCAGAGTCTCAGCATCGTTTCCAGGAAGATCTAACCCCCTGGGATTCTGTCTATGCCCAACCCCACTGTTCCCTGTTTCTGCCCAGCCTGTATTCTTAAACCTTGGTGACTTAGAAACTCCTCCAAAATGTCTTTTCTAGCTATAGATGAAGCTATTTCAGAAGTACCACCCTCTGACAATTACTGGTACATTCCTTAAAAGAATTTAATACAATTAAACTCTTTTTACATGTCCATAAATTTCATTAGTATTTCTCTCTCTTTCTCATTTGGCAATCATGTTAGGCTCTCACTGCTGGTGCAAGGTTTTCCATGGAGATGGTTATTGGACATATTCTACAGGAAATAAATATCTGAATAACCAAATTTAATAATGTAGTGTATTAGAAACCAAAGATAATACGATTTAAATGTCTTAATGCTAAAGTCTAGGAGGCAAAACATTTTCTGGAAATGCCAAATTAAGTATATTAGAGGAATTAGTGAATAATAAATGATGTTTGTATACATCTTTATGAATATAATGAATATATATATATATCTCATGACTGTCATATCTTGCTATTTTCCCCCAATAAACCTAAAGAAATAGGAGATTGGGAAGCTATGAAACTTGGTGTTGTAATACCGGCCAAGTAATGATTCTTATGCCATTTTGAAATTAATGAAATTGACTTCTGAGGAGGCATCTGCTTTTACGTTCAGTCTTCTTCACGTTTTCCTACGGCATTAGGCTTCTGTAATATGCATAAATTAAAAATAGCATAAGTCATCAGTGCATCTGCTTTTCTTTATTTAGAGATTTAAACATCTGGACTACGAAGTTGCAGAACGTTGAAGACTAATTTCAGGGGAAGGTCAGAAGCATTAAAGCAAATAACATGGACAAATCCGAACATTACTTTTCATTAAAAATGAATCTCGGGGCTCATCATTACATGCATTGTTAGAAATACATGTAAATATACGTTCCAGGTACAGATAAAGAAAGTCTATTTGAATTCCCTGTGGCTTTCTCTGGAGGGCCGTGCTACTATTTAATGAAGCACAGCCCTTGTCAGGTGTGAGATGGAATATGTTTTTGGAGTCCTGTCAACCATGCAGATAGTTGATAGCATCTCACAGTCAGCCTGACACTTTGAGGCAGAGGTTTACTGTAGCATACAAAAAACGCTGACCTGTGACACAGCCAAATGACTGCTAAAATGCTATGAAAAAAGATTCTGACTCCCCACGGCACCACTAATGTACCTGAAAATTTTAAAGTGCATTTGAGTAGTTAGGAAAGGCTCCCAAAAAGAGCCCTAAAGACGGGTGCCCTCCCTTCGTGCACCTGGGCTCCAGTGCAGGGAGGAGGGCCCTGGTGGTGAGTCTCACTTGTAGAACAAACCCAAGAGATGCACACGCTGCCTTTATCCTCAATTTGATCTGGACCCTCTTGGTTTTTGATCTTGACTCCTCGGCTGAGGTTTCAATTTTGTGGGATCCAAGGGAACTTTTATTCTGATATGCACTTTGGTAGATTCTGACCTAGAAAGAGAATGACTTATAAAGGATTCGTGCACTGGATTCTGCTTTGCATACTAATTCTCTCCCTCACTAAAAGCCTGGGAAACATTAGACTATCGAGTTCCAAGAAGTAGGTTTTCGACTCAAATGCCAATGCAGATTAATAGAGGTGCATTTACTTGAGAAACTTCTGTAATTAAAGTAATAGCAGGCAACTTAAAATTTCTCCAAGAAAAAAGTCAGTAGCAGAGGACTCTATTATTTTTATTTGAAGCACTGTGGTTCATAATATTTTAATGATAGGGTTTTATATTTGCATTCTATAAAACATTAAAACGCAGCACCCTCTTTCACACTGTCTGTTTTCTTCCATCATTACCTCAGGACCCCCCCCCAGCCCCCATTCTACACTTTCCTCACCCCTACCTGTAGGGGTAAGCTCAGTTCTGTAGAACAGTTCTCAGACTTGCTTGCCATTGCTGTTTTTTAAAACATGGTATTCAATCTGTTGTACACTGAGGTGAGGGACTGTTTTCAAGACATATATAAAATGTACTAATATCTTAATATTTTCTAAAATCCACATACACGGTTTCAAGAATCATAGGAAACTAACTCTATTCAATGTAACTGAAATTAAAAAAAAATTCTGTGTTTGACCAAACGTGTTTTCTCATGTTAAAATGTTTCTAAGTAGAGTTGCTGACCCAAAGGGACATCTCACTATGTTCCTCTTCAGGGGTATGTGTGAGTTCAAAGTGTGGGAGCGTAGCACATACGTTCTGTGCCTGAATGCTACCACTCTGGCCTTCCCAGCAGAGGAACAGAGATGGGGAACAGGGATGGATGGTAAAAATGGTACGCTCTATGGAGAGCTACTAGTGTACTTACAGAACATCTGCAAGGGGTTTGAGGTGTAGACCACACGTAGGTGTGATTGATCCTTTACAGAGGTAAAGCATTTTGGCAGAAGCAATTCTCAACGTGATTAACTCAAGGAGACACTCTGTCTCCCAGGGACATTGGTATTGCTTTCCTCTTTCTCTTTAGTTGCACATTTAAACAAATAAGTTTACTTCTCATTAATACTTGCAGTTATTCGTATAAACACAGTAGGAGATACAGGTTCTAAAACTCAGTTCTTTCTGGTATGAGGGCAAGGAAGTCTTACTGTGAATCCCAGACTAAGTCCTCAGGACAGTTCAGCTGATCCTTCCCCATGGGGATCCTGTCTCTGAAGTCCTAACAGCTTGCATCAAGACTGTGCTTTTGTGCTTTCTAGACTGTCCCATTTCGATGTCAGGGTACTTTTGCCACTCACACCTGGTCCATCCCAATTCTACTTTTTGGGGTGTCAGGAACCACAGAAACCAAAGCCTGAGTCAAGTAATTATGATGGATGCCCGGGAATAGATATATTGCCGTCAATCAACTCCTAAATATTAGGAACACAGCAATAATGGTCTTTCTGTGTTTCAGCAAAGAACATTAGTCAGTGGTAAAAGATGAAGAGGCTACAGGGGAAATAGAAAAGCAAGTGATTCACTACCAAAACAAAGTCCAGAATCAGCACAAGTTTTGGCTTATAAACACCCGAGACTGACTTGAGAAACGACAATGAGAAATAAAGCGCAAAGGAAAAGTTAAAGTTAAACTTGAAGGATTTAGGAGTGCTCAGAAGAGCACTGTAGGCTTCTCTGGGGAGAGGAAAATGGGCAATTCACTGAGGAAGCCCAAAGTACGCAGGGTTAGTATCAGTATCCCAAAGTACGGCCCATCGATGGGGATAATATGGCCAAAGAGATGAGAGACAGAAGAATGGGGCTCTCGGGAAGTTTCTCCTTGGGGTTACTGTGTCGTGGCTGATTCCACCCAATTCCAGAGGCCCACACTATGGACGTGCTGATGGAACACAGCTTGCCTACTCTCATGGGTGCCAGAACATGGCCCCAGAGAGTTTAGGAGCTAAACTGCCTTCCTTAGGATTGACATCCTGGACTGTGGTGTGAGGACTAAGTCCCCGCTCTGGTCCCTGTTGTGTATTTGCGACAGTCACCTGTGCTAGTCCTGGACACAGTGACTTAACAGTCGTGCTGGGAGTGATGGGCTCTTCCCCGGAGCATCAGTCTGAGTTGCTGTGCTGCCCCGTTCACATAGCTAGAATGAAGGCAAAACCCTAACGACGCAAAAGGCATTCAAAAGGCACGTGGCTCCTACTTAGCTTGCAAAAAGTGCCCTGTTTGTTTCTTTCTTATAATCATGATTGTAACTGTTGTTTGTGTGTTTTGATAAACTATACAATCAAATATTTTGATTTTAGTGTAATAAACAATATAAACATGCTTAAAATTGACTTTTAATGTCACGACACTTAGTAGTTTTATGGGTAACCCTCAGAATATCCTTTTGGGGGCTTGACACCGTGTTCGTTCCGTGTTCTGATGCTCAGGGGACAGTGCTCTCATAGGGCTGGCCCTCTCACCTCCTGCCTGCTGGCGTGACCACGGCCCTCTGAGCTAAGCTCTTATTTCTCTGTGATATCTTGAATGCAGGTTTTGGTGTGTGCCTTTAATTTAAGAAACCATGTGTGTGCTTTTGTTACAAAGAGATACATGCGTATTTTGCATTGAAATTTTTCCGACTTCACGTAAAATTTAATATCTTTTACTTTGGAAAAAAATGTATTTTTTTCTCTTATTTCCAGAGCTTCTGGTTTAACAGATACTTCTGTTTGGTACCTTGAACTCAGAATTATTCAAAACTTGATTCCTCTCATCCTCCCCTTCTTTCCTCTTTCCCTCCTTCCATCCATCCCTCCCTTCCTCCCTTCCTCTTCCCCTCCTTCCTTGTAAACAACTAGCAGTGCTCAGAACTCAATATATCATGCTAGGGATCACATCAATACTGCTTGCATGCTAAGCAAATGCTTTTCTCTTTACTATCTCCCTGTCCTGAATTAGATCCTTTTATAGTCCATACAATCACAAAAACCAAAAAGTACTGCATATCTGTTTCCATGTCTTTCCTTGATTGCAGTTTATTTTCCAAATTTCTCATTATGTATTTGAAAAGAATTTTCAGATTATCTAGAAATAAGTTGTAATAGTAAACATTTAATAAAATTTTCCTGTGTATTGGTAAATTCTGGTCATTTTTTATATGATTAACATTTTTCAATGTCACCTGTGTTGGTTCTTATTTTTTTCCTTCTTTTTTTTGGGGGGGGTCTTTTTGGGTCAAACCCAGTCTTTAGAAGTCTTTTTGGGTCACACCCAGTGATGCTCAGGGGTTAGTCCTGGCTCTGCATTCAGGAATCACTCCTGGAGGTGCTTGGGAGACCATATGGGATGGTGCGGATTGAACCCGGTCGGCCACGTGCAAGGCAAACACACTCCCCGCTGTACTATCACTCCGGCCCCGGTTCTTATTTTTAAATGATATCCCTTCAACTAATCTGAAGGACATAGTTTGTGAAAGTTTCATTGTGAAGCAAAATGATTATTTTTCTTTCCTGAAATGCTCAAATTACACTAGTTGTTAAGGTATTTGAATAGGGGCCAGAGAAATAGTTCAGGGATTATGTCTGTGGTGCTACACATAGCAGACCCAGGTTTGATCCCTGACCTGACACCCCAACTAGTCCCTTGGGCCTTCTAGGAGTGATCCTTGAGCACAGAAATAGGAGTCAACCCTGAGTATCATGAAGAGAGCCCAATACTTAATCAAAAACAATCGGGGGTGATACTCGGGCTACACCTGGTGGTGTTCTGGGTCCCTCCCTGCCCTTGGCGTTTTCCCTCATCCTCCTGGAGGTTGGCCCTGAGCTGGCCACATGCAAGGCAACGGCCTTAACCACTGCCCTACCTCCCAGGCCCTCCTTCATCCTTTGTATGGTGGTTTTGACTTCCGTGTCATTCATTCCACTTGGATTTTAACGATTTTCCTGCTGATACTTTGGCCTCCCTTTTGTTCTTTTACAGTCATAGTCATTTGAAAGCTTTGCCATTTGTGTTCTCTCTATTCCAAGCAGAAAGACCTAGAAGCAGAGAGAGGAGAGGGTGTGGCATGACACACACATCAGCCGGGGCAGCGCAGCCAGCTTCCTCCCACGCTCTGGACTTGATTTCTCAGCATGCCTCTTTCTGTGCCCCCTTTGGTGCTTGCAGCTTGCATGGACAGTGGTATCGGTGGCATCGGGTGTGTGCTTAATGGGGTTTTGTGCAGTGAGACTAGGGACGCAGAGCTCCTGGATCTGATTGTTACAAGGTGGGTGAGCTACCAGTATTTCATGGAAATGCAGCAAGCCCCATTAGTTGTGCCCCTTATTCATTCGTAAGATTCACTCCGATGTCTTTCTTTCTAAAACCCTTTGTGAGTACATTACTACAGTTTTGTTAAGGAAAAAAAAATTAAGGAACTAAAGAATATGAGTGAAATAAACCAGACATTGGCAAGGTTGATAATCACAGACTCTTATGATGCTTTTGTCAAAGGTTCCCTGCAATTTGAAGCGAACTGAGCCCCGTTTCATCAGGAAAAGGAGAGATTTTAAATTATAGCTCCATGTGCAAAAGCCCATATTACGGTTTCTTTCCTGGGACCTGCTTTATGGTGGCTCCGCTGTTTCACCGATGCACACACATCAATTCTTACCTTATTGAGAGACAGTGTTGTATTCCCCAAACCTCCGAGTTCTTGGCAGCTTCTGTTGCATTAGTCTCTGCGGCTTCATATTGTTGGAAAATTTACATGCTCTGTCAAGTGATCCCCCAAAAAATCACTGACTCATTACTTCTGCACAGTTTACATGAACTGCTAGCAGAATGTTCCCTCCTGGTTATCAGGTATTCACCTCTGCTTCTTAAGCATCTATCCAATCTGAATGAAATCTAATTAAATGAAACATCTGTCCTTATGGAGTATAGTGTTATGAATCCACTCACATATGTTTCTAGATTATACTGACCCTCCATAAACCTGAATGGTTAATGGATGGATACCAAACCACAGCTTAATTCCCTTCGAAATATCAGTGTAGGATCAGGAGAAAGAAGAAACTACAGAAATGTCTTTTGGAACATCAAACCCACTTTCAGATATTTCGTTCCAGTTCTCTGCGATAGTAAGACTTGGAAATAATTAAACAAGTCCAGCTACATCTTTTCACTTAATTCTATTTTACTCAAGCATCGTTTGCTCAGAATGTGGCAATTTTATCAGACCTATTATTTTATTCAAAATAAACTTTGCATATGTTATGTTTAGTGTATCTGGATGAGGAAATGGAATTGATTAAGGGGGACGTTCCTAGATCCCTCTTGGCCCCCAAGTATAGGGAGAAGAAGGAAAGAAATAGAGTGCAAGGGAAGGGAAGAAGAGAGATGAGAAGCAATGGGGGTGGGGTCAAGGGATGCAGGTTCCTCAGTGATGCTAAGGAATGAGAGAACTAAATAGCCAAACTACAGGGTCAATGACACTAAAATCACGAAGCCCACACTTTACTAAGCAGACTTAAAAGGTGCCAGTCAGGATGGCAGGCTGGGTCGGGGTGGGCCCAGGGGTATGGGGGAAGCCCGGAACACAGGTGAGGGAAGTTGACTATGGAGAACTTGGTGATGGAGCATTGTATGTGGAATGCCCAAGAGGAATAACTCTGTAGGTTATGGTGGTTTAGTAAAATGAAAATTCTGGGAAAAATAAACATCTCTTCAAACTAGCATGCACTGTTAATGAGATTTCAGTAATTGCATATTCTCGTATTTGCTGATTAAATGTAAAATACTGTATGAAAAGACTTGCCACCTTTAGATAGCTAGGATTTATAGATAAATCTGACAAGCAAAATTAGATATGTAATATAAAAGAACTTAGGTAGATTAAGAGGTTATCCAGCAGAATCTTTAATTTTCCACGTGGAAATATAAAGGCGTTGACGGTTTAAAATTTGATTTGAATTCTTTTAAAGAGGTCATGCGACAATTTTGCCTGATGGTCAAGTGGAAATGAAAGGAAGCAAATCCAGTTCTGCACAATCAAACTTGAGGTGCAACTGGAACCTTTTGATTCATCTGAGGACATGGATGCCATTCAAGTCCCACTAAACAAAACAGCTTGTCTGTTTCACATTTATGTGCATACCCTTTTATTTTTTAAATCTATAAACTGCATGTGTACATTTTCTATCTTGAGCAAGAAATTCATGACCCTTTGCCTCTGATTATATGCAAAGGAGTTGCTTAATATATGTAGCACTGTCGCACTGTCCTCCCGTTGGTCATCGATTTGCTCGAGCGGGTCCAGTAACGTCTCCATTGTGAGACTTGTTGTTACTGTGTTTGGCATATCGAATACGTCACGGGGAGCTTGCCAGGCTCGGCTCTGCCATGAGGGTAAGAAACTCTCGGTAGCTTGCCGGGCTCTCTGAGAGAGGTGGAGGAATCGAACCTGGTTTCACCGGGCCTGGAGGCATGGGTTCAAATCCCACTTCTGACAGTTTCCCTGGCTAAATATATGACCACTAGTTTTAAGAGTATGAATTCTCCAAATAGGCAGTGCGAGGCTCTGAGAGCCTGTTTGGACTTGGCCCCTGCCCAGGGAAGGCAGGTGGCAGGACAGGCCTTCCTTGAGGGGTAAAGGGTGAGCAGGAGTGAGCCCCCAGGTGCCTGGCGTGATGAACAATGCAGCGAGTCAAGAGGAGAATGTTTGAGAGCAGAGTTAGATGAGCATCTGAAGCTCTTCAGGCAGCCCTGGGCCTGTGTGAGGGTCCTGAAGAGTCTGGGCTGTGCTCAACCTTCGAGGATCAACTGTGAAATCGGAGGAAGCTGTTGGCATATTCCCTGGTAGTCTCCTCACTGGCCTGGCTTATTTGCAGAGGATAGCACAGTCATGGCAAGGAACACGGCCTTAGTACAATGGTGCTTGTGGTGGATGCAGTTAAGCTGTGAACTGGGAAGGGATGAGGGATGGCTGCATCTCAGTCCATGCGTGTCCTTCAAAGGGTTTCTGAATCGAGGCCGGAGGGAGAATGCAGCAGGGAGGGCACCTGTGTGCAGCTGCTGCAGTTCTAAATCCAGCACCCAGGTGCCCTCCACAGGGGATTCCTCACCAGAGAGCTGGGGAAGCCCTGAACCATGCCAGCCGCGGCGATGCCCACAAAACGTTTTCAGAGTATTTTTTAAGTTTGTGGAATACATGTTATTTGAAACATTTACATTGAAAACAAATTCCCTTTAAAAATACAAAGTTGGGGCTGAAGCGATAGCACAGCGGGGAGGGCACTTGCCTTGCATGCGGCCAACCCGGGTTTGATTCCGAGCATCCCATAGGGTCTCCCGGGCACCACCAGGAGTGATTCCTGAGTGCAGAGCCAGGAGGAATTCCTGTGCCTTGTTGGGTGTGACTCAAAAAGCCAAAAAATAAATAAAAATAAAAAGTTGGGGCTGGGCCTTTTTCCCTCTGGACAGCAAGATGGTGGCCGCCACAGAGCTTTTTGGAAAGCTAGGTATGAGCCGGTCGTGATGGGGTGACTGAAACCTCATGGCAAGGCGGGCGTTCCCGGCTTGTCCTTCACGCCCTATCGAGGTCACGAATTGCCCCCACCACGAGCAGCTCTCCGGCACGGCCATGGCTCTAGAGCCACAGAAACCAATCTCATAATTATCTGACTCTCGGCAGAAATACTGCCAGGCTTAATAAGTAAAATATGAGAAATCCAAAATTGCGCAGTCACAGTAACGGCCACACGTCATCATTTGATTCTTGTGACCAGCTATAGAAACAAATCATTTCACAATGCCTTTTCAGCATGTCTGATTTGGGGGTGTAAACTCTAAATAATAATGGTGCATCTTTTGTCGAAACAATGAATCTAATCAAAGTAGATAGAGTGTTAACTAGAATTCATCTGCCTCACAGGCACTGGGAGGGTTTGGAAGGGGGGGTATACTGGGGTTCTTCTTGGCGAAAAATAAGTACTGGTGAAGGGAAATGTGTTTAATGATTGCATGACCGAGACTTAAACCTGAAAGCTTTGTAACTTTTCCCACAGTGATTCAATAAATAAATAGATAAATTTTTTTTTTTAAAAAATTTTTTTTTTTAAAAAATTTTTGGGGCTGGAGCAATAGCACAGCAGGTAGGGCATTTGCGTTGCACACAGTTGACCTGGGTTCAATTCCCAGCATCCCATATGGTCCCCGAAGCACCGCCAGGAATAATTCCTGAGTACAAAAACCAGGAGTAACCCCTGTGCAAAGCTGGGGGTGATCCCAAAAAGAAAAAAAAAAGAACAGTTACTCCAATTCCTTACCTATCATTTAAAATAATCGCTCCTTCAGATCCCTAAGTTTTTGAGGGAACTGGGCTTGGGACTACCCAGGTGACCTGTAAGGTTACTGAGAATTTTTATTTTCCAGATTATCTCCAAGTGCTGTGCAATTTTACTATATTTTCCAATATCATGGTAAACACTGGCTTATCACTAGTCTCAGAATTACTTACACTCTATTCTTCATACTGTTCAGATTGTTTAAGAGTCCCCAGAACAGTGATTCTCAAATTTTATCAAGCATTCAAGCTCAGTCCCCTGGGGTACAGTTCAAACCGGTTTTATGATGTAACACTGGGCAGTATTTTTCCACAAACTCATAGATTTGCACTTTCACAAGCATTTCCCTTGAACCCAAAAGGCTAAAAAAAAAAAAAAAGAAATCCCAGGACTCCAAAGACTGCAACGTTCCTGTAAATAAATGGAGCCTGAGATTTGGCGTCTTGGAATGAGGAGGGAGTCTCTCTTACTGGCATTCCGGAGTCTGTGGCGAAAATGAACATACTCATACAGAGAAGGAACCGTGTGGAGTCTGAGCATCCGTCTTCATTTGCCGTCAACAGTTCTGCTTTTTCCCCTCGGTCCTTCAGAGGGACCGTGCCCTGCCCGTACACATGAACTCGGTGATGGCATGTTGTTTCTCCCTGCTCCCCAAATGAGCTGTCAGAGAGCTCTCAGCAAAATGCCACGACTACCTGGCAAGGCTTGGATAACTTTTATTCTTTTCTATAACATAATCTTTTTTTTTTTTTACATTTTAAAATCTTGACCCAGCAGAGGAGTTTATTTTAAATGTCAGATTAATCACTGACCTCAACACATGGCCTCCTCCGTGGGAAATGTCAACTTCCGTTCTGCCTCGTTTTTCTGCCCAGATCCAGAAAATACTTGATGTCCCCCTGAAAGGCAAAATTGTTTTCTTAAGTTTACTGGTGTCACTTCCCATCAAGAGATCTGTTAATTCATGCATTGGACTTAAGAAGTGGGTCATTCTGCAGGTAAACTGTTACACTGAAAAATATTCTCACATACCACAGGAAAGCTATAAAATCCCATAAAATGTACAAAATATTTGGCAATTTCTTTACATTTTATGCCTTTTATATTGGTTAAGGATAAGTGTCTGTACATTTAGTCTTTCATCACAATAATGACCGACCATCAAAATGTGTTTAGTACTAAGTGCGAAATAAATGAACTCTTCATAGGTTAATTTTTACAAAATATTATGTGTCTTTACCTCACATGATAGTTCAGCTGGTGCAGAAAATGCAGCCACTATATTGTGTTTTATGCTTTATGATGGACATATGATCGCTCCCTTGTTCTGTCAGTGTACAGTGATACTTGCTCAGTTGTTCTTAAATACTTTCTAAAAAATAATTTACTTTTAATACAGGAACAAACTAATATGAGTGTCTGTACTTCTTGCACACACAGGACCATATATCTGTTTGTTTATGTATGTATGTATGTATGTATGTGAGTATGCGGAAATGGAAACGTATGTGTATGTATGTGAATTTCAGAAAAGCTTTTTAAAGGTACATGTTAGATTGGTAATGTCAGCTAGAAATTTTTTCACCTAAGAGTGCATAATCAAAGATATCCTAAAACATGCCTGCAAGCTAAATATGCTATCAGGAAGTGCCAACACTTCATATTGAAATATTGCCTCTTCCTTTGTAAGAATTTTCCCTTCTACTTTTAGAGAAAGATGGTAAAAAAGAGAGAGGCTCTATAGCATTTGCATGGGGGGCGCAGTGTAAATTTATTTTTTTTATTGAATTACCATGAGATACAGTTAAAAGCTCTTATGTTTGAGTTTCAGTCACACCATGATCAAACACCCATCCCTCCACCAGTGCACATTCCCCACCACCAATGTTCCCAGTATACCTCCCCCTTTCCTACCCTCCCCCTGCCTCCATGGGAGAAAATTTCCCCTATACGTTTTCTATACTTTTGGGCATTATGGTTTGCAATACAGATACTGAGAGGCTATCATGTTTGGTCCTTTATCTCTCATCCTGAGTGATCCCTCCAACCATCAATGACTTAGTGATCCCTTCTCTATCCCAGCTGCCATCTCCCCCAGCTCATGAGACAGGCTTCCATCTACGGAGCAATCCTCCCGACCCTTGTGTCTATTGTCCTTGGGTATCAGTCTTGTGTTTTATCATTTTACACTCCACAAATGAATGCAGTTCTTCTATGTCTGCCCCTACTCTCCATGTCTATCCACAGAAATTTAAAATGGCAAAGTGAATAATGAACTGAGCTCTCTACGGGAGTTTGTAAATAAAGGGACCCTTTCAGTAACTTCCACAATAGAACTGAAGAAATTATTTTTTGAGAATTATGTAGAATTTAATGTGAAAGACATCAAGGGGAAAACATCATGTGAAGTGATCTCAGATACTGAGTGTGGAATTATAATCTGCAAAACAGCTTCTTTATATAATTAAGAAAAACGATGCAGTAAGTGAAATCATTTTTGATTTAGTTCAGCCGATAACTGTCAAAAAAATGAGTAAGTTGCTCTATAAGGGAGCCATTCCCACACATTGAAGTGTTCACGTGAAGATACGTAAGCCTCCATCAGCTATTGTAGAGATTTCTACATTTGTGCAACATCTGTTGATTTTTTATCATTTCTAAATTTATTTGCTTCTAAAAAGTTTTTCAGATTCGCCAGAACTGCTTTCACTTAATTTTCAGGTTATTTACTTGACCGAGGAATGGAAAGAAATGCTAAACCTCAGATGCTTGTTTTTCTCTTTTCATCCTTTCTAGCTTAAGTCTCCCTGTGTTATCATAGAATAATACAAGAGCCCCAAACCATTCATTCTGTTCTCAAAGATTCTTCTTCCAAGTCAAAAATTTGCTTACAATCTGTGATTTCCCAGATGGCATCCCATATGCTGCAAAGGTAGATATAAAATAATCAGTGTGGTACTCAGGGGTTTAGTACTCCTTTCCATTTTATCCACTTCTCCTAATTCATTTTGAATTATGTTCCAACCGAATCCAAACAATGTGACTCTATTTGGAGATCAGGCCTGTGATAAAAGAAGTGAAGTTTCGCGCAGATCAAGTGGGCTGCAGTTTAATCGGATGTTTCTGCTGTCCTTAGGGGGTGGAAAGACTAGAAATGCAGAAGCCTGGACCCTGGGGACTGTAGTAGATCCAGGACAGAAGCAGAGAAGCCGGACGAGTGAGAGACCAACTAAGAGCTCATCGTAGGTCAGGGGAAGACGCATTTCTGGCTTTATGCCCCTGGGTCCATGAGATTTGACTCTGGCTGCCCTGGGAGATGAGTGTAAGAGGCCTATTCTATATACCCACGGAAAGGTCAAGAGCAGATTGTTGCTTTGTATGCGTGTATTAATCAGAGGCCAATGATATTGCTAAATAACCAGCAACGCACAGGACAGACCTACATATGTGTTGCTCCGAAAATGTATCTGTCACCTTCTCAAAACCGTCATCCCAGTGTGGAGCTAGAACATTCAGCTCATATCCGCCCGTCAGAAGTTGTACCACCTCAAGGTAAATGGTTGCTCTTCACCTCTGTGTTCACTGTTCCTTTCTGTGAAGTACCGCGGGACGGATCACTGAGCACAGAGCCCGGAGTGAGCCCTGGGACAGCCAAGTGTATCCCCCACCCAACGATTATTTTCTCCATCCTTTACTTAGAGGGAATTGTCATCTTTAGAGATTCAGGAAACGAGCTAGCTGCCTTCCACTCTGTTGTGATTGTGAGGCTGAAATGAGAGTCCTTTCCCGTCACTCATGGCTTTCCCCACAGGTCCTTTCTCAAAGTTTAGTCACTAAAAGTTTTCATTCTATGATTGCCACTCAGTGCCTCTTTTGCAGACCACAACACCCAATAGGAGAGAGAGAACAAAAGGGTATGCCCAGCCACAGAGGCAGGGTGGGATGGGGGGGATGGGTGTGGGAGGGATGCTGGGACCCGTGGTGGTGGGAAATGGGCACCGGTGGAGGGATGGGTATTTGATCATTGTATAATGGAAACCCAAGCACAAAAATTTGTAAGTCTACCACTGTACCTCATGGTGTTTCACTAATAAAAATTTTTTAAAAAAAGGTTTTCGTTCTATAAAATATGTAAAATATAATAGCAACATTTTAAAGTTGACTTCCTGTAATATTTAAATTGTAGTAACTCTTGAGCAAAATTTCTGTTGTATTAAGGAAGGATATTCTAATTGTTATCATAAGAATTTTCTTAAAAATGATGTTTTAGGAAGAAAATAGGTATTGTGTAGTTACCCAGGGTTTTTGGTGAATTTTTGCTTTTTACTCTTTTTGCTTCTGTTCAGCAACTTTCAACTTATGGGAGTGTGTTAAAAATGCTGAATTCTGTATACTGATAATATTCCCGAGGTCACATTGACCTTTCTTTGGAGAGGAAAGGGGTGTGGCTGGAACAAGATTAAGAAGCCCTTCACTTCACATATGTCTGTAGGTCCGCCTACTGGGTTCTAAGTGGCAGGACCTTATCGTTTTATATCGGAATAGGATTCCATTAAGTGCTGTTTTCAGGGGCCCAAGTGAAATTAAGGAGAGTAATCTTGCCCTGCCTGTGGCAGGCAAGGTTGGATCCCCAGTGCTATATGTGATTTCTGGACAGTACCAGGAGTAATAACTGAGCACGGGACCAGGAGTACTTCCTGATTACTATCAGTTGTGAGTGGCCCCAAACGCAAGCCAACAAGAATAGCAATTATTTATGGAGGATTTTGGACTTAGGAAGTAGAGGTGGTGTTGCAATGTACATCTAAAACATACCTCAACCAACATCAGGGAATAACAAATATTTATTTTTATTTAAATGTTAAGCCTTAATTGTAAATAGTGAATCGTCTAATTTCTCAGCATTGCAAAACTAAAAGTACCCATGACTTCATGCTTGATTATTTCTATTATAAGTAAAGGTAATGAGTAGTAGGGAAATTCATTATCCACTAATAATTTTGTTTTATATTTTTCATAATAAGAAACAACTATTTAGGCTGACCTGTGGAGATTATTTCTTGCATTTCTTGTAATCTAAAATTTGTATATTGATGTCACTTTTTTGAAAACAAATTTAATTTTGTGGAGTGGGTAATGATAGTCTCTAAGACCCTGTTCCTATGAAGAGTTTATTATATATTATGATCATATGTATAAGAATATCGTATGACAATATCTTTAAAACAATGTCAACCAAAAATTTCTACCTGTTTAAGTTTCACACTTACATCACTGAAAAATTTCAAACTTTTAATGTGTAATACGTATGGTCAGTTTAACATGTGTCTTTTTATTTCTATAATTTTAATATTATTTCACAAATAAAATGTAATCTACTCAGAGAAATGAAAGTCATGGATATTTCTCACCGTAAATATATTAAAATTAAAATTGTATTTGCTCGAGCGGGCCCAGTAACGTCTCCATTGGAGACTTTTGTTGTTACTGTGTTTGGCATATCGAATACATCACGGGTGGCTTGCCAGGCTCTGCCCTGTGGGCGAGATACTCTCGGAAGCTTGCCGGGCTCTCCGAAAGGGGCGGAGGAATCGAACTCGGGTTGGCCATGTTGGCCGCTTGTAAGGCGAATGCCCTACCGCTGTGCTATCTGAAATAAAGAATTCTATACGGGTATTGGTAGATGTATCATGTTTATCACTAGAAAGTAGAAACGGTAGAGAAATATAAAATCTTTGCAATACCATAAGAAAGTCATGACCTCTGAGGAGCTGGTATTCTTACAGTACTTCTTAAATAAGTGTTGTGATATATTTGGGCAACTAAGACAGCCTGTCTAGACTTTCCTTCACGTTATCATTGATCCAAATGCAATGGAGAAATAGCAAGCTATGTGCCAAATATGATCCATGTAAAGTATTTTTCCCTCGAGAAGAATTTTTCTCTCTTCAAGGAGAGCAGTAAAGATCTTGAACCGGTAGATCTGAGCTGTGTCATTTTTTCTTTAAAGATAGTTTAAAAGTCATTTGCTTTGCTATGGGAGTGAATTATGTGGCATTAAGCATTGCAGTAGCACCATTAAGCATTATATCATCAATCTTTTTAGGGTGTGGAAAGGTCACTGTCCAGAAACCCATTTTTTTCAATTCTCATTTTAACTTCAGGCTGAAGGCAGTTTTCACTGGATTTCTTTTCCATTTCTTTTTAAACAACCAACTAATCCACAAAGAAATAAAAGCCTTTCAGTATTCCCCAAGCTCATTCATCTAAAATATAAACCTTATAAATATTTTTAATAATTATTTACAATCAAAATCTGTCTCCAAAAATGAATCAGTTCCATTAACTACCATCAAGTAGTTAAAATGTCGCCACATTTAAAAGTGTTCCTTGGATATATAACTCGCAGATTTATTGTGGAATTTTTAGATGGATTCTTAATATCTCTAACATATAATTTAATTGTAAATATTAAACATTCTTAATTTGTACAAATTAATAGAATGATTTACTGTGTTTGCTAGTGTAACTTTTGGTGGGACTGAATAGGAAAAAAAATACAGACGAGGCAATTTTTTAAAAATTCCTGACAGAATTATAAAATTTCACTTTGACTACTAGTTTGAAAATAGTTTCAAAGGGTACTAAAGCAGGACAGGGATTTATCCTTCCTTTATTTATTTAATCTGTTAAGTCATGTGTCAAAAGATATGTTCCTGGTGTTTGGAAATTTTCAGTGTATGTATCCAAGATTTTCAAAATTTAAAAAAAAAATCGTTACAATCCTCCGCTTTTTAAAAAATACCGTCAAACCAATAAAAGAAAAGAGAAATAGTAATCAACGGTGACTTTTGAATACCTTTTGTGTACTTTAACTTAAAATAAAAGACTGTTTCTGAAAGCTAAATTATAAATTGACATTTCAACACCCCATCAATGCAGTATTTCTTGTTTTGAAAATGACAGGGTTGGGGCATATGATTTAAATATAACATTAGAGATGTCAGAACCGGCAATTCATCACTAAAATTTTTAGATTTTTGACTAAACAAATTCAAAAGTGTTTGTAGAAATGGGTGGGTGACTGTGAATTTACAAAGTTAGAAAGAAAACAACCCCATACTCTTCAGATTAATATCTTCAGTCTGCTGAACTTCACGAACATATTTTCCCTGACTGCTTAAATGTCTTATATTTTATCTATATATCGGTGGGTTTCCTGTCCCTTCGCCTTGTCTTCCTTGTTTAACCTCGTTGTTGGAAGAATTATTTGATCCAGACTCAATAACCAATATCTCTTTGATACATGCTTGGAAGATGAGGGATTGAACAATATATTCTTCTGATGATTTCTTATATTTAGCTTGAAAGCAAGAGTTTTACTAGTTAAATATAATATTATATATATATATGCATGTATATACATAGATAACACAGTGGATAGGGCATTTGCCTTGCAGGTAGCCTACCGGACTGGCCTGGGTTTGATTTTTCTGCCCCTCTTAGAAAACCCGGCAAGCAACCCATAGTATCTCGCCCACGTGGCAAAGCCTGGCAAGCTACCCGTGATGTATTCGATATGCAAAAACAGTAACAAGTCTCATAATGTTATTGGGTCCACTCGAGCAAATTGATGAACAACGGGAGGATATTGACAGTGACAGATATATATATAATCATAAGATATAATATATAACATATAACATATATAATGTATATAACATATAACATGTAACATTATAACATATAATGTACATGTTATATATATATATATATATATAACATCTTAATGTAATTTGAAGCTTCTAGAATTGTGACTTAACTGTAAACACTCAGGAATTCTTAAGTAATTATAAAAAAGGCATGAATCAGTAAGATTAAATATGAACACTGAGGGACTAGAGAGATAGTTCAGTCGGTGAGGAACTTGCCTCCACATATCTGACCTAGGTTGAGCCTTGGCAGCTTGTGTTCCTTGAGAACTGCCAGGGTGATAACTGCGTGCTGAGCCAGGAGGAACACTTAAGCATCATGGGTTATTCCCCTTCCTCCTCCGAAATCTGAACAATGAATATTCTGTGATAATCACGGTAACTGTCATTATCATTACGCGGGCAGGCACCAGTAACGTTTCTAATCCTCCAAGCACTGAGATTTTAGCAGCCTCTCTTCTTACTCTTCTTTTCCCGGCGATTGGCTCCTTCAGGTCAGAGGAATGAGATTTATTGTCGTTACCGTATTTGGCATATTGAATGCACAACAGGGAGCTTGCCAGGCTCTGCCCATGCAGGCAGGATACTCTCAGTAGCTTACCGGGCTCTCTTGGAGGCATATATTTATGTATTTTTGTCTATGATTTGTTGTCTACTGACTGGACCCAGGCAGTCTTTTGCCCCCGCGCCTGGGTGTCCCTCGCCGGGACCCCTTGGAGGGGAGCGGGTTGAGCTTTCCTCCCCGCCCCGACTGGGGCTCCGGCAGCCGAAGACCTCCAGGACCAGCCACCACCATGCTGAGACCACTCTTCGCACACATGAAGGTACTGGCAGAGGGACAAAGCCACGTGGGTTCCGGGGCCGAGACCTCCAAGCCTACTCAGATTGGAGTCGAGCATCTTCCATCCAGATCCTCCAAATTCCAGCAGGCGGGGGTCACACCCACCACCTGGCCCCCTGGCGCCGTGTAATCCCATCAGCGGCCAAGACTCAGAGACTATAAAATCCAGATCCCGGAACATCTTATCAGGACATCTTTTTATGACATTATCTCATTCCTACTTTGGACAAACTTGCAGGCTATCGAATGTAGCCTGCCCACAGGGCAGAATCTGGCAAACTCCCCGTGGCGTACCCAATATGCCAAATACCAGTAACTATGATGGGTCTCATTCTCCTAAAGAGTCGTGAATATAATCTCAGGGCTAGGATGAAAGAGACGTTACTGGGGCCTTTTCGAGGCAATCGACGATTAACAGGATGATGAAATGAAATGAAATGAAATGACTGAACCCAATCAGATATGGTGCAGTAATTGTGGAAAAATGGGTAGGAAGTGTCTTATAATTTGTTGCGCGGTCCGTAAGGTGGCCTGGAGCGTGGTGGTGGTTGGGCAGTGGAGGCCGACTGCTGAGACTAGGTTCCTTGTGGAGGGGAGGGCTCTCACCCACCCCACAGCCTGGCGCCGAGTCCAGTGTCATGGTTCTGGGAGCCTCCTTTTATACTCCTGTCTGGGAGGAGCATCCTGAATTCTGGAGGGTGGTGGATGAGATTATCTGCTGCTGGCAGGGTGTGATTTATGGCTGTGATCCCTGAGTCACAGGAGACTGGGGGAAGCTGGCAGAGGATCTCTGTTCCAGGTCCTGTTGACTCCAAGGTCACGGAGTTCCATGTTATCTGGGTTCTGTGGGACTTCATTCATGTGTGAGGCTCAGCCTGAGCAACCGGAAAGTGGCCAGGAGCATGGCGGTGGTTGGGTAGTGGAGGTTGACTGCCGGGGCTGGGTCCTTTGGGGTGAAGAGGGCTCTCACCCTGTGATAATATCCTAGAATATTATCCTAGGATAAGAATCCTAGGATAAAACCATCATAAATGATTTCTTAATAGTAGTAATTATTATTATATGTAGGATAAGATAGTAGCGATTCTGTGATGGACAAGAGTTGGATAATCTTTGTGAGGGAAAGGGATAAGGAAATTATGATTTAGCCATAAGTTAATCAAATAGATTTTTATCAGATAGATGATGATAACATAAGGATTATATACTTTTTTCCTTAAATTTTTCTTAGTGAAACACCATGAGATACAGTTGTAGACTTACAAATTTTTGTGCTTGGTTTTCAGTTATACAATGATAGAATACCCATCCCTCCACCAGTGCCCATCTTTGAAAGCAATGACAGCGTTGTCAGTAAAATGAGTCGACCCATCACTGAGTATAAAGCACTTGCACACTTGCGTAGGCCTCCAAGTACCACCTTTCCTGAAAGTCAGCATAGCATTAGTTTCTTTCAGTCTAATTTTAGTTCCTGGTATTTTGCTCTTTTCAGCAAACTTGCTATTAATAGGACTTCTGAACATGATTGTTTCTAGAGGACATAGCAGAATGGCATCATCCATTTGTTTCTTCATTGGGTTATTACTCTATGTCATTTAAAAAACATAAATAGGTAGACAGTAGGGGTCACCAAACAGTGAATAGCCACATTATCTGGCATTGAAAATGCTCTGTTTCGGACTTTAGAGGTAGACAAGTCATAAACTTGCCCAGGCCATAACTCTCACCACCGTGTAAGGGAATATGAATGTGAACTGTGATCTCTGTTTGAGAAGCTATGAGTTTGGCTTCCGTGTGTATAAGAGATGTACCGTCTTGATGGGCAATATCAATAATAAGGTCGTTGTTGCTAGCATAGGAAGGAGAGTCATAAAATTCCACATTCTGCTCAACTTTACTTGAAACCTACTACTGCTCTAAAACTGTCTTTTAAAGAAATGCCTAAAACTGTCTATTTTTTTTAAAAAAAGATATTTCTACGCATAATGGAATCTACAGTCAGTTTGATGTAAGCACACTAGACCCCAGCAAATACAAAACGTATAAATCATACAAAGTTAAAAAATAAAGAATCTGCACTCCAGGAATTTATGTAGTGTTGTTAAACCAGTGGTAGATCAACAAAATTTTCTTTAAAAACATAATGGAGAGGTAAGAAATACCAGGTTGTGGCAGAAGTGAAAAGACAGGAGAGACAGATTGTAAAGTGCAGCCAAGAGGTTTCCTTTCAGTAGACTTGGAGGAGAGACAGAATCAACACAGCTATTTAAAGAAAAGAACCTTGGGAAGCAAGAACAGAAATCAAGAAGCCCCAAAGCAAGAGCGTGCCTTTTTGTGGAGGGAAGAGCTGAGAAGCCAGCAGGTTGACAGGAAAGGGTGTGTAGAACCAAGAGCAGGAGAATATCTGGATTCCTATGCTCGTACAATGCTGTTTGAAACTAGGCAGCAGGTGACTGTTGCGTTGGCATATATCATTTCTTTATTCCTAGCCTATAGAGTTGACTCCCATGGTCTGCATAGGGAGTATCTAGCACACCTCTTTGAGCTCAGTCATTTGGGTTAAAGTTGAAGAGATAAAGACTTTTGTTATGGCTGTTTCTGACCACACTCAGAGGTGCTCAGGGCTGTCTCCCAGCTCTGAGCCCCGGGATCACTCTCAGGGGTCTTTGAGGCAGAGGAAAATGGGTAGTGCTGGGTGACAAAGTGAGGTGTCTACAGAGCAAGTGTTCAATCCTTCTGCTGCTTCTCTTCTCCTAAGGGTTTTGTTTGTTTGAAAAAAAAAACAGGCGTTGTCAACTTAACAAAATACAATATGCATTTATAATGCAAAAACCTGGACAACTTCATTTTGTTTTAAATAAATTGTCTTACTCATTTTTTTCCCCAGTGATGCTGTAAATGATGTCATTTCTCACTCTGATCCCTTCATAGATGAGACATTTGAGAGTTGAGTCACCTTACCAGATCATGCAGTTAAAAAACACGGAGGCTAAAGCCTAGAAACGTTCTTATTCTAAATTCAGTGCATATTTTAGTAAATTATACTGTGTGGTGAGTACAGTGGTGTTTGAGACTCCTATAGGGAAGATTTTTCTCTGTATCACCTTAAAATTGTTATACCGTTGTTTCGTCTCTGTGTTTTGGTTTGGGGCTTGCACCCAGCCATGCTCAATGCTCACTCCTGGCTCAGGGTTCAGGGGCAATTCCTGGAAGTGCTCAGAGGACCATATGGGCTGCTGGATTGATCACAGGAGTGCAGAGCAAAGTGCCTTATCAGCCGTTTTGCGTCTCAGACCAGAGAAATCATTTCTGTCCTAAGGTAAAAATGAGGTCACAAATATCTTTCATCTAAATCCTATGGATCCAAGCTCCAAGATAAAAGTGGAATGCAGCTTTATTGAGGGTGAGCAACTTGCCATTGGGTATGAAGAGTCCCTGGGTTCACTGTTTCCTACCGTGACTGGTACACACCGTGGGATTGGTTTCTTTTGTGTGCTCCAGAGCATGGGGTGGTGGAGGAGTCCCCCATAGTCATCCTGCGTCATTTAAACAGGAACTGGTCTCTCCAGGCCCAGTAACATTGAGGACTTTCCTAATCTGGATACCAGACCTGGACTTCGTTGCCCGGATGTCATCTGGATTGTCAGTTGGTTAGATAAATAACGTCGATGAGTACTAAAGAACTCACTTGGAAAAAAGAATGTGAAAATTCATATCGAAAGTAAGAGTGGGTATAAATTTATATTGTGGTTCTGCATTGTAATATGTCCTTACTGAGAGCATCTTGCCCGCACAGCAAAATCTGGCAAGCTACCCGCGACATATTTAATATGCCAAACACAGTAACAACAAGTCTCAAAAGAAAAAAAAAGAAAACGGAGACGTTACTGGGTCCGCTCGAGCAAATCGATGAACAATGGGAGGACAGTGACACTGACAGTGACATCAGATGATGACTTTGAACAAGTGTAGGAGGCTTAGATGGTGGCGAGGAAAGCACAACTCTGGGTGGGATATTTGAGACTCACTCTGGGCTTGAGCTTAACGATAGCCTCATTGATATCTTTGTTATCCATTGACTTAAAGAACTTTAAAAATAAATATTGAATCACCGTAAGATAGTTACAAGCTTTCATGTTTGAGTTAATGATCAAACATCCATCCCTCCAGCAATGCACATTCCGCACCACCAATATCCCCAGTATACGCTCCCTTTTCCACCCTCCCCCTGGCTCCATGGCAGACATGATTCCCCATACTCTCTCTGCTTTGGGGCATTATGGTTTGCAATGCAGATACTGAGAGGTTTTCACGTTTGGTCCTTTATCTACTTTCAGCACACTGCTCCCATACTGTCCGATTCCTCCAACCATCATTTTCTCAGTGATCCTTTCACTATCCCAGCTGTCTTCTCCACCAGCTCATGAGGCAGACTTCCAGCTATGAAGCAGTCTTCCTGACCTTTGCATCTACTGTCCTTGGGTGCTAGCCTCATGTTATGTTATTTTGTAATCCACAAATGAGTGCAGTCCTTCTATGTCCGTCCATCTCTGTCTGACTCATCTCACTTAGCATGGTACTCTCCATGTCTATCCATTTATAAGTAAATGACTAGAAGCACTTTTAAGTTAATTTGACACTTCAATTTAAATTAAAGCATTTTTTCTCTAAATTAATCAAAAGTACCTGTATGGTAAATAGTATTTATTTAAGAGCATGCCATATATGGTATATGGTTGGTGCATCTTTGATGTACATAATTGGGTGGAATACTTACATATTACTTTTTATTTTTTAATTTTAATAGTTTTCTTGAATAACAGTGAGGTACAGTTAGAAAGTTGTTTATAATTGAACTTCAATCAGATAAAGTTCCAACCCCCCCATTCACCTACATTACATCACCTACATTAATCCCAATCCTAAGAAACTATTGGTTATGGCTGTCTTCAGAAAGAAAAGAAAATGGTATCTTAAATTGCTGATACATTAAATGAAATATTCCAAATAATAAAGGCAGTGGAAATTTCCTCTATTACTGACTAATTAATGGCTTATGGAGTGTCTCTCAAGGCATTTAAGTTCATCCCTAACATTTTCATGGGTGTTAATAAGTTAATGAAAGATTCAAGTCCTCGGTTTTCTTAACTAGAGAATAAGGAAAATAATGTGATCTGGCTCCCTGATGTGATTGATAGGATAACTAAAACATTAGTTCAGAATACAAAGCATCTGCGTATGTAACCTGCGCACAGACATCAGATATAACAATTTACTGAACACTATGATATTATACATTGTGTTTTAAATAATTACATTTTTTAAAAATAATTCCAGTCCATTATGTATTCTGAGTAAATACCGATGCAGTATTAACTTCCAGCTGTACCCTCCTAGAGTGACAGGGATTTATGTTAAGGTGAAGAAGCTATTCCAAATGATACAGCATTGATATGTAGAAAATGTGGATGAGAGATAACAGCATGGAATCAGTATTAGAGTGTTTTCAATTTACAATCATAATAAAAGCATAAGACTATTAGTAAGGAGATAAAATTCTGTAAGGATTTTTCACGGTTTAATGTGTACTACATTGATACAGAAGTAATTCTGATTAGGCAGAATTCTGTAAGCATTATGAGTTCTGTACTAGGCGTCACTATATTGATTTAAATAAGGAAAGCTTATTTGGACTATAAATTTACTACATGTATCAGTAACTGAGGAGGTTCTTAGTGGCAGGGGTAACATACATTTCAGGGGAATACTATTTCTGCAAAAATGCGGTTCTTGAAGGAATGAGGAAAGGGAGGAAAGGCGGGAGGGAGGGAGGAAGGAAGGAGGGAAGGTAGGAAAGAAGTAAGGAAGGAATAAGGAAGGAAGGGAGGGAGGGAGGGAGGGAGAAAGAGAGAGAGAAAGAAGGAAGGAAGGAAGGAAGGAAGGAAGGAAGGAAGGAAGGAAGGAAGGAGGGAGGGAGGGAGGGAGGGAGGGAGGAGGGAGGGAGAGGGAGGGAGGGAGGGAGGGAGGGAGGGAGAAAGAGAGAGAGAAATAAGGAAGGAAGGAAGGAAGGAAGGAAGGAAGGAAGGAAGGAAGGAAGGAAGGAAGGATAGATTGTAGGTCATAGAAAAATACTTACTCATTTTTTGCCTCCGTAGGAAATAATTAAGGGACATATAAGAAAATAAACATATAAGGGACATATAAGGAATATATAAAAATAACTTGAAGTACAAGTGAGAGTGTTCTTATCCATTTTTAGTTTTTGATACCGTTTAATTTATAATTAGTAAACAGTATCAAAATAGTATCATAGCTATTCAGTATTTTTCATCTTGAAGTTATTATGTGTTTTTGAGATGAACGTTTTTTTTCTGATTGTACTTTGATTTCTCCTCCCTTTGCAACTTTAGTGCAGTGAAAATTTAAAAAATTAAATGACAAAAATTACACATGAATTCATGCTTTGATTGAAATATTGCAAAATGAGTAGGTTTGAGATGCACATTTCTTAAATAACAAGATACTTGAGGGTTTTAATAAGACACAGTGGCATTAGTTGCTACTGAAATTTGCAGCAGGTTGGTATAAGGTTGTTTTTAGACATAGATTAGGAATTAAGGAAAGTAAAACTGGGGAAGAAATTTAGCAAAATACATGAAGAGAATTGGGATTTAATAAGAAAAGTAACAGGGAGCAATATTACTCTGAATTCTGACAAACCTCAGTATACCACTTTTCAGATCTAGAAAATATTTTATCTCTTTTTCAACTAGACACTAGCTACTTTTCTGCATAATTGTAGACCATCATGCACCTCTCAGTTTCAGATAAATATTTTCCAAAGCGTAGCAAGAAAGATTGGGTTTGGGCAGCAGAACAGCAAAGAAAATCTTTTCTGAATAGCCTCCAGATTTCGATAGGTGGAGTGGTTTCTTATAATTATTTAATAAGTTGATGAATTTATCCTCACGGATGATGAAGCTACTTAATTGAAAGTGTCAACCATTAACAAAGAAACAAATTTAGCCTCAGGTTGGTTGTGGCACCAAAACTAATAGGATAAATAGCAGAAAAAAAAGAAAGGGAGAAAGGCTTCTATAATTTGATATTTCCAACTGTATATTAAACTATGCGGGTGACGTGTGCTTAAGTTCCAAAGGCACTTGACATCAAACAATTAAATCAAATACAGGAATTTAGGTCAAAAGGGAACCCGGTAGAGTTCCTTCTGTCTTCTTTATTAAGTGGTTTTCTTTTTTCAGGGAATGGAGAATGCTGGAAAGTTAGGACAGGGCTTAAGAGACGAGCTTCGCATGCGGCTGACCTGGATTCTATTCCTGGGCACCAAGAGTGATCCCCAAGCCCAGGAGAAAGCCCTGAGAACTAGTACGTGTGGCAAAAAGCAAAATAAAAATGTTCTTTTTATAGGAAAACCAGCCTGCTAAAATTTCAGTTAATGGCTAAAAGACAGAGATTTAAAAGAAGTACAATCGGGAAATTAAAAATTACTTACAGGAAGGAGCGAGAGTACAGCGGGTCGTGTGCTTGCTTGCACGGGGCTGATCTAGGTTCAATCTCCGCCATCCATTTGGTCTCCGAGCACTGCTAGTGTTGATCCTGAGAACAGAACCAGAACTAACCCTTGATCATTGCTGGGTGTGGCCCCAAATCAAAACAAAAAAAAAGACTTCTATTTTATCTGATTTTTTTATTGATGGGGTGTTCACTTATATACTATATATGCTCCAGGAATGTTTTATCAGACTTCTAACTACTTAACCATGTCACGACCCCTGCCAAAATATGGAGTTTTGGTATTTGCTTTCAAGAATTTTGATGGATTTTGAGTCGATATTTTAATTTCAGACATATCACATATATGTTAAAGTAAGGCATTTATTAAATACTTTGTCTAATAGCTAATTACTGTATTTTAATTTTATGCAGCAGTCACAGTTATGCCTGATGAGCTATTAAAATATGTAAGTCAAATAAGATTATATCAAGATGCTCTGAAAAAATGACAAGGCAAACATCAACATTGCTAAAAATGGCTCTAAAAATTGAATGCTGTTGGGATTTAAGTCAATCAGGACTTCCCCTATTGATACTGTACAAAACTTCTCAAAAACTTGGAGAAATTAGGAGGATAACTACCAGGAGAATGTGGCAGGCTACCAAAAGTATCCTGCCCACACGGCAGAGTCTGGCAAACTCCCCATGGCGTATTCAATATGCCAAAAACCAGTAACAATGATGGGTCTCATTCTTCTGACCTTGAAAGAGCCTCGAATGTGGCACTTTTTAAAATCTCAGGGCTAGGATGAAGGAGACGATACTGGGGCCTGCTTAAGGAAATCGATGACCAACAGGATGACAGTGATACAGTGAACTACCAAGAAAATGAAATTAATATTCACTTTTAAAAATGTGGGATCTTGTAAAAAACTAAACACGCAGAAGGTTGTGTGTTCGTGAGCTCTCCGGACGGCTCTATTTCACCGCCTGCATTCTGTGCCCTAGAGCCGCTGTGTGTGGCCTGGATTAGGACAGCTGTTGGCCAAGGGCAGATGAAGGAAGAGTCTAGAGCAAGGCTGGTTGGTCTTAGTTGCAGTTTATTCCAATTCTCTCTCCATTCACTCCTGTGTTCCCTCCTCTCTCTCTCCCACTCCCCTATTTCTCCAGACTGACACTTCCCCCAGTCAGGTAGCCAAATCAACAACATAAGAAAGCCCTCCCTGAGGGAGGGCCCATCAAGTTCAAAGGAAACACCACCTAAAAGGCATACCAAAGCCCTTCCTGACTGCCCAAGGGCAAAATAATTCCTAAGGAGTTTTCCTCATCTCCTCAATCCAATAACTATCAATTTATCAATATTTGCTATTTTTGTATGGACACAGTAAGAAATAACATTGAGACTTGTAAGGCAGCTCTCCTGGGAACATCTTGCCACAGACTCAGACTACAGTGCTTAGGCCAGATTAATCATTCCTACCCCTAGCAGCGTCGAAATCTGTTTATTAATTTTTGGATCATGACAGCATTTGTCCATGACCAAGATCTTAACTTATAGTTAAGCATTATGGTGCTTTGACCAGGCCCATCTCAAAGCCAGGGTAGCACATAGCTTACCACTTGCCCTGGTTCCATCCAGTCCCTCGCCAGGACTCTGCTTTTGGGGGTGCTAGGAAGTAAAGGCAGCTGAGGCTTAGGTGAGAGAACAGATGCCCAGGAGGAAAATATCACTGAGAGTCACATTACAAAAGCATGTCTTCTTGTGTCCAAACAAAAAGGACATTGCTCTGAATAAACTATGCAAAAGATTTAGGGAGAAGAGAAAAACAATATTTACAAGTCAACAGAGCACAAAGAAAGAAGTTTACAATAAACACAGAGGAATGGGAACACTGTGATGGGAGCAACCCAATAAACCTCAACTACCTGAGGCTCTGCAGGAAGGACAGAACAGTGTTATCCTACTGGATCTTATATAGACTTCTTCTAAAATCCTTAGCATGGGTTCCATGAATTATAGGCAGTTTTGAAAGATGGACTAGTTCTGAGGAATTTCGTTCTTACTCTTTAATCCACCAGCTATTATCTTTACTGTTTTGGTACTTATTGTTTTGCAAAGAACTTGTGTAACTGTCACACCCTACAGAAATAAGACTGAAATCCCCTCCCTTGTAGTAACCTGCAGTTAGGATGTAGACCACTAAGTAATGCGGGCACACACACACCTCCTGTGCAATATGCATGGACACTCAATCCTGTGGAAGTTCGGTGTTTAGTTTCTAGGCAGAGTGGATGGTGCCGCCTTTCACTTGCCTTGGACGTGGCTGATCTGGGTTTAATCCTCAGCTGCCCACAGCGTCCCCTCAGTCCCCGAGTCTAGCTTCAGAGTGACTTGCCACTAGCCCAGTGCACCAGCAGGTGGGACCCATAAAAGCAAAAGTAAAATTAGATTTATTCTTAAAATTATCTCCTTGCATCGGACTGTCATAAAAAATAAAAATAGCCATATGCTGGGTGACTTAGATGACAGATGTATTTCTCACAGTTCTGAGGGCTGGAAAAGCAAGCAAAGTGTCAGGGAGCTTGGGTAGGGGGCTGCCTCTCCCTGGCCTCTCCTCCACCACACAGAAGCAGGTTCTGAGCGCCTTACTCTCTTCTGGCATCACACTCCCTCCAGACTTCTCTCCGCTTCAAAGGACATCTGTCAGCTTGAATTAAGGTCCACCATTGTGGAACGTTTTTACTGAATCATGACGTTCAGGGACTCTTTTGAAGAAGGGTCGGTTGCTGAGATAATGAAAGTTTAGTCTTCAACAGAGGAACTTGGGGTGGGAGCACACTCAGCCTGTCCCAGTGAGAACCACCTTATCAGGAAAACATTCCCAAGTGGGTCAACTTCTTCTGTTTGTGTTCTTAAGTAATCTTGCTCCTCTGTGTCATTTATGTCCTAATCATACTTACATAATTGCACGTGTTTATTTCTTTAATGTACAGGATGCTTGAACAGTGACCCTAATGCCCTGTGTTGCCCTTCAATATTGTAAGATTCCAATTGGATTATAGTTTTCCAATAAGCAAGTGATAGTTACTAGGATATAATGTTTTTTTACATTGCATTTTGATGCATTTTGTCATGTACCATATTGTCTAATTTTCAAATGGAACTACTTAGATAATAACAATATAGCTTTGTGTGTGCGTATATATATATGCTTGTATGTATATATATATGCACATATGTGTGTGTAGAGATAGGGTGTTTAGTAACATGAGTAAGTTGATAAGGATAGCTGTGAATTAGTTATTTGTTTTTGAGTTTCTGACTTAAAAATCTTTACTGTTTTTCTTAAAAGAAGATTTAAAAATTTCTGAGTTACAGTACCTATACAGATGGTCTAGCAAAGAGAATGTCATTAACAAATATAACAAAAACAGCATGCAACAAATTAAAAAAAAAAAGCATGACACTCCTAGTAAGGCGACTTGAGGAATACCTATGGGAGGTAAATTAAAATGTTGAAGAAAGGGATTAAAGTTACTAAGGACATGATGTTGTGGGTTTATTCAACTTGCTAAATTAATGGTGTACCAATGCTAAATGCAGTAGCTCATAGGTCAATGCACAGTGTATTTTTCTTGATGGAAGGATTCATTTTTGTTGTACACATAGAGTATAAAATACCAACAGTATATTTTATGTCAATTCTATTTACATCCGGTTAAAATAGCTGTCACAGTGACTTCATATATGTAGCACTGTAGCACTGTGACACTGTCATCCCATTGTTCATCGATTTCCTTGAGCGGGCACCAGTAATGTCTCCATTGTGAGACTTGTTACTGTTTTTGGCATAGCAAATACTCCATGGATAGCTTTCCAGGCTCTGCCATGCGTGTGGGATACTCTCAGTAGCTTTCCTGGCTCTCTGAGAGGGACAGAGGAATCGAACCCAGGTCGGCCGCATGCGAGGCAAACACCCTACCCATTGTGCTATATGTGTAATAAATCTCTAAGCAAAAACTTTTCATTTCTTCCATTTTTAAAATCTTGCATTCTTGGTCAGAGACACAGTACAGGGACAAAGGTACTTGCAGATGGAAGACCCCAATTCCAGCCAAATCACCCCCTGTGATCTCTTGAGCATTTTTGGGAGGGACCCCAGAACACAGGCCTGAGAGTAAACCCTGTGCTTCCCTGCATGTAGTTCAAAATAAATAATAAATAAAATAAAGCATCTCTTAAATCCTGTGGTAGTCATCATGAGCTTCCAGTGAATTTTGTTCTTGAAACAAAATTCAAATGCACATTTGTATCCCAATGAAACAAAATGGGGGTAACAATGCCCAGAGGTAGCAGAATTTGATAACTTGTCCTGTGTTGGAAAGTTTCCACAGGGGAGGGAGGCTTAGTGAGGAGGTGAGGAGCCATGGAACAGCTTGCGGAGGCAAGAGGAAGGAGAGTAGACCCATGGGTGCTGGAATAGTTCATGCATGAAGCCCTAATAACAGTTTGCAAACCCTTGTGCCCAAAATAGAACATTAAAAAAGAAAAAAAATCATAATTTAAGCTCTATGGTTTCACTTCTAGTTTTGCTTCCTGTTAAAACGCATGTTTTATAGGGTAAACTGGTTTATTTATAAAAATATAAAGAGTGACCTGAAGTGTTATAAATTAAAAGGAGCCTGGCCTTCCCCAGAGTGGAGAGAGCTGAGATTACGTGGCCCAGGTGAGAGGCTGTTGGGTGAACAAGAGAGAACTTGCTAAATGTATAGAGGATTTTTATACATTCACATGAATGCAATGCTTATGTTTATATAGAGATAATTTTCAGTCTCATCAGCAAGATTCTGGGGCTACTCTTTAGTCTGTGCTTAGGGGATCAATTCAGCACCAGGAACTGAACTGAATTCCACCAGGCACAAGGCAAGCACCTTAAGCCTTCAATACCTCTGTTGCACTTTCACAAAAGTTACTTCATTTAAGCTAAATATCTTGCTCACATTTACATACACCTATTGAATAAATAATTTCATTGAAAAATATATGATCACATTCTAAGTTTATTGTATGATTTATCTAGACAAACACGTAGACTTTAAAATTTACTCGAGCATTTTCCTCCTGTTACTCATCGATTTACTCGAGTGGGCCCAGTACCGTCTCCATTGTGAGACTTGTTGTTACTGTGTTTGGCATATTGAATATGTCACAGGGAACTTGTCAGGCTCTGCCGTGTGGGCGAGATACTCTCAGTAGCTTGCTGGACTCTCTGAAAGGGGCAGGGGATTTGAACCCAGGTCAGCCGAGTGGGCTGTGTGCAAGACAGATGCCCTACCGCATCTGCAATAAATGTTAAATATCCACTGGTGTGTTTTCTGGATTAACTCATACAATATTTACAACAACACCTAAAGATAGATTATGTAGGCAAATCGATCTCCACTGTTCATTCTTGCCCAAAGAGATATGCACTAAAACCCATCTTGGCTATCTTAAGGTTTTTTTGTTTGTTTTGTTTTTTCCTTTCTGAGTCACGCCCGGCGATGCACAGGAGTTACTCTTGGTTCATATACTCAAGAATTACTCCTGGCAGTGCTCGGGGGACCATATGGGATGCTGGGGATCGAACCTAGGTTAGCTGCATGCAAGGCAAATGCCCTACCCACTGTGCTATTGCTCCAGCCCCCGCTGTCTTAATTTTACTGTTCCTTGTTGTTATATTTTCAGCATTAATGCTTTCGAAATATGCTTTTGTTTCCTTATCCCAATTTATAGTTCTTATGGGATTTTCTTTTGATCCTTGTATAGCTGAGCTTCCTTGAAAAGAATCACAGGTTATCTCTAGAGGAGGTTGAGGTCCAGAGCTGGATTCCAGAGAAAGTTCAAAGTTCCTCTTTCCCACAGAGATATATCTTTGCCTCTTTTATCAACAGCTGTCACATTGGCAGAGTCATGAAAATTGGTGAACCAGTAGGACATCATGTCACCAAAAACCCATAGTTTACGTCAGGCTTCACTCTTAGTATTATGTGTTTTAAGGACTTTGACAGCTACCTATGACCATTGTTTTCTATAGAACAGCTTCACTTATGAAAATTCTTCACAGATTGCCCTTATGTTGATCTGCCCCCCACTCGAACTCTGCCTTGTTCTTTGTGTGTGTTGAAATGTCCTGACTCGGGATGGAGCGATAGTACAGCAGGTAGGGCATTTGCCTTGCATGTGACCGACACCTGAGTTCCATTCCCAGCATCCCATATGGTCCCCTGAGCAGCGCCAGGAGTGACTCCTGAGTGCAGAGCCAGGAGGAACCCCTGTGCATCGCTGGGTGTGACCCCCCCAAAAAAAAGCCCTGACTCTGGGGTGCAGGAGGACCAGTCATGCAGATAAGGGTCTTCTCTTGCACACAGCTGACCATCCCCCTCCCCCATGCTTCTTATGGTTTCCTGACCCCCCAGAAGTAATGCCTGAGCACAGGAGGAAACCCTGAGCACGGCCACGGGAGGACCAATGTAGAAACCAGAAACACATGTCTCTAAGACGGAGTATAGCAGAGTTTTCAAATATTTCAATGGTATTCTTTTAAAGAATAACCTGTTATGTCCATTATTAATCAACGTGCTGGTAAATTGCATATGTTATTACTTTAGGACTTAATTTACCTGGAATTTGTTTGTCATCGCCCTTTATTCTGTCCTACCAATACTTCAAAATTATTTTTATTGAAATAAATAATTGTTGTCTTTTGGGCCACAGCAGATGTGCTCAGGACTTACCTCAGGCTCTGTGCTCAGTTATCACTCCTGGCTGACTCGGGCACCGTATGGGATGCCCTGGGTTGAACCCGGGTTGGCCACGTGCAAGGCAAGTGTCCTATCTGCTGTACTATCTCTCTGACCCAAGTAAATGTTCATACAATTTAGAAACACGATTTTGACACTATACTCTTCACTATAGTCTAAACTATACTCTTTTTTTTCTTCTAAAAATACTATATTGTATTGATTGTGACATCTTTAGAGTAAGTTTGAAAAATCAAGTAGGAAAAAAGTTTTTGCAACATTTCTCATTGGGAAAAAAAACACCTTTACCTTATTTTCTGTATTAGAGCATAAAACATTCTAATTTAGACAGATTCTGATTTTTCAAAATTTGATTTAAAATTAAGTACCACATTTGCATTGTGGGTATCTTATATCTTTAAATCGTCTTCCTCTGATATTTTCTGTATTTTCTCCAACATGAATGAGATTTAATTCTGATTTTTATTCCTACTGAATATTTATAAAAGTACATATCCATGTACATTTTTATGAATATGCATAGATTTATATATACACTTGTATACTTTAGTCATGCAAGTGCCATATTTTTGAGTGAATCATTTGTCTCTAGAGATATATGTCATATAAACTGAAAAATGAAAGGCAATTTCTATCTCTCCTTTTTCAATATTAATAGTTTGTTCTTGTTCAATTTGATCACATTTCCCGGTGTGTTAAAAAAAATTAAGTTTAATATTACAAAGGTAGTCTTGGTTTTTTGGATTTGGTAAATAATTTTACTCCTTTTGGAATTTGACGTCACTTTCTTGGTGTGATTCACAAACAGAAGGTCCAGTGGAGGGGAGCACAGAGCTGGCTTGTCCAAGGCCCTCAGTCAAATCCCAGTAGAGTGCTCCTCCCTGAGAATTGCTGACTTGGTGACCAATAGTAACCAACAATTACAGCCCCGAGCCCCAAGCACCTCCTTGCCCAAGAACCATAGCACTGACATGTCCCGCCAGCTATGAGAAATGAAACTAAAAAGAACAGGGTGGGACACAGGGAGAGCAAAGGATGAAGGGGTCAGTGCCTGTGGGGTGAGTAGGAGACAATTCAAGTTTCGAGAACTCTTAAAAAATAATTTCTGAAACATACAACGGTGTAAAACAGTGTTTCCTAAACAAAACAGTGAATCAACTGTAAGCATCATGTAAAAGTAGGTTGCGATGGTTTTTAAATTTCCCTAATTATTATAAGTGTTCCTACTTGAATTTTACCCACTCTGTATTCAAGAACTGTATTCAAAGCGCTATCTTTTTTTAAGTATTTATTAATGGATTTATTTATTGCTTTTTGGGCCATGCCCACTGATGCTCAGGGCTTACTCCTGGCTCTGCACTCAGGAATTACTCCTCGTGGTGTTGGGGGATCATATGGGATGCTGGGTCAGATCTTGGGTCGGCCGCGTGCAAGGCAAATGCACTACCCACTGTCCTATCACTCTGGCCCCTCAAAGCAGTTTCTGTAAAAACTTTAAACAACAGCAATAAAATATAGTTAGGAAATTCCTAACGTTGAAACATAAATATTGAATATCTGCAAGCCAAGATATTGGGGGCATGATTTTGTGGTAGTCTAGTAGAAATTTTTACCAGTACTTATATGTTAGTCTATAAGGTTATTTTTCTCCCAATTTTATTTCAAGTTGTTCAAAAGACCTCCTAGCTTTGGAAAATAATTTAAGAGACTTTATATGTCTTTACAAAATGTTCTCAACAACCAGGTGGTAGCTTCTTGAAAGGAATTGGGGAGAGAGGTCAGTGAAGTTACAAAAAGTAATTTTATGATTAAGCTTACTATCCTATGTCCTTGATGAATTCCCTGTGGTGTGCACACATGCTAGTTTTAAAGGACACCTGGAGCTTACTTTATTCAAAGACATGGAAACAGATTTATGCATTTTGTTAATAAACTTGGTTGACATGTAGCACTATGGAAAAAAAGAGAGGCTCCTATGTTTTATGAATAAATTTGGTTGTGTCCCGTTACCTGGTCTGAGTCTCATGTTCATTGTCTAAAGGCCAAGGTCTGGAGGCTTTGGGGATTTTTCTGACCTGAGGCTTGGTCTCTGGAGCATGGGTGTTAACTTGGATATAATCTCATGCAAGTAGGAAATTAAAGGGAAACCAAAGTCAAACATAGCATGGGGCGGGGGGGCGGGGGGCGGCTGGTGACTGAAGCTGGAGTCTATTTCCTTCTATGTGTTTTATTCCTCTCTGTTTTTCTATTTGTCTCCATTGGAAATATACAATTTGAGAGAATTCAGTCACTTTTGACCTATGAGAATAGGCTATAACTCAGGGATATTTCTGGAATCCCTGTCAGATCACATGCATTTTGTTTTGATGCCAGAGAGTTTTAGCACACATCTAAGTAAAGACCTAGTGATAAATACAGATATCGTGGCCAAACAACTATGAAGAGGGAGAAAAGACATTATTATTATAATGTCACTTTTGTTTTATCTTATCCCATGGTAGGATCTTCTTTCTAATACTAAATAACCCTCCTGTTATGAGAAAAAGAATTATATGCTCAACCCTTAAGATAGTTCTGCTGGTTCCTGGCCTTCTTTCCAAATGGCCTTCTTAGGTCTTTAAAATCTTGAGATCTTTTTCCTTCCATCTAGAATACTGTCAGATGTGTTTATCTTATATGGAAGGAATCTCCATGTATAAAAGGGATTGCTTTTATCCTATCGAATGATCAAAATGTACCAGGGATATAGTCTTGTTTTATTTGTTTCTTAGAGCTGCTGAAAAAAAAAAAGAACCCAAAGTGGGTGACCCAGTTCTGGAAGCAGGAGGTAGAAAATAAGGTTTGTGCAGAAGCCAAGGTTCCCTGGTCTCGGGGGAGATCCTCTGCTGGCTCGGAGCCTGCTCTGGTGCCAGGATCTTCTGACTCAGGGAACACAGAGGAGCCCCTGCCTCTTCGCAGGACTGATGCTTCCTCCTGTGAGGAAGGCTCTCTCCCTCTTCTTCCTCTCAGTCTGCGTGTCCTTGTCCCCATTTCTCTTAGTCCTGCCATCGCAAGGCAGTGGCCTCACCTGGAAGAGGCCCCTCTCGCACAGCTCCCGAAGACCAGTAGGTCACATTCAGCGCCTCAGACCTTCGGTTTCTTTTGGGTGATCATTTGAATTCATACAAATCACTGAGTTGGTTTGCATCCAGATATGGTTGTTGTGTTATTAACTGAAACCATAGGAAAATTGTGTTTCAGTTATTCAGTTTTATATAACGGTTTCAGAGTGACTTGTTTGAGATAAACATGAATGTTTGCATAACCATAAAATGTTTTGTTATTTTAGGATACACTTATATTAATAACGGCAAGCTAGAAGCTGAGTGGGAATGTTTGTATCATATTTTAGAAGAACAAAGCTGAAATTGGCTGTGTTGATTATATAATAAAAAATAAGAGAATAAATTATTTGATGGCTTTTGTATATTAGCTCATAGTCTAACAATAGTAGCCAAATTATCATATACTCAATAGGGTATTTTTCTATGGGGTAAGAAATTAGTTCCTGATTACTATGTTCCACGAGACTGTTGTTTTCCATATTCTTTAGTTATAACTGAAAAAAGGACTGGAAAACTAAGAACTCAGTTTCAAGTGTCATGGAACTTAATTACTACCTCAGGATTGCATTGTGAACATACAAATGCAACAGCAATAGGATATGTAACATACTTATAGATTATTCATGAGCATCCTGGCTTGAAGGCTGTTTTGAAAATAGACTAAAGCATAAATTGAATAATTTAATTTAGTAAAAAAATTACCCTTACTGTTATAAGGGCAGCAGTTATTATTTAAGATGAAAACTGATTAGAATAATAATTCACAGTATTCAACTCTGTTTATATGTTTTTTTAAATCTCTATGAAAACACTAATGCTTCTTAAGATTATATTAGACACTAATGTGATACTAAGCTTTATGTTATATATTAACATATAATTACTCAAGCCTATGAAGTGTGTGGAGTTATTAACTTCATTTTCTACATGATAAAACTTGGAAATAGGTGCTATGTCATTTCTTTATGCCCCACCTAATGAGTTCTGGAGGGCAGCTCTTGAACTGGGGGAGTGGGTTGGGATCCACCCAGAACTCCCTGAGTCCTGGCTCTTGGCTGGGGAGTGGGGTTCACTTCCAGCCCCTTGCTTGGGGAATTCCACAGTTCCAGGGATGCTCTGGTCCTTCCCAGTTCAGTTGCAGCCAATGCGTGGCCCTCTGAGCTGTCTCCCAGCACAGATGTGCCTCTGACTCTCCCTTCTAACCCCTCTCCAAGAGGGTGCTTCCTCTGGGCAAACTTCAACCGATTAATTCACACAAGAATGAAATCACGAATTAAGCAGCATGGCATAAATAGACATGTCTTGTCCCCATCATATTCTGCTTCTCTTTTTGATATGCATAGGAATTCGAAGGGTCAAAACATGTCTGAACAGGACCACCTTGGAAATGATAGCATCCTTCTATAATGCATCTCATCATCTCATTATAGAGTAAGACTGGATCTGAACATTGACCTAGCAAAATTTCTCTTTTTCTGAAGTAAAACAGTCTTTATTGAAAGAATTTTGAATAACCTTTCAGTATCTCTCTTGCAAACAACAATGGTCAAAGGTAGCATGGGCGGGGGAGAGAGAGAAAGAGAGAGAGAGAACAAAATAGAGAGAGAAGAGAGAGAGAGAAAGGCAACATGGGCTTCACCGCAGTAGGAACAAAAACACCTTATTATACAACTATTTCCTTTGAGTAGCTCTACACTGTAGGGCTGTCCTCTCGTTGTTCATCAATTTGCTCGAGCGGGCCCAGTAACGTCTCCACTGTGAGACTTGTTGCTACTGTGTTTGGCATATTGAATAGGCTACGGGGAGCTTACCAGGCTCTGCCCTGCCGTGTGGGCGGGATACTCTCGGTAGCTTGCCAGGCTCTCCAAGAGGAATGGAGGAATCGAACTCAGGTTAACCAAGTCGGCCATGTGCAAGGCCCTCCCGTTGATCGTCGATTTGCTCGAGCGGGCCCAGTAAGGTCTCCATTGGAGACTTTGTTGTTACTGTGTCTGGCATATCGAATACTCTCGGTAGCTTGCCGGGCTCTCCGAGAGGGGCGGAGGAATCGAATCTGGGTCGGCCATGTTGGCCGCTTGTAAGGCGAATGCCCTACTGCTGGAGTGATAGCACAGCGGTAGGGCGTTCGCCTTACAAGTGGCCACATGGCCGACCCGAGTTCGATTCCTCCGCCCCTCTCGGAGAGCCCGGCAAGCTACCGAGAGTATTCGATATGCCAGACACAGTAACAACAAAGTCTCCAATGGAGACGTTACTGGGCCCGCTCGAGCAAATCGACGATCAACGGGAGGGCCATGTGCAAGGCAAACACCTTATCTGCTGTGCTATCACTCTTGCATAAATAAGGAAATATAAGGAGAGGAATGCAAAAGGTTCTAGTAACTTTAGAAGCCAAACTTTTACAGATGTCAACACAGCTTATGCATTTCAGTTACCAGGCCCCTTAGTTTTTGCTGGAAATGTTGAAAGCATCTGCAGAAAACTGCATGGGGCTGTTTATCGGAGTTTTATTCAGAGTTACCCATCCTGAGAAGCCAGCAAGAAGTTCTTCCTCAGGTAAATGGATCAACTGTGTGGTCTCTAGATGATATCTTTTAGCCTTAAATGAAAAGAGTTTTCGGGTTATAGAAGGCATAAAGGAATGTTAAATCTATGTTACTAGGTAGGATAAGTCTGAGATGGAGAGACAGGACTGGGTTAGGACTCTGGTCTTGCAGGAAGCCCACCCACCTTCCGTCTCCAGCATACCTTTGCTCCTCCAAGACCGCAGGAAAGATCTCTGAACCCAGAACCAGGAGTGAGCCCTCCACAGCTCCGGATGTGTCCCTGGAGAGAAGTGCCTAGTGAGGGTCTGATGCAGGCAGGCAAGTGCCTCTTAATTACAGACCCAGCACAAGAAGCCAGTGTAAAAGAATTGCGTGTGGACCAGTGCTCTCCGAGGTAAACAGAGTTCAGTCTTGGCCCTAAAATCATCCGATGGGAAGTACCAAACTGCATATTCCTGTGTGGTCCATGGGGCACCAGCACCACTGGGACAACTCTGTGAAAATTAAAATAAAAGAGACATATTATATGATCTTGCCTCCGTGATATTCTGTAAAAGGTGAAAGTCTTGACAGAATGAAAGTGACGAGCTAGTCAGGGACATGGAAGAGCAAAACAGATTTTTAGGGTAGTCAAAATGAGCTTCTCCTACATACCCAAATATATTTCAGAATGTAAGCATTGCTTTGGACACCTTTTTAGAATATAAGGCTCTCCCATTGATCATCGATTTGCTCGAGCGGGCCCGGTAACGTCTCCATTGGAGACTTTGTTGTTACTGTGTCTGGCATATCGAATACGTCACGGGGAGCTTGCCAGGCTCTGCCGTGCAGGCGAGATACTCTCGGTAGCTTGCCGGGCTCTCCGAGAGGGGCAGAGGAATCGAACCCGGGTCGGCCATGTTGGCTGCGTGCAAGGCAAATGCCCTACCGCTGTGCTATCGAATATAAAATCAATTTACTAATATTATCATTTGCTTTTTAAAATATTCTTCATTTTTCAAATAATGAAAATGATAAAATGAATAAATGACATTAAATCACTATATACTTGTGACTATTTTGTATTTAAAATGGAAATAATAATTTTTGAATACGCAGAGTTTAAAGGCAAAGGCATTTCATAATGACAACAAGCATTATTATGGGTCCTGAGAATAAACTTAACTAGGTTGCGTGTGATAAGGCTTAGAGCAATGCTGTTTGGATAGAGTTTGACAGAGCACAGCATCTCTCGGTTACTTGTTATTTGCAGAACCAGCAGCCTTTCTTCTCTCCTAGTTATGAAGACTCAATTTTATACGAATATCAGCTATAGAATTTTAAATGTTACATAACAAACCATACCCTAACATCTGTAATCGCCTTAACTATTTCAGATCAGAATTGTTTTCATTCTGTTTCATCTTGAGGATTGTAAGTTTCTCATCAATTCTAGATTGATTCTGAGTTACTTTTATATATGAATTTTGATAGATTTTCATCTAATTTTTAGATAGTTTTGTTTGGGGGACACACTCGGTGGTGATCAGTGCTTGCTCCTGGTGCAGTGCTCAGGAAACATTCCCGGCAGTCTTGGGGACCATGGGATGCCAGAGATTGAACCAGGGCCATCCGCATGCAAGGCCAGGGCCCGATATGCTGCCTGATCTTTCTAGCCCCTAATTTTTGTATTTTCATCTATATTATTTTGAATTCCTCCACCCCCCTTGGAGAGCCCGGCAAGCTACCAAGAGTATCTCGCCCGCATGGCAGAGCCTGGCAAGCTCCCCATGACGTATTCGATATGCCAAACACAGTTACAGTTGTCATAATGGAGACATTACTGGGCCTGCCCGAGCAAATCGATGAACAACGGGAGAACAGTGACAGTGATTATTTTGAATTATTGCAGCAATTGTACATACAGACTCAGTATGTATATTTGCTTATTTTCAGAGGAAAATCACTATTTAGGTTATATATGTTGATGTTAGTTACTAAGTAATTTTATAATTTTTTGAATAAATGATTTCAATAATGCTATTTTAAATGTAATATGCCAGAATTTCACGTGTATCAAATCATCCACCAAAGGCAGCTCCTGTGTGCAGGATGATGGCCTCAGGGGATATGCATCTCATTCCCTGAGGAAGCTTCTAGTACCTTGACTTTCTCTTCAAGAAATAACCAAAAAAGATTAAAAGGAAAAGAAAAAAGTCCCTGCAGTGGAGACAGGCTTGGGGGCCGGAGAGACAAGAACTGGACAGGCTTTAAGGACAGTGAATCCTGGCAGAGACATGGTGCCTAATGCCTGGGACTCAGTCATGAACCACATTGTAACTTTGTAATTCCCCGTGATTAAACTTTTAAAATGATGCTACTTCTCAAACAGAATGTCAAAATTTCTCAGAGAAATAGCTACAGAATAGCTATAAAATTATAGAAGAAAAGGAAGCACTAGTAAAAATAAAAAAATGGTCAAGGGCAGATTATGAATTTTCGATCTATGAAAATATTTGCATAGCATGAGGTATAGGCCTATGTAAATGCTGATGTATATTTTATATATCTACATATCATATAGTTAATACCTATTTTATGTAGTATATTATACTTCTTTATAGGGATATATAGGGATATATAGAGATATAATATTTTATTTGTGTATAAAAGCTACAAAGCCAAACCAGAATTGGCCATAAGATTAGCTTAAGCAAGTATGCTGATTACAGGGTTTTTTTTTCCAGAATAAATTTAGAATAGGCGTGAGAGGGAAATCTGAGAGAAATTATTTAATTGTGAGAGACAGCTGTCATTCTGAAAGACACATTGTAAACTGAGCGAAGACAGAATTCCTATCCCTCACTTATGTGTTCCTCCCGGAGGCCTTTTGATGGAAGCCAAGATTGCTGTCTTACATAGAGGGAAGGCTGGCCTCTATCTTTTATCTGCCGTCCACACACCATGATACTGATGGACCAGAATATGAAATATTTATCTGTCAATTTTGCAGGATGCCCACACTAATGGGAAGCAGACTTTTGCCTGTGATTGCCAAGTGGTTTTGACTTTATAACCACTTTTTTAACACAGGAGAAAAGTATTTCCTTATTTCCTGGGAGACAAGGAAATAGTCTAAGATGCTATTTTGGTGACTTAGTATTTGTAGGCGGAGTGACCCTTACTGTTTGCAGAGCCGCAGAGCTGGTGCCAATAACTAACCACTATGTCCAGTCCATCTAAGGCAGTGGCCACCGCCAGGCCACCCAGAAGCTGAGGGTTCCTGAGAGCTCTGCCTGAGAATGGGTGCCGTGAGGGATATAAGCCCAGAACGCACACTCTTACCTTCCTACCCTTACTCTATCCCTGGCCTCAAGTCAGTATTTAATTTCAAAATACAGAGCGGAAAAAAAAAAAACAGCGATGCAAAGAATTTCTTAGGTTGAGAACATTGTGGTCAAACAAATTCAGAAGTTAAATGTACCCCATGGAATCAAGAGGCATGAATTGATTGTGTCAGCAAGAAAATACAGTGTCAGAATAACATAGTGTATCATTAACTTGTCTCCCTAAAAACAGATGCTGTATTCCTATTTTCTCATTCATGCCCTTTGGTATGAATATTTTAAGAGATGGCATTTATTTGTGTGTAGATTAAGAAGTATTATTTTCCAGGAACTGTGTAGTGTTTTTAAAGGTTCCTGAGCACTGAGGAATATTACAGCCAGCAGTCTGCTTGCTCTGCACACAGCTGACCAGGGTTCAAACCAGCACTCCAGGTTGTTACTCAAACACCGTCAGAAGCGAGCCCTAAGCACTGATGAATGAAGTGCCCCCCGAGACCCCAAATTCTGATTTAGACTGCCATGCAAGTTAATACTAAATACAATTTAGGAATATAAAAAGAGTTAGCAATATATTATCACTATGAAGCATGAATAGCTATGAAGTAATGTATTCCCAACGGACAGTATTAAAAATTTATTAGAGAGGACTATGGCAAATAAAGTTTCTTAAAATCCTCTATAATCCAGTGTCAGTTAAATACAAAACACATAATGCAAGCGGCAGTTTGCGAAGTACAGTGTTTAATAGGCATTTAACAAATGTAGCTTCCTTTTCAAAAGGACTTGATTAGGTTGGTTAGTTATTCCAAGGAACCCTAAATTATTATATTGAAAGGATATTCCCACATTGTCTTGTGGTTCAAATTGCAGCATTTTCTGCCACCAGCCAGATTGAAGCAATTCAATAAATAATTCCTCCCTTTATCTAATGTTGTCCCAACTATACAGAAATAGGATAACACAATGTTATTTTGAACTCACTATTTTTTCTAGAATTAATGGCAAGGGCAAGAAAAGCATTTAATTCAAATGTGGTCCAGATGACCATGACACAAAATACAAACAAAACAGAAAAGGACAAGAATAAGTCACATAATTTTTTTAAAAATTTACTTAATTATTATATTTTACTTGATTGTATATTAATTAAAATTCAATCCTAGGAGTGTGTATTAATGAAAAAGAGATGATATATGTACAAACACACTTATCACAGACCTTCTAGAAATTGAAAACTTAGAAAAACCAAACTGGAAAATAGAAAATGAATTAGGGCATATATATATTTATATATATGTGTGTGTGTATGTGTGTGTGTGTGTGTGTGTGTGTGTGTGTATGCCTAGGAAAGCTTTGCATTATTTTGTAGCAAGGATATGCAATACAATAGGGATGATTATGATAAAATCTATTAGAATGCTAGAGCATTAGCATTTATGTTAATAATAATCAAAATAGTATAGAGTCAAAATGACTTCTCTGTCTCCAGGAGTGCATAGAAACAATTTGATGGTTTTAGATATAAGAAACGTACCGATCAAGAAATTAATTCATGAACAAAAGAAAAAATCAGATATTTGGTGGTTGAATTATGTGTAGTTTATTTTTGTACTCATGTTCATCCTTTTTAGTTTTGCTTCAGAGTATAATAATTAGAATAAGAAAATATGTTTTTCTACTAATGGGAGTGAAGGGAGCAAATAACTCTTTTACAGAAAAATCTATAGTAATAATTGGGGACTGATGGAGCCATACTCCACCATCACAGCAATCCAAAATTAATACCCAAACTAGTACAACTGGGATTGCCAGGGCCATACATAGAATTAATGTACGTTGTACAGGAGTGAATGTGTGTTCATTCCTGTGTGTTGTATCCATAGGCTACAGTGCCCTGTCAGCTCATGTTTCAACATAAAATGTGAGAAGAACATTTCTATACTGATATTTTGGTGCTCTGATTTCCCCACTTCACACCCCTGCCATTTGTGTCAGTTACTAAATTGTTATTGAAGCCGCATGCAGTTATATTTTCTACATAATCTCATTAATTCTTTCCTGTGAGTCACTCTGATTCTATAAATGTAGTATTTAGTTTATGTTGCAAATAAATGCATGGAGAAATGTTTCTATCATGAGGGATGGTAAAGATTAAACATAGTTATCCTTATAAATTACACACCAAGCGGTGATATATTTGTTTTTCTTTTAAATATACGAAGAGGGCTTTTAGCTCCTAGAAGTTAACAATTGCATTAATAATTTCTCAAACTTTAATAGTCCATTCTAATATAATTTATCTTTTCCGTGATTGTGAATGATTGCTTAAATGCCTTCTACGAAGTTAATAGTTGCTTTAGGTAAGGTAAGGTAAAGGCCCTCCCGTTGATCGTCGATTTGCTCGAGCGGGCCCAGTAACGTCTCCATTGGAGACTTTGTTGTTACTGTGTCTGGCATATTGAATACTCTCGGTAGCTTGCCGGGCTCTCCGAGAGGGGCGGAGGAATCGAACTCGGGTTGGCCATGTTGGCTGCTTGTAAGGCGAACGCCCTACCGCTGTGCTATCGCTCCAGCTTTAATAATGAAAAAATTAATGCCACTGATATCAATAAAAGATCTTTTTAAAAATGTTTATAAAGTTGTTCCTGATTTATTACATTCAATATTCCAACACCAATCCTACCACCAATGTACCTTCCGACCACCATGATTCTCGATTTTCTCAATTATCCTTCAAGCCTTCACCTACAGCAGGCCCTGAGTAATTTATTTTATGTTGCGTGCTATAATTTGATAAAAACGATCAAAAGATATTTCCTTCAATGTGTGAATACTGTTGGTGGGTGTGACCCCCGCCTACTGGAATTTGGAGGATCTGGGTGGAGGATGCTCAGCCCCGATCCAAGCAGGCTTGGAGATCTCAGCCCCGGGACCCGCATGCCTTTGTTCCTCTGCCGGTACCTTCATGCGTGTGGAGAGTGGTCTCAGCATGTTGGTGGCTGGTTCTGGAGGTCTTCGGCTGCCGGAGCCCTGGTCGGGGTGGGGAGGGAAATTCAACCCTCCCCCCTCCAAGGGGCCCTGGCGAGGACAGCCAGGTGCGGGGGCAGGAGACTCTGCGCTGTTCTCTTCTGGGAGCTGGGTTTTATAGTCTCTGGGTCTTGGCTGTTGATGGGATTACACAGCGCCAAGGGGCCAATTGAAGGTACCAGCAGAGGAACAAAGGCATATGGGTCCCGGGGCTGAGATCTCCAAGCCTGCTCGGATCAGGGTTGAGCATCCTCCACCCAGATCCTCCAAATTCCAGTAGGCAGGGGTCACACCCACCAACTGGCCCTCTGGCGCCGTTTAATCCCATCAATGGCCAAGACCCAGAGACTATAAAATCCAGCTCCCAATGCAGCCATGCGAGATCTTATTACCACATTCTTATTTTGGACAACCTGGCAGGCTACCGAATGTAACCTGCCCACACGGCAGAGTCTGGCAAACTCCCCATGGCGTACCCAATACTCCAAATACCAGTAACAATGAAGGGTCTCATTCTCCTAACCCTGAAAGAGCCTTGAATATGGCACTTTTTAAAAAATCTCAGGGCTAGGACGAAAGAGACTTTACTGGGTCCTGCTCAAGGCAATTGACAAAAACAGGATGGCCGTGATCATGATCGTGGATACTGTATCTCACCATGGAGTCATTAATTCCTAGTAGAAGAGATTACTAACATGTTGTTATTGGTTGAGCTTCCTATGTTTATATTTTCTTCATCGGGACTGGTCGCTTACTTATACCCCATCCAGTGTGGTGAGCTACCCCGTCAGTGGTATAGAGTTTGAGAGATCACGGGGCATTCCAGGAATTCAAAAATTTGGAATGGGGTAATACAAATGGAGTTAAATTGTATAGTAATTGATTAGTGTATAGTAATTGATCCACCTGTTTGCAATATTAAATGGCCCCAATGACTTGTCATCATTTCCAAAAGTACCTTATTCTAACTAGAAAGGGAGCTATCCTCTTTTTCATGTTTTGAGCAATGAAAACATTTTTTTTCTTTTTATTGTACTTAGTTACCTGACTCTAGAATTGTATGTTTAAAAAATGATCCTATTGTTCTATGCATATTATCATTGCTTCTCTTTTGTTGTTTTGGTGTGGTTGGGCCACACCCAGTGGCCTTCGGGGCCTGATTCTCGCTCTGTGCTCAGGAGAGCCTGGGGACCATTTACTGCGCTGGGGATAGAGCCAGGATGGCCAGTAAATCCCGGGCTTCTCCCTGTGCTCTGCTTCCTGTCCTGCTCTGGGCTTTAGACCTAAATTTTCTTCGTTTATATGCCCACTTATTGTATTGTTTATTTCGCATGTAGAGCATGATCTCAAAATGCAAAATAAACATTTTTTTATTTTATTTTAAAATAAAATAGCATGACACAAAAGATACTTATCTTTTACTCATATGTATTTTATCTTCATTTATTATTTTTGAGTCTTGGGATGTGTGTTTGTGTGTGTGTGTGTGTATGCGTGTGTTTGTGTGTTTCTGGCCACACCTTAGGTGCTCAGGACTTGCTTTTGACTGCACTCAGAGATCTCTCCCGGGAGTGCTCTGGAGCCCATAGGAGGCTACCAAGGATGGACTAGAGACTTCTGCATGCAAAGTGCAAGGAAAAACTCTCCTCATTGTATTCTTGCCCATCCCCATTGTCTTTCCAATTTTGAAATACTGAATTCAACTAAAATTTCGAGAGAAGCATGAACTCTAAAATGGACTTAGGAAATATCAAGGAAACATCATTTCCTAATAAACATATTACCTCTGTTTGTTAGCTTTGTCTAGGTCCAGAGCTACACTGAAAAGTTGAGAATAAGTCAGGACATTTGACCTGTATGATTTTTCCTGAACTCTATCAATTAGAATAATTACAATTTGGATAGTCATTTTATTCTAAGTGGGATATAAACTGTTAACAATAAAGAAAAATAACATTAAATAAAGAGGCAAGGTGCTAATTTTACTGAATAAATGTTCACTAAACTTATGAAAGTCATTATAGAGGAAACAGAAATTTAAGATGAAGTATTTTATCACGTGTAAGTAAAATTTAAAGGGTGCTTTTATCTATTAAACTCTCTCCTTATAAAATGTGTGCTTATCTGCAAGGTTTTTATGTCCTGAAAATACTATACCATATGTGTAAATTTGAGCTGTTCACTGGCCTAACATATACTGTCCTCCCGTTGTTCATCGATTTGCTCGAGCGGGCCCAGTAACATCTCCATTGGAGACTTTGTTGCTACTGTGTCTGGCATATCGAATACATCATGGGTAGCTTGCCAGGCTCTGCTATGCAGGCGAGATACTCTCGGTAGCTTGCCGGGCTCTCCGAGAGGGGCGGAGGAATCGAACTCGGATCAGCCATGTTGGCTGCGTGCAAGGCAAACGCCCTACCTCTGTGCTATCACTCTAGCCCAACATATACTGTATATTAAAAAATTGATTATTGGAACAAACCTCTGACATAGTGCAATGTCACAGCATAGTCTAATGGAAACTGTGTTTACCATTAGTGATCTGGACTAATTTTGAACAATTATCTTTATCGTATATCTATGAGTTCTTTCTGAAAAAAAGGGAGTTACCTATTACCAATGAGATATATGTTTGCACATTTAAATATAAGTCTGTTAGTTAGATCATTGTAAATAGAAACCAGTCAATAGCACCCATCCTATGTGAAAATATCTGCCACATCTTATGGTGAATCAAAACGGGAAGCAGTTCTCCGGCAGGAGTGATAGTACAGTGGCTTGGTCACTTGCCTTGCGTGAGGCCAACCTGAGTTCTGTCCCCTTCACCCATATGATCCCCGAAGGCCCCCCAAGTCCACCAGCGATTATCCCTTAATACAGGGATAGCCTGGAGTAGCCCTTGAGTACCACTTGGAGTGGCAAAAAAAAAAAAACTAAAACAAAGTGAAAAAAATTTAACAAAAAAGAAAAACAATTTCCATGGAAAGGCTCTAGTTTGGTAGTAGAAAGTCTCCTCACAGAAATACAGAAAGACATTTGGATTTGAAAATTGGAGTAGACAAAAGGATGGAAAAAAAGAAACCAAACACTCAGCCAAGTGCACTTGAATGACAACATTGCTACTTTGGTGTGAAATATTTCAATTACAATCTTCGGGCTTGCATAACATCACTGAGTTTGTGATCAAAATCCCTGCAGTGCTTTTCGTTTCCTTAGCCAAATGGAACTGTATAGAGTGATGAAAGGGTCACTAACAATGGCTGAATGGAAACTAGATTGATGTCGTGCAGGTACACAACTCTTTCGGAGTAATCTCGCAACAGATCCTGGAAGTGTCTATAACTCTGGCAAGTTTGACATTCCCATTCAGCCCAACAACTCGTTGACATCTACTTAATTTGCTGCGTCTTAAAGGTGTTGCTTGGAGGTGTCTTCTCCTTGACAGGAACTTGACAGTTCAGCCTCACTCAGCTTTAAAAATGGAAAAGAAACCGCTCTGTGAATCCCTGTAGATTTTCCATTATATGTCACTTTGGGGCTTTGAGAACGTCCAGGATTAAACTCGGTTCCTCTAGATATTGGCCAAGGGGCTGAGCAGTAGAGCAGGGAGGGACCTTGCTTTGAATGTGGCCAACTTGGATTTCATCACTAGCAAATTCCGAATTTCACTGCCTGAGCCCACCATGAATGATCCCTGAGTACAGAGCCAGGAGCAAGTCCTGAGCACAGCCTGGAGAGTCAGAAAACAAAAAGCGAAACAAAAATTTAGATATTGACCAAAATACATTTTTTTTTCTTTTGAGTTGAGTCAAGCTTTCCACAGAACGTATCCCTGATGTGGCAAATCCTTTGTTCAGCAGTTTTCAAATTATAATACTTGATTAAAATAAATGGCTGGAATGATAGAACAGCGGTAGGGCTTTTGCCTTGCACGCAGCCAACATGGCCGACCCAAGTTCGATTCCTCCACCCATCTTGGAGAGCCTGGCAAGCTACCGAGAGTATCTCATCCGCAAGGCAGAGCCTGGCAAGCCACCCGTGACGTATTCGATATGCCAAACACAGTAACAACAAAGTCTCCAATGGAGATGTTACTGGGCCCGCTCGAGCAAATCGATGAACAACGGGAGGACAGTGACAGTGACAGTAACAGATTAAAATAAGAGTTTATGGAGAAAACTGAATAAAAATGCATCTTCCAGTCCAGTCTTGGGAGTTTATGTGTTTTAGCTGATGTGAAAATCTAATATTTGCAAATATTTGTAAATATCAAGGCATTAATATTAAGTCATTAATATTTACAAATATAAAATAGTGCCTGCACTATTTACTTAATGCATGTGGGTGTTGTGATGGTTTCAAATGTGTACTTATATACATGCAGATTTATTAAATTCCTCATAGTTATATGGTGTATATTGCGTGTAGTATATATACATATGTACTTGCTGAGACTCAAGCTATCACGGTTTAGGGATCAGTCAGTAGTATATGTGAAGGCTCCTAAAATAGCAGAACTGATATCAAATTGGATTTGTAGTGGAAACAGAGGTTCTTTAGTGAAAATTTTAATTCACCAATATCTGTATGATATGTACAAAACCTTTGACTTCACATTTAAGTATTTCTGCAGCTGATCGTATCCATTCTACTAGTTTAATTAATTTACCTTCACCCTGGCCATCCTTTTTTTCCTACTCAGTGCTCTCTAGTGAAACTGTGATTCTTTCCTAAAACTATTTTCAAAATCATACCCTCGTTCTCTAACAGGAATTTAAAGAAATCCTCTGAACTGGGCTGGAGCGATAGCACAGCGGTAGGGCGTTTGCCCTACAAGCGGCCAACATGGCCGACCCGAGTTCGATTTCTCCACCCCTCTCGGAGAGCCCGGCAAGCTACCGAGAGTATTCGATATGCCAGACACAGTAACAACAAAGTCTCCAATGGAGACGTTACTGGGCCCGCTCGAGCAAATCGATGATCAACGGGAGGGCCTTTACCTTTACCTTTACCTCTGAACTGGGCAACATCCCAAACGGGAGGGCATATGTAGAGCTGACTGCACTCAGTGCTCTTCTTGGGCCTCAATACCTGACTCACTTGAAAACCAGGATCTCCTAAAAGCAGAAAGGACCTTTCTTTACTTTCTTTATTTTTTTAATTTAATTCATTTTTTTAATGAAGACACCATCATTTGCAAAATCATTCATAGCTGAGTTTTAGGCATCAGAGGGTCCAACACTAATCCCATCCTACTGTCACCATCCTGCATTAAGGACTCCCTCTGGAACTGCAGTTACATCATAAGATTATGTAGGGTTTAGGAGCACATGATCGAGATCACCACAATGTAGTTACCTGCTGTATTGTCCACATTACATGCACACCCCTCCCCCACATTCCCCGTTCCCCATAATCACTAATTGACGGTATGGTCCAAATGTTGATACTGTTGTTTTGTTTAGGTTATGTGTTTGTTTTCCTTATCTCTCGCGTATGACTAAAATCATATGGTGTTTGTCTTTCTCCATCTGCTGATCTCACTTAGCATCACGCCTCAGGTCCCTTCTAGCTCGTAAGTGGCGAGCTTTCTTTAAAACTTCTTTAGTCCTGAATTGCATTCCATCGTGTGTCTGCTATGTCTTCATTAACCATCCCTCAGTCTATGGAGACATAGTTTGCTTCTGTCATTGTCTATTGTGAAAAGGACGGCAATGACATGACATCATATATCCTGTAAAACTAGTACTTTTATATTTTTTTAGTAAATACCCAGAAGGAGGGTATCCCGTTTTCCACCATTGTTACACCAATCAACAACCCTCACTGATAGTGTATACAAAGATCCCCTCACACTTTCTTCAACACGCGTTTGATTTTTGGATGATACCCTATGAAAATAACAGTGAGATGATGCCTCATTATTGCTCTGATTGAATTTCCCTTAGGAGAAATTTATTGCTTCATTCCTGCATCAAGCATTGAAATCCTCAGGGGCTCTTCCTTCTCTCTCCTCGGCGATCCCAAGATCCCCCTCAGAACCCCGCCATTTCAACTGTCCCCCTGGCCCAGAACCAATTGCCAATTGTCCAACTGTCTGCCTATTGTCTGCCTATCTGCTAATTGTCCATCTGCCTATCGTTGGGTCTTCCTCAGAGAAGTGCCTGCTCATGTATGCTCTGCCCATCACTTAATCACTTAACTTCCCGTTAGTCGTCGATTTGCTCGAGCGGGCGCCAGTAACGTCTCCATTTGTCCCTGTCGCGTGCTAGTGTAGCCCAATGGCATCTCTTCGCTCCGGGAACATGGAGGGCCTCAAACCGATCGTTCATGACCTTGACAAAGAAGTCTGACCATCTGGTAGATGGGCGGCCACGCGGTCTCTTGACATCCCGTGGAATCCAATCAGTAACAGCTCTAGTCCAACGGTCGTCTTTAAATCTCATTACGTGACCAGCCCATCTGATTTTCGACACCTTGGCTCTGCCCATATTTTTAGCAATTTGTTTCTATTCTTTATTCTAGGAAATATGTATGCAAATATGATATTACCCTTCATTGGATACACATGATGTCAACATCTCCCATGCAGTAGGGCCACTTTTCCTTTTGATGTGTCTTTCACCCTCCATAACCATTTTGTGTTGATGCAGTTCCCTTGGCTTAGTCTTGCATTTGTTTTCCTGGCAATAGGGGTAGAAGCTACATTTTGATCGGCATAAAATGTGGATGCATTTATAAGTGTACATAAACTGCATAGCTGACTAGTAGCAAAAACCAATCTTTAAGTAGATCAGATGCACTTCCTGCGTTTTAGAGGGGCGCTCTTTTGGGGCAGGGTAAGGGGGGCCGTGAGAATCTTAAATAAGATGCTATTCTGGCTTCGGGGAACACCTAAGTGCCCCCAGTGGGACTGGACCTCCAGGATCCAACGTGACAATGCTTGAGGACCTCAGGGTTGCTCTCTATGCTTCTCAGGACCATGTGGTACAGGAATTAAACGGGAGTGTCTCACATGCTAGCCCTAACCACTACACGGTCTCCTGCCAGAGAGGCCTATTTTAAAACTTAAGAGAATTGCCCAGGCTCAGTGTCAGTGAGTTAAAAATGCAAAAGTCAGGGCTGGAGCGATAGCACAGCGGGTAGGGTGTTTGCCTTGCACGCAGCCAACCAGGGTTCGATTCCCAGCATCCCATATGGTCCCCTGAGCACCAGCAGGAGTAATTCCTGAGTGCATGAGCCAGGAATAACCCCTGTGTATCACCGGGTGTGACCCAAAAAGCAAAAAAAAAAAAAATGCAAAAGTCAACTCTTCCAAGAAAATACCATTGTTGATTGGCTATTAATTTAAATAAAAACATATAAGTAAGTGACTTCTTTTCATTTAAGTTTTTACATTTGAATACTGAAGGGTATTTCACTAATATAAACCCAAAATGTGCCCACAACTGCCACAACTATTGTAGTGAATGATATTTTTCAATATTTTATTAAAGTAACAATGCATAATATCATGTTTTAGGTGTGAGTCATTATACATCAACATTAATTTTGCATCAAAAGTACAGTTCTTTCCCTATCACACAGTTGGCTTACTTCACATGATTCATCCACCCCATACAACGTCTTTGTATTTAAAGACAAGTTCCTTTTACTCAATATTTGTCTCTGAGTGTCATTGAAAATCTTACTGCCAGTAATACAGAAATTCATATGCCCTTGTCAGCTTATCCATCTAATGACAGAAATACAGCCAGGCAAAATCAATACCATAACTTTGTGAAATATACTACTTAGAAAGGGCTCTTTTCATAGAAAGGTTAAATAAGCTTAAATTACAAATAACTGAAATATATTCTAAGGGAAGATGGATAAATACTTGATACTATGAGATCTCAGGAATTTACTTCAGTGGTTCTAAATCAAACCATACGTTTTTTCACCTGATGTCTGGGAAAAGTGCTCCCATCAAAACATAGATATCTCTTTGGCAGAATGGTTATAGGAACTGATGGATTTCTGAACATTTAGGGAAATGTTAAACCTAAAACAGCTAACAGGTTTGGATTTAAGTGTTTTACACTGGGTTGGGTATTTGCCTTGCACACAGTCAACTAATATTCAGTCCCAAGCACCCCATCTTGTTCTCTGAGCCTTCCAGAAGTGATCTCTGAACACAGAGCCAGGAGTCAGCCCCGGGCACTCCTGGATGCTTTCCACAATTTTTTAAGTATATACCATATTAACAATTTGTAATTCTGTACTTGTATTTAAAAAGCAGGACAAATAATTTTATAATGAGCCATTAACTTAAGAATATCTAAGTACATGTATTCCTAGATTTCCAATTCACATCACTCTAAATTCTCTGACAAACTGGGAAGGAAACCCATTTGGTGAAGTTATATATCATTTACAAGTTACAGAATTTTAAAAACATAAAGCCAGGCCAGGGATATAGTTGATACTAAAATCTCTGCTTCCAGAAATAATCTGTAACACTGACCTTAGTCGTATTCATGGCATGAGATGTTTTCTAGTCCCTATACAGATGAAATGTTGGTAACCATGCTATAATTCATGATAAAACTGTATTCAGGTCTATTTCTGTTATTTTATGAATCACACCAGGTTTAAATTGTGTTTTTTTTTTCTGTCATACCTATTAAACTCTAAGCACACCCGGAGAAAGACAACATATCTGCTATCCTAACCTACTAGATCAGGCATTTGTAAGTGCGCAAAAAGTTACCCTTGAAATCACTCTCGATTAATTCACTTGAATTAACAGTTGCCCAATCCACTTCCTATTCTATATTCTTGTACACTACTACACGAAAAATTGCAAATGTTATGAGTTCTGTCAATTTCCCTATGCATTCAGAAAAAAACATTTCAAAAGCAAAGGCGTCTGGGATATTTGAAAGGAGATGACAAGGTTTCCAGAGCTGGAGAGTGATGCGAAAAGGCGTTCTGAGCAGAAGGATCCAATTTCCTAAGGTATCTTTTGTCCCTTCTGAGAAAGAGTTAAGCATCTGAGCCTGTGAATAACCTGCTGATGATCTTGCTCACAGGCTTACTAGCTTATTATTACTGTTGTTATTATTATTAGCTTTAAAACTAGAGGAAATTAGCGCATGTAGGAAGAAGTCAAACACCTTCCATGCATTAACTTGAAGAGTTGTCTTTTTTGAACCCTGTACTAAAGCCCCCTGGAAACCTCACCCCTTCCGTCTCTGAGTACATGAGACATCTGAAGCATTTAAACATACTCAGTTTATTTGGGGCATAAGCATTAAATGCACTTTCTTGAAGCTACATAACACACACACACAAACACACATGGAGTATCTGTAATTTTATTTGCATATTTCTTGCAATTTTTCTTCAAAGCAGATTATTTTTCTTTACAAATCATGCAGAAATTTGTGTTGCAGGAGTATTTCCCCCCGCTATACCTCACTAAGCATTGCTGTGTTGGTGATTCAAAACCAATTACTTCTCTCTTCCACCAAAGCCTTGGCATTTTCAGCTATGCAGTTCCCTACCTCTCAGCGTGAATGAAGATTATGAAGAAGGGGAAACATATTGTGCATTCATAGAATCATGCGAAGTAGACAATTTCTGCCAAATCTGATATTCTCAATGCTGTTTGTGCATCAACATCAACTGGGGAAGTTTTAAAACCTGTGCTCAGAATTCACCACCAAACCCATCCCGCAAATTAAATCACAATCATGAGAGGAGCTGGCACAGGCGTCAGACATTTGCTAAGCTCTTGGGCCATGTTAACGCGCATCCAATTTTGAAAACTCCTTTCAGCACTACTGTACAGGGGCAGTATGAATAGTGAACAGTGTTTAAAACATGAATTATTATAATCAGGTCTTTAGAATACAATCCCAGTGGCCTCCTGTGGAATTAGACTAATCATTAAACCTCTGTTTACATGCCTATAAGTTGGGAATAAACTGAAATATGTAAAGGGCTTAGGATATGTGCTAGATTAAATTATGTCAATCTTATTATTTACACATTGATCACAAATCCATATGAAGATGATACTAGGACTGTTGTTAAAGAAATAGGAATGAATGCAAGGAATTATATTATTAAAATTATTAATGACTAAAGCAAATTATATTATAGGTGCTACTTTATCCAGGTACTTACTTTTTTATTATTTATGTATTCTTTGCAATAAATTGTTCTTGGGGATAAATCAATATGACAATTAAAGTAGACAATTTCTGCCAAATCTGATATTCTCAATGTTGTTTGTCCATCAACATCATTGAATCTCCTGCCCCTGCACCTGGCTGTCCTCGCCAGGGCCTCTTGGAGGGGGGCAGGTTGAGTTTCCCTCCCCGCCCCAACCAGGGCTCCGGTAGCTGAAGACCTCCAGAACCAGCCACCAACATGCTGAGACCACTCTCCACATGCATGAAGGTACCAGCAGAGGAACAAAGGCATGTTGGTCCCGGGGCTGAGGTCTCCAAGCCTGCTTGGATCGGGGCTGAGCATCCTCCACCCAGATCCTCCAAATTCCAGTAGGCAGGGGTCACACCCAACAACTGGCCCCTTGGCACCCTGTGTAATCCCATCAACGGCCAAGGCCCAGAGACTATAAAACCCAGCTCCCGGATGTGCGACATCTTATAATCTCATTCCTTCTTTCGACAAACTGGCAGGCTACTGAATGTAACCTGTCCACATGGCAGAGTCTGGCAAACTCCCCATGGCGTACCCAATATGCCAAATACCAGTAACAATGATGGGTCTCATTCTCCTAACCCTGAAAGCCTTGACTATGGCACTTTTTAAAATCTCAGGGCTAGGGCGAAGGAGACATTACTGGTGCCTGCTCAAGGCAATCGACGAACAACAGGATGGTCATGATCCGATCATCATAATTGATTGGACATTAGTCTATACATTTTCATTGTACCATAGTGCTGAGAAAGGATAAGGATCTAGTTTTCCAAAGTTAAACAACAATGAGAATGGTTACATTCTTGGTTTTGTTAGTAATCAGATACTTTTCAGAAATAAATTTTACTTCATGTGATTCAAGTTATAGTCAGGTGGCATCTTACATTTTCTCCTTTTAAACAATTAGGGACTTGAAGTTATCTGGCTTTGGCAAATTTTAAGGAAAGGCAGTTTTACATAGTAAAACTTGTTTGCATTCAATTCTCATTTGGGCTTCACCATTGCCTTAAGATACTTCTTTAAATTAACTCTTAGACAGCTGGAAGTTCTGGAACTCATTTGCATGTGAAAGGTTCCTGTCAGGCCCAAATTCTAGCTGGTCCTAGGAGTATAGCCTGGAGTCTTCCAGAAGTTTCTGAGTAGCCTCAAAGCATCAGAAGGAAAGATAGAGAAAAAAAATAAATAAACACAAAAGGATTTCAGGTCTTTTAAGGGAAGTCCTAAGACAAGAACCCTTACCTTCTAACCCTGGAATTAAAGCTACCTATTATATTGTGTATTATATGCAATATAACACATATATTTCCTTGGATGGTATTCAAAGTCTAGAAACTAAGAATGAGTTTGAGGGTGTCGGTATTAGGATAACCCTAAGAACCCATGTGAATAGCTTATAAATACAGGGGCGGCCAGTAGCATTAAGTGGAGTTTGAAGATGAATGTCAGCTAATCTGTGAAGACTAAAATATTGAAAATTCTTAAAGAATTGAAGACAGAACTGGTTCATCTACAGGCCCCGGTTCAAGCCTCTGCGGAGAATCAGAGAAAGCAGCTGTGCAGAGCAGGGCAGGACTGAAAAAGAATCAATGTCTTGACGTTTGGCAGGGGCCAGGACACCTAATGGTGCTTCTTCACCACTAGGACACCTAATGGTGCTGCCTGTGGGTTGTGGAACTGGAATCGGGCCATACACAGACAGAAGCCATGCCTTGTGACCGTCTTTCTGACCCTTGTGTCTAAGGGATAAAGAAAGGTTTAGATGAGCTTGAGAGTTAGTACAGCAGGCAGGACGTTTGCTTTGACAGCAGTAGACCCGATGTGATCCCTGAGTACAGAGCAGGGCTAAGCTTGAATGCCTCTGAAGGTGGTCCCAAAGTAAAAAGCAAAAAAAAGAAATAAATAAACAATAAAGATTTTGAACTCTAGAAAACGTTTGGATGAACCCTTGAAATAATTCTGAAAACAGTGGCCAAGTGAGTGATCTTTTCTGATGTTTCCTACAGAAGGAGGACAGCCTTTGTGTTTTGATGTTTTTGCAAACTTTAGTAATGTATGTATGGATATTTCTGAACTCTGTTTCAGATCATAATCTACTGAAAGCAACCTCCTTTAACTTATATGTACCATCTGTTGTCAGTTATGCAGTTCCTACTTACTTGTGATAATCTAACTTTAATCGGAGAGCCCGGCAAGCTACCGAGAGTATTCGATATGCCAAACACAGTAACAACAAAGTCTCCAATGGAGACGTTACTGGGCCCGCTCGAGCAAATCGACGAACAACGGGAGGGCCTTTACCTTTACCTTTTAATTTAAAGATTTAAGTTTCAACTCACCAGGATAACCTAGATGGAGTAAAAGTCAAGCCAGTCTTGTAGACTCTGAAGCTAAAGTAAATATAAACAGCTTCTCATGTATAGATTCCTCCGCCCCTCTCGGAGAGCCCGGCAAGCTACCGAGAGTATCTCGCCCGCAAGGCAGAGCCTGGCAAGCTACCGGTGACGTATTCGATATGCCAAACACAGTAACAACAAGTCTCATGATGGAGACGTTACTGGGCCCGCTCGAGCAAATCGATGAACAACGGGAGGACCGTGACCATTTTATTTTGCTACGTCATTCTAAATTTTTTAATTCTGGGATAAGTCATGGGCTGGAGCGATAGCACAGTGGTAGGGCGTTTGCCTTACAAGCAGCCAACGTGGCCAACCCGAGTTCAATTCCTCCACCCCTCTCAGAGAGCCCAGCAAGCTACTGAGAGTGTCTCACGCACACGGAAAAGCCTAGCAAGCTCCCCATGGTGTATTGGATATGCCAAACACAGTAACAACAAGTCTCATGATGGAGACGTTACTGGGCCCGCTCGAGCAAATCGATGAACAATGGGAGGACCGTGATCGTGACCGTGACTCGTGTATAGAAGTAGCGAAAGAGCATTTCAAATTTGACTAAACACAATGATGAAGCAATCCAAAACCCATGATCTTTGGATAACAAAATCTTCTCTTGCCCAAATATGTACAGCAAAACATCAGTTTCATGGGATTGATATTGAAAGCAGAATAATGGGATTTACCTGTGAGGATGCATTTACATAGAATTATCTCCAAAGACCTTCTCCCAGGGAAAAGGGAGATTTAATTTGTTTGTGCGTTTTTCACAGTAACCAAAAAAATCTTCCCTTTCTTCTTCCAAAAGGTCCCTCCTTACTAAGGTATTGGGATATGTCTTTAGGATTTGGGGTTGTGTTATTCAGCTTTTTTCCATTTCTCCTCCTCTTATTATGGAATCAAACAGCCAGTTGTGTCCCCCACAAACAACAAAATGCATGATATTTTAAACCAACATCACCTAAATTGCAAAAACACTTGGAGGGAGGGGAAGTTAATTGGGTTCTACATGATAGGACTTCTCAGAGATTCTACTGACTTAGTGCACAGATACCTTTGAATCATGAAAGTCATTCCCATCATCTAAAGTATTCCGTGTGTCTGCGTTTCCTTTCATTTGCAATCCAGTAGCAAGAGTATCGCCTTTTGTTGTTTTGAGTGCAAAGTTGTGGCATCTTCACTGCCTAGTACATAAAGGCTGACAATGTGCAAGTTGTGAGCAAAGTTTCACAAATTAAAGATCTAGTGATTTCCCCATAGCAAGTCTCAGGAGTGATGTTTTCCTGAAAATACTTTACAAAGAAATGGACTTCATAAAGGTTAATCAAAAGGAACATTGAGCCAGAGAGATGGTATAGTAAGTAGGGTGTTTGCCTCGCGTGCAACTGACCTGCATTCGATCTCAGCATCCCAGATGGTCCCCGAGCACCAGCAGGTGTGATTCCTGAGCACAGAGCCAGGAGAACTTGGTATTCCCCACAGCCCTATGCCCTTAACCCCCTTCCCCTAACACCCTACCCCCGCCAAAAAAAAAAAAAAGGAAAGCTGACCAGACAGGAATGTGTTGTTTCTGGAACACAAAGCTATATTATCAATATCACGCGTATTTAAAATTAAAGTGTAAAAGTTTATGTAACCATGGATTTATGATTGACCAATCTCAGCCATAACTTTTAGAATCACTCTAAATCTCACATTTATTTTCTCCAAACCTGAAAACTCAGCAGTGATTTTGACATGTTCTGTGTAGTGAAACTCTGGAATTAATGTGGAAGCAGTACTACAAGCGGATAGTGGATGCTGATCCGAAGCCTGGTTTCCTGAGGGAAGGAGTATGAGGCGTCTCCACCCCAGTGATCACATGTGGGCATGGCGAGTATCTGAGAATGCACTGAGATTCCCTCACCGCAGACACAGAGCAAGCCTTAGGGGCGTCTCAGGACACCTGCTCTCTCTTCAGAGACACGCGGGCCATAACTCTGGATTTCCTGTCCAACCAATGGCTGATGGAGTTTCTCATGAACCGTCTGCAGATAATCAGGTCCAAATCTCCAATCCAGATGCTTCTTTGTGTTTCTATCAATTATCTAGGGCGATACTAAAAACTCGAGAAGCTTATTTACACGTGGCATCTTCACTTTATCCCAAAGGACACTCAGTGATCAATGAATCCACGGGCAGGGCATAGTGGTACCCAGGACAGGGTGTGGGCTCCAGGCGCAGAACAGCAGACCGTCCAGAGAGCACCATTCCATCTTAAATCTTCATGTATTTTGTCAACCCAAAATTCTCCAAAGCACCCTCATATTCTACTTCTTAGAGTCTTCATGATATGGCACTGCTAACTCTTTGGTCATTGGCAATTAAATGTAATTTCCACCCTTCCTTCACTTCTGGGACAAGACAGATATGCAGGGTATAGACAGATATACTCAACAGTAGATGTGCACTCGTCTCCTTGCTGGTTTCCCAGGCAACTAACCCTCAACTCTTTTCTTATAATTACCTTTATCAATTTGTCAAAATGACCTTGGCATAGATATAGGCAGGGAGCATGGAATTTCCCTTTTACAGCTTTTTTTCTTTACTTACTTTATTTATCAAAGATGATAAAGGCATTAGAGCTATTATGAAAATCCAGTTACAGAAAATCTGTAAGATAATGTAGCAGTAAAAAAAAAAAACTCTAGTAATAGACTATTCGGTAGAAATATAAAATGTGAATAATTAAAAACTTTTCAAGGACTATATATATATATATATATATATATATATATACGAAATACCAAGGAAATTGTAGGTTTGGTAGTTAGTACAATGATTGGAGTTAAAATAAAGTCTGTTTCAAGGAGGAAATTTTTTACATTATCTGAGAAAAATCTCTAAAAATATGTTGCTCTTATGTACAGCTAAAGAATGTACATTACTGGAGATCTCAGTCATTTTCTCTTGCAGTTTCAATCTCTAGCTTGCAGAACACTGTCTAGATAATACTTAGTTGATTGATTAATACTTTATAAATGTGTTAAGAAGCATAAAGCATTTATAATCTATAACACGGGACAGGACTCTCAATAATTTCGCCTATGAGAATAAAATAAAGTAGCTCTAAGACCTATGTTTGATGTATGCAGCAGATCACCTGCATTATTCAAGGTCAGCACCCCAAGAATATTTTGAAAATCTCTGGCTTACTGATATTTTTGTGATTTATTATGCCACCATAATAATGCATTATTATGTCACTGTCATTCCACTGCCCTTTGGAGCCTGTGTTTTCTCCCTTCTCCAAATATGACTGTTTAGTGCCACTCTATGGATCCTATAGTTTATGGTAGCGGTTGGTAATAAGTGATGGATTTTGTGGTGTTTCACAGAATAAAGCACATGTTGAAATATGAATAGTGGAAATTTTCGTTCTTGACAGTCTTTGATCATGCTTACCATGGGAAGTTTTGCTGGCTCTTTTTCTCATTATTCTTGTTCTTATTACTGCATATTCTCCAAACCCCTTTTCCTTCCTTCCTGCCTCATATTTAAAAGCATCAACCTGACTAGTATAAGGGCCAGGAATATTTCTCGAGTGCGTGTGATTCATATAAGAAAAAGATCCATGAATAAAACTGCAACAAAAAAGCAGTAGAAGTTTAATGGACTGCATTAGAGAATTTTTTGTTCTGACCTGTTTTCCAACTGCTATGCATATTCAGAGACCTAAATTCTTCTCCTATCTCTGTAACTTCTTTGGCTCTACTCTAAGAGAAATAAGCTAATATATTGAATAGAGAGATGAACTCTGGCGGGCTGGGCGACAGCCAAACATAGTCACACAATTAGGAATATTGGAACGTGGTTAGAACAAGATACTTGACATTTGACCATGAAACTCAAATCTATTCACTTCCACCAGATTATGTTTCATATTTGTAAAAATAAAACGTTTCCAAATTTAAAAAATCTATAATCAATAAAATCTCAAGTCTTGCTTGAAAATGATTAATTTTAGTATGGCCATAATTTTAATTAAACAATGTTCGTAACCATTTTAGAGCTGTGGATTTGTGTAAGTCGCCTCATGAAGAAGGCAGAGCTGTGGGTGAATCACCAAGGGATGTCCCTGAACCAGCACCGGCCGATGCGTTGGGCCGTAGACTACAGGCTGAAGAAGGAGGAGCCTACTGCACCTGGTGCTTGATAAAATGGAAGAAATTTGATAACATCTGGAGTTTCTTCTTTGCTATAACCAAAAATAATGATCTTTATGATCAGGGGTCATTTCCATAATGACATTTTAACAACTAAAAGCATGGATAATGCAAATAAGAGATCATTGTCTTGCTGGTGAGTCCTGGAAAACGAGCTATGCAGAAACATCTCTGTAATCTTTGAGCTCGGTCATGGAGGGTAGGGTGGGAAAAGAGCTAATTTAGGCTTGGACTTGTCCACCAAGGCTTGAGGGAGATAGACGTGCTGTACTAGGCACCAGGCAGTCTTTCCTTTTGAATAGAACGTACCAGTACCCTGCTGAAGGGCACAACAGTAGGGCGTTTGCCTTGCACGCAGCCGGCCGAGCCAACCTGGGTTCTCCACCCCTCTCGGAGAGCCCAGCAAGCTACCAAGAGAATCCCGCCTGCACGGCAAAGCCTGGCAAGCTCCCTATCATGTATTCGATATGCTAAACACAGTAACAGCAAGTTTCACAATGGAGACGTTATTGGGCCCGCTCAAGCAAATTGATGAGCAACAGGAGGACAGCTCTACAGTACCAGTACCAGTTTTTCTTACTTACCTTTGCTGAAAATTATAAATTGATCTGTCTTTTATGCATTTGGAAAAATATATAATGATACAAACATTTTATGCATCTTTTACAGAACACCAATGACTTTCCTTTTTTTTTTTTTTTAAAGTAATTCCTTCACGTATTCTCAAATGCTTGCAGGCCTCTTTTCTGCTAAAATATTTTGAATCTTTTTTGTTTTTTGCTTCTCTTGGCTTTGGGGCGAGAGTTAGTGGTGCTCAGGGGCGATTCCTGGGCCAGTATTGGGAGGTCATTCCGGCATCTCTGTGTGAACAGCGTGATACAGAGACCAAAGCCAGCCCTCCTGCAAGTAAAGTATGTGGTTCCAGCCATCAGTCTCTCTCCAGACCCCCGCTCTTTATGTTTGATCCTTTCTTAGTATGGATTTTATATTATGGAGAGAATAGTTAGATTATTAACATCATGATCATCACTGTCCTCCCATTGTTCATCGATTTGCTCGAGCGGGCCCAGTAACGTCTCCATTGGAGACTTTGTTGTTACTGTGTCTGGCATATCGAATACGTCACGGGTGGCTTGCCAGGCTCTGCCGTGTGGGCGAGATACTCTCGGTGGCTTGCCAGGCTCTCCGAGAGGGGCGGAGGAATCGAACTCGGGTCGGTCATGTTGGCTGCATGCAATGCAAAAGCCCTACCGCTGTGCTAATTGATGAAAATGAGCCTCTCATTTAGGAGTTGAAGAGCGTGTTGGTGCTCAGGGATTATCCTGGTTCTGCACTCAGGGGTCACTTCTGGTGGGGTTTGTGGTTCTGGAGATGGAACATATGCAAGGCGAGGGCCTGACCTCTTGGGCTATAGTTCAAGCTCCAGAACCTTTCATATTTTCAAACTTGTATCATAACATTTTAAGCAAATTACTCTTTTTAAATCTTAAGAAAATCTAAATCTGAAAGAAATCATAAGGATTGCCTCCAAGTTTTGTTTTTGTACGTGGTCAAGCACAGTTGTTCTTCTAATTATGTATAACACTAGTCATTGATGTTAAAAACATGTCTACTTAGACATATAAATACTAAGAAATTACTCTAAAATCGCATTTATAATCGTTATATTTTGCCTTCAGTACTCTTCTCTTTAGCAGAGTCCATGAAACACTCTTTTGTAGCAGTGTAGCATCACCCTCCTGTTGTTCATCGATTTGCTCGAACAGTGCCAGTAATGTCTCCATTGGGAGACTTGTTGGTACTGTGTTTGGCATATTGAATACGTCACTCTTTTGTAAGTAGTAAAATATCAAATCGGGTGTTATAAAACAGTTTTTATTAAATAATATATTAGACGTGTTTACCAATAATAGAGTGATTATTGATTATGAAAGTTCATATCTAAAATTTATCTCTAGTGTCTCCATGCCTTATCCCAAAATCTGTAACACAGATAAACTCCTCTAAAAACTGCCCCCATGGAAAATATATGCAGATTACAAGAAGTCGTATTGCTTTTCTCAGTTTGGTTCAGATTTGCTATTAATCAACATTGTGCTCAGAACAGGGATAAAAAAAGTACCCAGTCAAGTTCTGGACTATAGAATGCCTTGGTGAAAATTAAAAATCACCAAGTGTTCTTCATGGATTTTGGAAGTGAGTAGATAACCCCTTTGCACAAGATCAGAAGGACAGCCTCCTACTGGGCCCATTGCATTCTGAGAAAGCACAGATTTAATTTGAACAGAATTTATCAGTTGGCCCAGTGCAGTATTCCACATGCAAGAATCCTGTCTCCGTTAACTCTTCCTCTGAGGTGCCACTCTGGGTTTCATATATACTGAGAAAAGACTTACAGCCATAGTGGTTGCCAGGTGGGTCTTAGCATGACACATGTAATGGGAAAATCACTATTGTGCATCTGGAGTCATATTGGTTTACACCCGCCTGTCACGGACCTGTTACCACTGATTATTACTATTTTCACTGATCACAAAGGCTAGAACCAATTTTGTTCATTCTGATCCCTTTCACCTATGAGTGCATGGAAGAGCAGATATTTTACTGGGATAAGATAAAAATTCTCATATAAATGAGACTCATATGAATGAATGTATAAATCACACACAGAAAACATGCATACGATTTGGTCAGCGTTGTATGTGAAGAAAGAAGTCAAATAGCCATTTTCTTGCTTTGAAAGTGTTTTACAGACTAACCAGATAGAACATCAGGAAAGTAAGAAAGGGTCTTCTGAATTCATATCTACAGTTATGGGCTGATCAATTCATTTTCTGGACCACTTCTTGGGTAAAAGTTTAAATGTGGAGATAGCTTATGCCATAAGCTTTTTAATTTTGGTATAATTTACCAATAGCCAAAAATATCCTTAATGTTCCAGTAGCTTCTGCAATATCATATCACTTCAGCAACTAGAATGATCCGATTAAAGCATTAGTGGCATTTGGGCACTCAAAATCCTCCCATTTCATGGAGTAAACAACAGTCACTGAGGCCTGGAAAAAGCCTTGCCTTGCTCCATTTGTCTCTTCACCTCTGATCTTCTCTTGCCTCTTTCCCATTTTTGTTTATTTTCCTCAAATCAGGCCTTAGATGCATCTGAGTTCATGTAGCTCATGTTAGCTGCTCTATCAGAATTCCTCTCCCAGATATGATTAGGACTTGATCCTGTCCATTCATTCTTCAGTTCTTTGCACAAATCTCACTTGCTCTTGAGGATTTTGGCATCCCACATTAAGGATTATGCAACAGCGATCCCAGAATAGCATGTATTTACTATCTACTTCTGGGCTCTGTGTTCCTTTATTTCTGTGCACTAGCTTTTTATTTTTAAATAATCATCTTACCTTTGGTTTAATAGTTCTATTGTAATAATAAAATTTCAAGAAGCTAGTTATTTAAATTTGTTTCTTTACTATCTGTACTGGCTTGAGTGATAGTACTGTGGATAGGGTGTTGTCTTGCACGCAGCTGACCTGGGCAACCGGGTTCGATTCCTCCACCTTTCTCAGGGAGCCCCGCAAGCTACTGAGAGTATCTGGCCCCCAGGGCAAACCCTGGCAAGCTACCCGTGATGTAATTGATATGCCAAACACAGTAAAGACAAGTCTCACAATGGAATGTTACTGGGCCTGCTAGAGCAAACGGTGAACAACGGGAGGACAGGGCTACAGTACAGTGCTACTATATGTACCTGTAGGGCCCAGGGCCATGCCTGGAATGTAACTAACACGAAATGTCAGTGGTGCGGGTGTATCAGTACTGTAGGAGTCAGGCTTACTAGATAAATTTTATTTTGTGTTATTATAAGTACTTTTGTGAATGCGAAAGCTTTGAAAGTCTCTATGTAAAATAATCACGTTTGAGTGAAGTAAGCACTGGCGTATACCATCTGATTCACTCCAGATCAGTGGCTCTATTGGATCCAGTGAGATTTCTGCTCGATCTCAATGTTTCCAGCGTGAGTGAAGGCTCAGAACCCTGTGAGTTCATTGTCAGAATTCGCTGGCGTGCGGAAGCATTCTGAAATGCTTCTTTTCCCATCTAGAATGAAACGATCCGGGTTTAGCTTCAGTGCACTCTCAAGTCTGTCCATGATTATCTTAAACGTCTGTTAAAATACTCCTTTCATCTCCAGGTATATTCTATGCAATACTGACCTTTGTTGATTTAATTCAGTATATGTGTTTCTCAATTGATTAACTACAGGAGCAGATATAAGAACCCAGTGTCTTGTTAAGTCTTTTTTTTTTTTTAATTTGGAGGTCACACCTAGCAATTTGAAGGGGTTACTCCTGACATAGTTCTTAGGAGACCTTGCAGGCTTGGGGATCTAAAGGATGGTGTAGTTCAAATCCAAATCCACAGCCTGGACTAGATGGGGTCTGTGATTTAAAGCATACAAGCAAATGTCCTACTTGCAGTAATATTGCTCTAGCATATGTTAATAACTTTATTCAAAGAAGTATCAGGCTTTAAATTATTTTATCATCATTATCGTTTTCCACAATATATTAATTACTATTATTAACTCTTATTATACTATATTACCTATTATCTTTACCTTTAAATAAAATGACTATACCTTAGGGAATATATTACACTATTTTTAATGCATATGCGTTTGCTCTGTAAGTTTCTATAGCTTCATGATGACCAAATTGCCAGAAACCTCCACCACTTATCGTTGTCACTTCTAACATGCCTCTCTTCCTGATTACCTATTAAAATAATACGATCTCAGTTATTAGATACTTTGAAATGCACTAATGACCACCCAAAATAACAGTTCCTTAGATTCAAAATCTTCGTAAAAACTTAAAGACACCAGAGATTAAACCAACACAGCCCCTGAGTCATTAGTCTTTGCTATTTACTCTCCCCCAATGTCATATCCATAAGACCCTGTTTGTCCACTTAACCACGTGAAGTATTATTTTCTCCTCCACGTGGATTCCACACTTCAAGATTAATTTTCCAATGGCCTAATAGCTGGTACATTACACAGTCAACACTTCTGAGAAACTCTTTGTTGGCAGCAACTCTTATTGCTTTCTGTGCTTGAGTGTTTGTTCATTTGGTTTTGGTGCCCCCACAGGGGTGCTCAGGGCTCTCACCTGGTGGGCTCAGGGGACTGACTCTCTTGGGGAGGGGGGCGGGGCTAGAGACTGAACCTGATTCACTGTGTGCAAGGCACAGCTGCCCTACCCGTTATACTCTCTCTTCATCCCTGGAAGTGATCCTTTTTAACATACCTATCTGATGCCGTTAAAAAGGTACAAAATATTGTAAGGTCTTAATATTTTTTTAAAAAATAATGAATGAGTGTATGAGCGGATGGTATAAACATTTTTAATTCAAATAAATTGTATTCTTAATTTATTGTTTCAAGTAAAACACAATGTATGGTATAACAGAGTCAAATTTTATTCCAGAGAAAAAAACATTTAAGAATACCATAAAATCAATTATTAATGTGGATGTGTATACTGAATTATTCAAAACTGAAGGAAAAAATTATCAGAATAATGTCTAGAAATAGTTCCTCAAATGATCAGATTAAACACAGTTTTAGGAGTCCTAGTAAATATTTCGATTGTAACCTTTAAGACAAGCTGACCTAGCTCAAATTTCCAACACAGTGACCTGGGAACTGTCTTTCCTTCCTCCAGTGCATTTCAGGTGGTGGGTGATATCGGTCAAGAACTATAACCTAAACAAAACTCAGAATAACCATATTTGGCTTGCTATTAGATGTTTCAATTTTCATATTGATGTTCGTATTGCAACCACAATCCTTATAGATTTTATTGGCTTTCAATTGCATTGATTTAGAACTCAAGGCTATAGAACTCTGTGGACTCCATTTATACTAAGTGGATAAAATATTATCTTTTGTTTAGTTAGCAAACATGTAGATTAAGAGGGTTAGATGAGAATACAGGAGGAAATTGTTCAAAGAAAACACACTTTGTTTAAGCATTTTACCATAGCACTTGCATAGAGAAGAGTGCTAATTATGTGTGTTCTATCTGTTCATTAAAGTAGATCTGTCAGAACTATTACTTAAGAGCATCGTTCAATAATAGTTTTTACTACTTCATGGCCCTAAAGGAACTAAACTCACATTTGTTTATTAATGCTCTACATTTCAGGATTTTAACTAATTAGGGATGATAACCTTCTCATCCCAATTAACTCTTAATTAATGAAGCTTCACATTGTTTGTTCTCCTTTTCCTTTTTTGTATTTTTCGTAAGTACATATGCCACATCAACAAATTGTTTTCTCAAAAATTAGCTAGCTTATTATTTGGCTCTGTTTCATTACATGTTGAAGTAGGAGCAAAAGTATTGATAGCAAACAAAGTACTGTGCAGACAACTATAGCAGGCCTGGCGTTCAGTTAATCCTTTCCATACTCTTGACATAGTTCCTTTAAAAACTCCTCATTTCTTTAAAGAACAGAAAACTTAGTCTAAGAATGTAATTAGTCTTTGGTAATGATATTCTGAGATCATGCAAAAAGTCCAGAACTGATATACACACAGTCTTTCAAATCCCCAAACGGTACTTCTTTTGTCTTTAAAATATTTTCACAGGCTGGAGTAATAGTGCAGTAGGAAGAGCATTTACCTTGCACTAGGCTGACTTTGGGGCAATCTCCAGCCCCACATACGGTCCCCAGCCCCTCCAGGAGTGATAACTGAGTGCAGAGCCAGGAGTCAGACCTGAGCACATTCTAGTGTGTACACACACAAACGCACAGACACACACATATATATATATATATATATACACACATGCACGTATGTATATAAACGCATACAAATATACTCTTATGTACATATATTCATATATGTGTATATTTGTTTCAAAGCAGAGACTTATGTATGTATATATGTATATAATGCATATCTAAACAGTGTTCATAAAATATACCTATACACATATATGTATCTTTCCATGATTTGATTGAACAGAATAAACTAGGGGGGCATTTTATTTTGTGTGATCTAAAACAACAGATATTTAGTTGAAAAGCAAATACTGTCCACCATTTTATCATTTGGCTTTTTGTTCTAATTTACTCACTTCATATATTTTATGTCATTTTACATAATTCTCTATTTTGACATAATCTTGCATTGATACCAAATTATCCAACCAAAATTGTCATATTTGTTTTATACATAATTCTCTATTTTGAAATAATCTTGCATTGATACCAAATAAAAAAATAAAATTTTCATATTTATTTAAAGAATTCCTTATTTCAACCCCAAAATTGGTGTTTGCTAAAGAGACAGAATTATTGAGAGCCTTCATACATTTTTAAATTTGTACTTTTTATAGTGGCTTTACTACACTTACTTAAAAAGAAACAAGAATCCTTTTTTTCCCTACCCAGATCTGTCATTCCTTTCACTTTTTAAATAGAACAAGACTATTCAATTTAGAGGCGATATGGATTGCAGAGTTCACTGTGTAGTTATGGAGCGTATCATACAGCAATCTCTGACCCTTCTGTCCGAGAATCATTTGAGGCAGTCTTTGTCTTTCCCAGGAAGCAATAGAATGATGAAGCTGTCATTATCTCCCAGTGCTACTGAAAGGACATGAGTTCCGATGCTATATTGCCTGACATTTAAACTCATATCTTGGGAGATTGAGTGAAAGGATAGACGAAGGAGAAAGACAGTCTCAAAATTCTGTTACTTGCTTGGAATATTTTTGAACTTTTTGCTCACAGTAAAATATAACTTGCATGTCATGGAACAGAAAATGCAGAGCTCTAACAAGATCATAAAATAAAGCAAAATAAAGCAACAGTAGTTTATGCAAAGGCCCCACAATTTATGAGCAACTTCTCAATGGATTTGTTTTATAGAAAATTAAGAGATATTGCTAACAGTTTACATGAACAGTACAAGTGACAAAAATATTGAATCGATAAAGTCAGCTCAAGGAAAATGCTGAGCTAAGTTGGAGGAGTCCCAGCAGCAGTGTAAAGTCATTTCATTTTTCAAGTCAGGAAAACTATTCACTTCACTATTTACAACTTCAAGACCTTAGCCTGATCTACTGGCCCAAGCCTCATTTCCTTACCCATGAACATCATTGAATGTCAATACATAGAATGTCACAGAATCGATACACAGTACATTACATACCTGAAACCTTTCATAATGCATTAAAATGGTGCTTCTGATTATATGTGTACCTTAATAATGGAATAAATGTTAATTTTATTTTTAAATGTTAAATTCAATAAATGCTGTGTTAATCAGATTTAAAATATAATGGTCCTTGGAGAAATGAAAGACAGGTTTGTGTCATGATATATATTTGATGATGGCTTTGTTAATGTGTACTTATCTCAAAATTTATGAACTTTTACACTATAAATGGACAGAGCTACTTATACATCAATCGTGCCCCAGTGAAGTTGTTCAGGTTTTCAACGCCAAATTATATAATTATAGACCCAAATAATAGATCTATAGATTCTCTGTTCCTTAAGAGGATAAAAATCAAGGGGAAGATAAACATATCAAGATGAATTATATTTAGTCCTAGATATTAGATATCACTTTCACTCGTTGCATCCAAAAAACAGAACAATGAATGAGTTTATAAAGTTATAATATTCATAATTTCCCTTAGGAAAAACAGCATTAGGTAGATTATAAAGGTATTTCATCTGATTTTAAAAGAGAAATTGAAAGTTGTAGCAAATGCCTCATTAACAAAATTCTCATAATTTCACATTATGTGTAATAATTATTACTTCAAGCATATGCCTGTGCAAGCCAGAAGCATAAAAATGTCACTTAACATAGCAAAAAATCCCTCCCCATACAGAGATGGGGAGAGGGCTGTAGTCAGATGAACTCAACATAGATGGTTAGAGGTGGACCAGCCGCAGGTGCACAGAAGAGAAATCACTGATGATGGACAGTTTCCTGTGTACTAGGTCCAGAGAAATGCCCCGTCAGGACACTGTGTGGCCGAGCTGGAGTTGATTCCTCCCCCAGCACTGAGTGATCACTTACCCCCGGCCCCTGCCTCATCACTGCACAACTGACCAAGCAGATTGCTCAGGCTACCATAAACAAAGAATGTTTAAATGCGTTCCTCTGTAGTTATTTGGAAGCCAAAGTCATCGAACGTGAGAACAAATGGCTGGAAGTCTGTGGCATAGTTTTATTTTTATACACTGGATGTCCACACATAGTAAGAAAGCAAAAACTACAAACTAAAATGGTACCAAGTGAACATATTCTTTTTGTTGTTGTTGTTCTCTTATGTTTTTGTTTTTATTTTATTTTTTTTAATTTATTAGTGAAACACCATGAGGTACAGTTGTAGACTTACGAATTTTTGTACTTGGGTTTCAGTTATAGGATAATTGAGTACCAATCCCTCCACCAGTGCCCATCCCCACCTTCAGTGCTCCCAGCATCCCTCCCACTGCCTTTACCCCCTCCATCCTACCCCACCCCTGTGGCAGGGCATTCCCTTTTTGCTCTCTCTCTCCTTTTGAGTGTTGTGGTTTGCAAAAGAGGTATTAAGGGGCAATCATGTTCAGTGTATAGTCTACTTTCAGCATGCATCTCCCATCCTGGGAGGATCCTCCCAACACACTTTACTTAGTACTCCCTTTTCTACCTGAGCTGCCTTTTCCCCTAGCATGTGCGGTTGGCCTCCAAGCCATGGAATGAACTTCCTGGTACTTATCTCAGCTATTCTTGGGTGTTAGTCTCCCATTTTGTTACTTTATATTCCCCAGATGAAGGCAATCTTTCTATATCTATCCCTCTCTTTCTGACTCATTTCGCATAACATGATACTTTCCATGTAAAACCACTTGTATGTAAATTTCATGACTTCATCTTTTCTAACAGCTGCAAAGTACTCCATTGTGTAGATGTACCAAAGTTTCTTTAACCAGTCATCTGTTCTCGGGCACTTGGGTTTTGTCCAGATTTTGGCTATTGTGAACAGTGCAGCAATGAACATTGAAGTGCAGATGTCATTTCTACAGTACTTTTTTTGCCTCTCCGGGATATATTCCCAGGAGTGGTACTGCTGGGTCAAATGGGAGCTCAATTTCTAATATTTTGAGAATCATTCATACTGTTTTCCAAAACGGCTGAACCAGTTGGCATTCCCAACAGCAGTGAAGGACAGTCCTTTTCTCGCCACATCCATGCCAGCACTGGTTGCTTTTGCTCTTTTGGATGTGGGTCAGTCTCTGTGGTGTGAGATGATATCTCATTTTTGTTTTGATCTGCATCTCCCTGATGATTAGTGACGCAGAGCATTTTCTCATGTGCCTTTTAGCCATTTGGATTTCTTCTTTGGGAAAGTTTCTGTTCATTTCATCACCCCATTTTTTATGGAGTTAGATGTTTTCTTCTTGTAGAGTTCAACCAGTACTTTGTATATCCTTGATATCAATCCTTTATCAGATGGCTTTTGGGTAAATATCCTTTCCCATTCTGTAGATTGTTTTTGTATTCTTATTACTGTATCTTTTGAAGTGCAGAAGCTTCTTAATTTAAGATAGTCCCATTTGTTTTTCTCTATTTCCACTTGGTTGGTCAGTGGAGTGTCGTCTTTGAAGATACCATTAGCCTCAATATCGTGGAGGGTTTTGCCGACCTTGAAGAGTGGACATATTCTTATACCACCTGCTCATCTGCTTTCTACATGATCCCAGTCTTTGACTACATTGTTTTCTCTAAAAAGTCTATTTCATTGTTTCTAATTTGTACCTCAATTTGCCTTTTTTGTTCCCTGTTCTCAAAAGCAATGTTGTGTTCAGTGTGCAAGAGTTGTTGTGATATGTGCATTGAATTCTGAAAAAAAAAAGTTGCTTTTTTTCACTTGAAGGGTCATTAAATTGTGTGGGTGGCTTAAATTAGCAAATGGCCTTTGCATTTATAACGGTTGCTTATCACAGTATTATAATCAAATGAGTGTCAACGTGACATATAATATCAAAGTATATACAAATGATATTTGAAAGAAATGTTTTTCAAAGTCAAAGTTGGAAGCGAGGGTCTTGGGAGCAAAGGGTAGGGCCGAGGAGGGTTGAAGCAGTGCCTCGTGTGTGTGTGTGTGTGTGTGGACACTGAACTCATTCCTTCCAGCATGGGACTGTCTGCACAAAGAGGCATTGCTGTGACCTCTGCTACTGCCAGGGTGTTCATCACCAGGAGTGACCCCTAGGGACTCCGAGAACCTTTGGAAGATCCCAATATGTAAAACAGTATTTCTGGTACCATAAATAATCTGGGAACTCAGGAACTCATATTAATATTAGGAGATAAGCAACAAGTGGTAATAGCAGTGATAGTGAAGATCCCAAATCAGAAAACATACAGATAATGAATAAAGTGAAGGTCATGAAGATCTTCAAAGGTGCCTCTTGGGGTTAGCATCTAGAGTTTCACATTAGACATTAGCATTCTGAAACATCAATTCTTTTTTTTTAAATTTTGTTATATTTATTTATTGAATCACTGTTGGAAAAGTTACAAAGCTTTCAGGTGTAAGTCTCGGTCATACAATGATCAAACACCTTTCCCTTCACCAGTACTTAGTTTTCACTACCAAGAACCCCAGTATACCCCCCTCCCACCCATTCCAGTGCTTGTGAGTCAGATGATTCCTACTTAACTCTCTCTATACTTTGATCTCATTCATTATTTCGACAAAAAATGCACCATTATTGAAACATCAATTCTTATCGAAGTGGAGTAGAGAAAATTGCAGTGTGAAAATATGTGAAATTCAGAACTGGAATGATAATACAGTTTATAGGGTGTTTGCCTAGCCTGGGTTCAATTTATAGCATCCCATAGGGTTTCCCCAAGCACTGCCAGGAATAATTCCTGAGTGCAGAGTCAGGAGTGACCTCTGAACATCGGTTGGTGTGACCAAAAAAAAAAAAAAGCGAAATTCTTCATGTTTAACCATGATTTATAAAAGGTACTCTTACCCACCTTTAGAATTCATAATTCTGAAAGCATTTGGAGACTCTAATACAGTTTACTTTCAAGTAAAAGTTACTTTCTTATAAACAACTTTCATAAGTGAAAACAGATAAAAGAACTTGTATCCAAGATCTATGATATTTTAAACATTTGAACAAGTAAACATTTTAAACATAAACAATTACAAAAAATAAATTGAATTTCAGCTGGAACAAAAGCAAGTTTAATTAATATACCCTAAAAAAATAAATGATACCCTATCTTTCTTCAAAGCACTTATTCAAATTATTTTCTAAAAATTACTATGGGATTTGATTTATGTGAGGAAAAGAGAAACTCCCTAGCACCAAATTGCTTCTCCTTCATTTCTATGTACTAAAAATATGGACATGGTTACTTCTTGGTGTTTTTTCAGTGATACCAAGTTCCTACTCTATGTGAAGGGAGTCTCTCTCCTTTCTACCTTCTAATATCTCTCCTTTGATGCCAACCTATAAGAGATGACAAAAGATTGTGTCTGCTTTTGCTCTGCACAACTTCTAAACAGTTTCCAGTGCTTTATTAAAATTTTGGGGACTTCTGCACAGGTTTTCAAAATTCTTGGCCTCATTTTCTCTTTAAAATAATAAGAAATTAGGGGCCAGAGAGATATCACAGTGGGATGGGTGCTTGTCTTGCACACGGCTGACCTGGGTTTGATCCCTGGCTTCATATATGATCCCCCGGCACTGCCAGGAGTAATCAGGAACATCACTGAGTGTGGTCCCCAAACCAAAATAATAAAATCAAAGACACAAATGAGTATAAATCCCCAACCCAAAGAGGTCAGCATACTCTAGCTTGCAGGCCAAATCTAGCCTCTCTCCAAACTTTATTTGAACAGAGTTCTTCATTATGTTCATAGTGTCTATAGATTAATTATTTTTCTCTTTGCAATAACAAGTTAGACAGTAGTGACAGATAAGACATGATGTGTTCATTGAGTGTCAGCTCCTGGCTTGCTTAGACATCTTATTTTTACTGATTTTTATTATATTGCAAAATTAAACAGAATAATTAAAACTTGAGGACTATGCAGGCACACATTCTGTTAGCTGTGAGAGCCCATTTTTCTGCACATGGGTACTAATTTCTCACTCATGTTTGAACAGGAGTGAAGGGGGCAAATACAACTCTGTGAATTGTATAGAGATTCATGTTAAATTCAGTGTGTAGGAACACCAGGCCCACAGGTGCTGTGTTAAGAACTGTTGGGATAATCTAGGGCAATTGCACCTGTTTAATATATGTTTGGAATAAATTAGCAATAATCACAGGAAGGACAAAACTTTCCGTAATGCCTTATAATTTGCAACAGTTGCATGTTTTGTTTCCAGGAAGTTTTGAGGGTTAATAATCAAAATAAAGGGTGTTAGAACAGAAGCTACTAGCCTATTTTTTTTTTATAAACTAAAAATAAAGATGGACCCTGTAGTGAAAAGAATAATTTTAAGACCATTGATATAAATAGGACTAACTTTAAATGGATTATATGGAGATGCTGAAATGGTTGGACTGAATTTTTTTATGTGATTCAGAGTAGTACAAGACACTCCCACTATAAAGGGAGGCTCTGTAATATGGCAATGTATGGGAGAGAAATCTGAGGAATAGTCAAGGACAAATGAGCTTCAAAAAGAAACCTTCAAAGGCAGATTGCTCGGGGAAATTTTATATGGTAAGACATGCTGGCTTCAAAAAAGTTGGGAAGACTGTTCTCAGTTTTTGATTCTGTCTTGACTTACTGGACCTGTAGACTTCAGGTAAAATACTTGAAACATTTTCAATTTATTATTTGACTTTCTGTGCAAAAAATATAATAAAGCCCAAATAGTACATTTCAGAAGGAACTTTAATTTACTTTTCTGGAGTCAGAGTGGCAGAAGAATATTTCAATACCACTTTTATAATCTGGAAGATCATTTTAGACGAACTCACGTCTACAAATACATCCTGACCCTGCCTTTTTGTGCTCTGTTCTGCTAAATGTTGCTGGGTTCAGTGAAAAGTGTAGTTGTACTTACGCTCAAATAACTGCACCGAATGGACTCTACAATAAATTAACTGTATCCAGTTGGGTTGAAACCATGTGTAATTTTTGCTTGAGTCATATGCTGAACATCTTAATGAAAGGTGTTTCTGAGAAATTGCTTATTTTCTGGAAATTGTTCAACAAAGCCCTTTATCCATAGGAAAGATATTGAAAAGCTACAGTATATTCAGCGATTTAGTTGACGGAATGTTTTAAACATTGGGATGACGATTTTATTTAAAACACAAACTCCAACAATCTGTGGCATTATGTCCTTCAAGAATGTGTTTTCATTGTTTGCACAACAAGAGGAGGAAGTAATCCCTGTGGGAATGTTGAAGGAAATTATTGACTTTTCTGCTAAATACACAAATGTGTTTCATAGGTTATGTAACAAACAGCTTTTAATTGAGAGATGAAAACTAAATATCGCCACCATGTGTGGCATGTGAATTATTATGTGATACTGTAAATATTTTAGTAGTTGCCATTCACCAGATGGAAGTAATGTGTGTTTTTCCAAGTCTAAAGCATCTTTTTTTTATGGTAATAGTCTACACTTGTGGTAATTTATTCTGTCTTTTCAACATGGATGCAAGTTCTTTGCACTACACTAAGCGTTTAGCAAATCAAACAATCCTAAACATGAATAGCATCAAGATGAATGATAACAATACACTCAACTGATGAATATTAAATTGAAATGTTTTATCTTTGTGTGTACTGTAATTCGAAGTCAAAAGACTGAGCACGATGTATGCATTTTTGTTCATCACATAGAACCTCAGATAAATCTAAATATGGTCGTTTCAGCCTGGAAGTTACCAGAGTAAAATGACATTGTATTATACATTACACTTTATGCCTCAACCTTATAATTTTTTCAGGTGGTAAACTAACATTTTACCTTGTCTTTACTTGATGCAGATAAAAATTACCCGTTCAATATTAAAATTTCCATTGTAGAATAAATATTTCCCTCAACGGTTCTTTCTCTTTGATAGTCTTTTCCCTTCTATTCCCAGAATTCTATCTCCATTTATTTTAGAAATGTGTATATATACATATATAAACACATATGTGTATAAGTGTATCATAAATTGTATTATAAATCATACATGTATATATGTATACATATACGCACTTATAAAGCTGTAGGGGCTGGAGCCATGTACAGTGGTCAGGGGCCTTACCTTATCTGTGGCTGACCTGGGTTGGTGCCAGGTCCCCATGTGGTCCTCTGAGCACGCAGGAGTGACCCCTGAGTCCAGCACCAGAGAAAGCCCAGGGCACCGCTGGGTCTTGCCCAAAACTCATAAACACAAAAAAGCTTATGATAACCAAGTGACTACAAAGCTTGCCTTAGATCCTTTTTCTCCTTTTTTCTGATTTGCTCCATGTTTTACGTTGGCTGGCACCTGATACATGCCCTGGTGTTTCTAGGATGGTGGTGGCTGCCCAAGGGGACAGTTTCGCATCAGCATGTGTCTGTTCCTTTGGCATTTTATCTTTCCCCACATGGTTTAGGCTCCAAAGCTTGCAAAACTGTTCATGGTGGTTTGTTCCAGGCAGTCAGTATTCCAACCCCAACCCCACCACCCCTGGTACCTACCCCCTGCCACTGTCTCCATTTTCCCAACCACCCCTCAAGCCTGCCCCCATCACATGTCCACAATCATTTATTTTATATTACTTGTTACCACTGACTGGTTAATTAAATGATTAAAAAAATACACATTTCCATAGATGAACATTTGTAAAAACGGTTGTATCTCACCATGAGAACGTTAAGTCTCTGGGGGTTTCCTGAGCTGCTGTTGCAAACAGAATCTCTAGATTCCTGTTTGTTGGCAATGGGTTGGCGTCCTGTCACATCCCACCCAACATGGTGTGTGATGTGCGGGGATATCACTGTTGCAGAGTTTGGAGATGTCGCTCCAGAAGCATCGAGAGCATTTAGCTGGGAGTGCTGGTTGGAGGCAGCTGGTGGGTCCGTTGGGGTATGGCAGTGGCTTTGTTTGGGAGAGACCCCATCACCCCCTCTGAGAGCAACTGGGAGGTCTCACCTGAGAGCGGATGTCCAATAAATTTTTGCAGCTGGATGATCCTTGTTGAGATTTTTTTCTGAAACTCTGGAATGGCTGGTAGATGCTGAGGTGGCAGCGGCAGACGGATGGGGGCCCTTGTAGCAAATCTCGATTGATTCTTAATGAACTGCTCCCCCGCGATTCCAGGCTTTCAATGCAGTATCTCGGTTTAAGTATTTGGTAAATGCAACTGAGTGCTGTTATGTTTTTAGCCTTTACCTTTCTTTAATCATATGTGTTGGCTCTTGAAGCTGTGAGGACTTATAGAAACTGCTTCCATTTATTGAATTCACAGATAAAAATGCTATTGAGATGAAGAGTCAGAAATAGAATTCGCAGTTAAAAGTTTTCAGATATCTTAGAATAGACCATTGATCACAGGAACCCCCCCCCCCAACACACACACACACACACACACACACACACACACTCACACTGAAACAGAAAACACAGAATAATGTTTTTTTCTTGTTTTGATTTTGGGATTACACCTGGCAGTACTCAGGGCTTTTTTCCTGACTGTGCTCAGGAATCACTTCCGGAGGGCTTCGGGGACCATTCAGGATGCCAGAGATGGAAACCAGGAAAATACCCTCCTCACCACACTCTCTCCAGCCCCCAAATAATGTTGTATTTAAGATAGGCTGTTAGCAGGATTGTGGTTAAATGTGAGATTCACAATATTCTAGCAATTGAATCCATTTGAAGCTCTCTATGAGATTTTAGTGTTTCAGACTGTCTCAGGAAAATATCTGTCTCTGAGCAATGTGAGTTAATCCTCTGAACAGTTGCAAGAGAAGCTAAATTAAAGGCACAAAATTTTAAAAAGATGTATTATTTCATACATAAATTTCTGGCATGCACTTTATAAACAGACTTAGATTTGTAGTCTATAAAATTCTTAGGTAGCTGTGATTTACATTTTCCTATTAGTGGTTACAGTTTAATATATCTCTTAATGCCTTGAAATTTGTTGATCTCACTTTTCCAGACACTAAAAGGAAAATGGTAAAAACATGAATGCATTAATGAAAATGTTCTAAACAGGAATACAGCAATGACATAATCGGGTAGCTCAGCATCTTTGCAAGGCTGTGATGGTTGAAAGCCTGAAGTATTTGGAATTAATAGCTGCTTTCCCTTTTCTAGGTGGTGGTATTTCTAAAGAAGACAGATTTTAGAAATAGATTATGAATATTTAGTTACTGTTAGACTGGTAGTCTCAGTGTTTTACCAGAGGGTCTATCTGTAGACTGACTGGGTCATATTTCATCTTTAGGGGAGAAGAAAAAACATGGTTTTCAATTTTCAAGTAATAATCTAGTGATTTGTGAAAAATTCAAATCTTTGGTTGACACTTCTGAGATCCTGACAACTGAAGTTTCTTAGTCATCTAGAATTGTAATTCAGGTGGATCTTAGTTTGACTGGTTTTGACTTACAGGGTTGATTTATCTTAATTTATCACCTGATTCCTGATGGTGCCATCTTTGTGAAAGTTACTGAGTTATAATTCTGCACAATAAGTATCAAAAGAAAAATTATGACTTTGAGAGAAGCTATTTGGAAATGTACAGTTATTTTTCTCGTGGCCATGACTCCTAAGAGGTTTCAGTAAATTTGAAACCTCACTTGCTCATTGAGTTTGTATGTCTTAATTATAGTCAACAAAGAAAAATACTTGATAGTAAAAATTCTTCACAAGCAATGTTACTTCCAGAGAGAATTGATGGCACCGTTCAAATAAATGTTTGAAAATCCCTTGTTCTTATTTTAAAAGAAGTACTAGTAAGGACCAAGGTTACCAAAAAGGTGAGAAGGAAATACCAAAGTGTGTTAAAGTAGCGTCGTAGTATTGTAGCGGTTGCAATCGCACAATATTTCTTTTAACTAGTTGTGGAATTGCACCCAAAATGAACACTGCCTTATATGCCAGTATCATCCCAATTAAAAATAAAATAATGTAATGCTCTACACAAAGTAAATCAAAATCAGGATAGTTTTTCTTCTCTTGGCACTTCGCTTCTCTAATTGGAGAACATGAGTGTGTTACTTCTGTCCTCGAGAGAGTTGCAGGCTTTATTGTTAAGCATCAGTATCAATGCGGAATGCACATAGAGAATGAAGCAACTAGATTCTCAACTAATTTTTATTTCAAGGCTGCCTTTATTGATTCAAGTAGAATTGAGGGTATAGACAGTCAGGAAGGGCTGAAACATGGGCAGTTGGTAATCTTCCTGGAACCTCTTGTCTTCATTAACCTCAGCTTGTATTTAATCATTGCTCTGCCCTACAGCACAGTAAGTTGGCTGCAGATTCCTTTATCCACTGAAACTGGAAGGTCAGGTATAGTAAATTAAAGCTAACAGATTTTCCTGTCAGGGGTGAACTCGTCTTCTTCATAAAATATGCAAATCAGCATAATTTAATATAATAACAAATGCATATATATATATAGATTTGTCTAGTTACATAATCTATTTTTCAGACATAATGAGATAACACAACCAATGTCATCTTTGCAAAAATAAGTTTTATATCTTAGAACTGGGGATTAGAGGACATGTGATAATAGTTCATTATTTCATTTTGAGATGACAGGACTAATTACTTTAACTAGATAATTAAATCAGGATTAACACATTAAGTATTATTGTCAGCTTCAATGCAAAATTTATGTTGTTTCCAGAGTATTATTCTACAGTATAATTCAGCACAGCATTATAAATAAGCTGCATTTGAATACCTGATTTCCCTAAGAATGTCTCTGTGCTAACGTAGACTGAGTAAAGCCACAGAGGTTACTGGCTTAGGAACCATCTGGAATTCTTAGTTTTATTCTACTGCTCTATAATTTATATAACATATCTTCAACTGTGCAGCTATACACTCATACACACACACACACACACATATATATACATATATATATTTAACAATTCCAACAATTTTGAGTTGTTCTTTTGCGGGAACTCAGTCCTCTTGTCCTCTGTAACTCTTTAGGAAGTTTTTAATTTTAGTTTCTTTGGGGTGGGAGCGGGAAGAGAAATAGTAACACGGTTCTGGATGTCGCTTTGCAAGGAGTAGACCCCAGTTTGATCCCGGCATATCTAAGGCCCCTGGACATGGGTCAGGAACAATCTGACCCGACTGGAGGGGCCAACAGCAGTTCAGAATCCTCATTTTCCTTTAAGCGATGTGAAGAAAAATTTGAGGAATAAATAAACAAGCCAACTATACTTTGACTAAAGGCTGTGGATGAATGAAGCTCCTTTAGTACTTTACTCCTTTAATGGGATCTAGATAGAAAAGTTTCCAAACTGCAAGTTTCACATCTTTATAGGACTCGGGGATGTTAACGGTCCCCTTGTGAAACGCTCTGGTTGTATTGTTACAAGGACTGCATCATGCAATGCTTGTGAACTCATTATAGTGAAGTAGCTCAGACTCACGGGGTCAATGACAGGGCCCTTGGGGTGGTTGGGGATTCTGTGGCACACATTTGTGACTCTACATACCCATCAGGTATCTCTTTGACGAAGGCTTCTAGTAGTCTTGCCACAAAATTTAGTATAATGACAACAAAAGTCAGTATTGCAAAGATTACATGTTAATGCAAGGATCCAACAACCCAAGAAGCAGATATTTTACATAATAAACTAGATATTTCTACCGGTTATATTGGTAAAAATATGTTTTGGACATAAAACCCAAATGTCTATTTCTGCACGAGGATATTTCCCAGGCAATGTAATTGTATTTTGAATATTTTGTTTGGGGACCACACCTGGTGGTGACCTGGGTTCTTTTATGGCTCTGTGCTCAGAGATCACTCCTGTTGGAACTCGGGGGTATGAGGTGTCAGGGATCGAATCTGCACTGACCCGTGTATGGTAGGCATCTTTCCTATCGTATTATCTCTGTGGCCCCAACCTTTCTCATGTACACATGTTGCTGAGACATGTTGTAGTAGGTTTGGGGCTGGGAAATCCATGTAGAAGTGGTCAGTAGAGTAGGGCAAACCCTGGACTGGACTGGAATAGAGTCTGTGCAGAAGGTTCCCATATTGAATATCAAAAACATGGAAAGGGAGTCATTTGGGACATATATATTTAGAAGGGTGATACTCTAGATTTGGAAAATACAACGCAAAAGAATTAAAAGCAAGAGAAGCTGAGTAGGATGGCCTGGGGCGATAGCACAGTGTGTAGGGCATTTGCCTTGCACACCTCCAACCCGGGTTTGATCCTGGCATCCAATAGGTTCCCCCGAGCACTGCCAGGAGTAATTCCTGAGTGCAGAGCCAGGAAGAACCCCTGAGCATCGCCAGGTGTGACCCCCCCAAAAAACCAAAAAAAGTCGCGTATAAAATCAGATCAGTCTGTAGACTCAGCCACTAGACGCAGTTTCAGTTACAACTTTTTCTTGGCCATTTGATAGTTACTGGATTAGAAAGTGCGTATTAGGCTTTTGGTGATCAGACTTCTTTCATTTATATAAGTGAAATAAAAGCATTTATCCCTCAGAGATTTTGCTTATATGAACATATGGCTGTTGATGTTACTGATTTTGAAATTTAAACTTTGAAAATACTACAGTGTTAATTTACAGTAATAAATTAAAATCATCCGATGTCAATATAAATAACATTTCAAAACATGTTTTTTAAATTTTTTAAGGGTTTTTCTCTTTCTTTTTTCTTTTTTTTATTAGTGAAACACCATGAGGTACAGTTATAGACCCACAAATTTTGTGCTTGGGTTTCAGTTATACAACGATCAAGTACCCATCCCTCCACCAGTGCCCATCATCCACCACCACGGGTCCCAGCATCCCTCCCACCCCTCATCCCCCCTGTCCCACCCTGCCTCTGTAGCAGGGTATTCCCCCTTGTTCTCTCTCTCTTCTTCTGGGTACTGTGTTTTGCAAGAGAGGCATTGAGTGGCAATCATATTTGGTCTATAGACTACTTTTAGCATGCTTTTCCCACCCTGGGAGGGTCCTCACAACACCCTTTATTAGGTGCTCTCTTCTCTATCTGAGCTTCCTTTTCACCTAGCACGTGTGGCTGGCCTTCAAGTCATGGAGCAAAATTCCTGGTACTAATCTCAGCCATTCCTGGGTGTTAGTCTCCCTTTTTGTTGCTTTATGTTCCCCAGATGAATGCAATCTTGCTGTGTCTATCCCGCTCTTTCTGACTCATTTCGCTTAACATGATACTTTCCATGTAGTACCACTTGTATGTAAATTTCATAACTTCATCTTTTCTAACAGCTACATAGTACTCCATTGTGTAGGTGTACCAAAGTTTCTTTAACCAGTCATCTGCTCTTGGGCACTCAGGTTTTTTCCAGATTCTGGCTATTGTAAAGAGTGCTGCGATGAACAAACAATTGCAGATGTCACTTCGACTATATCTTTTTGCCTCTCTGGGATATATTCCCAGGAGTGCTACAACTGGGTCAAATGGGAGATCAAATTCTAATTTTTTGAGAATCGTCCATACTGTTTTCCAAAAGGGTTGGACGAGTCGGCATTCCCACCAGCAGTGAAGGAGGGTCCCTTTCTCGCCACCTCTGCACCAGCATCGGTTGCTTTTGTTCTTGTGGTTGTGGGCCAGTCTCTGTGGTGTGAAATGATATCTCATTGTGGTTTTGATCTGCATCTCTCTGATGATTAGTGATGTAGAGCATTTTCTCATGTGCCTTTTTGCCATTCGGATTTCTTCTTTGCGAAAGTTTCTGTTCATTTTTTGATGGGGTTGGGTGATTTCTTCTTGTGGAGTTTAACTAGTACCTTGTATATCCTTGATATCAACCCCTTGTCGGATGTGTATTTGGTGAATATCCTTTCCCATTCTGTAGACTGTCTTCGTATTTTGGTCACTGTTTCTTTTGAGGTGCAGAAGCTTCTTAGTTTAAGATAGTCCCATTTATTTGTCTATCTCTGTTTTCACTTGCTTGGCCAGTGGAGTGACATCTTTGAAGATACCATTAGCTTCAATATCATGGAGGGTTTTGCCAACTTTTTCTTCAATAAGCATTATGGATTCCGGTCTGATGTTGAGGTCATAAATCCTATTCAATGTTACTTTTGTGCATGGTCTTAGGCAGAGATCTGAGCCCACTTTTTTGCATGTAGCCATCCAGTTTTGCCAGCACAGTTTATTAAAGAGGCTTTCCCTGCTCCATTTCACTTTTCTTGCCCCCTTATCAAAGATTAGATGATTATATGTTTGGGAGGAAATGTCAGTATATTCAACTCTGTTCCATTGGTCTGCAGCTCTGCCTTTGTTCCAGTACCATATTTTAAACAATTTCAGGAGACACCGTTTTACTTTTTTGCAAACTTTCAAAATGTATTTTATTCATTTTATTCCATCTAATTTTATTCAAAGACTTCATTCAATCTACCTTAGTATTTAAAATTTATTAAGATATAGAAGAAGATTCCTGCCTGGCAGAGGAGCATAGCTAGAAATATATTCTCTTCTACCACCGTCTCTACCTGGCACTGGGGTGAAATATGGGTGGCATAAAGCCATTTCCGTCCATGGGCCAGTGTGTGAGATACTGTCTTGAGCTGGAAAACAGACTTGATCTCCGTTGCACATCTTCTGCTTAATCACATTTCTTTGTCTTTTTTTTTTGCTGAGAATATCAAATTTACTTAAAAATATTTTCTTACCTTCCTTACCTTATTGAAGCTCGAATATTTCACAATTTCAGCTTCCCCAAAGATAATTGCAAATTGGTTACTTTTTAAATCAACTATTTTAAATTTTTCTTTATATTATTGATTTTCTCAGAGAGAAATTTTATTGAATAAACGAGAATTTGGAAAACAATTCACCTTAAAATATTGGCAGCGAATAAAAATGAAAGATAAAGTACATTCTAACTAGAATGTCATATTTTTAAATTTTCAGATTTTATTTATTTATTTATTTATTTATTTTTGCGTTTTGGATCACACCCAGACATGCTCATGGGTTATTCCTAGCTCTGCACTCAGGAATTACTCCTGGTGGTGTTGGGGGACCATATGGGATGCTGGGAATCGAACCCGGATCAGCCGTGTGCAAGGCAAACGCCCTACCCAATGTGCTATCACTCCAGCCCCAATTTTATTTATTTTTTTGTAACATTTATTTTTTTGTTAAATGTTAAAGCAGTTTCTCTAAGCTCTCTCTGACCTACTATCTCTCTCTTTCTGTCTCCAAATCTTTCTAAATAAGTTTCAATAAAACTGTATTACTCCACACACACACACACACACACACACACACACACACACACACACCAATTTGAAAAGAACTTGTACTTGTGGACCAAGTGTCTCAGATGTGTCAGAGACGCTTCCTTGTGTACTTGTCTTCATTTGCATCCTCGGTTCCTCACTTGCCCGCTCCTTTTTGTCCTTTGGCTCTCACCGTTTCAGCATCGCCACTCCCTGCCTTTCCATGGACTACGAAATCATCCCCAAGTGTTACAACATGGAAAGTATCATGCTAAGCGAAATGAGTCAGAAAGAGAGGGACAGACATAGAAAGATTGCATTCATCTGGGGGATATAAGATAACAAATTGGAGATTAATACCCAAGAATAGCTGAGATCAGCACCAGGAAGATTACTCCATGGCTTAGAGGCCAGCCGGGCATTCTAGGGGAAAGGGCAGCTCAGATAGAGAAGGGAGCACCAAATAAAGAATGTTTGGAGGATCCTCCCAGGAGGGGAGATGCATGCTGAAAGTAGACTATGGACTGAACATGATTGCCACTCAAAGCCTCTTTTGCAGAACACAACACCCAAAAGGAAAGAGAGAACACAAGGGATCGCCCTGCCACAGAGGCAAGGTGGGATGGGAGGGATGGGGGTGGGAGGGATATTATCCATGGTGGTGGAAAGTGGGCACTGATGGAGGGATGGGTATTTGATCATTGTATAATCGAAACCCAAGCACAAAAAATTGTAAATCTACAACTGTACCTCATGTTGTCTCACTAATAAAAAAGAAAGAGAAAAAAAAAAGAAATATAAAAGAAGGTTAACAATTACATTTTATCAACCCACCCTAGTGCCTGTCCTATTTCTTTTGGTTCTGTCGTACAAATTTGACTGATATAATGAGATCGAATTATCAACTAGCTTTAGTGGGAGCACGGCCATGGAGGAGATATTTAATTTCCTATTCATCTGTGGTCATCACTTGTACTTTTTAAAAATAGATCATTTATTGTTGTGACCTCTGTTGTTGACAGTGCCAGGGACCCTGCTCAGGGCCTTTTAAATGTGAAGCACATTCTCTATCGTTTGAGCTGGGTCTCCATGATTCTTATTGACGGAAATTCATTTGATTTTGTGGATTTTTATAGCAAAATCAAGTAAAAAAAGCAGGAGCTGTATTTCTTTTTTAAACCATATCTTATTTGCCTTATTATTTTAAAGCATTTACAATTTTACAAAAGAAAAACAGCTGATCAGGGGTCCTGCCAAAAATCTTAAAACTTTTAGAAATAATTATATTTACAACACTTGGAACATTTTGTGCTTTTCAAAAAGCAACTGTTTACAGCTCAGACACATTAACACTGAAGTCTCCCTGTGAGGTATTAGACTGCCAAGAGATTTATAGTTCATAAGCCTCAGAAAGGTTCCTGGGCAGGGCCGGCGTGGTGTTGGAGCACATGTCTAATATGTGTGAGGTAATGATTTTGATTTCCAGCACTCCATAAAGGAAAAAACAAACTAAAATTAAGTCTTCCATAAGGTTAACTATTTTTTATCTATAATAACGTTATCTCTCTAAAATGAAACGATGTTAATAAATGCCATGAAAAACTGTTATTTTCACAGATAAGGAAATAATTTGTATATGACATGTAAAAGCATATACTGTAGCAAGTTCTGATAGATATCGATTTTATTTAAGATATTGAATTGTTTGCACAATTTTTATTTGTGACATATTTACTTCTTGGTGATAGGTATAGACATGTTATATACTTTTTTAAATGTTAACAGTTATTTTTAGTAAGAATGGTGTTTGATGATGAATTTGATGTAATGTTTATATGTGAACTCATTAAATTCATAAGATTCTATCCATTAAAATGAAAATATTATAGCTAATGCATTAGTTCACCTCCTGTCTATAAATTTCAGTGTTTTTTTTTTGTAGGAGCACTGCTATTTATTCAGCCACTGATTAGCTGATTGAATTGTGCATGAACTCCACCTTACTTATTTTTTTCATTTTTTATAATTTTATTTATTGAATCACCGTGAGAGCAGTTACAAAGCTTTTGGGTCTAAGTCTCGGTCATACAATGAAACACCCGTACCTTCACCAGTGCCCATTCTCCACCACCAAAAACCCCAGTATACCCCCATCAGTGTTATTTTTTAAGTGAGTTTGCCATTTGGTGAAATTTCAAGAAATGTGAGGCTATGATCTTGAATTATAATAGAGATAACTGCTTGCAGATGTCAGTAATGGTTTGAAAAGATTCAGGTGTGAGCTGTTGCACTGAAGCCTACAATAACCTGAGAACAGATTTCTTCCTGATTATTGAGATATGTTTGCAATACTAACTGAGCAGCTTTTTTCTCAAGGTGCAGGAACCAGGAGGTGAGTTGCTTTTGGAAATTATTTCTGCAATGGCTTGTCTTTGGCCATTGTTAAGGCCAGGTCTTCCACCACTTTGGCAATATTGCAAAAATACCATCTTATAATTCTTTTTAAATCTTACGTGTGTTTACATTGTATGCAGAGTAAGGTAAAAAAAAATTAGGGCATGAGAGGCAGATGATGTGGCAGTTTAGTAATAGTTAAATTTACTTCAATGAATGTGGTTGACATAACTCAACTGCTACAGTAGTGAATAATATCCAGAATAGAATCAGATCAGGTTTCATAACCTTCCACAGCTATGTGAGAATTACCACTATGTACCACTGTCCTCCCTTTGTTCATTGATTTACTTTAGTGGGCACCAGTAATGTCTCCTTTGTGAGACATTTTGTTACTGTTTTTGGCATGTCGAATACGCTATGGGGAGTTTGCCAGGCTCTGCCGTGTGGGGAGCGGGATACTCTAGGTAGCTTGCCGGGCTCTCCGAGAGGGATGGAGAAATCCAACCAACCTAGGTTGACCACATGCAAGGCAAACGACCTACCTGCTGTGCCCTCGCTCCAGCCCAACCAAATATATATATATATATATATATATATATATATATATATATAGTAGATTACGGAAATATATAAAATACTAGTCAATTTAAAAATTCAATACCTTGAAAACACTTGCTCCTAAAATTAAAACTAGTTTTATCTCCTCTTGTTTTAATTAATATCCTGTCACTGTCCTCCCGTTGTTCATCAATTTGCTCAAGCAGGCCCAGTAACGTCTCCATTGTGAGACTTAATTGTTACATGTGTCTGGCATATCGAATACATCACGGGTGGCTTGCCAGGCTCTGCCGTGTGGGCGAGAGACTCTCGGTAGCTTGCCGGGCTCTCCGAGAGGGGTGGAGGAATCAAACTCGGGTCGGCCATGTTGGCTGCGTGCAAGGCAAACGCCCTACCGCTGTGCTATCACTCTAGCTTTAAATAATAAGTAAACATAATCTGGTGCTCTAGCAACTTCTTTTTCACTAGAAAAAGAAATGTTCCCTTTAAAGACATTGAAAGAATGAAATAAAGATATATGATTCACCACAACACATAATCAAACTGTAAGAGGGTTCTGTATTTAAAGGTGAAATTGACCATAACATGTATAGAATTGGAGGATATATGGTAAATCAGTCAGAAGGAAAGGGGCTCACAGAGAATGATCTCTTTCATATTTGGAACTAACAACAAAAGATCAAGGCAATACACAATTGAGTTTGAGGGTGGGTGAAAGGAGGGGTGGGCTTTGGGGTTCTTGGCAGAGAGAGGTGGGTACAATGGGGGATTGGTGTGTTGCTGAAGTTATGTGCATGGGAAACCTTCAGTAACAGCATCATAAATCACGGAATCTCAGTCAATAATTAAAAAATTGCAAATAAAGAAAATTAAAAGTGGGCTTAAGGAGCTCAAGAGAGACTAGAGTGGGGCAAGGTGCTTGCCTTGCACGTGAGGTACCCATGTACTCCCCAACACACCCCATGTAGTCTCTGAACTCTGCATACAGAGATCTCTGACCACAAAGCCAGGAGTAATCCATAAGCACAAATGGATGTGAACCCCCTCCCAAAAAAAAAGACCAAAAATGGTATTAATAGATGTTTGCTAAGGTGATATTTAATTTAAAACAGGCATGCATCAAATAAGCATATATTCATTTTCATCAAAGTAAAAAAGTTTTGTTCCTACCATTTAAAATATTTGAACATTCTCTCATAAATCAGTAAATCAGTAAATTAAGGGCCATGCTCAGAATTGCCTGCTTCCCATCAGAGGTCACAAGAGTACCTCAAATTGCCAGATCTCTAGCAATTAAGAGAAAACTAAGGTCAGGCATGAAATTTATGCCTACAAGGAGTGCAGAAATGCTTTCTAATGGCCTCTTGCAAAAAAAGGAACAGGGCATAAAATGCATGTTTTGTTGGAATAAAAAAGGTGTAGAATGGAATCTGTGGTCACCTAAATTTTCTGCAAGAAATTTCTATTAGTCCCTTAAGGTATGCTGTCCTTTGGCGTAGTAATTTGTAAAAGATGGTAATTATTTAAGACAGTTCTCTGCTGATGGGAAGAATGAAATTTTGGTCAAATAATTGAGTTACAAAAAAAAGTTATTGAAACAATCACTTGGTAAGCAAATCAAAGACAGTTCTGAGTAAGAGGGACAGATGGAGTTATATCTAACATTCAAGGACATCTGTGACACTTACGGCAAGATGGAAATGTTCAAGGTCATCATTGTATCAAAGCCTGCTGAATAAAATTACTTACCTGTATTAGAGAATAAAGATTTTGTCTATAGCATCTGAGCATGTATAATCAACTTATTACAAAAAAGAAAAGAAAAGAAAAAAAAAGAAAACAAGCATTCACTCTTTCTACTTGATATAGGTTGTTTGAATTTCCATCTCAGAGTGCTAAGGGTTCTTTCCATTTCTGAATTACTCTTTGTGGCTTTTTCAAACTTCATAAACTTTTTTGGATGGTAAACTCTTTTTATTCAGTACACAATACGGTCATAGGGATTTTCACAAAAGAGACATTTGTTTCTTTCTATAAAGAGACAACATTTGTCTCTTTCTCTCTCTCTCACACACACACATACACACACACACACACACACCACAGCAGTTATCCAAACCAAGAAAATCTGTCTATCATGAATACCTCTTGGACTGGTGAAGGTCACAATTCCCAACTGAGATGCCCGTGATAGTTCACTGTGTTGCACCTCTCAGTAGCAGAGAAGCACATACTTTGCCCTATATGGAGTCCAGTTCTGTCTCATTTCACTTTGAACAGTACCCTTATATAATCACCCTATACTTCACACAAAATCCTGAATGTTTGTACTTCATGCCACTTTCCCATGAGTTAGATTCCATGGAATAGAACTCTTTTTGCCATGCAGATAAATAAAACTTAATGCTTTGCCGACCAACCTGTTCTCAGGTTGAAAGAGTTTATGCTTTTGTGCACAGAGCACTGTAGCACTGTCCTCTTGTTGTTCATCAATTTGCTCAAGTGGGCCCAGTAACATCTCCATCGTGAGACTTGCTGTTACTGTGTTTGGCATATTGAATACATCACGGGTAGCTTGCCAGGCTTTGCCGTACAGGCAAGATACTATCGGTAGCCTGCCGGACTCTCCGAGTTGGGCGGAGGAATCGAACTTGGGTTGGCCAAGTGGACCATGTGCAAGGCAAACGCCCTACCCACTGTGATATTGCTTCAGCCAGAGATGCTGTATAAAACTTACACTCCACATCTCGTTGTTGGTTTTTTTTTCCAGATTCCAGTTGCAGACTGATAGAAATGGGATTCATTAATTAAAAGTACAGGTTCAGAATAAAAAAGTTTTTGGATTAAGGTCACAACCAAAAATAGTTCAGTTATCTCAACATTCAAAAAATAGCCCTCATTCTATTTTATAAGGCGATATTCCATATTAGTTATTTTTAGCCACAAGAGTTTTACATGCTTCTTATAATGGATAACTTTATTTGAACACTTAAAACTTCTTGGTCTTTTCATTCTTTTTTTTATTTTGGAGAATAAGATCATTTTTATTGAATGAAACTTAGAAAGACGTGTGGTGTGCAAGTGAAGAAGGAAAGGGATTTGCGGTGAAGAGAGAACGAGAGTTTGACAGAGCAAATCAGGAAGTGAGGAGATGTAGGACCCAGCCAGCGCAGGCTGAAGAGCAAACCCAGCCGCTCAGCTTTTAAAATCTTTAAAGGCCTTTTGAGTTCTTGGGGCAAACCGAATCATTCTTTTCCAAGTCACTTACCATAATCTAACAAATCTTCACAGGTCCATTACTGTCTCAGAAAGCTTTTTTTTATCAAAGGTTCTTTTTTTTTTTATTTTTGAATCACACCCGGCATTGCACAGGGGTTACTCCTGGCTCTGCACTCAGGAATTACCCCTGGCAGTGCTCAGGGGACCATATGGAATGCTGGGAATCGAACCTAGGTCGGCCACGTGCAAGGCAAACGCCCTACCAGCTGTGCTATTGCTCCAGCCTCCTGTCAGAGGTTCTTTATCTTTACTATCTTCCTAGCTAACTATGCACTCCAGAATATCTCAAGCTTTTCTCTGCATTTGGTGATATTCCCCCTCTCTCCACCCCTGCCTCATCCCCAGTCCCCAACTGTTCATTCCCTTTTTGTATTTCTCCCTGCCTGTCCACAGTTCTCATTTCCTCCACATATGCTGAACGCTCATCCAAGCTCAGAATAAAATCCTACCCATAGAACGATACTCCCTGAGATGCAGTTCTCTTAGGAAAGCACCCTGCAAAAGAAATAATTCTTCAAATTAAAAGTATTAATCCAGGGGGCCGGAGCGATAGTACATTAGGGAGGGCATTTGCCATGCATGTGGCCAACCTGGGTTTGATTCCCAGCATCCCATAGGGTCCCTGGAGCACTTCCAGGAGTAATTCCTAAGTGCACATCCCAGGATAACCCCTGTGCATCGCAGAGTGTGGCCCAAAAAGCCCCCCCAAAAAAAAGTATTAATCCACTTCACAGCAGCTGTCTTAAAAATAATATTGGTGTTTCAGATTCTACTCATTTCTACATCAGCTTCTCACTTCTCAAGCTCTTTGGTAAATTATCAAAATATATCCACATTTTCTCAGTCATATGCTACAAGCCTCCCTCTTCTCGAAAATTTCTTTCCTAGGTTTATGGCGCTATTTCCCCCTCTAACTCCTCAAAACATGATTTGCAGAGACTGCACTAGCTAGTCCAGGGAGCCTTGCCCTCTCACACCTCTTGATGTCCACGTGATTCTTCTACTCAGACCTTTCAACCTCTCATTTCCTGCTTGGTGAATTATTACACCTACCTTTGGTTTCAGTGTCATCATTAATGTTTTTTGTGAACTTCCCTTAGGTTTTTCCATCATCAACCCATAGAACCAAGTCATTTTATCTGTTATGCTGTAAATCTTTCTTATGACAATATTTTCACGTTACTGAAACGTGAGTTCTGGCCAGAGAGATAGCTAGAAGGTCAGGACATTTCTGCCATTTGCTGTTTCAGCCAAGAATTGGTTGCCGGCTTCAGTTCCTGGCATCTGGTCTTGTCCGCTGAGTACCACCAGGAGTGATACTTGATCACAGAGCAAGGAATAAGTGCTGGACACTGCCAGGTATGACCCACAAATTAAATATAAATCAAGTAAATATGTGTGCTTGATTTCCTTCACCTAAAAGAGAACTCCTTAATGTATGTGTTTAAATCTGTGAGAGGATTAACTCCTGAGCACTGCCGGTTGTAGCCCCAAAAACAAAAACAAGAATTAAAAAGACAAAAATCCCCGTTTTATATCCAACATAAAAATGAACTCAGAGTGCATTTCACTGATGTAAGTTCTCAAACCATAAAATACATTAAAGAAAGCATAGTTAAAACACTCCATAGTTCTAGCATTTGCAAACATATTTAGGGATTAAATTCCGGTGTCAAGGGAAATTAAAGCAAAAAATAAATGAAATCATGTCAAATTTTTTCATGCTGTGAAAGAAATTCTCAGCAAAATAAAAAAAGGTATTCTGCTGAACACAATAACATTTGTGCTCACATGTACGGGCAAGGATCATTGTCCAAGATATATGGGACTCCCACAGAACTCAACAACACGAAAACTGCCAAAGGTGGGAAGGAGATTTGAACAGACAATTCATAATGAAGACATATGTTTAACCTATAAATGCATGAGCAAATGATCATCGTCTTGTACCATAGAAACAGGATTCAAGTCCAGTGGTTGGTCAACCCACTCTGTGAGAATGGTCAGGAAGAACAAGTGCAGGGAGAAGGGGCTCGTGGTAGGGACCTCCTGCTTTTTTGGGGGATTGATGGACATCTGAATTGACCCAGCTTCAACTACAACAACAACACATGTATGAAGACTTTTCCCACTATTAAAAATAAATATTGTATAATTGGAACCCGAGCACAAAACTTGTAAGTCTATAACTGTACCTCATGGTGTCTCACTAATAAAAAAAATTTAAAAAAATAAAAATAAATATCCTGGGTGGCTTAGCAATTTTACTCCACAGTATCAATGCAGAAAAACAGAGCACTTATGTGTAAATGTACAGACACAACCATGTTCGTTTATACTTGTCTCCAGCTATGATGCTGCAACAGTCTATCACTGGCCCTGCCTGAGGACAGCCAGGTTTTATCCCAGCACCACAAATGCCACTTCATCCCCACTAGGATGACCCCTGAGTGCAGAGCCAGCAGTAAGTGCTGATCACCGTTGGGTATGGCCCCCAAAACTAATCAGGAAATGCCAGGTAGTCAACAAAGATGCTGATTTGTACATATCAGCGGTCTGGTTGTGTTATCTCACACAAAGTAAAATAAAGATGAGAATGCGACTTATAAATCGCTGCTTGATATGATGAGTGCATGAATCGATAATAGTTATTTGCTTGTTTGGAAGTTATTTTTCTCTGTATCCCACTCTGCTATTAAACCTAATCTAGTCTTTCATTATCCTAAAAATGCCTGTTTATCATTTTCACTACTATTAATAACTTCATGTACTATTAGTTTATTGACACCATTCTCTTACCAAAAAATCCATTTCTATGTTATAAATTAGATTACATCACTTTGTACTGTATCAGTTCTTTCCCTAACACATGATATCTGTTCATTATAATTTCTAAATTCGAAACTCTAATTTCTATATAGTATTGTGCTATTATAATTTTTTGTCCGACAAGGCTCAACCTTTAACAACATGGTGATCTATTATACAAGGGCTTAATGGCTCCGGGGTGTGATATAACAATCTTCACACACTTTTTTCTAAGTAAACTTTGTTGTATCATTTTCAGCAGATTTTCATAACAAGCAATACAAAATAAATTATTTAGGTCCTGCTTTGGAGTCAGACTTTCGGGGTGGAAATATTCTAAATATGGTGTTGAGAAAGTGATAATGGGTGTTGGGATTAGTGTTGGAATATTGAATGTAATAAGTTATTGTGAACAACTTTATAAAAATAAAATAACATTTAAAAATTTATGTCTCATTATAACCTGTCATCGACCTAATTAAATTGACACATGGAGCGATAGCACAGCATTAGGGCGTTTGCCTTGCGTGCAGCCAGCTGAGCCGGGTTCGATTCCTCTGCCCCTCTTAGAGAGCCCGGCAAGCTACCGAGAGTATCTCGCCCGCACGGCAAAGCCCGGCAAGCTATCCGTGTTGTATTCAATATGCCAAACACAGTAACAAGAAGTCTCAAAATGGAGACATTACTGGGCCCGCTCAAGCAAAATCGATGAACAACGGGAGGACAGTGTTGATATAAGTTCCACCACTCCACACTGTCCACAGTAATGCAATGCTTAAATAATGTTTCATGACCAAGGTTTTTTTTTTGTAAATTGAAGTATAACATTTTATAAGATTGACTTATTTGGGGGTATGGATTTAAGATGTATGTTACCCAAGGCTTACAACCCACTAACATGTATTCCCACAAGCATCCATTAGGCTCTCTGCACCATTTCAAATATCCCGCCTTTCCCTTTCATGATGGCAAATTAGTGTTAGGATACAAAATTATTCAGTTGAATTTGCTCCCTTGCTTTGTCTCTTTCAATCCCACATAGAAATGTGATTGTATAATATTGTCTTCACTTTTCTGATTTATGTCTCTTGACATAATCCTTAGCAATTCTACCCATGTCAGAAAAGAACAGAACTTTGCTGTTTCTTTAAAATAAAAACATCATTGGGCTGGAGCAATAGGACAGCGGTTAGGGCGTTTGCCTTGCACGCAGCCGACCTGAGTTCAATTCCCAACATCTCATATGGTCCCCTGAGCGTCACCAGGAGTAATTCCTTAGTGCGGAGCCAGGAATAATCCCTGTGCATTGCTGGGTGTGACCCAAAAAGCAAAACAACAACAACAATAACAAAAACATTATTAAAGATCAATGATTTACAAAGGAATTGCTAGTTGAGTTTTAGGCCTTCAATAATTCAACACCAACTCCTCCACCTTTGTCAACTCACAGACACCGGTGTCCCCAAATGCCTTCCCAACCCCAACCCCCTTTTGACTTGACGGGAATTGCAGAATTTCAGGGCTTCCCATTTGGATCTCATGTTGCCAGTTCTGTTGAATGTGTTCTTTGGATAGGAGGTTTTACCCCTTGCCCGTATTACTGGTATAACTGAAGTCCTGATGCCTGTTCTCCTATTCCTCCCTTCCCCTCCTTGATTTCTTTCCTTCTCTGTGCATTTTCCTCTCTAAACACTGGGATCAGTTAGGCATCCTCCTTTCACTACTGTTCATCTCCTCATTGAGTATTCTGGATTCCGCAGCGAACGGAGCTCGTCCTGTGCTTGACTTTCCCCTTCTGCTTCCTTCACTCATCGAGAGTCTCCCAGTTCCAGCCATACAGCAGCAGAATGCATGATTCCATTCGTTCCTTGCATTGTTCCTTGCTCAGTATCCCAGTGAACGTCTATGCCACATCTTCATAGTGCATTCATCTGCCGTTGGACACCGAGTTTGATTCCATACCTTAGCTGTTGTACTGGGTACAGCCATGAAGTAATGTTGTGCATATGTCCTTTTGAGAGAGTGTTTTTATGTCCTGGGGATAGATACCCAAAAGTGGAATTCTTTGGTCATATTAAAATTCAGTTCTAAGTTTACTGAGAGCTCTCCATACTGTTTTTCACAGTTGTACCAGACAGCATCCCCAACGGCAGTGGATGAGAAAAACTTTACTATTTTTATACCTGAGTAATAATTCATTGTGTGTATATATAAATATACATATTTATATATTTATATATTTTGGTCGGAGACCATAAAACCCAGCTCCCGGAAGTGCGCGGCCACATTCACGGCCACATGGCCTCTTATTGTGACATCTTATTATCTCATTCCTACTTTGGACAAACTGGCAGGCTACCAAATGTAATCTACTCACTCGGCAGAGTCTGGCAAACTCCCTGTGGCATACCCAATATGCTGAATACCAGTAACAATGATGGGTCTCATTCTCCTAACCCTGAAAGATTCTTGAATATGGCACTTTTTAAAATCTCAGGGCTAGGACGAAGGAGACGTTACTGGGGTCTGCTCAAGGCAATCGATGAACAACAGGATGGTCTTGATCGTAATCGTGATATATATGTATATATATGTATATATATATATATATCTTTGTGTGTGTATATATCTTATCCATTTGTTGATAATTCTTTTTCTTCTTTCTCATTATATTGTTTCATCTGATCATTTAAACCTCCTGAGACTTCAGCATTACATCTTCATTCTGTCTGGCCTCTACATGTGCTCAAGAAACACTTGAGTGTGATCCCTATATTCTAGTACAACTAATTTGTTTATGCGTGTTTAGAGCCTTTCAATTTCTGCAGGGTATTGGTATGTGTGTGTAGTCATATATGTGTGATTTTGCACACTCACATGTGTTATGTGTGAACTTGTAGTGTTTTAGGGAAGGTTCTTTTTCTAAAGTTGATTCTAATTATTAAGTATTGTGAAATTCAGATTTTAAATGAATTACTTTTAAAAATCTAATTGTGTGTTATCAAATATTTAAAAAAATACAGTAAATAAAATTATGCTTCTATAATATTTCCTGAAGAATATACATAAATATAAAAAATAATAAATGAATACATAATTTAAATAAATCAATCCTAATAATTATAGAAATGTAGAAATAACTAGAACCAAAGACTAATAAACTATAACTTTAATAATGCCTTATTTTGTACTGCCCTTGCCATAATATAAATTAGTTCCACGTTATTATTTGCTTGAAATAACCTATTTGCAAAGGTATATTTTTGTATGAATGCAGCATCTGGTTTAAAAGATAAAAATTCAAATATGAATATACTCTTCAAACTAGTTTTCTGCAGTGAAAGTTGTCTCTTAATTTTTATTTTTATTAGGAACTATTTGAAAGTCTCTCCACGCAGAATTAAATATAGGTTTTTTGATTCCCCCCTATCCAGTCTTCTGAAACAAGTTCTTCCAAATACTTGATGACAGAATGATGAATGTCTACAAATGTCATTGTAGAGAAAGATGGCTGTTTTAATGATCCATATCAAACTTGTCAATTAAGTCTCTTCCTCTGGATGGCTCTTTATAGATAAAGCAATTTTTAAAACCACAGTGTAGAGAAGGTTGTACATAAACCTACTCTTGGGTTTTTGAAGAATAGCCAACCAATAAAATAACTATTATTATTATTAATTTGTGAGTATTCATGTTACTGTCCGTATATTGCATGACACATGCTAAATCATTTGATCACTTCCAAGGATCGTGTTTTCTTAGATCCCCTTTTTATTTATAAATTCATTTTAACATATTTGTCTTAACTCAAGTTCTTTGAAAATATCTCAATGTTGTAATTCTGTATCTGCAAATAAAAGAAAAATCCATATTCTAATTATTCAAACTTTAAATTATTATGACTGAGTAAAATACATAAATCAAGGAAAAGTGGTTGATTTATTGACATTGAACGAAATTGTGTTGTTTTATGATTCTTAATTGGTTAGTAACTTATTTTTGCAAGCACAGTATGTATTTTTTTATTGTAAAAACACCGCAACATATGAATTCTGTTAATTTTGGAGTTCTTGATTGGCAACATTTCTCATCATCACTGTCACTATCACTGTCCTCCTGTTGTTCCTCGATTTGCTCGAGCGGGCCCAGTAACGTCTCCATTGTGAGACTTGTTACTGTGTTTGGCATATCGAGTACATCATGGGTAGCTTGCCAGGCTTTTGCTTTGTGGGTGAGATACTTTCAGTAGCTTGCGGGCTCTCTGAGAGGGACAGAGGAATCAAACATGGGCAAACGCCCTACCTGAGCAAAATGTGAATGTGTGAAATATGACTTATCTAATTTTCAATAGAGAAAACATAAAGTGGTTATTTTCGTTCATTGTGTATTGTTGAAATTTTACAGTTTTTAAGGTTGCATCTTGTCTCAATTTCCAAAAAAAAATGTTTAATTTTTTTTTAATTTTGTTCAATTTTAAATAAATATATTGTAGGGCCACTAGATAAAGAATTAAATACATTAAGATATTTTAAAATTGTTACTGGAGAGAAGTTTTTTATTTTTTTGTTTGTTTGTTTGTTTGTTTTTCCGAGATATGTTTCCTGTGATAATCCTCCCACTGAAGTAGAAACTTCTATTTCTGTGTTACTTTCCTTGCATGAAAGTTGGATCCACAGAGACCCTCTGCTCCAGAACTAAGTGGCGGACGTGTGTCTCCCTTTCTTCTTGCCTTTGTCATTTTATATGTATAAGCAACTTTTTCCTTGAGTCGTATTTTTTGTTCCTGTATTTATAATCCTCCTACTTTGTGTATCTTCTGTTTTGACCTACCCAAGTTTTCCCACTATCCTTTCTTTTTTCCTTCTAAGATCACCCCATTATGTTTGATTTTTCAGTTCTTAATAAACCATATGACCAAAGATTATAGCTTGGCGGAGAACCAATTAAAGTATCTTTCCAATTAAAGTAAATATCCACTGATGATTCATTCATCAATGAATAATTATTGAGATTAAAAAAAAACCCAAAATCTACATGTGTGGCTCTCACAGTTTTACATAACCCCCAAAAGGATTAGATACAAAAATCATGATTGGAAAAGAGAATTATTGATAATAGCACCACTAATGTACTTAAGTAAACATGTATCTTTGGACTGCGTTGTTTCTTTTTTTTGATGGAAATTTAAATTAAAGTCCATACTTATTAGGAAGAAAAACTGTTCTTCCATTAGCATCTGACCTGTTCCCTAGGGAATTATTTTCATGTGTTAGTTACCATCAACATGTTGTGTAGTGGATTTGCATATTAAAAATATTAACATCTCATCTATATACTCCATTCTAAAAGGATGTTAAAATTTGACTCAAAGTTTCAAAAAGCACGTCTTCCTTTTATCAGTCATCCCTGAATGAAGATGCAAGTTGACAGGAATTTCTTAAAATGGGATGAGCAGAGGCTGAAGGGGTAGCTCAGTGGGTAGAGCACTAACCATGCCTGCGGCAGGTTTGATTCCAGCCACCACCTAAGGTCCCTAAAGCCCTGCCAGGGAGCGACTCCTGGGAGCAGAGACAGGGGTTATCTCTGAATCCTAGTGCCTGTGACCCAGAAGAAAACAACCACACTTTATAAAAAAAAAAATTAGAGAGCTCTCGAGACAAAGAACAAAATAATAGAGAAGGATATTTGTGGTCCCTGAGCTCTGCCAGGAGGGATGATGAACACAGAGCTGTAGCCCAGAGTGGAAATAAAAGATCCAGACATCCAGATGACACAGGTCTTTGTATCCCAATAATATAAATAATCCCAGGAGTTTGTGCCTTCACTGGCATTGTCTGGTGGTCTGTTGGGGGTCTTTTGTACCTGCTGTTGGTTTGTAGCAGAGACTCTCTCTTTTACTCACTCGGTACTGGCAGTATCCCCATGGTTCCCAGTTCCGAAGTGTTTACCACACAGGGATAAATCCCCAGAGATTTTATCTTCCCTTAGTTAAGAACCACTGTCAAGATCAGGTATAGAGCAATCGTGATATTAAATCCTTAATAAATCTAAATTACGAAGGTAATTTTGTTGATTTACAGAGATTTTAAAATCTGAGATCCTTGAACTAAATAGCTATGTAGGATAAAAGGAGAAAATGCAACAACTAGGCAGATTATCCTCCTGTGTTATGGGGAGGTAGTTCTGACCATTTTCCTCTGTCTAAACATATTTTGTTTAAACATATTAAGCATATTAAACATATGTGTCTAAACATAATACAGCATATTCCTTACTCTGCGTACTGGTGTGCTTCTAGGACTCTGAAAGTGATTCAATGTTATTTGCTACTTTGAACTAAAACCTTGGAGATTATGACTGTCAGATTATGATTTGTGGAGGAGCTTAGAAGCCACAGGAAAATCGGTATTTCACGGCTACCATGATAGAAATGATGACATTCCAGTTTAAACATTACCTATAAAGACAGACAGCGTGCAAAACCCTAGGAATAAACTATTAATTTTTCAGCTCTTTCTTATACCTTTTCTCAAAATGCATGTTAGGGTTATGTTCTAAAATATTCAGCTGAGGAATTTAAAGTGAGTGAAATGCGTTATGATCCCCCCATACATTAATTTTCTTTTTTATTAACAATGGGATAAGGGATTTATATTTTTCTCTATTTGGACTGATATTTCCTTGAATTTATATAGTACCTATAAGAGAGTTGATAGCATGAAATATTTTTTTCAAATAATGAGTAACAGCAGCATTGCATGCAAAATATGCCTGGCCTAGCCCTTGCATTGAAATGCAGGTTCAGTTGACCAGCATAATTGAGTGACCTCTAACCCTCCACACTGCTTAGGGGCACTTCCCATAAAATCTTCTCTGACTTTGTTGAGTATTGTACCTCCGAGTTCCATCCACATATCACCAAATTGCACCTTTTTCTTTTAGCTGGGTTGTAATTTTTGTATCCATATACCACAGTTATGTTCTATTTTTTTTTGTTTTTAATCCAGTCATCTGTTGGGGGATTTGCAATTTTTTCCAGACCTAGGCTATTGAGAATAGTGCTATAATGAGCAGAGAAGTAAATATTTATGTTTGAGGTTGTGTTTTGTGGTCTTTGGGGTAGATGTCAAGAAGTGGAATTGCTGTATTATATGGAAGTTTAATTTCGTTTTTTGACTGGTGCCCACATTGTTTCCTAAGCAGTTGAATCATTGGCATGATTCCCCACAGTGACTTAAGGGTCCCTTTCCCATGTCCACATCAACACTGGTTGTTTTTGTCCTGTTCTATGTGTGTCGGTCTCACTGCAGGGGGGTGACAGCTCATGGTTGTTTTAATTTGGATTTTCCTGAGCATGAGTAATAGTGAGCATTTTTTTTTCATATATCGATCTGTCTTCTTTAGCAGAGTTTCTGTTCAACCTTCCTCTCCATTTTTGTGGAGTTGTTTGTTTTTTTTAGTTGTTAGTGTTTACAAGTGCTTTGTATACCTAGGGCATTAACTCTTTGCTGGATGAGTGATGGGTGAATATTTTCTCCCAGTCTAGGTGATCTTTTTATTCTGATCATAGCCTATATGGTGCAGAAACTTCTTGATTTTATTTTTAGGATTCATGTCACTAAAATCAGCTCATCTAGATAATCCTCCTATGTTAAAGTCAGCTCTGCCAGATAATAAAACTAAATCCCTGGCAGGACCAATTCAGCACACACAGTCGTATAGATTGAATGTGGAATGTAGAGCACTGAGTGGAAATTGTGTGTGTGTGTGTGTGTGTGTGTGTGTGTGTGTGTGTGTGTGCGCGCGCGTGCGCACGTGTGTATGCTGTGGTGTTATTTTAGCAGTGTGTCTTCTGTAACAGTTTTCTCACTTCTACATTATTTTCTCCTAAATTAAGTTATTGCCACAACACCTGTCTGGCCTTCCTGTTAATATCATCTTTTTGTCATTTGTTTATTTAAATTTTCTCTTCTGAAACACTAGGCGTGAAAGTGTCTTCATCATCACTGCATTTCTAGATTTCTAGTGTTTAATATTTCCTAAGCACACAAAATAAGTTCTCTATGTACATCAAAATAGTAGGTGAAGACAAAAAATAATCTTATAAAATATTTTTAAAAACGGGGCGGCACCCATGGTGGTGCTTAGGGGCTTACTTCTGGCTCTGTACTCAGGAGTCACTCCTGGTAAGAGCTCAGGGAACCCTATGTCTGTCAAGTTGGCTGTTTGTAAGGCAAGAGCCCTGCTGGCTGTATTACTGCTCCAGCCCCCAGGAGTCTTTCTTCAGCACTGCATCCTGATCATTTGCTTTCTCATACTTTAAGGACCACCATGAGTGACACCTCTCCAGTGTACTGCAATTTGGTAGAAGACTATTCCAGTTGTCTTCAATGTCATCTAGCTGCCTTTCAACTTTGTATTTGATCATTTTCTGCAATCCTCTTTTTTTACTAATTTATTTGTTCTATGTCAGTTTCTGGCAGAATATATGACTCGAGAAGATGGGTATTTCATCTGTTTTATGCATTAGGTTCTCCAGGGTGTATTATAACACATCATGCAAGAGGGCAACTCAGTAACTCTTGAAGGAATGGGTTATGCCCTGCAAAGACTGTACCACAGAGCTCTGAGGCAATTTTTCATGGTCTAATAGTGACTTGAACATTGAAAGCTCTTAAAATCCTTGACAGTAGTTTTTAAACATATGTGACAATTATTTCAATCTTAGTGAAACTACAATCTTTTAATCCTTACCCTAATTACACAGTACATTTGCCACCCATAAGAAATATTTTATGCAAATTAGGTGAACAAATTCAGGCAACTATGGATGAAATTAATTAAGGATCTAAGATGTTCCAACAGCATGCATGGGTAATGTTGTGGCCGGGGGAAGGTACCATTGCCCCAGGAATTTAATGGAACTTACATGCTGATGTGAGATTTAAGTTTAGTTCTGTGGCAGTCGTGATAAATTCATTTTTCACCCAGTGACTTTGACCTATGTTTGACTTCCTTCAATTGTATTTTTATTTTTAAGTTTAGATTAGTCAGCATCTTTCTCGGCTCATACTTTCATTGTGGTGCAAATCCCAAGTAAAAACAATACGGGTTGTAATATGACATATAAGCTTCTTGAGCTTCCCAGAGCTTCCTTGGCTGCAGGCAATTATAACCACAAAGAATATGTCCTCATCCCAATGGCCTAAAACAAAGTGATGGTTTCTGGGATTTTGCAACTTGATAAACAGTATCTTAAAAGTAAATAGATAAAATTCCTGGTACTAATCTCAGCCATTCTTGGGTGTTAGTCTCCTATTTTGTTACTTTATGTTCCCCAGATGAATGCAATCTTTCTATGTCTATCCCTTTCTTTCTGAGTCATTTCTCTTAGGGATGGGTATTTGATCAATGTATAATTGAAACCCAAGCAAAAAATTTGTAAGTCTACAACTGTACCTCACGATGTCTCACTAATAAAAATTTTAAAAAAAAGTAAATAGATAGTGGCTGGAGCGATACCGCAGCAGGTAGGGCATTTGCCTTGCACGCGACCGACCCGGGTTTGATTCCCAGCATCCCATATGGTCTCCCGAGCACTGCCAGGAGTAATTCCTGAGTGCGTTAGCCAGAAGTAACTCCTGTGCAAAGCCAGGTGTGACCCAAAAAGAAAAAAAAATAAAAGTAAATAGATAAATAAATAACTTTAATCAGCACACATTTGGGGTGTTAGGATTATTTCACAAACAGGTATTTCTGGTGAAAATTTAGGTATTTTAAACTTTTTATGGAGGAGGGAAGAAGGACATCTCCACTTGTTTATTGAATCACTGTGAGCTAGACCCTTACAAAGCTGTTCATGACTAGGTTTCAGTCATACAGTATTCCAACACGCATCCCTCCACCAGTGTACATTTCCCATCACCAGTGTCCCCAGGTTCCCTCCCATCACCCACCACCCCCTCTTGCCTACTTCTGTGGCATGTGCTTCTCTCTCTTCTCTCTCTTTCTCTCTTTCTCGTTCTCTCTCTCTCTCTCTCTCTCTCTCTCTCTCTCTCTCGTTCTCTCCTTTCCAGCATTCTGGTTTGCAATATTGGCACTAAAGGGTTATTAACAATATTCCTTTACCTACTTTTAACCCTCCGATCTTGTGCAGCGTGACCATTCCCATCGATTATTGTCATATTGGTCTCTTCCCTCTTACCTACCCTCTGCGCCACACGTATTTTTGGTTCAACATGCACATTTAACCAAACAGATTATCCATTTATTTCCAAGTTTCTCTCTTTCTAGAATATATTAGAAGCACCTAATTGATTTGTATTGTTACTTTAACATTATCATAGAAGGAAAATCCATGTCCGCAGAGCTATGATGCACCAGGATCTCTGCATTCTGGAACTCCTAGAGCAGTGCTCTGTAGTTTTAATTATAGCAGAAAGACTGATTGTCTTTTTATTTATTTATTTATTTATTTATTTGCTTTTGGGGTCACATCCGGAGATGCTCAGGGCTGACTCCTGGCTCTGCACCCAGGAATTATCCCTGGCAGTGCTCAGGAGACCAAATAGGATGCTGAGAATCGAACCCAGGTAGGCTTGTGCAAGGCAAACTCCCCACCCACTGTGCTATCACTCCAGCCCCTTAGCTCGATGAGTTTAGCTCTGCTTCAGTCTTTTCATTCTTGTGATCAAAAAACGACTCAAGACTTTATTTTTCTGATGACATAGTCAAGATAAGTCCTGTGATGCTTTCCATTCCTGAGACGAAGAATGTTTACCAGCTATAGAGCATTTTATCCACAAATTATAAAGTATAAATTATATCCACAAATTATAAAGTATTTAATTCAAAAATTGAAACTCTCAGGACCAGTATTTTACTGTTTAAAGACTATGGAAGAAATTTGGAATATTAACCAAAACTTTCGGTAACTTCCCATGGGAAAACAAGTTCTTTAGGAAGACAGTGCTGAATAGCTTGGCATATGCCGGCACTTTGTTCCAGCCTCTTCAATAGCAGAATCAGTTCCAGGCCACCAGGCATAGTGAATAATTCCTCAATGTGCTACATGTGGTGTGGCCAAGATGACAGGACGGCCATCTGGAATAATAACAAAATTTCCTCAAAACAGGCATCCTTTCTGGACAGATAACTCATGCACATCGTGTGTCATGGGTTGATTTCTTCAAATATTTCCCCACTGGACTTCACAGTGATAAGAGGAACAGTATTCATAGCCATAAAAGCGTGTTGCAAGGATAAAATCTAAAAAAAAAACAAAAAACAAAAAACAAAAAACTCCAATCAGGCTACCCTTCACTGTCTTTTAAGTATCTACAAATATCAAAGAGAGTCCAGCATCCAGTGACAGTTAGAAACAGGTCCTGAGACTGAAGAAGTCGTGATGTTATTTATCATCCAAAAAGATGCATTTCGGTGGTAATGCGTAGTGCACAGACTGTTAAGAATGAGTGGGGTGCTCCAAGTCCGGTTTATGCCAGCAGATACCCCCAAATGTCATGCAGCAGATAGTCAACATTGTGATTTAATTCCAATTTCAACAGCAGTGCTTTATCGTCACACATCTCGTGTTTCTTTCTAGACCCCCAAGACGATTTCCTACACCTAATCTTTTTTCTTGCATGTTCCCTTCATGAATATGTTTATTGTTTGTTGTACTACAGCAGAAAACTCTTTGATAAATGTAGAAGCAAAGGAATTAAAATATCCAAGACTTTTTGGTAAATCAGGAGCAAGATGTGTTCCACTCTTTCAGTATCGGTTGCTTCAGAAATCTCCCACGGAATGGCCCTTGCCCCAACTCAGTGTTTGCCAGACTGCTACTCTCTTTGCTCTCTCTACTGTGATATTTATGGCATCATTATTTTTTCTTTAGTGTGACAGAAACCCTGTAATAAAGTTTAATTCATCAGATCATGTTCAGAGTCTTTTGAACATGGGATTTTTTCCAAAAACTTATTCATTGATTGTCCGTGATGTACAGAACTGTTAATAATGGTTTTCCATGTACAGCGATATTTGGATAAAGCTGTTGTGTGACACAAAATTTGTTTACTATTTGCAATCAATTTAGATGAAACAGTTACATAAAAATCCAAAGAGAATGCAGAAAAAAGGTGAAATTTAATCATACTCTTCCAGTTTCCAGTAAGAAGCTTTGCCTGTAACTTGCCTGGTCCTAAATATGTGAGTGCTTGTCCTCAGAGGTAGACTCTAACACATGCTATCTTAGTACCTTTAAGGTGAGGTGGTCTGGAAAATAGTGTGTAGATGTCTACATTGTGTCTCTCCATGTTCCTGGTTTTATTCTTCATCATACTTGACATGTAAGACAAAAATGGGATGCCATAATGCATTTTCTAGCTGTCAAAAGCTTACCTTGTAGGTAATTCCTCTATTACACTGCATATTTGACCAACAAGTTCCTGGTCACAGTTGCAACAGATCATTGATAATGTGCAAATGGAAAGAAATAAAGTTATAAAAGTTTTGAAACAATATTTCATTTATACTGAAAATATTGTATATGTGGGGCCATCAAGAAAGTTTGCAACACAGGTGTTCATCTTGCATGTGGCCAACAGATTCGATTCCTGGCACCCCATATGAGCCCCCAAGCTTTTCAGGAATTATTTTTGAGCTCAGAGCCAGGAAGTAACCCCTCAGTATTACCAAATTGACCTTCTCCCCAATGTCCAATACAATACACTGTTAATTAGAATGAACAGAATATACAAATAAAATAATCTCAAAGTACCTTTACTTGTTTAAAATATTAAGTCGAAGTAGTCTGGAAAATAGTGTTTATGTTGCTACTTATTAAAGTGATTATATCATATAAATTTATTTGAGCATAGATTATATATAATAATCTTATAAGTAAGTAGTACTTTTGTTTTGTTTGATAGTGTGCAAAATAATGTCTTTTCACTCCCTTGTTTTAATTCGTGTTGATTGATAAGAAAAAATCATTATTTTAAAAACTAAGAGAGGGGCTGGAGCAATAGCACAGCGGGAAAGGTGTTTACCTTGCACATAGCTGACATGGGTTCAATTCCCAGCATCCATTATGGTCCCCTGAGCACCACCAGGGGTGATTCCTGAGTACAGAGCCAGGAGTAACCCCCATGTATTGCTGGGTGTGACCCAAAAAGAAAAAAAATCCCTAGGAGAATTTTTGGTTGGGTGTTCCACACCTGACTATGCCTAGGGCTGGGGTTACTCTGGGCTCTGCACCCAAGAATCACATTCTCCTCCTGGGCTTAGGGAATCGTAGATGGTGACCAGATCCAACGCAGCTCAGTCACTTGCCGAAGAAGCACTCTGCCTACTCTACTCTCAATTCTGCCCCTACCTATGTGTTTTAGAGTTCAAGAAATATCATATTATTATTAAACACAATAGGAAATACATGCTCCTTAGGAAGGACCGTGGGTCCAATGTAATGTAGTTTCTTCCCAAACCAATGAGTTTACTCCATCCTCCTCTCACACTGCAACCACCTGGGCGTTTCCTAATATGTCTCTGGTAAGTGAAGCTTCCCTGCCCATATCTGTTTAGAGGCAGCTATCTCCACCACATCTCCACATAGTAGGTGTTTGCTTTGCATTCTACCAACCTGAATTGGATCCCAGCACCCAGTCACCTCCCCCTGCCCAAGCTATACCAGGAGTTATTATCCCCCTCACTGGGAAGCCAGTGACCTCCCAAGATTCATTTCTGCCTTGCTGTTCCACACGCGTTACTTTTGCAACCCTATTGGTTTCTCCTCTTCCTATTATCAGCAAGTGCCCTACACAAACAAGAATTATGCAACTTCTTTAGTTATCCTATTCTTAGACCAGCAGTATTTGTCAGAAAACTCATATTCAAAAAGATTTTGCTTAATAAATTGAACGAACAAATGAACAAACCTTTCTTGCGATTAACCATTTCTGTTAAAGTCTAACTGGAGAGGGTGGGTAGAAAATACTCTTGCTTGGAAAGATCCAGCACTCCATGTGATACGAGCAGGACCGTCTGCACAGACACTAGCATAGGAATCACACAGGTCCATGTGAATCCATGACTTAAAAATGGAAAAGGTAAACGAAAGAATTTAAGGGTTCGATACCCCCAGTGATAAACTGATAAATATTGCTCTACATGACAGCTGTTATTCACCCACTGAATTATGGTAATAGTTTCTGAAGGATCCCCTTGCCCTCCTGAAGGACCCTCCTGCCCATCAAACAGAAATAAAGCACTTTTGTTTGAAGGGTGGGGAGAAACTCATTAGAAGTTTCTGACGGAACCCTATATACTGTATATGTACTGTCACTGTTACTGTCATTGTCCTCCCGTTGTTCATCGGTTTGCTTGAGTGGGCCCAGTAATGTCTCCATTGTGATACTTGTTACTGTGTTTGGCATATCGAATACGTCATGGGGAGCTTGTCAGGCTATACACTATATATCGTGTACAATATTCTATATATTGTTGCTTATCTGACACTTCTTTGTTTCTGGTTTTGGTAAGCCCAGCTGTGTCCAGAGCTCACTCCTGCCTCTGTGCTTAGTCACTACTCCTGGCAGTGCTTGGTGACCATATAGCAGGCTGGGATTCGAACCCTTGCTGCGTGCAAAGCAAAGACACTCCCTACTGTTTTATCACTCCAAACTTGTCGGACGCACTTTTACACTCCCAACATTGCTTCTTCCTCCACCTTTTCATCATCGCTTACACAGCTATTATCCATTTTCATACCACGTGTGCGGTATCTCTTTGCACAAAGGCCCTCTCCCGTTGAAATATTTCTAAGGGTAAGATTTTATTTTTGTGTCTTTCTGACCTTGGGCTAAGTAGTGATTTATTTTTTAGAAGAGTGATTGAAGGAGCATTGGTTTTGTAATCCTCAGTGCATTTTTTTCCTTTGAAAATTAATTTGAATACTAGCTTTCTTATTTTATGTTCCCATCTGGTACACATGTAGAGGTTGCTTTTAAAAGTCTAATAAATGTCTCATCCAATTAACCTTTGGTTTACATAATGTTATCATGTATTCCCCCAGTGTTCCTCTAGATAACATTTGATGTGTTGAAGAAATAATGGAAGTAGTACTTTTTAGTTATATTGTGAAATATTTTATGTGGCGTTTCCTGGAAGAAATATGCAGTATGTTTCCTGAAGAAATATACAGTACTTAAGTTATTTACTTTCTTGCAGTTGACCCTGATTGAATCACAGCATCTCTTTTTACCAATGTTTTACCTTGGATACTGAAACATTTGAGAGATGATTTTCATTTTCCAAAGTAGTACATTGGAATACAGTAAAATGTCCAGAAATATGATCATTTCATGTAGTACTCAGCATGAGTAACATTGCCAAAAATGTTGATTTCTGTTTTAATAATCTAGTCGCTTAAAGGAAAATTGTATTTGATTACCTAGATGGATTTTTCCTCTCAAATTTTTGTGCCGTTTAGTGAAAAGAAGATGCACTCTAAAAGTAAAATCTGTAGAATAGGTTTTATATTAAAAAATGATTGATTCTCCAAGATAGTCCTGTTCAGGTTAATGTGTGTATACACACACACACACATACACACACATACACACATTTATAAATTTGTGTACTTATTTTAAGTCTTGCCTTTGGCAAGAAAGCGAGCTTCTAAATATTTATCTCAAAATAATTTGTGTTTGTACATTTTGCATCTTTTCATAAATCATTTCAGTAGGTAATCATGTGTTATAATTATGTTCAAATATTATGATAAAGTGAAACTATATTAAGCACTAATAAAACTATACGTTGTCACCATTTACCTATGATTTACTTAAGAGTATATAAGAAGAAAAAAGGATAGAACATGGTTTTTAAATGTAATGTCAAGAAGATATATAAATTAAAGTTTAGTAAATCAAGGAAGCATTTAAAGCCAATCAAAAGAAACTAGCAACATGAAAGAAACTGTTTTATTTATAAAATTCTCTGCAAATGAGAAAATGTATTAATTTATTGGTTTGTTTTCTTTCTGTGGTAAAGTAAAACATAAGTCATGCTTTCTTAAATTTTTTCAAAGAGTTTTCTAAATTATGGAATTGCATGGTAGAAACCGAGAATTAGTTACAAGATTAAAGGAAATAAATGTTTATCTTGGGGTTGAAAACTCTATTGGAATTAAGCAGTGAGTGTAGTACTAGAAAATATGAAAATAGAAAATATGAAAAAAAGAAAGAAGTTGAAATATAGTAGAGCTCTCTTTTCATAATTAATTTTAATTGGTTAACTTTATTTTAATTACTTCAGTCAGGTAACCTGAATTATTGTCATCGTTTTAGTTATAACAGTATCCCAAATATCTTGGATTTTCAGTTTTTAAAGAAATTTAATTCAATTTAACAGAATAAAGAGGATGGCAGAGCACCTTTATTTTAGAGATAATGAAACCAAATTCAGTTAAATACAATGCCTTAAGGAACTTTTTAAATGTAATTATCAGAATTCAGTTTCAGTGTTTCATCCTAAGTCCAATGGATAGTTTTGTTTCTTCATACCACGATGCTGTGCCTTTTAAATATATAATTGGTATATTCGTTAATTGTTAAAATAGAAGTTTTGTTCATATTTCATCCACTCCTTAATTTTTGCCTTTTGAGTTTTTTCTTTATCTATATAAATAAAAGGTAAGTTTCTCTTGTCACATGACTTATTTACTTAAAGCAAAAGTCACATCTGATTTTTTGCTAGTAATAAAAAGGATGCAGCTAATTAATGCTAAATCAAATGCACACTTATTTTTCCGATGCTTTTTAATGAGGAGCTTCAGCTCTGAAGTATCTCCTGCTGATTCTCTGGGTCTGTGCATTGAAGGTCCAGGCTGAGCAGGGGAACCAGACTCTCCTTGGTGTCCTCGCTATTGGAATATAGCTATTTTCTCTTATCTGTCATTGATATTCTCCTAAAACATGCTCTACGGCAAGTCTTTCATGTAGATTGGTTTATTTTGACTTTAAGTGTTCTAGCATCTCACAACTAGACCATATTCTTTTCATAAACACACAGTTGAGAAAGCTGCCTTAGTACTAAAAAGTCATTTGCTCAAAAGAAATCTGTAGATTTAATTAATAGAGAGAGTAACATACCTGTCTACTATAAGACTTTTGTTCACCTGAAATCTAATATATACTATGTTTTAACATTCATCAAAACTGCGTTTCATATGTGTTATATAATAATAAAAATGATTCAGCCATGGGCTGGAGCTATAGTGGAGCGGACTGACACGGCCGACCCGAGTTCAATTCCTCTGCCCCTCTCGAAGAGTCGGCAAGCCACCTAGATTATCTCACCCACACGGGAAAGCCTGGCAAGCTACCGGTGACGTATTCAATATGCCAAACACAGTAACAGAAAGTCTCACGATGGAGACGTTACTGGGCCCGCTCGAGCAAATCGATGAACAACGGGAGGACAAAGTGATAGTGACAGTGATTCAGCATGACTTAGACCATTTTAAATACACAAAATTTATTCCATTCCATTTATAGATTTTTGTTTGTTTGTTTTTAACTTCATTTTGTGTTGTTTGAATTGCAGTGCATTGGGGGCCAGAGAGATGGTACAGTGGGTAAGGCACTTGCTTTGCGTGCAGCCAACTGAGGTTTGATCCCCAACATCCCAAATGATCCTGTGAGCTATGCAAGGAGTGATTCCTGAGTGCAGAGCCAAGAGGAAGCCCTGAGCACTGCCAGGTGTGACCCATGGCAAATATAAGTAAATGAATAATAATACATTGACTTGTAGGATTCTGTGCACTCATTGTTAGCCTTCTAAATATATGCTAGCATAACAGATCACATGCACCCCCACGTTTCCAGTGTCCCTAACAAAATTGATATGGATGATCCTTTTTCAACTCAAGGAAAATACTGAACAATCGAATCCTATAGAGACTTCCTTGGAAACCCAGTATACATGTTAGGCAGCATTCAGACACAACACAGTGTATGGGGGTAGGCTGAAGTATGAGAAAGTTTGATTTGGTAAAGTATATTTTATAGGTGAAGAAATGGGTATCTAGAGGCAATTGATTTCCAGAAATCATGAGTTTCAGGAAAGAGATGCTAGGGTCCCCCGAGCACCAGGACTAATCTCTGAGCACAGCCAGCATCTCCCAAAACGAGAAACAAAAAAACAAAACTAGAGAGAACATATTACTCTGACAGCCATCAGAAGTGATATTTTTTTTATTCCAAGGAATTTGGGAGTGCACATTTATAAGAAATAAAGAAAAAATTAAATTTTTCTCTTCATCAAAAAACAACAACCAAATAACTGGTTATTATCTCTGGTGAGTGATAATATCCACGAACTGGGAAGGCACTTGCCTTGCATGCACCCAGTCTGGATTTTATCTGCGACACCACAAACAGTTGCCCAAGCCTCACCAGAAGTGATTCCTGAGCAAAGAGCCAGGAATCATCTCTGAGCACTGTGTATATAGCCCCCAAACAAACAAACAAACAAAAAAGCAAATTAAGCAAAAAATGCAAACAAAAAAACAAAGAGATCTCCTACTAGGCCATAGCAGGCCATTCTCTTCATAGGTCTTATAAGAAAATGTAAAGACCAGAAAATGAGGAACATTCTTTTTCTCTTCTTATTTCTTGTTAAATGGAGTTAGAGAAGTCCTAGGTTAATGCACTGTAACTAAGGTGGAAAGGTAAATCTGTCATTTCTAAAGATTTATTCTCCTCTCAGGTAATACATTTCTCTTTGCAAGCGAAAACTCTAGGCAAGAACAAAAATACTCATTTTTATCTCTCTCTCACATATAAAACTCTTACTATATTCTGTCTTTTTTTTATTGTTCCTGGGAATTAATCTGTAGCACCAAAATATCTTTAAAACTGCCCCAGTTATAAGACATGCAAACTAATCAATTGCAACAGTACCCAAAATATCACTTACCCATAAAACAAAACAAACAAATACTTCAAAATCTTGTCTTACTTCACATCTTTCTTTATGCAGAATAAAGAGGATTTCTTAGCAGTTCAGCATCAGCTTAAGTGAAACTGTTTAGTTTATATCATCAGCAAGATAAGACTCCCATTTTTCTCAGAATTCTACCAAGAAATCCAGATATATATCCTGTCAATATGAAAACTATGTAATCTTGCAAAAAAATTCTTGATAGATCTATGCTCCAAATTCTGGAACAAGGATCGCACATTTGAAGTGATCTCATATATTTCCAAATTGCTTAATGATTTTCAGATTGGAAAATAATTGCTTCTTAAGCCTTAGATTGCGTGTTCGGTAGTTTCACATGAATTTCGTAGTCTTGAAGATGAAAACAGTTATTTATTGTTTTGTGTTCTCAAAACTTCATAAATAGCTCAGTGCCATTGATACACAATATTTCATTTGAATTATTTATATAAAGACATGATTCAAAAATTGGTGAAGAAATAAGTGGTGTGGCAGTCTTGATTGACATAACTGGGTTATATTCTTGCAGAGAGAAGAGATTTACAGATGTTCTCAGCTACCTGCTTTTTAAAAGTCTATTTGAACTGAATGTCACTTTAATAAGGAAAAAATCTTTCCTACCTTTTTGCAGGACTGGAGCAATAGCGCCACAGGTCGGGCATTTCCCTTGTATGAAGCTGACCGGGATTCGATTCCTCTGTTCCTCTCAGAGAGCCTGGCAAGCTACCGAGAGTATCCCACCCACACTGCAGAGCCTGGCAGGCTACCGTGGCGTATTCGATATGCCAAAAACAGTAATAAGTCTCACAATAGAGACATTACAGGCTCCCGCTCAAGCAAATTGATGAACAACGGGACAACAGTGCTACAGTGAAGTGCTACCTTTCTGAAAGACATTAATTTTACTTAAAAAGTTCATTAAGCACAAGGGGGTCATTTTAGTCAGTTTCTTTTAAGTATCAGCAACATGCATCGGATTTTATGGCTCTTGATGGTAAATTAAAATAATAATTGAAAATATGAATAACATAATTTAAATATAGTACAGGAAAAATTAATTCACATAATTGACTTTTATGGTTTTATTAGGAGTATTATCAGTTCCATTATTTTTTGGACACTAATTTGAAGATAGGTATGAAACACTTATATGTATACTGGTCTGAACTTCCATATTTTCTGTTATTAAAAGCTTCATTACGTCTTCACTTTAGTAGAAGGTGTTGTATAGAATTTCCAGTTTTGTTGTATAAAAAAAAACAAGGGTACTTTTATCTTGCATACCAATATATACTTTTTATATTGAATTTCACTGCTTTTTCTATCTATACCACACATCTATCTATTTTTATGGAATATTTATTGGATTCTTAATTTGTGTGAGATGTAAGATACAAGAAGATTCTAAGCTCAAAGTGTAACATTTAGTTAGAGAGATGGCATAGATATGAATAAGGAGAGATGGGAGCATAAATTAAATGACATGGAGAAATGGAAGAATCCTGGTAAGAGTTCTAATGAGCTTGAACTCTCAGGCAAATTCACATTATTATAGTCCCTTGGGGCTAGTCAGGATCTATTGGCATTCTAAATGTTATCTCGAATGGGGCTTCTCTGTTCAACAGTTTGTGGAGGAACTGACATTAATTAAATTAATTGCCTTTAATTAGTACAACAGTTCTCTACTTTCTAAAACTACCGTTTTGACATAAAATTGTATTTGAGACAGAGAATTGTCTGTGTGCTTTTTATTTTTAACAGTGTTTCATATACATGTAGATGAAGACTAGAAGAAATATCAAATATGGTAATTTTTCTCAGGACCACTAGTTGTGCGAATATCTCTGTATCTATAAGTGTTGATGGAGTAAAAATAAACGCATAAATAGAGGTTGCCTGTTGTGACTCAGTCAGGGACACAAGCATGTTTGCTGGCATGACCCAAATTGCCATCATGTGGTACCAGTGAAATAACATGCACAGCAGCACTTCTGTTTTTTTTTTTTTTCTGTCTTGTTTTGTTTGGAGGTGGGTATTGGACCATACCTGGTGACGCTCAGGGGTTACTCCTGACTCTGAAATGACGAATTGCTTTTGACAGGATGCTAAGGATCAACCTAGGATGGCTGTGTGCCAGACAGGGGCTCTATCCACTGTTCTATCACTCCGGTCCCCACAGAACTAATAGTAGAACTAAAAATTCCAACCAAAAATGGAGTGAAGTGAATGGCAGCTTGTCTGGCATGATATAAAAAAACACAGTGAATGCGAACACTGAGAAACTCATTGCTTATGTGACTTGATCCATAACATCCTGTCCTCTCAATTTAGTCTCCATAGCATAATGGGTAGGGCGTTAGCCTTACATGTGGCCAACCTGGGTTCGATTCCTCCATCCCTCTCCAAGCTATCAAGAGTATCCCACCTGCACAGCGGAGACCAGCAAGCTCCCTATAGTGTATTTGATATGCCAAAAACAATAACAAGTCTCACAATGGAGACGTTACTGGTTCCCATTCGAGCAAATTGATGAACAATGGGAGGACAGTGCTACAGTGCTACCCTACAGGCTAAGTGAAAGGAAAACATTCAAATTCTTCTTCCTTGTGGTTCTCTCTCTCTCTCTCTCTCTCTCTCTCTCTCTCTCTCTCTCTCTCTCTTTCTCTCTCTCTCTGTCTCTCTCCCTCTGTCTCTCTCTATCTCTCTCACACACAGACACACGTGGACCACATCTCAAATATGTTATATATTTTTATGTCAAAGTTTACTAACTATTAATAAAAAGAGAAACGCCCCAATGGCCAGCAGAGATCCTCTAAGATTCCTTTATTTCCCCAATGCAACAAGCACAGATAAATCCAGATTTTATCTCTTGCATGTCTCCCCAGGGAGGCTGGAATATTTGATATTTTCTCTCACCATATGGTTCTGGAAACAAAGCTATATCAATAGTTTAATGTATAGACAAACTATATGCATAGTTTATATATAGTTTATGTGTACATAAATTTTGGTTTACATATATATACATATATATACATACATATTAATGAAATACTCTTTGGCTATAAGAGTTAACCAAAATCGTCTAATTTGCCACTAGGAGAATGAAGCCAGTTGCTCTTGGGCTGAGGGAATTTAGCGCCAGGGGAGGGCCAGACAGAATGACCCCTCTCCTATGTGAGCTATGGAGATGAATATTAAGGCAGTGACAGTGGTCCAGCAATAGCACCTGAGATCCGGTCTACAGGTGTGAACTTGGGATTGGTGGGGGCTCAGGGCGGAGAGGGAGGACCCTTTGGGTGCGGAGGGAGGCGAGCACGTGAAGCGCTGCCCTGGTAGGGTTGGGGTCAGGGGCTCAGAGAGCATCATTAGCCCGGAGGCACAGGGGCTTCGCGTTGGCACCTGATGGAGCTTTGTGTCCGTGCACTGAGAGCCCGGCATCGCGTGGTCCTCAGGATGCTGGACAGCCGCTCTCTGCACGGCGAAGTGCCGGCGTTGCCGCCTCACCTGTGCTGACACCTGTGCTACAGACTGCAGGAGTTGGAGAATGTCGTAATGCGTCTCCGGGTCCCGCGTCGAACCCAGGACCAGCTCCAACAGCCTCGGGAAACTCTTATTCCTAAGTGTATTATCTTCATCGAAGTCAGTATTAGCCAGGTAACCTCAATAGTTGTCAACTCAGCCAGTTACTAATGAGTGCAAATACCTCCTGGACAGGGACACGCAACCTTCAGTCCTTCTGAATTAAGCATTTATTAGGAGGAAATGATTAGAGCAACAGCCTGCGGTGTTGGAGAGTGTTTCTCTTTTGCACCTGGGGTTGGGACTGGATCGCTTATGCCAAGCACACTACGGAATTCCCCCCATACTTCTGAATCCACAAGAAAATTAACTGAAGAATTTAACAGGGTTTTGGTAGGGAAGTTTTCATGATTAGAATACAATAAAATGAATAAAACTACCTATTATTATTTAACAAGACCCCAAATGTTAAAACACTTTTTATTAAATACATAACTGATTACAAACTTTATTTCACCGTACATGCTCAGAATTTTATTTGAGAACAATTGATTCCAAGCAATAGTCAGGGACTCAGAATCAGTTGTCAATTCCCCAGGAGGTAGTTTTACTATTTTACTTGTTCTGTAATACTATCACTTTATGAAATCAAGATAAAGCAGAAAGGGATGGAAATAAAATTGTTTCTGATAGAACATTTAGGATGGCATTAAAAAGTTCCTTTTTTGGTCAGTCACTGCTTTTGGCGGGGGGGTATTGCTCTCCTATAAAGAGGTTGGAAAAATTTCATTTGTTTCAATTAAGTGTCTTCTAGAAACAATTTTAATCATAAACACTCTAAATCATAATATTTTTTCAGAATTAATTTTCCCTCAGTTCCCAACTACTTAGATGTCAAATTTTTAAAGCTCATTTCATTGGCATTGTCACAGAAGATGAGTAATGAATAATTATAATTCATTTTTTGATTTTATGATATTTTTCTGCAACCAGATTTTGAAACTTTGACATTAACTCTCTTTTGTAAATAGCTCTTTACCATTTCAACATATTTTAAGTTTATTTTAAGGTTAATGATCGACACTTGTTTAGATTGATGCTCTGTCTCTTTGGAGGCCTTTGTCATGGGGCTCTTTTCTCCCATTCCTAGTTCTCCTTTCCTTCCTTCCTTTTTCAACTAAAATTTTCTTCCTTCCTTTCTCGGTTAACATCTACCTGCCTCCTCACTGTGTGCTCGAGTTCCCAGGGATTCCCACATTCCCTAAGCATAGACATCTGACCATTTTTTCCTAATGCTTTTCCTGTCACGATGCCATGTCGATCTCTTGATTATTACTGTACGCCTTTACCTTTCTGTTTCAATTCTAGAAACTCTGTGTTTGGTAAGCCAAATCCAAAACTGTTGTGCGATGCTGAATATCCCCAATGATATAGAGGATTGATGCACATATAACATTTGGCAAAAATTTGGCCCACTTGAATTTTCTGATCGTATCCTTGCTTGGCTGATGAACATTGATTGAAGGAGAGATTCTAGGCTAGTGATTCATTTCCTCCATTTATACTGATATGTAATTGGCATATAAAATTATTGTTGTTTATACAAAATAAAGATTTGGTGCGTGTGCATACAACCCGGATTAGGAGCAATCAGCTTTGTCTTCTGTCTTTGCTTGGAGTCTGATTCTGCCTAGCCCCTGTGTTTCCTCAGGAAAGGCTCCCGGGCTGTGGCTGTGGAAGGGAGAGTTTGGAGGACCTTCCTGTGAGGTGGAAATTTGAAAGTGGGGCTGTCATGAGTTGGTTCTACCCCGTTCACTCCTTACGGAGCAGCTGGGAGTTGATTCATTCTCTTTTCACTCATATATGCCGTATTTTAGTCTACCTTCAGTGCTGTTACTCTACAGGAAGGGGGTTTAGAGGGAGATTGTGTCTGCATAGTTTTCTGTGTTTTCCTGGTTTGCTTGAAGTGTACAAGTTAAAAGTCTGCTAGTTTCTGGATGAATGTCTTGTGTGTTAGTGTGCATGTGTGTGCATACGTGTGCAGACTCATGCGTGCATGGGCTGAGATGGAACCCAGGGCCTAAGTAATGCAAGGCAAGGGATTGACCCTTGACCCTTGAGTGCCATCCTCTAGCCTGTGTGTGTTTCTCTCGGGGAAATATTCCTCTTGGTAGCCGTGGACTGGGCTTTTCTGGTGGAGTCGCTAAGGTCAAGAGTCTCCTACTATGTCATAATGTGCTAAAACCCTTCCTAGTTCTGGTTATCTTGGAAAACAGGGAAGTACCATGTTTATTAAAATACAAATCTGCGTTGAATAGAACACTGAAATGCCTGCTAAGATGTTTGCTATAGTTCTTCCACCAACAGCAGTGATTTTAACCATTTTTTATTTATTTCTTGATAACCCTGCCACATCCTGCCATACTCAGGGTATACTCCTAGTTCTAAGCTCAGAGATCAATCCTGGCTGTTTTCACGAGTATCATCTTTTCTGTACCTGAATTAAAAGTTTTGATGTGATGTTCTAAAATGCATAGAATCATTAGCAATAACTATTTCAAAATAACTTTTAAATTATTGTTTCAGGATAAAGTTGGAGATTCAGTAAAATAATCAAAAGTTTGTGTAAGAAATATTTTCATACACATTTCTTTAAAATACAAAGTAGCACTGTAGCACTGTTCTCCCATTGTTCATTGATTTGCTCGAGCCGGCCCAGTAACATCTCCATTGATGTGAGACTTGTTGTTACGGTTTTTGCCATATCGAATACATCACGGGGACCTTGCCAGGCTTTGCCATGTGGGCGGGATACTCTCAGTAGCTTGCCGGGCTCCCCGAGAGGGATGGAGGAATCAAACCCTGGCTGGCAAGGCCAGCCACATGCAAGGCAAGCGCCCTACCACTGTGCTAAGTTCAGATTCTCAGTTTTACATTTTCAATAATTTATTATAATTGTTGTAGACGATGGGGTATTTCTAAGAATTAGTTGTCGCTGGGATATATGAGAACTCGGGACTGGTTCTTAAAATGTGTCCAAGTTTAATTCAACTGACTTAAATGATTTAGCTTGGGCCGACTGGTTAGGTTGGGGTTTTATTTTAGAAGCAAGGTGAAATTTTTCATCTTTAGTTCGACTCTGGAAATAGTCGCCAGATTGATGGAGCCTCATTTAGGGCTCATCAGAACGGGGAAGTCTGCATGTGCCTTGATTATAGAGCTAAAGAGCAAAGCAACACAGGCAAGAATTCTGTTGAGCCAGCTGCGGTTTATGCAGACTTTAAATAACATATTTTATTCAAAATCTAAGATCATTTATTTTGCAGAGAAAGTATACCATACGGATCTTAGAAAGCAAGCAAAAACATATCATTATAAATCATTTTTGTAAAGTGATTATTTTGCAGCATTGATAACAATGTCCTTTAAAATACGATGATACTGGATTACCCTTAACGCTTTTTTTTTCTTAGTTTAAATTCTTAAAGCCATATTAGGTGTCTTAAGTTAGAGAATTACTTTTGAAATAAAATTGAGCTCTCCTATACACAGGGAGACTTCTTAGAAACCCATGTTATTACAAACTCCAGTGAAAGATGGAAGAGAATGGACTCTAGCTATGGTCAGAGAGAAAATTTACATTTGACATTTCAAATTCCAAGTCGCTATTGTTTGGGGGGGGGTGGGATATTTCAGAAATCATTAATGCTACTTCTATTTCACAATTACACTGTTTTAGAGCATTGTTACTGTGTCTAAAATAATTGTCTGTGTGATCTTTGTGAAGGGCGAAGCTCGCCTTTGGTTTACCTAGGCTGGCACTCTGTTTTCTTGTTCCAACGCCTGTGCATGCCCTCGCGCTGTTTGGCGTCCAGGAGCCTAGAATTCAAAGTTAAGTGTGGACACCCAGCTGAGACCCTCTGGGGAGCAGCCCTCTGAAGCCCAACATCAAAGAACCCAAGAGCACTTGTCCTTATTTCCCCGCCAAGGTAGCAGGGTTCTGAGCTGTCCTTTATGTGTCTGGTGAGCGGAACAAGAGACAACAAAGATTTGCATATTCCTGTGTTTCTGTTTTTCCTCCTTCTGTATTGACAAGGACAGTAGATGCAAAGACAGATTGGACACAAGCTCTGGAGAGTTCTGCGCCAACACCCCTTGCTTCCCGTCCTGTCCTTGTCTGAAGTAGAGCCACTCGCCTGCTCTAGAAGCTCCATTCTACCTAGGATCAAGGAGATTCTCATGGATCGGTCTCAAGTATCATTGGGGCATTGTCCCTAGAATTCCAGCATAAAGTCAGAATTCTTGGCTTTGGACCACTGTGAGAATGGTGGAGATGGGGCAGTTGTGACCTCAAAAGGCTTCATTATTTAGGGGGCCAGAGAGATGGCTCAGTGGGTAGAACATTTGCCTTGTATAATGGATCCCATCTGGGTTCACTCTCCTGCACCCCGTGTGGTGCCCAGAGCCCCACCAGGAGTGATCCCTAAGCACAGAGCCTGGGTGTGGCTTCCAAACTCAAACAAGTGCACAGATCTGAAGGATTTCTCTAGTGTTACCTGTGTTTTTGACAACTCTTACTAGCAAAGTAAATATTCAACAAAATAAAGCTTGTTTTATTTTGACTCTTGTACTTCTAAAATCTGAGTCTTGGAGCTGGAGAGATAGCACAGTGGGTAGGGCGTTTACCTTGCACGCGGCCGACCCGGGTTCGATTCCTAGCATCCCATATGGTCTCCTGAGCACCTCCAGGAGTAACTCCTGAGTGCAGAGCCAG